>NC_134357.1:308733130-309333130 GCF_048569485.1 Anomaloglossus baeobatrachus | reverse complement strand
CAGAAACCTAAAGATGGGGGATTCAGTACAATTCACTATGCATGAAGGCGAAAGAGGACTGTACGCGCTTGACGTAGCACTATGTACCAGCAAACCTTACAGCCACCCCATGCTACAGGAAAGAGAAACAGATACAGGAAAGGAAACAGATGAAGATCAAGAAAGCAGAGACAAGGAACCTGCAGATGAGACAACAACAGATGAAGAAAGAGGCCAAGAAAGCAGCAGGTGCCGCAGCCCAACAGGCCCAAGCCCTGAAATGGAGGAGTAAAGTAAAGAAAGAAGTTCAGCAGTTAGAAAGTTAAAGTTTTGAAAAGTTTGTTTTGCAACGTTTTAAAGTTCAAGAATGTGCCCACAAAAACTATTGTGAGAAAACCATAAACCTTAAGGCTATGAACTGGCTATAGCCACAAACTCTCGCAGTGTAAATAGTTACACCAAAAGGGCACCACCACCACCAGAGTCAGCCTGTTTAGGGGCTTGGCTCGTCTGCAACCAGGAGGAGCCCGTCCGTATATAGGGCCTTGGCTCACCTGCGACCAGAGAGCATGCCTGTTTATGGGGCCTGGCTCTCCACCACAAGAGGGTACCTGGTCAGCACCAACTGTGGAGGCCGCCTCTGCATCCTGCCAGAAGAGGCTGAAGGCGCGGATCCACCAGGCCAGGTATACCCTGAAGACCACCAGCCCATGTAAGCCGCCTCTACATCCTGCCAGAAGTGGCTGAAGCCGCGGCCAACGTGAGAGGGTTTTGGGTGGGTTAACGGACTTGTGGGTGGAGGGTGGTGATGTATGGTACCTGGTGCTTTTAAAAGTTTTACATGTTTTAATGTTTTATGCATTTTAAAATGTTGTCTTGCAGCCCGAGGACGTGCTGGTGATAACTAAGGGGGAATGTGGCGCCCCTGACCTGGTCAGGCACCACTGAGTACTGCACCCATGCTGGGGACAGTACAATACAGGTAATCCAGAAGGCTGACAGGGGTGTGGAACACAGGCGCATAGTAATCAGCTCTCACACATGTACCCATGAGAGGACCCCTGGGGATCCCAGGAGGGGGAAAAGCCTTGACCTTCACTGGAATAGTGGAGGGGGCCAAAAGCCTCCATCTCCTCTCAAGGGGTGTGGTAAGAGAGTCTGGTTGCTAGGTGGCGTAGGCAAGAACAGGAGAGGAGGGGCAGTGAGTCAGTTAGAGCAGAACTCCATAGGGCTCAGTGAGGAGAAGACCTGTGGGGCTGTTGCTGTCTAACAGCGCCCGCGCAGTGGCTACTGACGGGGGAGAACGGTCAACTAGGAGTGCTACCCGAAATCCATCTTCAGCTAAAGAGAGAGCACGGAGTGGGAAGTAAGGAGACTGCTAGAGAGTACCAGGCCCAAACGGGCGGCAGATCCCGAAGCGGAGATAGATCCAGCTTTCTTTTGCTAAACCTGCCGGTGTGGGGCTCTCAAAGCCCACGCCACAACACCACAAAAAGCCGCAGCCACGTAGCCACAGTTAGGGCCCATAGCTCACAGGAGGCAAGAAGCTGGAGTGATCTGGCCCAGGCAACAAGCACACGGCAAACGAAGGGGAGTGAGGCTTCAGCAACTTCCCTGGGTGACCCCCATAGGGACTCAAAGTCGGGGTCACCCCAAACCACCAAGGGCTAAGGAAGGCGAGTTAGTAGTCACCCTCACAAGTCAGCCTGAAGGACACCTGGTTCCCGCCTGGTTCATCCCAGCTACGCCCGGGTTACTCACCCTGCCATCAAATGTGAGTAAAAACCCTGAAAGACATTCTGCCTGTGTGGAGTTATTCTGCGCCTTGTGGTACTACGCACCTACACCGGGCCCTGGGGCTTGCCTCACTCTCAGGAGGCTATTCCAACTAACTGCACTCACCATCAGCCCCAGGCGTCCCTTAACCTGCAGTGGCGGTCCCCACTGACCGCAATACTGAGAGTGGCGTCACGACAAATAGAAGATTCTCCTACCTGTGACCAGATCCAGCTGAGTGGAGTCCCTGAAGGTAATGCACCGACACTGCACTTGTGGGGCTTCACACTTCACACACAGCGAGCTCGCTGCCGAGATCGCTGCTGAGTCACGCTTTTTGTGACGCAGCAGTGACATCATTAGCGATCTCGCTGTGTGTGACACTGAGCAGCGATCTGGCCCCTGCTGCGAGATCGCTGCTCGTTACACACAGCCCTGGTTCGTTTTCTTCAAAGCCGCTCTCCTGCTGTGACACACAGATCGCTGTGTGTGACAGCAAGAGAGCGACAAATGAAGCGAGCAGGGAGCAGGAGCCGGCGTCTGACAGCTGAGGTAAGCTGTATCCAAGATAAACATCGGGTAACCAAGGTGGTTACCCGATATTTACCTTAGTTACCAGCCTCTGCAGCTCTCACGCTGCCTGTGCTGCCGGCTCCGGCTCTCTGCACATGTAGCTGCTGTACACATCGGGTTAATTAACCCGATGTGTACTGTAGCTAGGAGAGCAAGGAGCCAGCGCTCAGTGTGCGCGGCTCCCTGCTCCCTGCTCACACTGGTAACTAATGTAAACATCGGGTAACCATACCCGATGTTTACCTTAGTTACCAGTCTCCGCAGCTTCCAGACGGCGGCTCCGTGCAAGCGCAGCGTCGCTTACACGTCGCTGCTGGCTGGGGGCTGTTCACTGGTCGCTGGTGAGATCTGCCTGTTTGACAGCTCACCAGCGACCATGTAGCGATGCAGCAGCGATCCTGACCAGGTCAGATCGCTGGTCGGATCGCTGCTGCATCGCTAAGTGTGAAGGTACCCTTAGGGTAGATTTTTTTGCCTTATTGTATACATGTGATTAGATAGTCTCTCTTTTAATCTTTGAGTGGTTTCACCTACATAAATGAAACCACAAGGACATTTCAACATATACACCACAAAACTACTATCACAGGTATAATATCCATTTTTTCTAAAAGATTCCCCTGTACGAGGATGCTGAACTGTCGATCCCTTAATTACACCAGGTCCGCTCTCACTACTTTATCCCTAATATTCAGAGATCTACGATGAGACATAAGGGGAGGTCTGTGAAAATCTTTAATATTGGGGTAGGAGTTAGATAAAACATTCCAATGTTTCCTCAAGACTTTATGGATGAATACAGACCATGGATAATAAGTGTTTGAAAAAACTAGCCTCTGCTCTTTATCCCTCTGTGTGGATTGTCTGTCTTTCTGCTCATTCAGTAACCTTGAGGGGTAACCCCGCTGTGAAAACTTTATGGACATTTCATCTACTCTTTGTTCAAGCACCTTTGGGTCAGTGACTATTCTCCGCACTCTTTGATACTGTGAGTGTGGCAATGATTTTTTCAGATGAGGGGGATGATTACTAGAAAAAAGCAGGAGATTATTTTTATCAGTCGGCTTTCTATATAGGTCAGTGTATAGATTATGGTCGTCACCCTTAATGACAATTGTATCCAAAAAATTAATTCCGTCCAAATGACAGTTCATTGTAAACTTCAGTTCAGACCAGATAGAGTTAATCTCATTAATAAAGACCTCCAGGGCTCGAATGTCACACCTCCAAATACAAAAAAATATCATCCAGGAATCTGCGCCAAAAAACACAGTTCGCTTAAAAAAAAAACACCTGAATAAATAAATTCCTTTTCAAACCACGCCATATAAGCATTGGCGTAAGGAGGTGCGACATTCGAGCCCATCGCTGAGCCACAGCGCTGTTTATAGAAGGTGTCCTGAAATAAAAAATAATTCTAATTCAAAGTTAAGGCCCCGTCACACTAAGCAACATAGCTGCTAACGAACAACTTTTGTGACGTAGCAGCGATGTTGCTAGCGATGTTGCTGTGTGTGACATCCAGCAACAACCTGGCCCCTACTATGAGGTCGTTGGTTGTTGCTGAATGTCCTGGGCCATTCTTTAGTTGTTGCTGTCCCGCTGTGAAGCACAGATCGCTGTGTGTGACAGCGAGACAGCAACAACTAAATGTGCAGGCAGCAGGAGCCGGCATCTGCGGACACTGGTAACCACAGTAAACATCGGGTAACCAAGAAGCCCTGTCCTTGGTTACCCGATATTTACCTTTGTTACCAGCCTCCGTTGCTCTCACTGTCAGTGCCGGCTCCTGCTCTGTGCACATGTAGCTACAGGACACATCGGGTTAATTAACCCGATGTGTGCTGTAGCTAGGAGAGCAGGGAGCCAGCGCTAAGCATTGTGCGCTGCTCCCTGCTCTGTGCACATTTAGCTGCAGTACACATCCGGTAATTAACCCGATGTGTGCTGTAACTAGGAGAGCAGGGAGCCAGCGCTAAGCGGTGTGCGCTGCTCCCTGCTCTGTGCAGCTGCACCCTGTACTCTATACCCTATATATGTACCCTGTGCAGCTGCACCCGGTGTGCGCTGCTCCCTGCTCTGTGCACATTTAGCTGCAGCACACATTGGGTAATTAACCCGATGTGTGCTGTAACTAGGAGAGCAGGGAGCCAGCGCTCAGTGTGCGCTGCTCCCTGCTCTCTGCATGTGTAGCTGCGTGCGCTGGTAACCAATGTAAATATCGGGTTGGTTACCCGATATTTACCTTAGTTACCAAGCGCAGCATCTTCCACGCGGCGCTGGGGGCTGGTCACTGGTTGCTGGTGAGCTCACCAGCAACTCGTGTAGCGACGCTCCAGCGATCCCTGCCAGGTCAGGTTGCTGGTGGGATCGCTGGAGCATCGCAGTGTGACATCTCACCAGCAACCTCCCAGCAACTTACCAGCGATCCCTATCGTTGTTGGGATCGCTGGTAAGTTGTTTAGTGTGACTGGACCTTTAGAGCGAGTAACTCAAGAAAAAACTTTTTTTGCATATCCGAGTAATCAGTCCCATTCAATAGCCACTCAACAGCTCTTATTCCTTTTGAATGAACAATGGAGGTGTAGAGACTACACACATCTAATGTTACCAGTAAGGCTATGTGCGCACAGTGCGTTTTTCGCTGCGTTTTAGCGCGTTTTTCGGGTGCGTTTTTGGCCTCAAAACTGCAGGACTTTGCTTCCCCAGCAAAGTCTATGAGTTCATTTTTGCTGTCCGCACACATCTGTTTTTTTACCTGCGTTTTTGAGTTAAAAAAAAAAATGGACATGTCAGTTCTTTCCTGCGTTTTTCTGCGTTTTCCCCCCATGCAATGCATTGGAAAAACGCAGCAAAACGCAGAGATCAAAAACGCAGCCAAAAACGCACCAAATCGCGGCAAAAACGCATGCGTTTTTTTATGCGTTTTTTCGACGCAGGTGCGTTTTTGTGCGTTTTTAGCGGCCAAAAACGCACAAAAACGCAGCGTCAAAAAGACGCAGTGTGCGAACCTAGCCTTAGTCACCCGATTCAACAGATACACTTTTAGGCCTGCGCCACACATCCGTGCCTCCGGCACGTGTTTGTCATTTTTTACACGTACCGGCGGCACGGAGACATGTACAGCAATGCTACCCTATGGTAGCAGGCACACACACGTAAAACCACACGGAACGTGTGTCCGTGTGCGTTTGTACGTGTGTGCGATTTTCAAAGCGCTGACATGTCAGTGTTTTCTCCGGCAGCACGGGTGTTACACGGCCCGCACCCGTACCACACGGGTGTAGTGTGGATGCGGTCCCGTGTGACACGCGCCGGAGTAAACACACATGTCAGGGAAAAAAATAAAAAACATTAACTCACCTTCTCCAGCCCTCCTGTCTCTGCCGCTGCTGCCTCTTGCTGCCGACCGCCGCTCATTATTCTCATTGAATATTCACTTCACTGCCTGGCAGCAGCAGCAGCGGGGAGACAGGAGGGCTGGAGACCGAGGATCAGCACCACGGACAGCAGCGCGGACATCAGGAAGGACCAGGTGAGTATAATAATTACCGGTTCTACGTGTGCTATCGCGGATAGCACACGTAGAACACACGTGTCACGCACGTACCAGAGACACGTACTTACCTGCACGCAACACACAGGGGAAATACGTGTCTCTCGGCACGTGCGTGAAATTCACGTGAGTGTGGCAGAGGCCTCAATCTCATGAAGAAAGTGTGAAGTGTCCAGTAAATATGATGGAGCTGATTTGGTTAGTGGGGTCAATATTTTTTCTAACACAATAGCGGGGGCTGCTAAAATAGAATCAGTAAGGGCGACTATTGGCCTCCCAGGTGGACATTGCAGTGATTTGTGCACTTTAGGTAATGTATAAAGGATAGGTGTAATCGGATGTTTTTTAAGTAGGAAATTGGCCATTTTTTCATCTATTATTTTTAATTCTAAATACCTATTAATAATATTAAGCAGTTTTTTTGAAATATCAAAAACCAGATCACCATTTAATTTCTCATATACCGCTGTATTGGAGAGTTGGGATTTAATTTCCTGAACATAATCCTTCTTATCCATAATTACGACACTACCTCCTTTGTCTGCAGGTTTTATTATAAGGGAGGGATCATCCATAAGGGATTTTAAAGCATTTCTTTCCTCCTGACTCATATTGTTATGAAAATGAATTTGTCTAGCTTTAAAAGTTTTAGTCAATGATTGTATATCCCTCTCCACTAAATTGACATACGTCTCAACAGGATGGTGCATTTTAGGTGGATTCATATTACTCTTAATCTTAATCCCAAATCATTCAAACATAAAACATTATCACCATTACCTGGGGTGGTAACCGTTTCAGATTTTTCAGTCCCTTCAAAATGCACACGCAGTCTCAACAGACGAAAAAAATGTTTTAAATCAATGTCCAATCCAAAGAAGTCAAAGTCCGTAGTGGGGCAAAATGATAATCCTTTTGAAAGTACTTGTAGCTGAATAGGTGTCAGATTTTTAGATGAGATGTTGAGGACTAGTGATTCTCTCGAGTCTGGGACCTTGTCCGTATTGGATCCATGGCTCCGCCGATGACGGCGTCCTCCTCGCCTAATAGCTCTACTCTGGTTCTTTGCTTCCTTCCTAAAAAAGAACCCTTTGAGGAAGCATTGGAATCGCTGCCCGATCCGGAGGACGGAGGTCCCGTACGACGGAAACCCCGATTGAAGAAGGGTTTGGCAGTCCCAGAAGAATCTTGCCATCTATAAACTCGATTATTTAAATAATCCTCAGTGTCTCTTATAAATTTAACACGTTTCTTCTGTTCAATGTCTTTTTTCAGTTCTTCCTCAGTTTTGTTGATCCTATTTTTAAGCAGATTCAATTCCTCTGAATTTAATGAATTAATAGAGTATTGCTAGATAATATGATATCTTTGACCTGAAAAAAACAGAACCCAAAACACACTTAAAACATCCTGATGTGAAGAGGGACAAAATATATTATAACTACATAAACCTTTACCTTGCGCTGGGGATGTCAAGCCGCCCCTTCTTCTCTAGAAGGTTGTAAAAGTCCCCGTCCGCTCACAAATTCCAGCCCAATGGCTAAATGCAGCTCTTACACAAACAAGACATACAGGTTTATTAACAAATTATAATATCTACATGTTTATTACTGATTGAGTCACTTTAACAATAGGCAGGGATAAAACGATCGTGGTCGCGGAGGATGCAGCCACGATTGGGACTCGTTGACACCAGCACCTATTTCAGCTGGAAGTAAGTCCAGAAATGTACATTCATCTAAAATATATTGCAGTACACAGACCTGTCAGCCCTCTGCACTGCAATACACGCTACCGGCCAATCTGAGGCCGGCTGCTGACATCGTAGTGCCCATAACGGGTGCTGCATGGCAGTCACATCTTACACCACTTGGTGAGCAAATTGAAGTCAGCAGTCGGCTACTGAAGATGAAGCCGCACGTTGTGGGAGTGGGGGACGGTAAGAAGAATCGTTTGTTTTATTTTTACTTTTTTTGTTGAAGAAGAGAGTCAGAACATGGGACATTATACTACGAGGAGGCTCAGGATGGGGACATTAATACTTGAAGGGTCCCAAGATAGGGGATAATATTATTCCAGAAAGGAGCTCAAGTTGGGGACATTAAACCAGGAAGGTACCAAGGATAGGAACATGATACCAGAAAGGAACTGAGGACGAAGGACATTATACCAGGAAGGGGCCCAAGATGGGGGACGTTACTACGGGAACACCACAGGATGAGGACATAATGGGTACACTATTACAAGAAGGTGCTAAAGATTCAAGACATTATTAATAGAAGGGACTCAGGATGGCGGACCTCACACCAGGAAGGGGCCCAGTTAACTGTATAACTATATACAGTATATATCTGTGTGTGTATATATATATATATATATATATATATATATATATATATATATATATATATATATATATATATATTGCGAAAAAAAAATAAAGGGAACACTTAAACAATGAATCTTTTATTTGGTGTTCCCTTTATTAGGGCGTCATGGTGGCTCAGTGGTTAGCACTGAAGTCTTGCAGCGCTGGGGTCCTGGGTTTGAATCCCACCAAAGACAACATCTGCAGGGAGTTTGTATGTTCTCCCCGTGTTTGTATGGGTTTCCTCCCAAAGACATACAGATAGGGAATTTAGATTATGAGCCCCAATGGGGACAGTGTTCCTGATGTATGTAAAGCGCTGTGGAATATGTTAGCGCTATATAAAACATTATTTTTTGAGCAGTGTGTATATATATATATATATATATATATATAAATATAATTTATACACACACACACACACACACATTCAGCTTTATATATTAGATATGTGGAGCGCCCCTGAAAGCCTCAGGGCACTACAGGGAACTGCATACTCAAGGGGATGTAGGACCTACCTCCTTGGACCTGGAATACCAGTGCCAATTCCACCAACACACAACTAAATCCTTGTTCTCCTCTCCACACTGGGCATAAAGTGTAAGGGGATGGTCGCCATGGGGTCAAGTCCCTGGGTATTGCCAGCCTAATTGGAGGGGTCAGTCAGTCAGTCAGTAGTGGGGAGAGAGTCGAATAGCACACAGGAGAGGTGTGCGGATGTGACTGAGCTGGGTCCGTGTAACGGTGACCCCAGAGGCAAAGGATAGAGGTCGCCAGGATGGGTACCGGCATACCGCTGGGACTGGAGCACGCCTGTGGCACAGGGCCCTAGGTCAAATGTCAAGTTTCAAACAGTTTGACAAATACCTACACAGTGAGGACACCTTCACGGACTTCATCGAACCAAATAATCCGGGGGCATCAGCAGTAAACTAGGATTGGGGTTCGGACACTTACCTCCCCGCAGGTTCCGCACTGCCCGCCATATGGAGAAGGAGACTGTACACCAAAAGGGACAGTCGGGGTTCTCAAACGCTCCATTCTATGGGGACTCAATATACAAAGAGTGCTGGGGACAGAGCAACCTGGGTCACTACATTGGCACTGATACTCCTGGGACTGGAGCTAGCAAGCCGAGGGTCCATGTTATTAGAGACTGGTAAAGTTAATCTGGTGTGGTCTCCATCATTATACATCATACATCTCCCAGGAACAGCCCTACCTGCGGAGGGCCTACCACCATAGCTGCCACTATCACCATCCCTGGGAGTACCCACGTTGAGCAGCGGCGGTTCTCCATTCCTAACTGCAACCCGCAGGTGGGGTCATGAACATTAACTCTATTATCCCCTGTAAATACCCCCTTTTATTAAGCGTCCCCAGGGCACAGGACCGGGCAACGGCCACCTAAAGCGACATTCCCGTTTGTAACCGCCCGGGACCGAGTACCCCCTTCCCTGGGCAACACATAATATATATATATATATAATATATATATACTGTATATTATATGTAAATATAAATAAAATCTAAAATAAAATCAGCGGAGTCCTGAGTTAAAATCTAAGTAAAATAAAATAATAATAATAATAGTAGGGGTATAGACTTGAACGTATATTCAAACGTGATAACCAGTACAAAAAAATATCCTGATAAATATTAATATATATATATATATATATATATATATATATACAGTACAGATCAAATATTTGGACACACCTCATTCAAAGAGTTTTCTTTATTTTCAGGACTCTGAATATTGTAGATTCACATTGAAGTCATCAAAGCTATGAATTAAAACATATGGAATAAAATACTTAAAAAAGTGTGAAACAACTGAAAAAATGTCATATATTCTAGGTTCTTCAAAGTAGCCACCTTTTGCTTTCATTACTACTTTGCACAATGGCATTCTCTTTATGAGCTTCAAGAGGTAGTCACTGGAAATGGTCTTCCAACAGCTATTTTACCATGAAGGCCTGCTGCACAAAGTAATTAATGGAAAACATCTGTAACCTCATTATTAATCATTGTTTTATATATTAATATTTATCAGGATATTTTTATGTACTGGGTAACACGTTTGTATACACATTCAAGTCTATACCCTTACTATTATTATTTTTATTTTATTTATATTTTAACTCAGGTCTCCGCTAATTTTGTTTTATATCATATTTATATTATAATGTTTTTTATGACTAATAATGTTTGCTTGTTTTATATCTTGTTTTATGAGCAATAAGTTAAGTCCATAATATATCTCTACTATATTTCCTTGGTTACCGCCTCTGATATCCATTCCTATACTAATGTTTGTCACCCTACTGGCGCAGTTGTAATGTATTTTTCCCACGTTGTGAACTTTCTTAACCTCTGCGCATGCACATTTTGATTTTTCCCACGGTTTTAAACTTTGATTACCTCTCACGCATGCGCAATCATGTGTTACTCTGGCACTCGCTTCTTATATTGAAGAGGCGACTCGTTTGAACCATCTTAGTTTCCATTACAATACATGAATGCACACATATTGGTTTTATTATCTTATTTTATTACTTTATATTCTTATTTCACTTGTGCATATCTCCACCATACTCCTGGATAAGAAATATAGCTTTTTTTGGGGTACACAGGTAGTAAGGTCTTCTTTCTATTTCTTTAGGGGTGATATAGCCTGGTTGAACTCTAGACCTCTAACATTATATATGCACCATTTTTCTTTATGGTTCTTGGACACCTTATAACATTCTTCCATACATATATATCTTGACTCCGGAATGTCTGACTGAAGGCCTTTGACCTTCCCCAACAACCCCCTACCCCTTAGGGTTCTTATCTAAAATAAACACAAACACTGTGTGACGTTGGAATATAAAGGCCACAGCAGCCCCATTTATTCATAACATAAACATCAGCCATGTAACAATACAACTCTTCATTGAAGAACCCGAAAAAGGAAGGGGGGGGTACCTGAAGGTTAACCAAAATGTTCTTTGCAACATCAGCCCGTCTCCTGACCCTCAGCCGCAACACACCGACTCGAGAGCCCAAGCCAGATGTTGCCCCCACTATGTCCCGCTGAGACTCAACCCAGCAAGGACCCGTTTACCAAACAATTGCACCGCTAGAGGTAACCCGCTCCGGCACTGGGTTCCGTCCTCTCCTCTGTGCAAACCCCCACCTTCAGACACCCCCCTCCTTTCCGCCACCGCGAGCTCGCATGACCCCTTGTGCGCGCGAGTCCTCCCACACCAACAAGGCCTTCTCAAGCCCCTCCATCAGCCCTAAGGCCCAAATATCATTTCCCACCGAATTTAAATGGACCCCGTCCCGGCGCAACAAGTCGGCGGACGCCGCTTCCAACTCCGGGTGCCGAACAGAGACACCCCCAACCCGGGAAATGAACCGCCCAATCTCCCGATTCACTTTACTTCGCGCCCTGTTTACTGCCTCCACCGACCTGGCGTGCCGCCATGTCAGCCGCGCAACCATATCCGACCAGACAATTACTAGACCCGGGTGGGAAGACAGGAGCCGCAGGCAGTCACATTTTATGTCTTGTATCAGGTCCCTGGAAGCCCGGAGACCCAGGTCATTCCCACCCGCGTGTAGTACTACCACGTCCGGTGCTCTGTCCAGCTGCGAATGGTGGCGCCAGGTAGGCAACACCTCACTCCACAGCATGCCCCTGACCCCGATCCATCGCACAGTAGCCTTTTCTCTGGGAACCCCCAACTGGCGGCCGTCCGGTCGTATTCCCGCACGAAACGCCCCCCAATACACGTATGAGTGGCCGAGCACCCACACCAACAACGGTAAACCTACAAAACAAAAGGTGACAACACAGAGGGGGTGGTGGGGGAGGGTGGGGGGGGGGGGAGGGGGGTGCACGAGGAAGAAAATGGGTAATGATTACCAAACAAATACCGCCCCCGACCCCCCCCCCCCCCCTTCCCCACCAATAGCTCACAACAAGTTCGGCCGGACGTAAGATCTAAACCTGGCCGAGTCCCATCGTCCAATCTTACGGAGAGCCTGCGCGCCCAGACCCCAACGAGCCGCCTGAGTCGCAGCCCCAATCCGAAAGGAATGCGACGCGAAATCAGCCTCGTTGAGACCGCAACACTGCAGGCACCTCCGAAAGATGCAGACAAATTGGTAACTCGACAAGGCTGACCCGTCCTGGTGGGACAAAAGGGACCCCGGGCGAGCTCCCCTCACTTCTAAAAACGCCGAAAGCCATCTGACAGGGCACTCCGCTAAACCAGGTACACCCCATAGTTCCACCATCCGACCTCTACCCAGCTGGTCCGTCTTTGACCGTCTCAAGCAACACCGCACCACATCCATACCGCATTCCACGTCCTCCAGCAACAAACCTCCGTGACTCCTCGTGTTTCTGCTCACCAGTTCACTAATTCTAAACGCCCCAAAGAAGGCCAAAACAAAAGCGGTCCCGAACAACTGGCATTCATACTCCGAACAGCACACCCGAGGCAACACCGACAACAGCTTGCCCAGCAGCTCAAAAGATACCGGGCGCCGAAGGTCTCGGCGCACCCCCGCCCTCCGGTAACCCTTCATCACCTGGCGCACCCAGAAATCCTTCGTAACATCCTTCCAGCCCAATAACTTGAAAAAGAAGGAAATGCCCGCTAACCTGCCCGCCACGGCCAACCACGAAAGGCCTTCTTCCTTAGCCCTGCCCAACATGAACAAAACTAAATAAACTCTGTCACCTTCAGATACATGACCTCCCACCTCATCAACCAACTCGAGCCAACGGTCCCACGCTGAATTATAGCTGCGCCACGTACTGGGTGCCACCGAGTGTCGGATCAATTCCCAGGCCGGCTGCAAACCAGGTCCCACAACCAGACGGGCCATACGGTCTCCTGCTGCTCCGCGTCCGGCGCCAGCATTCGAAAGCGGTCCCACTGGAAGCGAGATAAAGCATCAGCCACAGAATTCAGCACCCCCGGCACATGTACAGCGCAGACCCACAAGTTCAACTCCAGACATTTCAGCACCAAATGACGCAAGAGATCCACCACCGGGGGGGAATCAGCTGTCAACTTGTTAACACACTGAACAACCCCCAGGTTGTCACACATGAAACGCACCTTCCTGTCTTTCAAATCCTGTCCCCAAACCTCTAAGGCCACGACAATAGGGAAAAGTTCCAACAGGGCCAAATTCCTAGTCAGACCGCAAACCCGCCACGAATCAGGCCACCTGCCGACACACCATCTCCCCCCAAAATATGCGCCAAAACCACTGGATCCCGCCGCGTCCGTATACAGCACCAACTCCTCATTTGACACCACCTCACGAAGCCACAATGACCGTCCATTATACAGCTGCAAAAAACGGGACCACACTCTCAGGTCCGCCTTGTGCTCCACCTTCAAACGCACAAAATGCAAAGGGTGCAACACACCGGTAGTGGCTTGAGCCAAGCGACGGGAAAAAACTCTCCCCATCGGCAATATTCTACACGCAAAATTCAACTTCCCCAACAGGGACTGCAAGTCCCGTAAACGAATCTTCTTGGCCTCAATGGCCCCTTGAACGCAACGCCTCAAATCCACCAGCTTGTCCTCCGGCAAGCGGCACTCCATGGCAACCGTATCCAGCTCGATACCCAGGAATTTCAAAACCGTAACCGGACCCTCCGTCTTCTCCGGCGCCAACGGAACGCCAAACCGGCGAGCAACCTGCTCCACTGTCCGAAGCAAAAGGGAACACTGCGAGGATCCCGCAGGCCCCATGCACAAAAAGTCGTCCAAGTAATGCAACACTGAATCTAGACCCGCCTCCTCCTTAATTACCCATTCCAAGAAACAACTAAACTTCTCAAAATAAGAACATGAAATTGAACAGCCCATAGGCAAACAACAATCTACATAAAACTTGTCCTCCCACTAACACCCCAACAAGTGAAAACTGTCCGGGTGCACCGGCAACAGGCGGAAGGCCGCTTCTATATCCGTTTTCGCCAAAAGCGAACCACAACCCAACTTCCTTAACCATTCCACAGCCTTATCAAAACGGACATACGAAACCGAAACCAGCTCAGGATCAATACCATCGTTCACCGACCGGCCAGTAGGATAGGACAAACGGTGGATGAGCCGAAACTTGTTAGGTTCCTTTTTCGGGACCAACCCCAACGGGGACACAACCAAGTCCGGCAATGGAGGGGCATCAAAAGGCCCCGCCATCCGTCCTAGCTCCACCTCCTTCCGTAACTTATCCGCAACAATCTCACCATGTAGGCGAGTCGACTGTAAATTTTTTAAACGAATCTCTCCCGTCTTAACCACTGACGGTATCTTGAAACCAAAACTAAAACCGTCACTCAACAATTCCGCCGACCCCCGATCCGGGTATCTACTTAGAAACGGCGCCATCCGATCTACCCTCACCGGGGTCCTCCCTTTTTGACGAAGACTCAGCGGCCTTTCCTTTTCCCTTCCGGAAGCACTTAAGGTGACTGTGGGCGCCACCACAGCCCGAACACTCGTGCTTGAATCGGCAGGAAGACCCAAACCGGCATTCCTTCTCATTAAACTGCCAGCAAACGCCCTTTTTGGGCCCCGACGAGGTGCCAAATGATCCCCCGCCGGTGCCCCCTGGAAAGGACTGTGATGCCGACTTCGGCGCAGCCATCAGCCGCATCCATAGACTAATTTCTTTGTGGTCCCACCGTAAACTGGGTCTGACCGCCTTCCTCTGGCGAAACTGCTCGTCATACCGTAGCCAAGCAGTCCCCCCATAGGTCCTATACGCCTCACAGATAGAATCCAGATAACAAAAAAGCGCCGTACAGTTATCCGGAGCCTTTTCCCCCACCACACCGGCCAGTATCACAAAGGCCTGCAACCAGTTCTGAAAAGTGCGGGGAATAAGGCGATAACGCCGCCGTTCTTCCTCGTCCTTTTTGCTCTCATCCGGTTTAACCCGATCCAGATTAAACTTTTCCAACGGAAGCAATGAGAATATTTCAACATATTCATCCTTCCATATTTTTTCCCTGGTCTCCTGCTTCAGATGCGCCCCCAACGGGCCATCAAAGCAAACATACACTTCCCCTCTCGCCTTGTCATCCAATCGAACAATGTCCACTGCAGCCGCAGCTGCGGCAGCGGGAGCCGCAGCTGCGGCAGCGGGAGCCGCAGCTGGGGCCGCGGGAGCCGCCACCACCGGCTCGCCAACCGCATTGCCACTAGCAACCCCTCCAACCGCAGGAGTCGCAACCTCCTGCCCCGTCGCTCCCTGCCACACCAAGCTAGGGCCCCCCACAGGGGCAAACAAACCCCTAACCAACCTCAACAACTCGGATGCCACACTGCCGTCACCCGTCACCACATTCACGACCCGCCCACCACTCGGGCCACCAAGTAAACCACCCGTACCACCAACCACATGCACGCCCTGCACGCCATCCATATCACCAGACACACCATCCATAGCCAAACCAGATGCACGAGAAATAGAAGAAACCGTGGTCTTACCAGGCTGACTCCGAGAAGATCCCGAAACAGCCGTCACATGTCCTCCGCGTCGCACTCCAGCCGCCTCGCCGACCTCCACGATCTGGTCCCCGGTGCCGTCCTCCA
This sequence comes from Anomaloglossus baeobatrachus, assembly GCF_048569485.1. Classification (NCBI taxonomy): domain Eukaryota; kingdom Metazoa; phylum Chordata; class Amphibia; order Anura; family Aromobatidae; genus Anomaloglossus; species Anomaloglossus baeobatrachus. The sequence continues at coordinate 309,317,250 of NC_134357.1, read as the reverse complement.
CGCCGTCCTCCTCCAGGGTGGCCTCATCGTCCTCACTGGACCCAGGCCCAGGGAGCCCGCCGTCCGGCAGACTCGACCTTAGGCCCCGTCCGCCCGCAGCACCATCCATCATCCGCGACGATCCAGACGCTGGCTCCGCCACATATACACCGCCTGGGGCATGCCGTCCGGCATCCCCGCGTGCTCCGGCTGATCCCGACGCCGTCCCATCGTTGTCCCTCCGCTGCGATCCCAGGCCGGGCCCCGCTGATCCGGGCCGTCTCCGCACGGATTCCCCCGCCGACACTGGGACCCCATGCTCCTGCAGGGGCCCCGCTCTGCTCCTGGACCTTGCTGCCGCCGCCACTGTGGCCTCATCTGCGCCCCGCGATCCCGCTGGCCCGCGCAACCCAGCTGGCCCCCGTGACCCCGCTGGCTCATACGACCCCGCTGGCCCACGCGACCCCGCCGACCCACGCGACCGCGCCGGCCCACGTGACCGCGGCGGGTCAGGTGACCGCACCAGGTCAGGCGAGCCTGCCGGATCGCGGGGACGCGCCGGGACGGGTGAGTACGCGGGGTCACATGACCGCGCCCGGTCAGGTGACAGCGCCCGGTCAGGTGACAGCGCCGCCCCACGTGACCGCGCTGCCCCACGCGACCGCGCCGCCCCACGTGACCGCGCCGCCCCACGTGACCGCGCCGCCCCACGTGACCGCGGCGGGTCAGGTGAGCGCGCTCGGTCAGGTGAGGCCGCCGGAGCACCAGGGGACGCCGGGTCACGTGAGCGCAGCGGAGCACGTGACCGCGCCGGGTCAGGTGACCGCGCCGGGTCAGGTGACCGCGCCGGGTCAGGTGACCGCGCCGGGTCACGCGGCCGCGACGCGCGCGTCACTGCCGTGCGCCGCGAACCGGAAGAGGAGGGGAGGCCGGCCGTGTCGCTCACCGCCCCGTTGCCTTGGCGCCCGCGGCCCGACTTCCGGCCGGGGCCTCGCGACGTTCCGGCTCCCGGATCCACCGCCGCACATCCACTTGGGCTCCGTCTCCGCTGCCGGCTCCTCGGCGTCATCTCCGGGCTGAGGCGCTCCGGGGGCCGAGTTCTTCGCTGCCGCTTCGGAGGCAGGGGGGTCCCATCTTCCTCGCCGACGCCGGACCATCGCTGGAGCTGCTCGTCCATCCAACGCTGCCCACGCTGCTCCGCCATCCTCTTCATCTGTGCCATGAAGTCCTCCATCTTCGGGATCCAGCCACAACGATTCCAGTCACCGTCCAGGTAGGAATGACCCACCCCCCCTCTGACCTGCCCTATATACTACCCCCTATAGCCACCACCCCCTGACCAATCAAACTGACCCCTGATCCTAACTGCCCCTTAGCACCACCCCCAAATTTCGCGCCCAAACTGACTTTCTCCATTAACCCCTTATCAACCCTATGGCCTGGCATCCCTCCTAGTCATGTAGCCCTCCCTTAAGCCCCTTCGGGTCAGCAGTCCGGGCTCTTCCTTTCTCATAAATTATAAATAATTAGGCATTTTTATATATTTTATTTATATTTTCATAAATAACTTTTTACAAAGCATGGGGGACATTCTCACATACATATAATTTTCATGTACGCATTCTGAAAATTTACGCATAAACCGTACACACTCCTTTTTGTAACAATTTCTATCACTCATTCGCTGAACTCTCATCCCGGATATTCATTCTTACACCGAATTTCCTGTTATAACACAACATTCATGATTTTTATTCTATTTATTTTTATTTTTTAGGTTTATTAGTAAAATGGCTTACACTCCCCTTATTTTCCACTTTTTTCTTCACTACTTTTATAAAGAAATTTTTCCTTTCTTTATTCTTAATGAAATTTTATATAGCAACACCACCATTTTTTGCCACGAACGTAATTTTTCTTGTCCGTCATCCCGTTCACCCTTACAGGGTTGTGGACAGATGCACTTGTCACTACACTTCTAAGACTCAATACAGGGTCTGGAGCTCAATGCTCCCTTTTTGTTTTTTTTTTTCTTCTTTTTGTTCTTTTTTTCATTTTGTCCTTCTTCTTTTTCTGATTTTTGTCTCAAAAAGCTGATGAAATTTGAAACACTATACCCCAGTGATTTTATAAATGTTTCTCAATATATCACTTGAGAACTTTTATGGCCGGTATTGTAACAGTTGACCATGCCGCCAGTATTTGAAATACAGCAGTCAGTCCTCTGACGTAGCTCCATATGTGTATATATAGAGGTTCTTCCTCCGTTGATTGCATACTGTTCTTTTTTTTGCCCTGATGAAGGAGACAGTGATCTCTGAAACACATTGACCGGAAAAAAGAATTAAGAGATGAAATAATTAACATCAGTTTCGTTTGGTGACAGCGCGGCACGCACCCGATTTCCCTCCTATACGTTATTGCTCTTCTACTAGGGGCTGCGGCTGTCGCCATTTGTAATGTGCATTTAGGGGTTGTGACTGGCACAACCTTAATAGGTGAGTGCAAGTACTATTAATTATTTGTTACCTTACCAGGTAAGACCCTAATTTGCGCGTCTGCTCCAGAGTTATTTCCCTGATTATTAATATCTGACAGGCAGTGATTGATCCTTCATTCTCACCTTCCTCTCTGTTGCACATTCTCATTGTTCCTATATGCTCTCTATTTCCATCAGACTTTTTTTGTCCTTCGGTGGGGCTCTAACATATGTGCACCATTTATTATTTATTTTTATGGATTCCTTTCTTTTTTCATGCTAGCGTTCATTATGCAGTAGTCATTCATGATATTATATCTTATATTTGTGAATCCATTAGGGCTCTATATGTTTGGTGCATCACATTGGGTCTTTTCAGTGCACACTAGGCACCTTTTTCTGTTATGCTCTGCTGCCACCTTATGGACATCTTATCGAACTACATTACTTTTTCATTTATTTCAGTGAGCCTGTCATCATCACTATAAGGCCTGTTTCACATGTCAGTGATTCTGGTACGTTTGAGCTTTTTTTTCTACATACCAGAATCACTGACATACGCAGACCCATTATAATCAAAGGGTCTGCTCACACACCAGTGATTTTTCACTGAACGCGTCTCCGTGCGGCGTACCCGCGTGTCTGTGATTGCCGCACGGAGACATGTCCATTTTTTTCTGGCATCACTAATGTCCCACAGACCACGCAGTGGTGTGATCCGTGAAACACGTGCCAGAAAAAAATGTGCATAAGGTTGTCTAAGTGCAATCCGGGCTCCGTTCTCCGTGGTCCGTGATTGCACATAGAGATTAACTCACCTGTGCCCACTTCCGCTCTCCATGGTGCTGAACGCTCCCGCGGTGCAGCATCTGGCCGACGCTGACCCCCGCAGCAGCTGCTTCCGGGTCGGCTGTGTCGTGCATTCGTGAATATGCACGACAGTAATGAGCCGGCTCAGAAGCAGCAGGCAGAACAGGCTGCAGAGAGCGCCGCTGAAGCCGGGTGAGTAAAAATGATTTTTATTTTATATGCACGTTTCTTTCTGGCATTTTTTCTGCGTGGTCAGTGGGACATCAGTGATGCCAGAAAAAAATGGACATGTGCAGTGAAAAATCACTGATGTGTGAGCAGACCCATTCATTATAAAGGGACTGCGTATCTCAGTGATTCTGTTACGTTTAAAAAAAAGCACAAACGTACCAGAATCACTGACGTGTGAAACCGGCCTTATAGTGTTTTGATTTATGTATGTATTATACAACTTCTGTGGATCTTGTATGAGTGACTTTTCTTCATTTTATTGGATTGTTTTAAAATATTGAAATAAAGTCACGCTTCCTATGCATCCTTTTGTATTCTGATTGGCTACTATAATACAGTTTTTAGGCACTAAGATAGATACCAGAGGCATGGTCTTCCGCTTACCAGAGGATAAGCTCAAAAGGCTAAGGGACATAATAGAAGGGTTTAGTGCTGTTAATAAGGTGGCATTAAGATAAATGAAATATATCTTCTCGGTCTTCTCGTTTTCTTGCTGAGTTGTGCCAATGGACAGAGTTTTTTCTAGACATTTGCTATTGGAAACTCAGGGAACCAAAGCTCCTGGACATAGCATTCGAATTACCAGGTCCCTGAAGGCTGACCTTCCGTAGTGGCCGGAAATCATGAACAATTACAATGGGCGTATGTGCTGTAGATCCTGCGTCAGTTGTAGCTTGGAACTTTGTCTTTTCACGGATTTGCCCGTCTCTCATGGTGTTGGGCTATTTTCGGATCAAAGTGGTGTGTCCCTCCTTGGCCCGTATCATGGGTTGTTTAAGGGGCAAATTTAACTCTCTTAGCACTTTTCTCCTTAATTGTGGCCGTTGAATTGAGGGGTCAAGATCTATCCAACCAGCATATTTGTTGTTTGTCAGACAATTTAGGGCTCGTGCATAGTAATACTGTCACGCTCCCCGACTCCCCTGTCACGCTCTCCGGCTCCCCTGCCACGCTCCCCGGCTCCCCTGCCATGCTCCCCGACTCCCCTGCCGCGCTCCCCGGCTCCTCTGCCAGGCGTCCCCCGCTCCACAGCCTCCATGCCCCATCACCTGCGGTCCCCAGGCAGCCCGGTCCCCGCTCCCGGTGCCCGTCGGCAACTCTGCTCCAGCCCGGCACTCCTGCCTCCTGTTCACCGCTCCCTGCTCTGGCTTCTGGCACCCGGGCCTCGCGCATGCGCATTAGGGCGCGCGCGCGGTCATTGACCCTCTCTTAAAGGGCCAGTGTCCTCCAACAGGATATTGAAGAATCAGGTACAGGGTATATAGGGGGACCCTTTCCAAGTGGGCGGGGCCTGTTCTTCATGTTTTGCTAAGCTAGGAGTCAGGTCTCCTTGTGTCTTGTGGTATACTTACCTATCTCTCTCGTAGAGCCGCTCCTGCCTCGACAACCAGTCCTGATGATACCCGAACCCCGAACGGTGACGGTCTGCCATCCCGTCAGTTCATACCATCTCCGATCCCTGTGGTGACCCGTCTTCTCGCTCCGTTGGTTCCGGACTCTGCCTGACGTCATCTCGGCCTCCGAACCTGAGCTCCGTCACCCGGACTACCTTCTGAGACTCCGTAGTCCCGGGGACTTCTACACTCCACTCCTCTGAACGGACTGTCCTGCTACCCGTAGTGCTCCGGCTACCGGGCACCTTGCCTTCGGGGAGGTGTTCAGCCCAGTGGATCCACCTCCTGGGTCTGCCCGTCCACCTGGCCCTAACAGTAAGAACAGGCCATGGATCCCGCCGAAGCACTAGCGACCCAGCTGGGCACCTTGCAGCAGGAACTCGTACGACAGCGCGAGACCCAGTCCCGCATGCTGGCCTTCATGTCCTCGGTGGATACCCGCCTGAACACGCTGCAAGCAACTGCCACGTCCCTGGCATCTCAGGCTACTACTGCACAGTCCACGGCCACGGTTCCCGTGGTGGCTACCTCGGAAGCTTCTAAACTCCGCTTGGCCTCTCCTCCCCGATATGCCGGAGATCCCAAGACCTGCAGAGGATTCTTAAACCAGTGCTCCCTCCACTTTACGCTGCTTCCACACCTGTTTGCCTCCGACCAAGCCAAGGTGGCGTTTGTGATGTCCCATCTAGAGGGTGAGGCACTGGCCTGGATGAACCCCTTGTGGGAAAAGGAGGACCCTGTAACCACTAACATCCAGGACTTCCTGCAGGCGTTTAGAACCACCTTTGACGAACCCGGACGTGCCGCTGTGACGCCCTGGGCAAGCCAGGGGTCACAGGTCATTACACCACCACACCCTACACCCCAGTTAGGAACACCACAGCTAACCCAAAATCCTTGTTGCCTTCCTCCAGGAGCTGGTGTCCACACCAGGGGGTGGGCCAGGTGGTTGGCTCTGCCCACCGAGGAGTTCACAGCTCTGGAGGCGGGAAGAACCAGGCAGATCAGTTAGGGAAGTGAAGGAGTAAACAGTGTAGTTCAGTTTAGGAGGTGAAAGTGAAAGGAAGGAAGTGAAGTAGTAGTGGAGCTTAGGAGAAAAGCTGAAGTAAAGTAAAAGTGACAGTTTGTAAAGCCTGAAGTTGGTCCGGGTGTGTGCTCCGGGCTAAGAGACAGCAAGGTCAGCAGACGGCGGTGATTGTCCGCAGGGGTGACTGCTCGGAGGTTACTGGAAGGACCGCGGACGGGTGGTGACCCGGCGGTCTGGAGCAGTGTACAAGGAACAGTCAGCACCAGGGCAAGGGCCTTTCGGATCCCGGCAAGGCTAGGAGTCGCCATAATTTGCCAAATCCGTCAGTGAAGGGGACGACTGTCTCCCAACAACCAAGTCCCGATTGAAGGCAACAGTCCGACCATTACAGAGAGACACCGCCACCGCCAGGGCACCAGTTTCTCAGGGCCAGCGCCTGCGGGCAAAGTAGGGGTCCTCCGGCCCATATCCAAGCTGGGGAGCGGGTTACCGATGGGAACCCATCGCAACCACAACCATCTTAGGTGCAGGACAAAGGGACCGTCACCGTCAACTACTGGGGAAAAGCAAGCGCAGCCGTCCGTGGGAACCGTCTTTCCAGCCGTGTGTTTTACCGAGAAGTGTGTCATCATCTCAGGCTGAGTGAGTACCACAGTGCCGCAAGGCAGAGCGCTGCCCCCGCGTCCCTGCTCCCACCAAGCCCTGCATCTCCCACCTCCTCACTGGGCCCCGGGATCACCAACCCCTACCCACGGAGGGGCAACACAACAACTTGCTGCTCCATACCATCATTCCCGGGATCCCCATACAGAGCAGCGGTGGTGTCAACAAATCCCCACAACCGTGGGTGGCGTCACGGACAATAAACTATATCCCAAAACCCAATCCCCTTTCACTCACAGACGAGGAGCGCCGCTCGAGACCCCCGGGATCTGGCCCACCGCTCGAGCCACCACTGAGCAGCAGCAGCCGGACCCGAGCAGAGGGGTGAGCGCAGTGCTGACACCCTCCTCCCCGCCCGCGACACCGCCGCATCCGCCTCATCACTCCTCAGGCTACGTCAGGGGACCATGACGGTGGGGCAGTATGCCATCCACTTTCGCACCTTGGCCTCGGAATTGGGGTGGAACAATGAAGCCCTCACCGCTGCCGTCTGGGAAGGACTCTCCAGTCGTATTAAGGACGAGCTGGCAGGCCGCGATGTTCCTTCCACCCTGGATGCCCTGATCGCACTAGCCACCCGTGTGGACCTCAGATTCCAGGAACGATCCAAAGAGGTGTCCCGCGAGAGACGTCCAATACGGCATTCCTCTCCTCCACAGAAGCCCGTCGTACCTCAGTCGGCATCATCTGGCGTCTCTGTCCACGAACCCATGCAGATTGATCGTCTGAGGCAGTCCGACCAACGCCGAGCAGAACGGCTCGCTAAGGGTCTCTGCTTCTATTGCGGAGAGGGCACACACCTGCTACGTTCCTGTCCAGAGAGGTCGGGAAACTCCAAAGCCTAGGGTTGGTAGGAGAGGCCACCCTAGGTGCTGGGACTCTCTCAGACCCGGTTACGTGGACTGTTCAAGTGACAACGGGAGAGACGCGGTTCACGGCCGAGGCGTACCTCGATTCCGGGGCAGCAGGCAATTTCATCCAGCAGGCCACGGTGGACAAGTACCAGGTGCCTGCTACTCCACTCGACAAACCCCTCGTGATTGCCTCTGTAGATGGGAGACCCCTCTCTGACACCATCTCGTGGATCACCAAGCCGGTGGAACTACGTATTGGTGCCCTGCACACCAACAACATCGCTCTCTACGTCCTCCCACACATGTCTCATCAAATCCTGCTGGGACTCCCCTTGTTACGGACACACAAACCGTCAGTCAGCTGGCGTACTGGTGAAATCACCCGATGGGGCTCCTCTTGCCACGAGAACTGCCTGAAGACTATACAGCCCATCCGACAACCTCCGGTTCCGGAGTCCCTACCGGGACTGCCCTCGGCCTATTGGTCCTTCGCGGACGTCTTTGATAAAAAGGAGTCAGAGGTACTGCCGCCACATCGTCCTTACGACTGTGCCATCGACCTACTCCCGGGAACTACACCACCTCGAGGACGGATATATCCTCTGTCTCCTGCTGAAACAAGGGCCATGTCTGCCTACATCACGGAGAACCTGGCAAGGGGATTCATTCGGAGATCCTCCTCTCCTGCTGGAGCAGGCTTCTTCTTCATTAAGAAGAAAGAGGGCGACCTACGCCCATGCATTGACTACCAGGGATTGAACCAAATCACCGTGAAAAATAAATACCCCCTGCCGCTCATCCCCGAATTGTTTGATCGGCTTAGAGGAGCTCGTGTGTTTACCAAGTTGGATCTTCGGGGTGCCTACAACCTGGTCCGCAACCGCTCTGGGGACGAATGGAAGACCGCATTCAATACTCGTGATGGGCACTATGAATACTGTGTGATGCCCTTCGGCCTGTGTAACGCACCAGCAGTCTTTCAAGAATTGGTGAACGATGTGTTCCGGGACCTTCTCTACGTCTGTGTGGTGGTGTATCTTGATGATATCCTGGTCTTCTCTCCGGACCTCCAGACCCACAGAGAGAACGTGCAGCTGGTACTACAAAGACTGAGAGAGAATCGTCTGTACGCCAAGTACGAGAAGTGTGTCTTCGAGCAGTCTTCTCTTCCCTTCCTGGGTTACGTAATCTCCGATACCGGCCTGCAGATGGACCCGGAGAAGGTCTCTTCCATTCTCAACTGGCCCCCTCCTTCCGGACTGAAGGCAATCCAATGGTTTCTTGGATTTGCAAACTATTACCGTCAGTTCATCCCTCACTTCTCTGCCCTGACTGCGCCTCTCTCCGCCTTGACCAAGAAGGGGGCTAATCCAAAGGACTGGTCACCTGTGGCCGACGCCGCGTTTGGCTCCCTGAAACAGGCATTTGCTTCCTCTCCTGTGCTCCTCCGTCCTGAGTTAAACCGACAGTTCACCTTGGAGGTGGATGCCTCCTCCTCGGGAGCCGGAGCAGTGCTCATGCAGAAGTCCTCCTCCGGGAAGATGGTTACTTGCGGTTTCTACTACAAGAGCTTCTCAGCGCCTGAACGCAACTACACCATCGGTGACCGAGAGCTATTAGCAGTCAAACTGGCTCTGGAGGAATGGTGCTACCTTCTGGAAGGAGCAGTGTACCGCGTGATCATTTACATGGACCACAAGAACCTGGAATACCTGCGGTCCGCTCAGCGACTGAACCCACGGCAAGCCAGGTGGTCCTTGTTCTTTGCCAGGTTCGATTTTCAGCTCCATTTTAGACCCGCAGAAAAGAATGTGCGAGCAGATGCCTTGTCCAGGTCATTCATGCCCATGGAACAGGAGGAGGAGACATCCCAGCCCATCATCTGCCCAAGTAAAATCATTCCGGTGGCCCCTGTCACCCTGGCCCAGATACCGCCCGGGAAGACCTATGTCTCTGAGACTGACAGGCAAAAAGTGTTGCACTTGGGTCATGCCTCGAAAATAGCCGGCCATGCTGGTCAGAAGAAAACATGGAGTACAATTGTACGTCACTACTGGTGGCCATCCCTTCGCACGGACGTCGCGTCTTTTGTCTCAGCCTGCTCCTCTTGTGCCAGGAACAAGACGCCCAAACACCTGCCATATGGTCGTCTTCTGCCTCTGCCTATACCCTCTGTTCCGTGGCAACACATTGCAATGGACTTTATTACAGACTTGCCCCTGTCCTCCGGACACACAGTCATATGGGTCGTGGTGGATCGGTTCTCCACAATGGCTCATTTCGTCCCTATGGCTGGTCTGCCCTGTGCCCAGGAACTCGCTGACGCCTACATACAGCACATCTTCCAGTTGCATGGCTTTCCCTCACATTGTGTCCGACAGAGGAACTCAGTTTACCTCCCGCTTCTGGAGGGCTCTCTGCAAACATCTGGGAGTGACTCTGGACTTTTCTTCAGCCTACCATCCTCAGTCGAATGGCCAAGTGGAACGAGTCAATCAGATCTTGACCTCCTTCTTACGTCACTACGTTAACGCCCATCACGACGACTGGTCCACGCTTCTTCCTTGGGCTGAATTCTCCCATAACCACCACGTCAGTGAGTCCTCCTCCAGCTCTCCCTTCCATGTCATTTACGGACTTCAGCCTTCCATCCCTTTACCTGTATCCTCTTCCTCGGATGTCCCTGCTGCTGATGCTGTAGTCCGTGACTTTACAACAATTTGGGACTCTGTCAAGACGTCCCTTGGACGTGCTTCTCTGCGGATGAAGAGACACACAGACAAGAGGCGTCTGGATCCTCCATGTTTCTCTCCTGGAGATCTGGTCTAGCTTGCTTCCAAGTACGTCCGATTGAAGCTACCATCATACAAGCTGGGCCCTCGCTACATCGGGCCGTTTAAAGTCCTCAGCAAAATAAATGAGGTCTCCTACAAGCTGCAGCTCCCGGCCACGATGAGAATACCCAACTCCTTCCACGTCTCCCTGCTCAAGCCGGTTGTCCTTGGTCCCTTCTCCGCTGCTGCCAGTTCTGCTCCTCCTCCTATTGCTGATGATGACATCTATGCGGTAAGGGATATCGTGGCCATGAAAACCGTACGGGGCCGACAGTTCTTCCTGGTGGAGTGGGCTGGGTATGGCCCTGAGGATAGGTCCTGGGAACCCCGGGAGAATGTGGGTACACCCCTGATACGTGCCTTCCTGTCCCGGTTGCGGGGAGGGGGGCGTGGGGGAGGGGGTACTGTCACGCTCCCCGGCTCCCCTGTCACGCTCTCCGGCTCCCCTGCCACACTCCCCGGCTCCCCTGCCGCGCTCCCCGGCTCCTCTGCCAGGCGTCCCCCGCTCCACAGCCTCCATGCCCCATCACCTGCGGTCCCCAGGCAGCCCGGTTCCCGCTCCCGGCGCCCGTCGGCAACTCTGCTCCAGCCCGGCACTCCTGCCTCCTGTTCACCGCTCCCTGCTCTGGATTCTGGCACCCGGGCCTCGCGCATGCGCATTAGGGCGCGCGCGGTCATTGACCCTCTCTTAAAGGGCCAGTGTCCTCCAACAGGATATTGAAGAATCAGGTACAGGGTATATAGGGGGACCCTTTCCAAGTGGGCGGGCCTGTTCTTCGTGTTTTGCTAAGCTAGGAGTCAGGTCTCCTTGTGTCTTGTGGTATACTTACCTATCTCTCTCGTAGAGCCGCTCCTGCCTCGCCAACCGGTCCTGACGATACCCGAACCCCGAACGGTGACGGTCTGCCATCCCGTCAGTTCATACCATCTCCGATCCCTGTGGTGACCCGTCTTCTCGCTCCGTTGGTTCCGGACTCTGCCTGACATCATCTCGGCTTCCGAACCTGAGCTCAGTCACCCGGACTACCTTCTGAGACTCCATGGTCCCAGGGACTTCTACACTCCACTCCTCTGAACAGACTGTCCTGCTACCCGTAGTGCTCCGGCTACCGGACACCTTGCCTTCGGTGAGATGTTCAGCCCAGTGGATCCACCTCCTGGGTCTGCCCGTCCACCTGACCCTAACAGTTAATAACACAGGTTTCCAAGGGTAAAAATTTTTGAAAGATATGATTTTTTCATACTTTCGATCATTGGACTCAGTAAAAATATTGAAAAAATATCATCACGTACAGTTTTTTCACAAACACTGATTCTATAGGTTTCCAAAAGGTTAGAATTCTGAAAAGATTCCCTCCATACTTTGCTGATGGAAAATGTAACATTAAGTACAATGTGAGCGAGTGGAAACACGTTATTGTTTCATCCAAAAAGTCTGAAAGCTGTGCTACTGCTCAATGGCAGTAAGTATTCTTCAGTGTGTGTAGGGCATGTGTCGCGGGCGGAGGGGCCACGCACGCTACGCTCGGGTTCAGGGACTTCTGCTGCTGCTGCTGCTGCTCGGTGGCTCGAGCGGATGGCCAGACCCGGGGACTTGAGCAGCGCTCCTCGCCCACGAGTGAAAAGGGGGTGGTTTGTTTGGGGAGATAGTTCGTGATGCCACCCACGGGTCGTGGTGATAATGGGCACCACCACTGCTGGTGACAGGGATCCCGGGAGCGATGGCAGGGAGCAGCTAGGATGTTGGTTCCCCCTCCGTGGGTAGGGGTTTGTGATCCCGGGGCTCGGTGGCGGTACGGGGAGGCTGGATGGCCGGGGTGCAGGGTTGCAGGGGCAGCGCGACGCGGTGCCGGATGTCACTGTTGTACTCACTCAGGCACAGATTCACAGAGTCTCTGGTAAACCAAACGGCTGGATGGACGGGTCCCGCAGCCGGCTGCAGTGTCTTTGCTCTCCCCGGACAGGTTGATGGTGGCTGTCTTTCCCTGCACCTTCGTAGAATGTATTGACTCCGATGGTTTCCCAACGGTAGTCCGCTCGCCGGCATATATGTACCGAGGGAGCCCGTTTGCCCGCAGTCGCTGGCCCTTGGATCTCTAGCCTATGGCGGTGGCTTTTTATCCTCAGGGTGTGGACGGTTGCCTTCTGTCAGGTCTTGGGTGTTAGGGAACCCCTGGGGTTCCGGTCACTCTCGGATTTGACCGTTGTCGGCGGCTCCTAGCCTGGTCAGGGTCCAATGGCCCTGCCTTTGTGCTTGGTACAGATCCGCTCCCCGGTTCGGTACCGGCGGGCCACCGCCCGTCCCCGGTCCTACGGTTCAGCTGACTTGTACCACCTCCTGCAGACGGCCACCACCGTCTGCCGACCTTGCTGACAGTGCCTGGGCTCCTACCCAGACACTTACAGTTTCTGTCATGACTAAGACCGTGTAATACGGTCGAAACGCGTCGCTAGTCATTCTTCCCCTGCCCAGGGGCTGTCTGTACCTACCTCTACATTTGTGCACATGGAATAAACCATATGGGAATTTATATTGAAGAGTGCCTTCTTTCCTGCGCTGGACTTCATCTCACATGCTAACAGTTTCTGTCCTCTCACTTTCCACTACAAACCTAAACTAACTGCTTTTTCCCGCCTCCAGGCCTGTGAACTCCTCGGTGGGTGGGGCCAACCACCTGGCTCTGTTCCACCTGGTGTGGACATCAGACCCTGGAGGAGGCAACAAGGATTTTGCGTGACTGATGTAGACTATCCAGGGGAGGGGGTGTGTTGTGATGTTGTGTTTGTGACTACCTGGCTAGTCCAGGGCATCACACATGCTATGCACTTGGAAGAAAGGTGTGAGAATTTAGACTTTATTCTCAAGAAACTTAACTACAAGGAGCATGGATGGTCAATATGTGGTGGTCTAAAAATGTTCTCGTTGCTTCTTGGGCAGCAAGTAGGATATATTAAATACCCATGCTGTTCTGCCTCATGGCAGCCTGCTAATAGTCATTCATTGCAATTTCTGTTACAACCCCTAGAGGTCATTGTTATTCTTTTGAATTGCTGAGTTTCCCTTTAAGCTAAATGTATTCTGGGTAAGGAATGCCTCCCTGAGCTGAAAAGAAGCCTGCAGCCATTTTCTCTTTGGATTTGTCAGGAAAGGACATGCCGACTTACCTCTTTGTACATTCACCCCTCCCTAGTGTAATCCGGTGAGCAAAGCAAATTACATGTGTTAGTGATAGAATCCTAGATGGAAGAGTGTAGTAAATGCATTGTACATTGTACTTCTACACCTTTAGTGTCATCCCTGTCTTGTTTGTCTAGATAAGATTTCTATGTATTGCAGATGCAGTGACCTTTCACCTACATTCTCGTAAGAACTGTATCTCATGTACTGTTATGCTATGTTAACTCTGTATTAACACTGTACTGACTGTAATCATTTTCTTGTTATAGTTTTTACCCGTATAAAACAGTATCTTGGATATACCGTATTCTGTATTCAACTGCATCTTGGATATTCCTATATTCACTGTATATTCCACGTATACTGCAATCAAGTTCACGTTACCAGCTAATAAATCAAGGCTATTGAACTCCACAGTCTGTTTATTTCAAATGTGAACTAGGGTTTAGCTGTATGCTAGAGATTCACAGCACTACGTAAAAGAAGGCAGAACAGTAAAAACGGACACTGACCGCAGGCGGTAGTTGAATAGACTGCATGGGACCGCTATCACCCACACTGCACCGCATATGGGTACTACAGCAGCTGCCATACAGCCGCAGGGATCAAGACCGCAGTCCTCCCCAGCAAGCACGACACCTTTCCCGCCACGCGGAACCCGTTCACGTATAGACCCAGCTTTTCTGCCCAAGTTATCATCAATCCACAGCTGAGTGCATAATGTCTGCATCCCGAGCACCCTCAGTCAGGACAAGGTCCCGAGCAAGCAGCTCTAACAAGTCTTCAGTGAAAGAGTTCGCTGCTCTCGCTCGTGCAGAAGCTGAGGCTGCAAAAGTAAAATCCACCTTCGCTGCACAAGAGATGCAACTAAAGCTAAGACAAGCAGACCGAGATGCAGAAAGTGCACGACTGGAAGCAGAAAGTGCACGCCTGTAAGCAGACAGAACACGCTTGCTAGCTGAACAAAAAGCTGAAAAAGCACGCCTGCAGGCCTCTCTAGACAAACTTATTGCAGAAAAGGAGGCAGCAGCGGCAATAGCCAAAGCAGAGTTCCTGGAGGCCGTGGAGTATTCTGAATCCAAGGAACGCAGCAACGTACTTGGACCAGACGTAGAGCAACAAGATCCAACCCAACACGTCTCAGAATATGTCCACCAGCATCCCGGAACGGATAACAACCCTGATCCACGACATCGATCAGCTTATATCGACTACCAGAGACTTCATCCCGAACTGCAGTACTGTAAGCAAGAAAGTATGCAGCAGGTCGACGTCGACTACAACTACAGTTCTACAGAACAGAAGGTATCACCTGTATCCCGAATTAGAGGGACACCCTTTGCTTCAGAATGGTATTATACAGACTACCCTGAGACTGAAGTCCCTAAAAGGTATGGTGATACACCACACATTAGACATGACTCTAACACACCAGCTCGCGCCAGCACCAACCAAGCTACCATGGACTTTGCAAAGTTCTTTGCTCGCCGAGAACTGGTTACCAAGGGACTTGTAAAGTTCACTGACAAAACTGAGAACTATAGGTCATGGCGAGCCTCATTCCAGAACACCATACAGGGTCTGGACCTTTCTTGTAGCGAGGAGTTAGATCTCCTAGTAAAGTGGCTTGGGAATGAGTCGGCTGAGCACGCCAAACGACTAAGAGACATTAATATAAAGCATCCAGGCCTACATAAGGTGTAGGAAAGACTTGATGAATGCTATGGGTCCATAGAAGCCATTGAAAATGCTTTATACCAAAGAATTGATGGTTTTCCTAAGATAGGGCCTAAGGGTTATCAAAAACTTAAGAGAACTGAGTGATTTGTTGATAGAGTTACAGGTTGCCCAGGAGGAAGGAAATTTGCCCAGACTGGCTTTCCTGGACACTGCCAGGGGAGTTAGGCTAGGTTCGCACACTGCGTCTTTTTGACGCTGCATTTTTGTGCGTTTTTGGCCGCTAAAAACGCACAAAAACGCACCTGCGTCGAAAAAACGCATAAAATAACACATGCGTTTTTGCCGCGATTTGGTGCGTTTTTGGCTGCGTTTTGCTGCGTTTTTGATCTCTGCGTTTTGCTGCGTTTTTTATCAGTGAACAAAAAAAAAAGGTCTGATGTAATTTCCTTCTTCAATGTGTTCTTCATTCTCCACTAGTGTATGCAGAAGATCAGACAGCTGCAGAACTACAAGGCTCAGCATGCTCCATCCAGGACTGAATGCTTGAGGGAGAGTCAGGGGGAGCAGACCTACAAGGCTCAGCATCCTCCATCCAATAGTGTATGCAGGAGAGCAGACAGCAGCTGTCGAACTACAAGGCTCAGCATCCTCCTTCCAGGACTGTATGCAGGATTTCTTTGCCCCCCCAAACAAAAAAAATGACGTGGGCTTCGCCATATTTTTGTATGCTAGCCGGGTACAGCAGGCAGGTACGGGCTGCCCCCAACCCCCAGCTGCCTATTTGTACCCGGCTGGGAACCAAAAATATAGGGAAGCCCTTTTTTTTTAAATTATTTCATGAATTTCATGAAATAATTTTAAAAAAAAATGACGTGAGCTTCGCCCAATTTTTGAGTCCAGCCGGGTACAACTAGGCAGCTGGGGATTGGAATCCACAGTGCAGGGTGCCCATTCTTTCTGGGCACCCCCGCTGTGAATTGCAGTCCCGCAGCCACCCCAGAAAATGGCGCTTTCACAGAAGCGCCATCTTCTGGCGCTGTATCCAACCCTTCCAGCTGCCCTGATGCCGGGTGGCTCGCTGGGTAATAAGGGGGTTAGGGCTAGCTGTATAGCTGACCCTAAGCCCGAAATTCATGGTGTCACGCCAATATTAGACATGGCCACCATGAATTTCTAGTAAAGATAAAAAAAAAACACAACACACAGAAAAATATTTTTATTAGAAATAAAACACAACACAATTAGTGACTGCATCTTTATTGAAATAAAAAACCCCCCTCCGCAGTAATCCTGGGTCAGGGTCCCGCGCCGTCCAATCCGGATCCAATATCATCTGATCGGTTTGCTGGAAGGCAAAGCGATCAGATGATGTGTCAGGATCAAGTGCCTGAATCCCATCACACATCAGCTGATTGTATAAAAGCCGATTATACAATCAGCTGAAGCATCGGTGCAAAAAAAAAAAAAAAATATATATTCACTTATGTGCTGATTAACGGCAGCTCCTGCAGCGATGGGGCGGGAGTCTGATCCCGTCCGATCGCTGCAGCAGCTGCCGGTAATCAGGGATGAAGTCTCCTGACGCATCCGCTGATACCGGCCGGGCGCCCGCATCACCGCTATACTTACGATCAGCTGATGCGTCAGGTGACTGCATCAGGTGATCCATCGCCAGGTCCTGCATCCATCGGAGGTTTCCCGGCCGTCTGCACACAGCCGGAGCGGGGGTGGCGATACCGTGAGAGGAGATGGGAGCGGGCATGGCACCGGGAGTCTGCAGACAGGTGAGTATAACTTTTTTTTTTTCTGCTGTTAACTTTTGTTTTCGCAACCGCTTCCACCTCCTGCCTGTACATGGCGCCGCACGGCAGCAGACATGCACAGGACGGGAGGTGGACGCAGCGGTGACGGTACCGGGAGGATTCACGCTTCTGTATATACTGACAGAAGGAATCCTCTTCCTGTACACGTCACTTTACTACCCACCTCCTGCGTTTATAGCTGCGTTTTTGGTCTTAGAAACGCACCAAAACGCAGCTATTTGCGTTTCTCATTGCGTCTTTCAACATCCCATTGAACGCAATGGATGAAAAGCGCAGTGAAAAACGCGGGAATAATTGACATGCTGCGTTTTTGTGGCACCACAAAAACGCAGCTGAAAAAAAACAGATGTGTGCGGACAGCAAAAATGAAAACTCATAGACTTTGCTGGGGAAGCAAAGTCATGCAGTTTTGAGGCCAAAAACGCACCCGAAAAACGCGCAAAAACGCCGCCAAAAACGCACTGTGCGCACATAGCCTTAATCTGATAGTGCAGAAACTTCCTTACAACCTACAAGAAAAGTGGATCACATGTGGTTCACGGTACAAACAAATTCATAATGTGCCTTTTCCTCCTTTCACTGTATTTGTAAATTTTGTTGTTCAACAAGCTAAAGTCAGAAATGACCCCAGTTTTGACTTCACCCTTTCGTGTCCCACTACCCCCGGTGTCAAACTCAGTGGGACACCCGTGACAGTCCATAAAACTAACATTGTTTCCACAGGACCCTCTCAACATGCTAGTAAGCTACCTCCAGAAGAGAACAGACCTCAAGATGTCAGCAAGCAGTGTCTGCTACACAAGAAACCGCATCCGCTACTAAAATGCAGAGCCTTAAGGGAGAAGTCTTTAGAGGATCGCAAAGGTTTCCTCAAGGAAAACAACATCTGCTTCAAATGCTGTGCTACAACATCACACCTCGCCAGGAATTGTGAAGCTAGCGTGAAATGTGCAGAATGCAGCAGCACGGATCAGAATACAGCCTTACACCCTGGACCACCCCCACGAGTGTTGTCACAAGCAGAGGAGCACAATGCCAAGAAGAAGGATACTGACGTGGACTCCCCTGAGGTCACCTCTCAATGTACCGAGATCTGCGGAGGACCCGTAGGAGGAAGATCCTGTTCAAAAATCTGTCTTGTCCGAGTCTACCCAGCAAGCCATAGGGACAAAGCGATCAAGATATATGCAATCCTGGATGACCAGAGCAACAGATCTCTAGGCAAATCCATTTTCTTCAACAACTTCAGCATTGTAGGCCCCGGTTCTCCCTACTCCTTGAAGACATGCGCAGGTACTGTCGAGACGGCGGGGTGGAAAGCAACCGGATACAAAGTGGAGTCTGTAGATGGCCAGATCTGTCTACCATTACCGACCATACTGGAGTGCAATCAGATTCCCGACAGCAGGTCTGAGATTCCTACACCGGAGGTAGCTGCTCCTCACCCCCATCTGAAGCATATAGCTCACCTGATACCTGAGTTGGACCCAGAAGCCCCAATAGCTTTACTCATGGGAAGAGATATACTACGAGTTCACAAGACTAGAGAATACATCAACGGCTTCCAAAACGCTCCATATGCACAGAAGCTCGATCTTGGATGGGTCATTATAGGAGACGTCTGTCTAGGAGGAGCACACAAGCCGACCTCAGTCAACAGTATGCTCACCAATACATTAGAAAATGGACGCCCGTCTCTCTTACAGCCATGTCAGAATAGTCTGCTGGTAAAGGAGTTACCATGCAGCACACCTCTGCCTTGCCCTTTCACAGTTCCTTCCAACGAAGAGGTTCTTCTGGTATCGCGACAACGACCCCGATAAAGACATTGCAGAGTACTGGAAGAGGGTACACATCTTCGGGAACAGTCCTTCCCCAGCAGTCGCTATCTACGGCCTCCGAAATTCCACCAAAGCGGGTGAAGAAAAGTATGGGTCAGATGTCAGATCCTTCGTAGAAAAAGACTTCTATGTAGACGACTGCCTGAAGTCCACACCAACAACTGAGGCTGCAATCAGTCTGCTAAAAAGGGCTCAAGAAATGCTTGTTCTGTCTAACCTGAGGTTGCATAAAAATTGCCTCCAACAGCCGAGAATTGATGGAAGCCTTTCCCTCTCAAGACTATTCCAATGATCTAAAGGACTTAGACCTAAGCATTGACTCCCTTTCTATGCAGCGGAGCCTACGATTGCTTTGGGATTTGAAGACGGATGCCTTCACCTTTCAGATCAACAAAGACGAGAAACCCTTCACGCGCAGAGGAGTTCTTTCTTTTGTGAATAGCTTGTACGACCCATTGGGATTCGTGGCTCCAGTAACCATCCAAGGCAAGATGATGCTAAGGGACTTCACCCAAGAGACATCTGATTGGGATGACCCACTTTCAGCAGAAAAAGCAGATCTGTGGACTGAGTGGAGGAAGTCTCTCGAAGCCATGACCGACCTTCATGTAAAACGACCGTATGCTCCTGTGCCATCCACGGAAGTCAAAACACAAAAACTTTGTGTCTTCTGTGATGCATCAGTCAAAGTGATCGCAGCAGTAGCGTACCTCAAAACCACAGATGCGAATGAACAGAGCCACATAGGTTTCGTTATGAGCCGGGCAAAACTGGCGCCACTCCGTGAACACACGATACCCAGACTTGAGCTCTGCGCTGCCGTCCTCGCGGTTGAATTGACCGAACTTATCTCATATGGGATGAGTCTGGAGATCAAAGACGTCAAATTTTATACAGACAGCAAAGTGGTACTTGGGTATATCTGCAATGAATCGCAACGCTTCTATGTCTACGTCAGCAACCGGATACTAAGGATAAGAAGATCCACTTGCCCTAGTCAATGGCACTACGTGTCTACCCATCACAATCCTGCAGACCACGCGACTAGATCCGTTGAACCAAGTCATCTGAGAGACACTTCATGGTTCACAGGTCCTGCCTTCTTGCACCGTTCGATGCCTGACATCAGAGAGTCTGATACATTTGAGCTAGTGGACCCAGATGACGATGAAGAGCTTCGTCCTCAAGTGTCTGTTCTACATACAGTGACATCAAGTAATCACCTCAAATCTCATCGATTCAGCAGGTTCTCGACTTGGAAGTCACTCGTTCGAGCCATCGCTTTTCTACTTCATGTAGTTCTTTCCTACAAGATAACACTACCTACAACTCAGAGACTTTGTAGAGGATGGCATCACTGCAAGCATGCATTCATCGCTTCTAATCTGGAAATAGCTAAGATCGTAATACTCCGCGTTATACAAAATGAGACCTACACCAGAGAAATAGACAACCTCAATAAGGGACAACCCATTCCCAGAGACAGTGTCCTGAAGAAGCTCGATCCATTCGTTGACCAAGACGGACTGCTGAGAATAGGTGGTCGCCTTCAAGAAGCTAAGGTAGAAGTTTCAGAGAAACACCCGATAATAATCCCTGGACTTCACCACATAACCACCCTGCTTATTCAGCATCATCATGTCTTAGTGAAACATCAAGGTTATCTATTTACTGAAGGGAATCTACGAGCAGCCGGACTATGGATAGTCGGAGCGAAAAGAAATGTGAGCAAGCTCATCTTCAACTGCGTTACGTGTCGCAAACTTCGTGGCATGTTCCAAAATCAGAAGATGGCCAATCTGCCACCCGACAGACTTAGTACCGAACCTCCCTTCACCAATGTCGGGCTAGGTGTGTTCGACCCTTGGTGTGTGGCCACACGACGCACTAGGAAGATCCATGCTGAAGGAAAGTGCTGGGCAGTTCTATTCACTTGCCTATCCATCAGAGCTGTCCATATCGAAGTAATCGAATCTATGGACACTTCAAGCTTCATAAATGCTCTTCGACGCTTCATCGCGATCAGAGGCCCTGTGAAGCATATTCGTTCTGATAGAGGCACAAATTTTGTTGGAGCGGCAAGAGAACTCCAAATCCCTTCTAACCTAGATATGGTTAATGTAGAAAGGTACCTAGGCGAGCAAGGGTGCACCTGGACTTTCAATCCGCCACATTCCTCACACATGGGAGGAGCCTGGGAAAGAATGATAGGGGTAGCACGCAAAATACTGTCTTGCTAAATTCTACTAAAAAGGGGGCTGAAAGCCCGTACTTACGAAGCGCTCACTGATATCCTAATCAGCCACGAATACTAAGATTCTTTATAGCAAGATACTATTTATTTTAATAGCACATGAATAGTCAATGGTACATAGGCATTAGAACTATTTTTTAGCCATAGAATCTTATAGAATAACAGAAATATGCATCGACATTACCATTTGTTGTAGCAATCCTTCTCTTCGGAGGGACTCGATTTAATGAGTAGGAAACAACATGGCATCTTGCATCACAGGAGCAGTGCGTACACTTCAATGTCCTGGAAGGTTTCCCTAACATTAAGCGAGTCCGGTGTATTTTTATAGGAAAATTTGTAGTCGTGTGCAAATGCAGTATTGCAATTGTGAATGGTTAATTGGTGACCAGCATGTGACAGCTGAGTCATGTTCATGTAACTTGACCACAAGCTGCTGTGGGCACCAGCAGCTTCCTGCACATTTCCTGCACATTTAGCCAGTTGACAACTGGTAGACCACAGTTTCCTGGAGATATTGCAAGGAGACGTGAATTTTACAGGCCAGCTTCCTTGCAACTGTTGTCAAATAACCATAAATTTCCTGACTGTGGAACTGTAAATGTTACTTCCTCATTATCGTGGTTTTACTTAAGATCTGTTTGACATGTATTCTTTGGTCATAGTGAAATTGGTTATCCAGAGGACATCTCTCTTTGATACTGAATTATTGATAGGTCAAATAATATCTGGGATCACTCCTATCTTTTAATTATGATCCCTTTCTAATCACATTCATTCTTCAGTCATATCACATTGGTATCACAAATACTAGATTCCGTCTTCTTACAAGCAAATACCAGACTTACACACGAAAGTTTGACTACATTCCTGGCCGAGGTCTCAGCTATTATGAATGCAAGACCGCTGACAACTCTTCCTGGTGATTCTGGAGACCCGACCATCCTTACTCCCGCTATGCTACTCACGCAGAAGACTTGTGTTCCAAATGCTCCACCTGGAGAATTTAACGACAAGGACCTCTATAGACAACAATGGAGGCAAGTGCAAAATGTAGCCAATGTCTTTTGGGACAGATGGAAAAGGCAGTACCTCTCCACTCTGCAAACCAGGACAAAGTGGCAGAAAGACCCCCCAAACCTCAAACCTGGCGATGTTGTACTTGTGAAAGACAGTCAAACACATTGGAATGAGTGGCCACTCGGCCTAGTCACCAAACCTTTTCCCAGCAAGGATGGGAAAGTACGTAAGGTAGAGGTCAGAGTGTGCAAGCTTGGGGAGAACAAACTGTTCCTCAGGCCTGTAACCGAACTTGTGTTACTGATTTCCCCAAAAGAACCAAATAGTGGCATCCGTTGACGCCAAGCGGGGAGTGTTCTGCCTCATGGCAGCCTGCTAATAGTCATTCATTGCAATTTCTGTTACAAACCCTAGAGGTCGTCGTTATTCTTTTGAATTGCTGAGTTTCCCTTTAAGCTAAATGTATTCTGGGTAAGGAATGCCTCCCGGAGCTGAGAAGAAGCCTGCAGCCATTTTTTCTTTGGATTTGTCAGGAAAGGACATGCCGACTTACCTCTCTGTACATTCACCCCTGCCTAGTGTAATCCGGTGAGCAAAGCAAATTAATGTAGAATATCTGGAATATGGGATTCAGTTTTGGGCACCACATTTTAAAAAGGACATTCAGAAGTAGAGATGAGCGAACCGGCCGTGGTTCGGCTCGAGTTCAGTTTGCCGAACGGAGGTCTCGTTCGAGTTCGGTTCGTCGAACATTCGACGAACCGAACTCGAACCAATAGGCTATAATGGGAGGCAATCACAAACACATAAAAATGCATGATAAATATACACAAACAGTTAATAAACATTGCCATAACACTTACCGGTCCCCGCGATCCCTCCTGCAATCTGTCTCCTGCCGCTATTCCATCCGATGATCGCTGAATCCTCCCGGTGACCAGCACTGCCAGCAGTGATGCAGGACCTATCGTGACGTCAAAATAGCCATGTGACCAGTCACGTGGCTATTATCTCATTGGCTACAGACTGGTCACATGACTATGACGCGTCATGTAGGACCTGCGAGTGCATCTCTCCGGTACACGGTGCACATTTGTGTATCGCCGTGTACCGGCGACATGCTCTAGCACACGGTCAACTCCCCGTTCCGTTAGGAACCGGCTGACACAGCCGGTCATTAACGGAGATCACCGTTGTCATAGCAACGCAGTTTGCGGTGACGTCACCGCTAACCGCGGCTCCGGGAGCACCGTTGCTATGCTAACGCGTCTGTCAGCGTTACCGCTGTTACCGCTAGCAGCACTGATCTCTCACGGAGTGAAGGCTGCATGCTGCTTCCCGTGCAGCTTTCACGGAGTGAAAGCTCCACGGGAAGCAGCGTCTTCGACCATGCAGCAGTGATGTAGCAGAGCTGCATTTGTTGAACGAGAAAGACAGAACACCATGGATCGTGGAGGGCTGACAGGGGGTAATAAAGATGGAGTCTCTAATGTGTCTGTGTATTTATTTCTATTAAAGTATTTTTTCTCTGTGTGGTGTCTTTTTTTTAACCCTTTATTGGAGATTCTTAATGGCCGGGTCAAACGTGCCTGACATTAAGAATCTCTGGCTTAATACTGGCTAGTAAAACAAAGCCAGTATTAACTCATGATTACCCAACAAGCCACCTGGCTCCAGGGCTGTTGGAAGAGTTGGATACAGCGCCAGATGATGGCACTTCTATGAGAGCGCCATTTTCTGGGACGGCTGCGGACTGAAATTCGCAGCAGAAGCACCCAGAAACCTCGGGCTAACCTGTGCTGCGGATTCCAATGCCAGGCTGCCTAGTTCTACCTGGCTGGACACAAAAATGGGGCGAAGCCCACGTCATTTGTTTTTTAATTATTTCATGAAATAAGTGAAATAATTAAAAAAAACGGGCTTCCCTATATTTTTGGTTCCCAGCCGGGTACAAATAGGCAACTGAGGGTTGGAGGCAGCCCGTGGCTGCCTGCTGTACCTGGCTAGCATACAAAAATATGGCGAAGTCCACGTCATTTTTTAGGTGGGAAAAAAACTTCTGCATACAGTCCTGGATGGAGTATGCTGAGCCTTGTAGTTCTGCAGCTGCTGTCTGCTCTTCTCCATACAGACAGACAGCAGCTGCAGAACTACAAGGCTCTAGTAAAGGTATATATAGTGTGAACACTGCTCTATTAAGGGTGGTATAGAGGTGCTAGTGAGAGGACCAAGGTCCGGACTATAGAATGTAAATTCAAAACACTGCACTCTCTTCAGCATGAGGTAATAGTAAAAGAAAGTCAACAGATTCGTTTTTATCGTGCAAACCAAGTGTCTTTATTTATGAACAAAGTTAGTGGGAGGGACTAAGGGACGTTTCGGCCCAAGCTGGGCCTTCTTCATACCAAGTCACACTGGGGAAGGGTAAAGAAAAAGAAATAACTATTTACATATATCACAAGAATATCAACAGATCATATACATATATACATAATTACATGGAAAATCATGTCCTAGTTGGTGTAAAAGGCACAGTAATAGCATATCAGCAGTTGAAGTAACTCTCCAGTCGTCACAGCCAATATGTGCAATGACAATAAGATGAAAGGCAAGATTTGACAATACATGAAAAATTTGCATACCTCCAATCATAGATGAACTAATATCACAGAGGGAATTTTTTTCTCTCTCCTTTTTAGGGGGTTTTTTGGTATAGAAATGGTGAGGCACTCCACCCAGGATAGAAGGATTGTGGTAGTAGCAAAACGCAAGCCCTGCAGATAAAGGCATGATTATGAAAGGGTAGTATTTCTATAAGGGGAGTAGCACTATGGGGGAGGGGGGATAACTGATTACCTTGCTCGTGCTAGCAAATGAATAACTATTGGAATTTGTCCTTTTAAGTTGGGAGAGTTCAATAACTCGTGGTCCCTGAAGGATGAGAACGTATGTGGTCAGCAGGTAACACATGATATATAGTACCCCCATGTAGTGGATCCCCTGTATACCATTACCTTAGGTTTACAGTAAGTGGATAAGGTCACGTATAATGCACTTTTGTCTAGAAGCATAGGGGGCTTACTTGCATCTGTAATCACAAGGGATAAGTCTTAGTAACAACATTACATGTGAGAGGAAAATACAGCCGTACTTGGAAGTTAATGAAGTGACACATATTACCTGCAGGCTTTAGGATAGGAATGTAGCAGTGGGTAATGGAGTCCTCTGAAAAGCAGAAGGGGGAGTATGGAGTTAACAGATTGGAGGTTGAAAGGATTAGGGACAGATAAGATTATCGCATACCTTTGCAGCCCTCTTCCCAGACTGTGGCTTAGAGCAGTGAGTTAACAGGTTTGGGAGCTATTTAACTCCTGAACCCGGAAGTGCACGGAGACGCCGGCACCTGCGTATTGGTATCATCAGTCGTTCACTACCAATAGACTGACATGTGCAGTGTCCGCCCCCTATCCCTGCATTGATCTCGAACGACACACTGAGGATAAACATCCTCCCACGTCTATGTACGAGTTTAGCCCTACTGCACATGTGCGGGCACCTCTATTCAAGACTTAACGGTACCACCAATACACTAATAGCAGCGCAGGTCACCAATTTTCTTTTGTAAATTTTGTTGGAAAAATGAGAAATTGCTGATGAACTTTGAACCCTTCTAACTTCCTAACGGAAATTTTATTTTTTTTCAAAAATTACGCTGGTGTAAAGCAGACAAGTGGGAAATGTTATTTAGTAACTATTTTGTGTGACATATCTCTCAGATTTATGGGCATAAAATTTCAAATTTTGAAAACTGCGAAATTTTCAAAATTTTCGCCAAATTTCCGAAATTTTCACAAATAAACGCAAAACATATTGGCCTAAATTTACCACTGACATGAAGAACAATATGTCACGAAAAAACAATGTCAGAATCGCCAGGATCCGTTGAAGTGTACCAGAGTTATAACTTGTCAAAGTGACACTGGTCAAAATTGCAAAAAATGGCCGGGTCTTTAAGGTGAAAACAGGCTGGGGGCTGAAGGGGTTAAAAAAATAAAAAATATACACACATTCGGTATCGCTGCGTTCAGAAACGCCCGATCTATCAAAATATAAAATCAGTTAATATGATCAGTATACTGCGTAGCGGCAAACAAATTCCAAAGGCCAAAACGGTTTTTTTGTCGCCACAACTTTTGCGCAAAATGCAATAAGAGGCGATCAAAACGTAGCATCTGCGCAAAAATGGTACCGTTAAAAACGTCAGCTCGAGACGCAAAAAATCAGCTGTCATTAAGCCATAGATCCCGAAAAATGAGAACGCTACGGGTCACGGAATATGGCGTAAAACGTGCACCACTTTTTTCGGACAAACTTCCGATTTTTTTTAAACCCCTTATATAAAAGTAAACCTACACATGTTTGGTGTCTACGAACTCGCACTGACCTGAGGCATCACACCCACACATCTGTTTTACCATATAGTGAGCACAGTGAATAAAATATCTCAAAAACCATAGTGCTATCGCACTTTTTTTGCAATTTTTCAGCATTTGGATTTTTTTTGCCATTTTCTAGTACACTATATGGTAAAACTGATGCTTTCATTTAAAAGTACAGCTCGTTCCGCAAAAAATGAGCCCTCACATGACCATATTGACTGAAAAATAAAAAAGTTACGTCTCTCAGAAAAAGAATGGCGAAAAAAAAAACGGAAAGCGAAAAATCGTCCGGTCGTGAAGGGGTTAATTAATGTAAATTTGGAAAGTATCATCAAATCTCTAGAACAAGATTTCAAAAACTTCTCTTCTCATTTAAAATGATTTCCCTTCCCACACTTTTATATATTCTTAGAGCCATTCCCCTAATTATTCCTCTTAAGTTTCTTAATCAACTTCAAAATCTCCTTAATAGATTTATCTGGAACAATAAAAAAACCAGGGTACAAAAGAATCTTCTTTTTAAATGTAAAATTAGAGGTGGATTCGATGTTCTCAATATAATAGCATATTACCACTCTTATTTAATCAATAATAGTAGAGACTGGATTGTCAACAATTCAGAGTCGGCCTGGATTGACCTCAAACTCTCCTAAAATAAATATTCCTCCCTTCGTAGTTTAATTCTCCACCATATAATTAATCCTTTCCTTCCTCTCCCTAAACACTAGAGTTGAGCGCTGTTCGCGGTTCGAGGTTCTCCAGTTCTAGGCTCGAGTGATTTTGGGGCATGTTCTAGATCGAACTAGAACTCGAGCTTTTTTGCAAAAGCTCGATAGTTCTAGAAACGTTCGAGAACGGTTCTAGCAGCAAAAAACCAGCTAAATCCTAGCTTGGTTTCCGCTGTAATAATGTAAGTCACTCTGTGACTCACACTATTATGACATTTCAGTGTATAGTGTGCGGGAACAGCGCCTTCAGATCACTGCTGTTTCTATAATGGCGATCGCCATTTTTTTTTTTTTTTTCTTGTCTTCCTTCCCTAAGCGCGCGCGTCTTGTGGGGCGGGCCAGCATGTCAGCCAATCCCAGACACACACACAGCTAAGTGGACTTTTAGCCAGAGAAGCAGTGATGTGTGATAGGATGTCCATGTCACATGTCCCTGCATTATAAAAACGGACATTTTCCTCCAGGACGCCATTATCTCTTCTGCGTCTTTGGTGTCAGACATCACTGTCGCAGCTCCGTCTTGAGTCCTATCGCTGATACAGCTGTATGCGCTCCATACACAGCGCTGGACAGCATAGGGAGAGCACTTTCTATCAGTCCTTTTAAGGGCTCGTACCGGCAGGGTCAGAGTTAAGGTGACAGGTCCTGAAAACAGCGACAGCGTCTGTGTAGCCAAGGTCAGGGATTTCCTCCCTGCTTTTCCCTATTAGGAGGGATAGAAAGGCAGGCTTCCATTCCTCTACCCAGAGCCCCACAATCCTGCCACTGTACCCTCCTGACCTCTGCACACTCCAACTCATAACTAAGCCATTATACTAGCAAACACTCAGTGTACCTAGTGGCATCCTATACGTGGCTATTGGACTTTGCTATAGTCACACTAGTGCAAAGACATGTGCAGCACCTCTACCTGCATTGCACACACCAACTCATGATAACTAAGCCATTATACTAGCAAACACTCAGTGTACCTAGTGGCATCCTATACGTGGCTATTGGACTTTGCTATAGTCACACTAGTGCAAAGACATTTGCAGAGCGCGTCTGCCTGCATTGCACACTCCAACTCATGATAACTAAGCCATTATACTAGCAAACACTCAGTGTACCTAGTGGCATCCTATACGTGGCTATTGGACTTTGCTATAGTCCCACTAGTGCAAAGACATTTGCAGCACCTCTACCTGCATTGCACACTCCAACTCATGATAACTAAGCCATTATACTAGCAAACACTCAGTGTACCTAGTGGCATCCTATCTGTGGCTATTGGACTTTGCTATAGTCCCACTAGTGCAAAGACATTTGCAGCACCTCTACCTGCATTGCACACACCAACTCATGATAACTAAGCCATTATACTAGCAAACACTCAGTGTACCTAGTGGCATCCTATACGTGGCTATTGGACTTTGCTATAGTCACACTAGTGCAAAGACATTTGCAGAGCGCGTCTGCCTGCATTGCACACTCCAACTCATGATAACTAAGCCATTATACTAGCAAACACTCAGTGTACCTAGTGGCATCCTATACGTGGCTATTGGACTTTGCTATAGTCACACTAGTGCAAAGACATTTGCAGAGCGCGTCTGCCTGCATTGCACACTCCAACTCATTATAACTAAGCCATTATACTAGCAAACACTCAGTGTACCTAGTGGCATCCTATACGTGGCTATTGGACTTTGCTATAGTCACACTAGTGCAAAGACATTTGCAGAGCGCGTCTGCCTGCATTGCACACTCCAACTCATGATAACTAAGCCATTATACTAGCAAACACTCAGTGTAGCTAGTGGCATCCTATACGTGGCTATTGGACTTTGCTATAGTCACACTAGTGCAAAGACATTTGCAGAGCGCGTCTGCCTGCATTGCACACTCCAACTCATTATAACTAAGCCATTATACTAGCAAACACTCAGTGTACCTAGTGGCATCCTATACGTGGCTATTGGACTTTGCTATAGTCACACTAGTGCAAAGACATTTGCAGAGCGCATCTGCCTGCATTGCACACTCCAACTCATGATAACTAAGCCATTATACTAGCAAACACTCAGTGTACCTAGTGGCATCCTATACGTGGCTATTGGACTTTGCTATAGTCCCACTAGTGCAAAGACATTTGCAGCACCTCTACCTGCATTGCACACTCCAACTCATGATAACTAAGCCATTATACTAGCAAACACTCAGTGTACCTAGTGGCATCCTATATGTGGCTATTGGACTTTGCTATAGTCCCACTAGTGCAAAGACATTTGCAGCACCTCTACCTGCATTGCACACACCAACTCATGATAACTAAGCCATTATACTAGCAAACACTCAGTGTACCTAGTGGCATCCTATACGTGGCTATTGGACTTTGCTATAGTCACACTAGTGCAAAGACATTTGCAGAGCGCGTCTGCGTGCATTGCACACTCCAACTCATTATAACTAAGCCATTATACTAGCAAACACTCAGTGTACCTAGTGGCATCCTATACGTGGCTATTGGACTTTGCTATAGTCACACTAGTGCAAAGACATTTGCAGAGCGCGTCTGCCTGCATTGCACACTCCAACTCATGATAACTAAGCCATTATACTAGCAAACACTCAGTGTACCTAGTGGCATCCTATACGTGGCTATTGGACTTTGCTATAGTCACACTAGTGCAAAGACATTTGCAGCACCTCTGCCTGCATTGCACACTCCAACTCATTATAACTAAGCCATTATACTAGCAAACACTCAGTGTACCTATTGGCATCCTATACGTGGCTATTGGACTTTGCTATAGCCACACTAGTGCAAAGACATTTGCAGAGCGCGTCTGCCTGCATTGCACACTCCAACTCATTATAACTAAGCCATTATACTAGCAAACACTCAGTGTACCTAGTGGCATCCTATACGTGGCTATTGGACTTTGCTATAGTCCCACTAGTGCAAAGACATTTGCAGCACCTCTACCTGCATTGCACACTCCAACTCATGATAACTAAGCCATTATACTAGCAAACACTCAGTGTACCTAGTGGCATCCTATATGTGGCTATTGGACTTTGCTATAGTCCCACTAGTGCAAAGACATTTGCAGCACCTCTACCTGCATTGCACACACCAACTCATGATAACTAAGCCATTATACTAGCAAACACTCAGTGTACCTAGTGGCATCCTATACGTGGCTATTGGACTTTGCTATAGTCACACTAGTGCAAAGACATTTGCAGCACCTCTACCTGCATTGCACACACCAACTCATTATAACTAAGCCATTATACTAGCAAACACTCAGTGTACCTAGTGGCATCCTAAACGTGGCTATTGGACTTTGCTATAGTCCCACTAGTGCAAAGACATTTGCAGCACCTCTACCTGCATTGCACACACCAACTCATTATAACTAAGCCATTATACTAGCAAACACTCAGTGTACCTAGTGGCATCCTATACGTGGCTATTGGACTTTGCTATAGTCACACTAGTGCAAAGACATTTGCAGCACCTCTGCCTGCATTGCACACTCCAACTCATTATAACTAAGCCATTATACTAGCAAACACTCAGTGTACCTAGTGGCATCCTATACGTGGCTATTGGACTTTGCTATAGTCACACTAGTGCAAAGACATTTGCAGCACCTCTACCTGCATTGCACACACCAACTCATTATAACTAAGCCATTATACTAGCAAACACTCAGTGTACCTAGTGGCATCCTATACGTGGCTATTGGACTTTGCTATAGTCCCACTAGTGCAAAGACATTTGCAGCACCTCTACCTGCATTGCACACACCAACTCATTATAACTAAGCCATTATACTAGCAAACACTCAGTGTACCTAGTGGCATCCTATACGTGGCTATTGGACTTTGCTATAGTCACACTAGTGCAAAGACATTTGCAGCACCTCTGCCTGCATTGCACACTCCAACTCATTATAACTAAGCCATTATACTAGCAAACACTCAGTGTACCTAGTGGCATCCTATACGTGGCTATTGGACTTTGCTATAGTCACACTAGTGCAAAGACATTTGCAGAGCGTGTCTGCCTGCATTGCACACTCCAACTCATTATAACTAAGCCATTATACTAGCAAACACTCAGTGTACCTAGTGGCATCCTATACGTGGCTATTGGACTTTGCTATAGTCACACTAGTGCAAAGACATTTGCAGAGCGCGTCTGCCTGCATTGCACACTCCAACTCATTATAACTAAGCCATTATACTAGCAAACACTCAGTGTACCTAGTGGCTTCCTATACGTGGCTATTGGACTTTGCTATAGTCACACTAGTGCAAAGACATTTGCAGAGCGCGTCTGCCTGCATTGCACACTCCAACTCATTATAACTAAGCCATTATACTAGCAAACACTCAGTGTACCTAGTGGCATCCTATACGTGGCTATTGGACTTTGCTATAGTCACACTAGTGCAAAGACATTTGCAGAGCGCGTCTGCCTGCATTGCACACTCCAACTCATTATAACTAAGCCATTATACTAGCAAACACTCAGTGTACCTAGTGGCATCCTATACGTGGCTATTGGACTTTGCTATAGTCACACTAGTGCAAAGACATTTGCAGAGCGCGTCTGCCTGCATTGCACACTCCAACTCATTATAACTAAGCCATTATACTAGCAAACACTCAGTGTACCTAGTGGCATCCTAAACGTGGCTTTTGGACTTTGCTATAGTCACACTAGTGCAAAGACATTTGCAGCACCTCTGCCTGCATTGCACACTCCAACTCATTATAACTAAGCCATTATACTAGCAATTATTGCTGCCAGTTTAAGGGCCGTAGTTGCATTGTCAGGGATATTTATTCTTTATTATTCTGCTGTTAATAAAGCTAGACCACCACTGCAATCTACACCACCTATCAATTTTTACTACCACATTTTCAGTCCACAATCTTGTCGCAATCAACATGAGAGGCAAAATGACAGATGCTGGTGAAAAGGGGAAGAGGCGTGGTGGAAAAGGCAAAAAAGGTTTTGTCCGTGGGGAAGGTGGCAAAGCTCCATTATCATCTGCTGAAGATAGACCATCTACCAGCAAAAGTAAGATGTCTACTACTTACCGTGGACAATCCGATGTGCTCCCTTTTTTACGGACATGAACAACAGGAACAAAGGTAGATGATGGGCAAAAAAGGAAAATGCTTGAATGGATCTCAAGTGGTCCAACAAGTGCCCTCTCAGCCACTTCAAGTACCGCATCCAAAAAACACCAGTCCTCTGAGTTGTCATCCCAATCAAACTTGCTTTCTCTCAGCTCTGAAGTCTCCATCAGCCCTGCACAGTATGGTGGAACTGAGATGGCTGAGTCTGCAGAGCTGTTCAGTCACACTATAGCCTGGGAATCAGAGGTCTGCTCCCAAGCTACAGTGAGTACAGAACAGGAAATGGTCTGCAGTGATGCCCAGAATCTTTGTGACTCTGATTCAGGCCGTGAGGACCAAGTTTCTGAGAATAATGTTGACCCTTTGTCACAAACTGTAACACCTGTGGTTATAGACAATGAGGAACATACTGATGAAGATGAGACGCAGATACCCGATTGGGATGACAACTTAAATATTCGGTCAGGGCAAGAAGAGGCTCGGTCTGAGGGGGAGGGGAGTGCAAACACAACAATTGATGATGAAGTTCTAGATCCCACCTACTGTCAACCCACAGTCAGACACTCGAGGAGGTCAACAGAGGCGGTGGAGGAGGATGCAACCGACGACGAAGTTACCTTGCGCCTTCCTGGACAGAGTCGGAGCACTGGTAGCACGTCTACAACTGCATCCTCAGCCACCACTCTGCCTATGAGCATTATTCGGGGTGGATCAACAGGTCGCATGGCCTCTAAGCCTTGCCTAGCCTGGTCCTTTTTTGACATAGAAAAAGATCGCCCAAATTATGTGATCTGTAAACTTTGTCATGATTCTCTTAGTAGAGGTCAAAACCTCAGCAGTTTGACAACTTCTTCCATGAATCGTCACATGAATAAATATCATAGGTCCCGGTGGGAAGCTCACCGTGCTGCAATGCGGCCTAGCGGAGCGAACCATCCACCGCCTGCCCCTTCCAGTGCATCCGCGCGCTCGTCATCTTCTAGGACTGTGGGGACAGCTGTCACACCTGTTTTTCCACCCACAACTTCCACCACTGTAACCGCAACAGGCAGTTTGCTTGGTAGGTCGTCAGTTGGTTTGGAAGGGGAAACAAGTGAGTGTGTACAGCTCTCTCAGACATCGATAGCACCAACGTTGGATGAAGGCAACATCATGTCTCCGCCTGCACTTTCCTCACAAACCTGCATTTTTCCAGGGACACCCTACTCAACACCGTCTACACACAGCAGCCAGATCTCTGTCCCTCAGATGTGGTCAAATAAAAGGCCACTTCCTGCGACCCATGACAAAGCTAAGAGGTTGACTCTATCCC
Organism: Anomaloglossus baeobatrachus; assembly: GCF_048569485.1. Lineage (NCBI taxonomy): Eukaryota > Metazoa > Chordata > Amphibia > Anura > Aromobatidae > Anomaloglossus > Anomaloglossus baeobatrachus. Next base: position 309,283,562 of record NC_134357.1, on the reverse strand, counting down.
TCTGTAAGCTGTTGGCTACCGAAATGCTGCCTTTCCGCCTAGTGGACACACAGGATTTTAGAGACCTTATGTCTGTCGCTGTGCCCCAGTACCAGATGCCTAGTCGTCACTACTTCTCTAAGAAAGGTGTGCCCGCGCTACACCAGCATGTCGCACACAACATCACCGCTTCCTTGAGAAACTGTGTGTGAACGGGTGCATTTCACCACCGATACTTGGACCAGTAAGCATGGACAGGGACGTTACATGTCGCTGACTGGGCACTGGGTAACTATGGTGATAGATGGTGAAGGGTCTGCTGCACAAGTCTTGCCGTCCCCACGACTTGTGTGTCAATCCTCTGTCTGTCCAAGTTCCGCCACTGCTTCTGCATCCTCCACCTCATCTGGGTCCTCCACCTCCGCCCCAAGCCTGCCTGGTCAGGCCACCAGCGTTCTCACTGCGCAGAAGGAATCACGCACCCCTCATTACTATGCTGGCAGCAGAGCGCAACGGCATCAGGCGGTCTTTAGCTTGACATGTCTTGGGAATAAGAGTCACACAGCTGAGGAGTTGTGGTCAGCTCTGCGGTCCGAGTTTAATAAATGGTTGTCTCCACTCAACCTGCAGCCTGGTAAGGCCGTGTGCGACAATGCTGCAAACCTGGGTGCGGCCCTTCGCCTGGGCAAGGTGACACACGTACCTTGTATGGCTCACGTGTTGAACCTTGTCGTCCAGCAAATTTTAACACACTATCCCGGCCTAGATGGCCTTCTGAACAGGGCACGAAAACTGTCTGCTCACTTCCGCCGTTCAAGCGCCGCAGCTGAGCGACTTGCATCGCTCCAGAAGTCTTTCGGCCTGCCGGTTCATCGCCTGAAATGCGATGTGGCGACACGCTGGAATTCAACTCTCCACATGTTACAGCGACTGTGGCAGCACCGCAGAGCCCTGGTGCAATACGTCATGACGTATAGCCTGGGCCAACGAGATGCAGAGGTGGGGCAGATCACCCTGATGGAGTGGTCTCAGATCAAGGACCTATGCACCCTTCTGCACAGTTTCGACATGGCGACGAATATGTTTAGCGCTGACAATGCCATTATCAGCATGACGATTCCAGTCATTTACATGCTGGAGCACACGCTAAACACTATTCGGAGTCAGGGGGTGGGACAACATGAAGGGGAGGAACTACAGGAGGATTCATATGCGCAAGGGACAACAACATCACCAAGGTCCAGACGTTCATCATCACCAACGCAGCAGGCATGGGACCATGGGGGACAGGGATCGACAAGGGCGCATAGTAGCAGGCGAAATGTTGAGCAAGGTGCAGGAGAACATGAAGAAATGGAGGACGAACTGTCCATGGACATGGAAGACTCAGCGGATGAGGGAGACCTTGGTCAAATTTCAGTTGAAAGAGGTTGGGGGGAGATGTCAGAGGAAGAAAGAACGGTTAGCACCTCTATGCCACAAACACAGCGTGGACTTGGTCCGCATGGCTGCGCAAGACACATGAGTGCCTTTTTGTTGCACTACCTCCAACATGACAGTCGTATTGTCAAAATTAGAAGTGATGATGACTACTGGATTGCCACACTATTAGATCCCCGGTACAAGTCCAAATTTTGTGACATAATTCCAGCCATAGAAAGGGACGCACGTATGCAGGAGTATCAGCAGAAGCTGTTACTCGATCTTAGCTCGGCTTTTCCACCAAACAACCGTGCAGGTGCAGGGAGGGAATCTCCCAGTTGTAACTTGACAAACATGGGACGGTCTCGTCATCTTCAACAGTCTACCCGTACCAGTAGGACCGTATCTGGTGCTGGTAACAGCAATTTTATGGAATCTTTTCATAATTTTTTTAGACCCTCTTTTGCAAGGCCACCAGAGACAACAAGTCTGACACATAGTCAACGGCTGGAGAGGATGATACAGGAGTATCTCCAAATGAACATCGATGCCATGACTTTGCAAATGGAGCCTTGCTCCTTTTGGGCTTCAAATCTAGAAAAATGGCCAGAGCTCTCCAGTTACGCCTTGGAGATTTTGTCGTGTCCAGCTGACAGCGTTGTCTCTGAACGTGTCTTCAGTGCTGCTGGGTGTGTGCTGACAGATAAGCGCACGCGTCTGTCCAGTGACAATGTGGACAGACTGACGTTCATCAAAATGAACAAGTCATGGATCCAGAAGGAATTTACTACCCTGTGTCATCCTGGGGAGAGTAAATGCTTGTGGATTTGGAATGTGCTTGATGCAAATCAAAACATCCTGTTTGCAACTAGGGCACAAGTGCTGCCACTGATGGGGTGTCTGTGTGGCCCAATTTTTGGAAAAAAGGGAGACTCCGCTTGGAGTAACCCTTGCTTGCTGTGTTTTTAAAAGAAGCCAAGATGAACAGAGCTGGGATCAGGAAAGACTTTGCTACCTACCCCGGTGTCATCCTGGGGACGGATAAGAATGGCGTATTTTTGAATGTGCTTGATGCAAATCTAGCTGTGAAGTGTACAACTGGGGCACAAGTGCTGCCACTGAAGGGGTGGGTGTGTGTCTGGCCCAATTTTTGGAAAAAAGGGAGACTCCGCTTGGAGTAACCCTTGCTTGATGTGTTTTTAAAAGAAGCCAAGATGAACAGAGCTGGGATCAGGAAAGACTTTGCTACCTACCCCGGTGTCATCCTGGGGACGGATAAGAATGGCGTATTTTTGAATGTGCTTGATGCAAATCTAGCTGTGAAGTGTACAACTGGGGCACAACTGCTGCCACTGAAGGGGTGGGTGTGTGTGGGGCCCAATTTTTGGAAAAAAGGGAGACTCCGCTTGGAGTAACCCTTGCTTGATGTGTTTTTAAAAGAAGCCAAGATGAACAGAGCTGGGATCAGGAAAGACTTTGCTACCTACCCCGGTGTCATCCTTTGGACGGATAAGAATGGCGTATTTTTGAATGTGCTTGATGCAAATCTAGCTGTGAAGTGTACAACTGGGGCACAACTGCTGCCACTGAAGGGGTGGGTGTGTGTGGGGCCCAATTTTTGGAAAAAAGGGAGACTCCGCTTGGAGTAACCCTTGCTTGATGTGTTTTTAAAAGAAGCCAAGATGAACAGAGCTGGGATCAAGAAAGACTTTGCTACCTACCCCGGTGTCATCCTGGGGACGGATAAGAATGGCGTATTTTTGAATGTGCTTGATGCAAATCTAGCTGTGAAGTGTACAACTGGGGCACAACTGCTGCCACTGAAAGGGTGGGTGTGTGTGGGGCCCAATTTTTGGAAAAAAGGGAGACTCCGCTTGGAGTAACCCTTGCTTGATGTGTTTTTAAAAGAAGCCAAGATGAACAGAGCTGGGATCAGGAAAGACTTTGCTACCTACCCCGGTGTCATCCTGGGGACGGATAAGAATGGCGTATTTTTGAATGTGCTTGATGCAAATCTAGCTGTGAAGTGTACAACTGGGGCACAACTGCTGCCACTGAAGGGGTGGGTGTGTGTGGGGCCCAATTTTTGGAAAAAAGGGAGACTCCGCTTGGAGTAACCCTTGCTTGATGTGTTTTTAAAAGAAGCCAAGATGAACAGAGCTGGGATCAGGAAAGACTTTGCTACCTACCCCGGTGTCATCCTGGGGACGGATAAGAATGGCGTATTTTTGAATGTGCTTGATGCAAATCTAGCTGTGAAGTGTACAACTGGGGCACAACTGCTGCCACTAAAGGGGTGGGTGTGTGTGTGGCCCAATTTTTGGAAAAAAGGGAGACTCCGCTTGGAGTAACCCTTGCTTACATTGTTTTTAAAAATGATCAAAGATGCACAGCGCTGAGATCAGGAAAGACTTTGCTACCTACCCCGGTGTCATCCTGGGGACGGTTAAGTATGGCGTATTTTTGAATGTGCTTGATGCAAATCTAGCTGTGAAGTGTACAACTGGGGCACAAGTGCTGCCACTGAAGGGGTGGGTGTGTGTTTGGCCCAATTTTTGGAAAAAAGGGAGACTCCGCTTGGAGTAACCCTTGCTTGATGTGTTTTTAAAAGAAGCCAAGATGAACAGAGCTGGGATCAGGAAAGACTTTGCTACCTACCCCGGTGTCATCCTGGGGACGGATAAGAATGGCGTATTTTTGAATGTGCTTGATGCAAATCTAGCTGTGAAGTGTACAACTGGGGCACAAGTGCTGCCACTGAAGGGGTGGGTGTGTGTGTGGCCCAATTTTTGGAAAAAAGGGAGACTCCGCTTGGAGTAACCCTTGCTTACATTGTTTTTAAAAATGATCAAAGATGCACAGCGCTGAGATCAGGAAAGACTTTGCTACCTACCCCGGTGTCATCCTGGGGACGGTTAAGTATGGCGTATTTTTGAATGTGCTTGATGCAAATCTAGCTGTGAAGTGTACAACTGGGGCACAAGTGCTGCCACTGAAGGGGTGGGTGTGTGTTTGGCCCAATTTTTGGAAAAAAGGGAGACTCCGCTTGGAGTAACCCTTGCTTACATTGTTTTTAAAAATGATCCAAGATGCACAGAGCTGGGATCAGGAAAGACTTTGCTACCTACCCCGGTGTCATCCTGGGGACGGTTAAGTATGGCGTATTTTTGAATGTGCTTGATGCAAATCTAGCTGTGAAGTGTACAACTGGGGCACAACTGCTGCCACTGAAGGGGTGGGTGTGTGTGGGGCCAAATTTTTGGAAAAAAGGGACACTCCGCTTGGAGTCACCTTGCGGTGTTTTACATGATTTTAGAAGGGCGTGCCATGCCTATATCTGTGTGTCCTCCACTTTTTCCTAGTCCTGCTCTTTTGCTTTCGCATGAGTATATGTCCTTGTCACTTTCCCATGTGTTTGTGTTGTGTTGTGAGTTGTTTGTCACCTTTTGGACACCTTTGAGGGTGTTTTCTAGGTGTTTTTCTGTGTTTGTGATTGCCTGCCATTGTTTCCTATGCGTTCGAGTTCGGTTCGTCGAAAGTTCGACGAACCGAACTCGAACGGGACCTCCGTTCGGCGAACCGACCTCGAGCCGTACCGGGACCGGTTCGCTCATCTCTACTAAACACCCAACTATTTCGGCTGCCATCTTCGCCTGGAAGAAATTTGCCACTAGAAGTCCAAAGTCCCATTCTTTAAAAATTGACAGTATTAAAGATCATTCTGTTTCGATTGTTGAGGAATTCTCGGATCTCAAAGCTCCCAAAGCATGGATAGACAGGGGCATTAAAAAGGTTGGAGATTTCTTTGAAGAGTCCGATTTTACCTCCTTCCAGAAATTAAAACAGAAATTTGCCTTGTTGAATTCAGACTTTCTCTCATTCTTGTCCATTAAAAACGCCACCCATAACTTGATAAAAAGTAAACATATACCGTCATCTGTGAATTCCCTTTTTTCTAATCCAGACAGCTCTATTCTGTGGAAAACCAGGAATTTTTACGATATCTTTAATGAAGATCTCCAATTTGTGAAATCATCACATGCTCTTAATTGGAAAAGAGATCTTTGTAAAGTTTTCTCAGAAACTAATTGGCAGAATAGCCTTAAATAAGCTTACCGATCAAGTAGTTGTACTAATCTTTTTGAACCACATTTTAAGCTTTTCTCTAGATGGTATTACGTATTATTATACGCCTTCCAAACTGAATAAAATCTCTCCCATGTAAATACGTTCCCACAACTATTATGAAATGTGTCATGCCACATTTAACAACACTTATCCTTCATATTGCTGCAGATGGCAGGCTTGGACAAATATATTCCCTTGACATTTTTAAGAAGCTTCCCCTTTCTTTCAGGATGCTCTCTCCCTTCTTTCTTTCCTATTTTATACTTACTTCTCTATTAATTCTCTCTTCTCTGTTTTCTTTTTTTTACTACAAGTTATATTTTAATACATTGCTATTTATCAACATTTTAGGCTTTTACAGTTATGATTAAGAAGGTGTTACGCAGATTGATCCTCCATTCCCTCTCCTCTCCTCCCTTATTAAAGTTCTTCTCATTTCCCTTCCCTCCTTCCATTCCCACCCACTTTCCTTCAAGAATTTGACATTGGAAAAATATGTTTTAACTGATAATTTCTTTTCTTTCCTGTATTATCCTACCCCTTTAAAATTAACAAAAATTTCTGGAATATAAAATTGAGAATTAATGTATACAAATAACTGATATAAAATATAATGAGAAGACAGATCATTCATTTTTGAACACTTTATTAAATACAGTCTCTACCTATACCTAAAGCCATTGATCCAGAAGAAGGCAAAAAACCTGGAAACGACAGGGTAAAAATTCCTTCTTGACCCCGAGAAAAGGCAATCAGTCCAAGAACCCTGGACCAAGGCTATACTACAACTAACTTAAAGAACTATAGCACAGTGATATTATATCAGAAGCCTTATGTGGCATTCATAAACTAGCCAACAGAAGAAATGGTATTAGGCCAGTTGCAGTATAGGATGTGTTTAGGCCTGTTGTTTAAATACTGTTTGTTCTGATGTCCAAGATGGGGACCAGGATGTGGACATAATAAAAAATTAGGGAACATAATAGGAGACATTTCTACAATACATATAATCATTCTTATCTATCTAATACGATGACAACAGCTCTCCATACCTGCAGTCCACCATAAGGACCACCCTCTCTAATCCCTGAAAAATGAAATCATCCTCAGTGACGAAGAGAGGGGGCTAAGCGCCCCCCATGGTCTCAGAGCATTGACTCTTCTAAGAGTCCTAAGAGTCCTGCTCCCACTGATGGGGTGCAGCTGTGGGACCCTATTTTCAGAGATGATGTCCTCCACCCAACTCTCAAAAAGCTGAAAGGGTCTTCAGTAGAGATGGATAGTCGAGCTGGGCTATCAGACGGTCACCTCTGTAGCTGTAGTGTCATTTTTCCTATGGTCCAATGTGTAAATTAAACAAAAAAGTGCACGTTTGTTATGATGTCCAAGATGGGGACCAAGATGTGGACATAATAAAAAATTAGGGAACATGATAAGAGACATTTCTACAATACATATAATCATTCTTATCTATCTAATACGATGACAACAGCTCTCCATACCTGCAGTCCACAATAAGGACCACCCTCTCTAATCCCTGAAAAATGAAATCATCCTCAGTGACGAAGAGAGGGGGCTAAGCGCCCCCCATGGTCTCAGAGCATTGACTCTTCTAAGAGTTAAAAGAGTCCTGCTCCCACTGATGGGGTGCAGCTGTGGGACCCTATTTTCAGAGATGATGTCCTCCACCCAACTCTCAAAAAGCTGAAAGGGTCTTCAGTAGAGATGGATAGTCGAGCTGGGCTATCAGACGGTCACCTCTGTAGCTGTAGTGTCATTTTTCCTATGGTCCAATGTGTAAATTAAACAAAAAAGTGCACGTTTGTTATGATGTCCAAGATGGGGACCAGGATGTGGACATAATAAAAAATTAGGGAACATGATAGGAGACATTTCTACAATACATATAATCATTCTTATCTATCTAATACGATGACAACAGCTCTCCATACCTGCAGTCCACCATAAGGACCACCCTCTCTAATCCCTGAAAAATGAAATCATCCTCAGTGACGAAGAGAGGGGGCTAAGCGCCCCCCATGGTCTCAGAGCATTGACTCTTCTAAGAGTTAAAAGAGTCCTGCTCCCACTGATGGGGTGCAGCTGTGGGACCCTATTTTCAGAGATGATGTCCTCCACCCAACTCTCAAAAAGCTGAAAGGGTCTTCAGTAGAGATGGATAGTCGAGCTGGGCTATCAGACGGTCACCTCTGTAGCTGTAGTGTCATTTTTCCTATGGTCCAATGTGTAAATTAAACAAAAAAGTGCACGTTTGTTATGATGTCCAAGATGGGGACCAGGATGTGGACATAATAAAAAATTAGGGAACATGATAGGAGACATTTCTACAATACATATAATCATTCTTATCTATCTAATACGATGACAATAGCTCTCCATACCTGCAGTCCACCATAAGGACCACCCTCTCTAATCCCTGAAAAATGAAATCATCCTCAGTGACGAAGAGAGGGGGCTAAGCGCCCCCCATGGTCTCAGAGCATTGACTCTTCTAAGAGTTAAAAGAGTCCTGCTCCCACTGATGGGGTGCAGCTGTGGGACCCTATTTTCAGAGATGATGTCCTCCACCCAACTCTCAAAAAGCTGAAAGGGTCTTCAGTAGAGATGGATAGTCGAGCTGGGCTATCAGACGGTCACCTCTGTAGCTGTAGTGTAATTTTTCCTATGGTCCAATGTGTAAATTAAACAAAAAAGTGCACGTTTGTTATGATGTCCAAGATGGGGACCAGGATGTGGACATAATAAAAAATTAGGGAACATGATAGGAGACATTTCTACAATACATATAATCATTCTTATCTATCTAATACGATGACAACAGCTCTACATAACTGCAGTCCACCATAAGGACCACCCTCTCTAATCCCTGAAAAATGAAATCATCCTCAGTGACGAAGAGAGGGGGCTAAGCGCCCCCCATGGTCTCAGAGCATTGACTCTTCTAAGAGTTAAAAGAGTCCTGCTCCCACTGATGGGGTGCAGCTGTGGGACCCTATTTTCAGAGATGATGTCCTCCACCCAACTCTCAAAAAGCTGAAAGGGTCTTCAGTAGAGATGGATAGTCGAGCTGGGCTATCAGACGGTCACCTCTGTAGCAGTAGTGTCATTTTTCCTATGGTCCAATGTGTAAATTAAACAAAAAAGTGCACGTTTGTTATGATGTCCAAGATGGGGACCAGGATGTGGACATAATAAAAAATTAGGGAACATGATAGGAGACATTTCTACAATACATATAATCATTCTTATCTATCTAATACGATGACAACAGCTCTCCATACCTGCAGTCCACCATAAGGACCACCCTCTCTAATCCCTGAAAAATGAAATCATCCTCAGTGACGAAGAGAGTGGGCTAAGCGCCCCCCATGGTCTCAGAGCATTGACTCTTCTAAGAGTTAAAAGAGTCCTGCTCCCACTGATGGGGTGCAGCTGTGGGACCCTATTTTCAGAGATGATGTCCTCCACCCAACTCTCAAAAAGCTGAAAGGGTCTTCAGTAGAGATGGATAGTCGAGCTGGGCTATCAGACGGTCACCTCTGTAGCTGTAGTGTCATTTTTCCTATGGTCCAATGTGTAAATTAAACAAAAAAGTGCACGTTTGTTATGATGTCCAAGATGGGGACCAGGATGTGGACATAATAAAAAATTAGGGAACATGATAGGAGACATTTTTACAATACATATAATCATTCTTATCTATCTAATACGATGACAACAGCTCTCCATACCTGCAGTCCACCATAAGGACCACCCTCTCTAATCCCTGAAAAATGAAATCATCCTCAGTGACGAAGAGAGGGGGCTAAGCGCCCCCCATGGTCTCAGAGCATTGACTCTTCTAAGAGTTAAAAGAGTCCTGCTCCCACTGATGGGGTGCAGCTGTGGGACCCTATTTTCAGAGATGATGTCCTCCACCCAACTCTCAAAAAGCTGAAAGGGTCTTCAGTAGAGATGGATAGTCGAGCTGGGCTATCAGACGGTCACCTCTGTAGCTGTAGTGTCATTTTTCCTATGGTCCAATGTGTAAATTAAACAAAAAAGTGCACGTTTGTTATGATGTCCAAGATGGGGACCAGGATGTGGACATAATAAAAAATTAGGGAACATGATAGGAGACATTTCTACAATACATATAATCATTCTTATCTATCTAATACGATGACAACAGCTCTCCATACCTGCAGTCCACCATAAGGACCACCCTCTCTAATCCCTGAAAAATGAAATCATCCTCAGTGACGAAGAGAGGGGGCTAAGCGCCCCCCATGGTCTCAGAGCATTGACTCTTCTAAGAGTTAAAAGAGTCCTGCTCCCACTGATGGGGTGCAGCTGTGGGACCCTATTTTCAGAGATGATGTCCTCCACCCAACTCTCAAAAAGCTGAAAGGGTCTTCAGTAGAGATGGAAAGTCGAGCTGGGCTATCAGACGGTCACCTCTGTAGCTGTATTGTCATTTTTCCTATGGTCCAATGTGTAAATTAAACAAAAAAGTGCACGTTTGTTATGATGTCCAAGATGGGGACCAGGATGTGGACATAATAAAAAATTAGGGAACATGATAAGAGACATTTCTACAATACATATAATCATTCTTATCTATCTAATACGATGACAACAGCTCTCCATACCTGCAGTCCACAATAAGGACCACCCTCTCTAATCCCTGAAAAATGAAATCATCCTCAGTGATGAAGAGAGCGGGCTAAGCGCCCCCCATGGTCTCAGAGCATTGACTCTTCTAAGAGTTAAAAGAGTCCTGCTCCCACTGATGGGGTGCAGCTGTGCGACCCTATTTTTAGAGATGATGTCCTCCACCCAACTCTCAAAAAGCTGAAAGGGTCTTCAGTAGAGATGGATAGTCGAGCTGGGCTATCAGACGGTCACCTCTGTAGCTGTAGTGTCATTTTTCCTATGGTCCAATGTGTAAATTAAACAAAAAAGTGCACGTTTGTTATGATGTCCAAGATGGGGACCAGGATGTGGACATAATAAAAAATTAGGGAACATGATAGGAGACATTTCTACAATACATATAATCATTCTTATCTATCTAATACGATGACAACAGCTCTCCATACCTGCAGTCCACCATAAGGACCACCCTCTCTAATCCCTGAAAAATGAAATCATCCTCAGTGACGAAGAGAGGGGGCTAAGCGCCCCCCATGGTCTCAGAGCATTGACTCTTCTAAGAGTTAAAAGAGTCCTGCTCCCACTGATGGGGTGCAGCTGTGGGACCCTATTTTCAGAGATGATGTCCTCCACCCAACTCTCAAAAAGCTGAAAGGGTCTTCAGTAGAGATGGATAGTCGAGCTGGGCTATCAGACGGTCACCTCTGTAGCTGTAGTGTCATTTTTCCTATGGTCCAATGTGTAAATTAAACAAAAAAGTACACGTTTGTTATGATGTCCAAGATGGGGACCAGGATGTGGACATAATAAAAAATTAGGGAACATGATAGGAGACATTTCTACAATACATATAATCATTCTTATCTATCTAATACGATGACAACAGCTCTCCATACCTGCAGTCCACCATAAGGACCACCCTCTCTAATCCCTGAAAAATGAAATCATCCTCAGTGACGAAGAGAGGGGGCTAAGCGCCCCCCATGGTCTCAGAGCATTGACTCTTCTAAGAGTTAAAAGAGTCCTGCTCCCACTGATGGGGTGCAGCTGTGGGACCCTATTTTCTGAGATGATGTCCTCCACCCAACTCTCAAAAAGCTGAAAGGGTCTTCAGTAGAGATGGATAGTCGAGCTGAGCTATCAGACAGTCACCTCTGTAGCTGTAGTGTCATTTTTCCTATGGTCCAATGTGTAAATTAAACAAAAAAGTGCACGTTTGTTATGATGTCCAAGATGGGGACCAGGATGTGGACATAATAAAAAATTAGGGAACATGATAGGAGACATTTCTACAATACATATAATCATTCTTATCTATCTAATACGATGACAACAGCTCTCCATACCTGCAGTCCACCATAAGGACCACCCTCTCTAATCCCTGAAAATTGAAATCATCCTCAGTGACGAAGAGAGGGGGCTAAGCGCCCCCCATGGTCTCAGAGCATTGACTCTTCTAAGAGTTAAAAGAGTCCTGCTCCCACTGATGGGGTGCAGCTGTGGGACCCTATTTTCAGAGATGATGTCCTCCACCCAACTCTCAAAAAGCTGAAAGGGTCTTCAGTAGAGATGGATAGTCGAGCTGGGCTATCAGACGGTCACCTCTGTAGCTGTAGTGTCATTTTTCCTATGGTCCAATGTGTAAATTAAACAAAAAAGTGCACGTTTGTTATGATGTCCAAGATGGGGACCAGGATGTGGACATAATAAAAAATTAGGGAACATGATAGGAGACATTTCTACAATACATATAATCATTCTTATCTATCTAATACGATGACAACAGCTCTCCATACCTGCAGTCCACCATAAGGACCACCCTCTCTAATCCCTGAAAAATGAAATCATCCTCAGTGACGAAGAGAGGGGGCTAAGCGCCCCCCATGGTCTCAGAGCATTGACTCTTCTAAGAGTTAAAAGAGTCCTGCTCCCACTGATGGGGTGCAGCTGTGGGACCCTATTTTCAGAGATGATGTCCTCCACCCAACTCTCAAAAAGCTGAAAGGGTCTTCAGTAGAGATGGATAGTCGAGCTGGGCTATCAGACGGTCACCTCTGTAGCTGTAGTGTCATTTTTCCTATGGTCCAATGTGTAAATTAAACAAAAAAGTGCACGTTTGTTATGATGTCCAAGATGGGGACCAGGATGTGGACATAATAAAAAATTAGGGAACATGATAGGAGACATTTCTACAATACATATAATCATTCTTATCTATCTAATACGATGACAACAGCTCTCCATACCTGCAGTCCACCATAAGGACCACCCTCTCTAATCCCTGAAAAATGAAATCATCCTCAGTGACGAAGAGAGGGGGCTAAGCGCCCCCCATGGTCTCAGAGCATTGACTCTTCTAAGAGTTAAAAGAGTCCTGCTCCCACTGATGGGGTGCAGCTGTGGGACCCTATTTTCAGAGATGATGTCCTCCACCCAACTCTCAAAAAGCTGAAAGGGTCTTCAGTAGAGATGGATAGTCGAGCTGGGCTATCAGACGGTCACCTCTGTAGCTGTAGTGTCATTTTTCCTATGGTCCAATGTGTAAATTAAACAAAAAAGTGCACGTTTGTTATGATGTCCAAGATGGGGACCAGGATGTGGACATAATAAAAAATTAGGGAACATGATAGGAGACATTTCTACAATACATATAATCATTCTTATCTATCTAATACGATGACAACAGCTCTCCATACCTGCAGTCCACCATAAGGACCACCCTCTCTAATCCCTGAAAAATGAAATCATCCTCAGTGACGAAGAGAGGGGGCTAAGCGCCCCCCATGGTCTCAGAGCATTGACTCTTCTAAGAGTTAAAAGAGTCCTGCTCCCACTGATGGGGTGCAGCTGTGGGACCCTATTTTCAGAGATGATGTCCTCCACCCAACTCTCAAAAAGCTGAAAGGGTCTTCAGTAGAGATGGATAGTCGAGCTGGGCTATCAGACGGTCACCTCTGTAGCTGTAGTGTCATTTTTCCTATGTTCCAATGTGTAAATTAAACAAAAAAGTGCACGTTTGTTATGATGTCCAAGATGGGGACCAGGATGTGGACATAATAACAAATTAGGGAACATGATAGGAGACATTTCTACAATACATATAATCATTCTTATCTATCTAATACGATGACAACAGCTCTCCATACCTGCAGTCCACCATAAGGACCACCCTCTCTAATCCCTGAAAAATGAAATCATCCTCAGTGACGAAGAGAGGGGGCTAAGCGCCCCCCATGGTCTCAGAGCATTGACTCTTCTAAGAGTTAAAAGAGTCCTGCTCCCACTGATGGGGTGCAGCTGTGCGACCCTATTTTTAGAGATGATGTCCTCCACCCAACTCTCAAAAAGCTGAAAGGGTCTTCAGTAGAGATGGATAGTCGAGCTGGGCTATCAGACGGTCACCTCTGTAGCTGTAGTGTCATTTTTCCTATGGTCCAATGTGTAAATTAAACAAAAAAGTGCACGTTTGTTATGATGTCCAAGATGGGGACCAGGATGTGGACATAATAAAAAATTAGGGAACATGATAGGAGACATTTCTACAATACATATAATCATTCTTATCTATCTAATACGATGACAACAGCTCTCCATACCTGCAGTCCACCATAAGGACCACCCTCTCTAATCCCTGAAAAATGAAATCATCCTCAGTGACGAAGAGAGGGGGCTAAGCGCCCCCCATGGTCTCAGAGCATTGACTCTTCTAAGAGTTAAAAGAGTCCTGCTCCCACTGATGGGGTGCAGCTGTGGGACCCTATTTTCAGAGATGATGTCCTCCACCCAACTCTCAAAAAGCTGAAAGGGTCTTCAGTAGAGATGGATAGTCGAGCTGGGCTATCAGACGGTCACCTCTGTAGCTGTAGTGTCATTTTTCCTATGGTCCAATGTGTAAATTAAACAAAAAAGTGCACGTTTGTTATGATGTCCAAGATGGGGACCAGGATGTGGACATAATAAAAAATTAGGGAACATGATAGGAGACATTTCTACAATACATATAATCATTCTTATCTATCTAATACGATGACAACAGCTCTCCATACCTGCAGTCCACCATAAGGACCACCCTCTCTAATCCCTGAAAATTGAAATCATCCTCAGTGACGAAGAGAGGGGGCTAAGCGCCCCCCATGGTCTCAGAGCATTGACTCTTCTAAGAGTTAAAAGAGTCCTGCTCCCACTGATGGGGTGCAGCTGTGGGACCCTATTTTCAGAGATGATGTCCTCCACCCAACTCTCAAAAAGCTGAAAGGGTCTTCAGTAGAGATGGATAGTCGAGCTGGGCTATCAGACGGTCACCTCTGTAGCTGTAGTGTCATTTTTCCTATGGTCCAATGTGTAAATTAAACAAAAAAGTGCACGTTTGTTATGATGTCCAAGATGGGGACCAGGATGTGGACATAATAAAAAATTAGGGAACATGATAGGAGACATTTCTACAATACATATAATCATTCTTATCTATCTAATACGATGACAACAGCTCTCCATACCTGCAGTCCACCATAAGGACCACCCTCTCTAATCCCTGAAAAATGAAATCATCCTCAGTGACGAAGAGAGGGGGCTAAGCGCCCCCCATGGTCTCAGAGCATTGACTCTTCTAAGAGTTAAAAGAGTCCTGCTCCCACTGATGGGGTGCAGCTGTGGGACCCTATTTTCAGAGATGATGTCCTCCACCCAACTCTCAAAAAGCTGAAAGGGTCTTCAGTAGAGATGGATAGTCGAGCTGGGCTATCAGACGGTCACCTCTGTAGCTGTAGTGTCATTTTTCCTATGGTCCAATGTGTAAATTAAACAAAAAAGTACACGTTTGTTATGATGTCCAAGATGGGGACCAGGATGTGGACATAATAAAAAATTAGGGAACATGATAGGAGACATTTCTACAATACATATAATCATTCTTATCTATCTAATACGATGACAACAGCTCTCCATACCTGCAGTCCACCATAAGGACCACCCTCTCTAATCCCTGAAAAATGAAATCATCCTCAGTGACGAAGAGAGGGGGCTAAGCGCCCCCCATGGTCTCAGAGCATTGACTCTTCTAAGAGTTAAAAGAGTCCTGCTCCCACTGATGGGGTGCAGCTGTGGGACCCTATTTTCTGAGATAATGTCCTCCACCCAACTCTCAAAAAGCTGAAAGGGTCTTCAGTAGAGATGGATAGTCGAGCTGGGCTATCAGACAGTCACCTCTGTAGCTGTAGTGTCATTTTTCCTATGGTCCAATGTGTAAATTAAACAAAAAAGTGCACGTTTGTTATGATGTCCAAGATGGGGACCAGGATGTGGACATAATAAAAAATTAGGGAACATGATAGGAGACATTTCTACAATACATATAATCATTCTTATCTATCTAATACGATGACAACAGCTCTCCATACCTGCAGTCCACCATAAGGACCACCCTCTCTAATCCCTGAAAAATGAAATCATCCTCAGTGACGAAGAGAGGGGGCTAAGCGCCCCCCATGGTCTCAGAGCATTGACTCTTCTAAGAGTTAAAAGAGTCCTGCTCCCACTGATGGGGTGCAGCTGTGGGACCCTATTTTCAGAGATGATGTCCTCCACCCAACTCTCAAAAAGCTGAAAGGGTCTTCAGTAGAGATGGATAGTCGAGCTGGGCTATCAGACGGTCACCTCTGTAGCTGTAGTGTCATTTTTCCTATGGTCCAATGTGTAAATTAAACAAAAAAGTGCACGTTTGTTATGATGTCCAAGATGGGGACCAGGATGTGGACATAATAAAAAATTAGGGAACATGATAGGAGACATTTCTACAATACATATAATCATTCTTATCTATCTAATACGATGACAACAGCTCTCCATACCTGCAGTCCACCATAAGGACCACCCTCTCTAATCCCTGAAAAATGAAATGATCCTCAGTGACGAAGAGAGGGGGCTAAGCGCCCCCCATGGTCTCAGAGCATTGACTCTTCTAAGAGTTAAAAGAGTCCTGCTCCCACTGATGGGGTGCAGCTGTGGGACCCTATTTTCAGAGATGATGTCCTCCACCCAACTCTCAAAAAGCTGAAAGGGTCTTCAGTAGAGATGGATAGTCGAGCTGGGCTATCAGACGGTCACCTCTGTAGCTGTAGTGTCATTTTTCCTATGTTCCAATGTGTAAATTAAACAAAAAAGTGCACGTTTGTTATGATGTCCAAGATGGGGACCAGGATGTGGACATAATAACAAATTAGGGAACATGATAGGAGACATTTCTACAATACATATAATCATTCTTATCTATCTAATACGATGACAACAGCTCTCCATACCTGCAGTCCACCATAAGGACCACCCTCTCTAATCCCTGAAAAATGAAATCATCCTCAGTGACGAAGAGAGGGGGCTAAGCGCCCCCCATGGTCTCAGAGCATTGACTCTTCTAAGAGTTAAAAGAGTCCTGCTCCCACTGATGGGGTGCAGCTGTGGGACCCTATTTTCAGAGATGATGTCCTCCACCCAACTCTCAAAAAGCTGAAAGGGTCTTCAGTAGAGATGGATAGTCGAGCTGGGCTATCAGACGGTCACCTCTGTAGCTGTAGTGTCATTTTTCCTATGTTCCAATATGTAAATTAAACAAAAAAGTGCACGTTTGTTATGATGTCCAAGATGGGGATCAGGATGTGGACATAATAACAAATTAGGGAACATGATAGGAGACATTTCTACAATACATATAATCATTCTTATCTATCTAATACGATGACAACAGCTCTCCATACCTGCAGTCCACCATAAGGACCACCCTCTCTAATCCCTGAAAAATGAAATCATCCTCAGTGACGAAGAGAGGGGGCTAAGCGCCCCCCATGGTCTCAGAGAATTGACTCTTCTAAGAGTTAAAAGAGTCCTGCTCCCACTGATGGGGTGCAGCTGTGCGACCCTATTTTTAGAGATGATGTCCTCCACCCAACTCTCAAAAAGCTGAAAGGGTCTTCAGTAGAGATGGATAGTCGAGCTGGGCTATCAGACGGTCACATCTGTAGCTGTAGTGTCATTTTTCCTATGGTTCAATGTGTAAATTAAACAAAAAAGTGCACGTTTGTTATGATGTCCAAGATGGGGACCAGGATGTGGACATAATAAAAAATTAGGGAACATGATAGGAGACATTTCTACAATACATATAATCATTCTTATCTATCTAATACGATGACAACAGCTCTCCATACCTGCAGTCCACCATAAGGACCACCCTCTCTAATCCCTGAAAAATGAAATCATCCTCAGTGATGAAGAGAGGGGGCTAAGCGCCCCCCATGGTCTCAGAGCATTGACTCTTCTAAGAGTTAAAAGAGTCCTGCTCACACTGATGGGGTGCAGCTGTGGGACCCTATTTTCAGAGATGATGTCCTCCACCCAACTCTCAAAAAGCTGAAAGGGTCTTCAGTAGAGATGGATAGTCGAGCTGGGCTATCAGACGGTCACCTCTGCAGCTGTAGTGTCATTTTTCCTATGGTCCAATGTGTAAATTAAACAAAAAAGTGCACGTTTGTTATGATGTCCAAGATGGGGACCAGGATGTGGACATAATAAAAAATTAGGGAACATGATAGGAGACATTTCTACAATACATATAATCATTCTTATCTATCTAATACGATGACAACAGCTCTCCATACCTGCAGTCCACCATAAGGACCACCCTCTCTAATCCCTGAAAAATGAAATCATCCTCAGTGACGAAGAGAGGGGGCTAAGCGCCCCCCATGGTCTCAGAGCATTGACTCTTCTAACAGTTAAAAGAGTCCTGCTCCCACTGATGGGGTGCAGCTGTGGGACCCTATTTTCAGAGATGATGTCCTCCACCCAACTCTCAAAAAGCTGAAAGGGTCTTCAGTAGAGATGGATAGTCGAGCTGGGCTATCAGACGGTCACCTCTGTAGCTGTAGTGTCATTTTTCCTATGGTCCAATGTGTAAATTAAACAAAAAAGTGCACGTTTGTTATGATGTCCAAGATGGGGACCAGGATGTGGACATAATAAAAAATTAGGGAACATGATAGGAGACATTTCTACAATACATATAATCATTCTTATCTATCTAATACGATGACAACAGCTCTCCATACCTGCAGTCCACCATAAGGACCACCCTCTCTAATCCCTGAAAAATGAAATCATCCTCAGTGACGAAGAGAGGGGGCTAAGCGCCCCCCATGGTCTCAGAGCATTGACTCTTCTAAGAGTTAAAAGAGTCCTGCTCCCACTGATGGGGTGCAGCTGTGGGACCCTATTTTCAGAGATGATGTCCTCCACCCAACTCTCAAAAAGCTGAAAGGGTCTTCAGTAGAGATGGATAGTCGAGCTGGGCTATCAGACGGTCACCTCTGTAGCTGTAGTGTCATTTTTCCTATGGTCCAATGTGTAAATTAAACAAAAAAGTGCACGTTTGTTATGATGTCCAAGATGGGGACCAGGATGTGGACATAATAAAAAATTAGGGAACATGATAGGAGACATTTCTACAATACATATAATCATTCTTATCTATCTAATACGATGACAACAGCTCTCCATACCTGCAGTCCACCATAAGGACCACCCTCTCTAATCCCTGAAAATTGAAATCATCCTCAGTGACGAAGAGAGGGGGCTAAGCGCCCCCCATGGTCTCAGAGCATTGACTCTTCTAAGAGTTAAAAGAGTCCTGCTCCCACTGATGGGGTGCAGCTGTGGGACCCTATTTTCAGAGATGATGTCCTCCACCCAACTCTCAAAAAGCTGAAAGGGTCTTCAGTAGAGATGGATAGTCGAGCTGGGCTATCAGACGGTCACCTCTGTAGCTGTAGTGTCATTTTTCCTATGGTCCAATGTGTAAATTAAACAAAAAAGTGCACGTTTGTTATGATGTCCAAGATGGGGACCAGGATGTGGACATAATAAAAAATTAGGGAACATGATAGGAGACATTTCTACAATACATATAATCATTCTTATCTATCTAATACGATGACAACAGCTCTCCATACCTGCAGTCCACCATAAGGACCACCCTCTCTAATCCCTGAAAAATGAAATCATCCTCAGTGACGAAGAGAGGGGGCTAAGCGCCCCCCATGGTCTCAGAGCATTGACTCTTCTAAGAGTTAAAAGAGTCCTGCTCCCACTGATGGGGTGCAGCTGTGGGACCCTATTTTCAGAGATGATGTCCTCCACCCAACTCTCAAAAAGCTGAAAGGGTCTTCAGTAGAGATGGATAGTCGAGCTGGGCTATCAGACGGTCACCTCTGTAGCTGTAGTGTCATTTTTCCTATGGTCCAATGTGTAAATTAAACAAAAAAGTACACGTTTGTTATGATGTCCAAGATGGGGACCAGGATGTGGACATAATAAAAAATTAGGGAACATGATAGGAGACATTTCTACAATACATATAATCATTCTTATCTATCTAATACGATGACAACAGCTCTCCATACCTGCAGTCCACCATAAGGACCACCCTCTCTAATCCCTGAAAAATGAAATCATCCTCAGTGACGAAGAGAGGGGGCTAAGCGCCCCCCATGGTCTCAGAGCATTGACTCTTCTAAGAGTTAAAAGAGTCCTGCTCCCACTGATGGGGTGCAGCTGTGGGACCCTATTTTCTGAGATGATGTCCTCCACCCAACTCTCAAAAAGCTGAAAGGGTCTTCAGTAGAGATGGATAGTCGAGCTGGGCTATCAGACAGTCACCTCTGTAGCTGTAGTGTCATTTTTCCTATGGTCCAATGTGTAAATTAAACAAAAAAGTGCACGTTTGTTATGATGTCCAAGATGGGGACCAGGATGTGGACATAATAAAAAATTAGGGAACATGATAGGAGACATTTCTACAATACATATAATCATTCTTATCTATCTAATACGATGACAACAGCTCTCCATACCTGCAGTCCACCATAAGGACCACCCTCTCTAATCCCTGAAAAATGAAATCATCCTCAGTGATGAAGAGAGGGGGCTAAGCGCCCCCCATGGTCTCAGAGCATTGACTCTTCTAAGAGTTAAAAGAGTCCTGCTCCCACTGATGGGGTGCAGCTGTGGGACCCTATTTTCAGAGATGATGTCCTCCACCCAACTCTCAAAAAGCTGAAAGGGTCTTCAGTAGAGATGGATAGTCGAGCTGGGCTATCAGACGGTCACCTCTGTAGCTGTAGTGTCATTTTTCCTATGGTCCAATGTGTAAATTAAACAAAAAAGTGCACGTTTGTTATGATGTCCAAGATGGGGACCAGGATGTGGACATAATAAAAAATTAGGGAACATGATAGGAGACATTTCTACAATACATATAATCATTCTTATCTATCTAATACGATGACAACAGCTCTCCATACCTGCAGTCCACCATAAGGACCACCCTCTCTAATCCCTGAAAAATGAAATCATCCTCAGTGACGAAGAGAGGGGGCTAAGCGCCCCCCATGGTCTCAGAGCATTGACTCTTCTAAGAGTTAAAAGAGTCCTGCTCCCACTGATGGGGTGCAGCTGTGCGACCCTATTTTTAGAGATGATGTCCTCCACCCAACTCTCAAAAAGCTGAAAGGGTCTTCAGTAGAGATGGATAGTCGAGCTGGGCTATCAGACGGTCACCTCTGTAGCTGTAGTGTCATTTTTCCTATGGTCCAATGTGTAAATTAAACAAAAAAGTGCACGTTTGTTATGATGTCCAAGATGGGGACCAGGATGTGGACATAATAAAAAATTAGGGAACATGATAGGAGACATTTCTACAATACATATAATCATTCTTATCTATCTAATACGATGACAACAGCTCTCCATACCTGCAGTCCACCATAAGGACCACCCTCTCTAATCCCTGAAAAATGAAATCATCCTCAGTGACGAAGAGAGGGGGCTAAGGGCCCCCCATGGTCTCAGAGCATTGACTCTTCTAACAGTTAAAAGAGTCCTGCTCCCACTGATGGGGTGCAGCTGTGGGACCCTATTTTCAGAGATGATGTCCTCCACCCAACTCTCAAAAAGCTGAAAGGGTCTTCAGTAGAGATGGATAGTCGAGCTGGGCTATCAGACGGTCACCTCTGTAGCTGTAGTGTCATTTTTCCTATGGTCCAATGTGTAAATTAAACAAAAAAGTGCACGTTTGTTATGATGTCCAAGATGGGGACCAGGATGTGGACATAATAAAAAATTAGGGAACATGATAGGAGACATTTCTACAATACATATAATCATTCTTATCTATCTAATACGATGACAACAGCTCTCCATACCTGCAGTCCACCATAAGGACCACCCTCTCTAATCCCTGAAAAATGAAATCATCCTCAGTGACGAAGAGAGGGGGCTAAGCGCCCCCCATGGTCTCAGAGCATTGACTCTTCTAAGAGTTAAAAGAGTCCTGCTCCCACTGATAGGGTGCAGCTGTGGGACCCTATTTTCAGAGATGATGTCCTCCACCCAACTCTCAAAAAGCTGAAAGGGTCTTCAGTAGAGATGGATAGTCGAGCTGGGCTATCAGACGGTCACCTCTGTAGCTGTAGTGTCATTTTTCCTATGGTCCAATGTGTAAATTAAACAAAAAAGTGCACGTTTGTTATGATGTCCAAGATGGGGACCAGGATGTGGACATAATAAAAAATTAGGGAACATGATAGGAGACATTTCTACAATACATATAATCATTCTTATCTATCTAATACGATGACAACAGCTCTCCATACCTGCAGTCCACCATAAGGACCACCCTCTCTAATCCCTGAAAATTGAAATCATCCTCAGTGACGAAGAGAGGGGGCTAAGCGCCCCCCATGGTCTCAGAGCATTGACTCTTCTAAGAGTTAAAAGAGTCCTGCTCCCACTGATGGGGTGCAGCTGTGGGACCCTATTTTCAGAGATGATGTCCTCCACCCAACTCTCAAAAAGCTGAAAGGGTCTTCAGTAGAGATGGATAGTCGAGCTGGGCTATCAGACGGTCACCTCTGTAGCTGTAGTGTCATTTTTCCTATGGTCCAATGTGTAAATTAAACAAAAAAGTGCACGTTTGTTATGATGTCCAAGATGGGGACCAGGATGTGGACATAATAAAAAATTAGGGAACATGATAGGAGACATTTCTACAATACATATAATCATTCTTATCTATCTAATACGATGACAACAGCTCTCCATACCTGCAGTCCACCATAAGGACCACCCTCTCTAATCCCTGAAAAATGAAATCATCCTCAGTGACGAAGAGAGGGGGCTAAGCGCCCCCCATGGTCTCAGAGCATTGACTCTTCTAAGAGTTAAAAGAGTCCTGCTCCCACTGATGGGGTGCAGCTGTGGGACCCTATTTTCAGAGATGATGTCCTCCACCCAACTCTCAAAAAGCTGAAAGGGTCTTCAGTAGAGATGGATAGTCGAGCTGGGCTATCAGACGGTCACCTCTGTAGCTGTAGTGTCATTTTTCCTATGGTCCAATGTGTAAATTAAACAAAAAAGTACACGTTTGTTATGATGTCCAAGATGGGGACCAGGATGTGGACATAATAAAAAATTAGGGAACATGATAGGAGACATTTCTACAATACATATAATCATTCTTATCTATCTAATACGATGACAACAGCTCTCCATACCTGCAGTCCACCATAAGGACCACCCTCTCTAATCCCTGAAAAATGAAATCATCCTCAGTGACGAAGAGAGGGGGCTAAGCGCCCCCCATGGTCTCAGAGCATTGACTCTTCTAAGAGTTAAAAGAGTCCTGCTCCCACTGATGGGGTGCAGCTGTGGGACCCTATTTTCTGAGATGATGTCCTCCACCCAACTCTCAAAAAGCTGAAAGGGTCTTCAGTAGAGATGGATAGTCGAGCTGGGCTATCAGACAGTCACCTCTGTAGCTGTAGTGTCATTTTTCCTATGGTCCAATGTGTAAATTAAACAAAAAAGTGCACGTTTGTTATGATGTCCAAGATGGGGACCAGGATGTGGACATAATAAAAAATTAGGGAACATGATAGGAGACATTTCTACAATACATATAATCATTCTTATCTATCTAATACGATGACAACAGCTCTCCATACCTGCAGTCCACCATAAGGACCACCCTCTCTAATCCCTGAAAAATGAAATCATCCTCAGTGATGAAGAGAGGGGGCTAAGCGCCCCCCATGGTCTCAGAGCATTGACTCTTCTAAGAGTTAAAAGAGTCCTGCTCCCACTGATGGGGTGCAGCTGTGGGACCCTATTTTCAGAGATGATGTCCTCCACCCAACTCTCAAAAAGCTGAAAGGGTCTTCAGTAGAGATGGATAGTCGAGCTGGGCTATCAGACGGTCACCTCTGTAGCTGTAGTGTCATTTTTCCTATGGTCCAATGTGTAAATTAAACAAAAAAGTGCACGTTTGTTAT
Organism: Anomaloglossus baeobatrachus; assembly: GCF_048569485.1. Classification (NCBI taxonomy): domain Eukaryota; kingdom Metazoa; phylum Chordata; class Amphibia; order Anura; family Aromobatidae; genus Anomaloglossus; species Anomaloglossus baeobatrachus. The sequence goes on along the minus strand of NC_134357.1, from coordinate 309,260,004 downwards.
GATGTCCAAGATGGGGACCAGGATGTGGACATAATAAAAAATTAGGGAACATGATAGGAGACATTTCTACAATACATATAATCATTCTTATCTATCTAATACGATGACAACAGCTCTCCATACCTGCAGTCCACCATAAGGACCACCCTCTCTAATCCCTGAAAAATGAAATCATCCTCAGTGACGAAGAGAGGGGGCTAAGCGCCCCCCATGGTCTCAGAGCATTGACTCTTCTAAGAGTTAAAAGAGTCCTGCTCCCACTGATGGGGTGCAGCTGTGGGACCCTATTTTCAGAGATGATGTCCTCCACCCAACTCTCAAAAAGCTGAAAGGGTCTTCAGTAGAGATGGATAGTCGAGCTGGGCTATCAGACGGTCACCTCTGTAGCTGTAGTGTCATTTTTCCTATGGTCCAATGTGTAAATTAAACAAAAAAGTGCACGTTTGTTATGATGTCCAAGATGGGGACCAGGATGTGGACATAATAAAAAATTAGGGAACATGATAGGAGACATTTCTACAATACATATAATCATTCTTATCTATCTAATACGATGACAACAGCTCTCCATACCTGCAGTCCACCATAAGGACCACCCTCTCTAATCCCTGAAAAATGAAATCATCCTCAGTGACGAAGAGAGGGGGCTAAGCGCCCCCCATGGTCTCAGAGCATTGACTCTTCTAAGAGTTAAAAGAGTCCTGCTCCCACTGATGGGGTGCAGCTGTGCGACCCTATTTTTAGAGATGATGTCCTCCACCCAACTCTCAAAAAGCTGAAAGGGTCTTCAGTAGAGATGGATAGTCGAGCTGGGCTATCAGACGGTCACCTCTGTAGCTGTAGTGTCATTTTTCCTATGGTCCAATGTGTAAATTAAACAAAAAAGTGCACGTTTGTTATGATGTCCAAGATGGGGACCAGGATGTGGACATAATAAAAAATTAGGGAACATGATAGGAGACATTTCTACAATACATATAATCATTCTTATCTATCTAATACGATGACAACAGCTCTCCATACCTGCAGTCCACCATAAGGACCACCCTCTCTAATCCCTGAAAAATGAAATCATCCTCAGTGACGAAGAGAGGGGGCTAAGCGCCCCCCATGGTCTCAGAGCATTGACTCTTCTAACAGTTAAAAGAGTCCTGCTCCCACTGATGGGGTGCAGCTGTGGGACCCTATTTTCAGAGATGATATCCTCCACCCAACTCTCAAAAAGCTGAAAGGGTCTTCAGTAGAGATGGATAGTCGAGCTGGGCTATCAGACGGTCACCTCTGTAGCTGTAGTGTCATTTTTCCTATGGTCCAATGTGTAAATTAAACAAAAAAGTGCACGTTTGTTATGATGTCCAAGATGGGGACCAGGATGTGGACATAATAAAAAATTAGGGAACATGATAGGAGACATTTCTACAATACATATAATCATTCTTATCTATCTAATACGATGACAACAGCTCTCCATACCTGCAGTCCACCATAAGGACCACCCTCTCTAATCCCTGAAAAATGAAATCATCCTCAGTGACGAAGAGAGGGGGCTAAGCGCCCCCCATGGTCTCAGAGCATTGACTCTTCTAAGAGTTAAAAGAGTCCTGCTCCCACTGATGGGGTGCAGCTGTGGGACCCTATTTTCAGAGATGATGTCCTCCACCCAACTCTCAAAAAGCTGAAAGGGTCTTCAGTAGAGATGGATAGTCGAGCTGGGCTATCAGACGGTCACCTCTGTAGCTGTAGTGTCATTTTTCCTATGTTCCAATGTGTAAATTAAACAAAAAAGTGCACGTTTGTTATGATGTCCAAGATGGGGACCAGGATGTGGACATAATAACAAATTAGGGAACATGATAGGAGACATTTCTACAATACATATAATCATTCTTATCTATCTAATACGATGACAACAGCTCTCCATACCTGCAGTCCACCATAAGGACCACCCTCTCTAATCCCTGAAAAATGAAATCATCCTCAGTGACGAAGAGAGGGGGCTAAGCGCCCCCCATGGTCTCAGAGCATTGACTCTTCTAAGACTTAAAAGAGTCCTGCTCCCACTGATGGGGTGCAGCTGTGGGACCCTATTTTCAGAGATGATGTCCTCCACCCAACTCTCAAAAAGCTGAAAGGGTCTTCAGTAGAGATGGATAGTCGAGCTGGGCTATCAGACGGTCACCTCTGTAGCTGTAGTGTCATTTTTCCTATGGTCCAATGTGTAAATTAAACAAAAAAGTGCACGTTTGTTATGATGTCCAAGATGGGGACCAGGATGTGGACATAATAAAAAATTAGGGAACATGATAGGAGACATTTCTACAATACATATAATCATTCTTATCTATCTAATACGATGACAACAGCTCTCCATACCTGCAGTCCACCATAAGGACCACCCTCTCTAATCCCTGAAAAATGAAATCATCCTCAGTGACGAAGAGAGGGGGCTAAGCGCCCCCCATGGTCTCAGAGCATTGACTCTTCTAAGAGTTAAAAGAGTCCTGCTCCCACTGATGGGGTGCAGCTGTGGGACCCTATTTTCAGAGATGATGTCCTCCACCCAACTCTCAAAAAGCTGAAAGGGTCTTCAGTAGAGATGGATAGTCGAGCTGGGCTATCAGACGGTCACCTCTGTAGCTGTAGTGTCATTTTTCCTATGGTCCAATGTGTAAATTAAACAAAAAAGTGCACGTTTGTTATGATGTCCAAGATGGGGACCAGGATGTGGACATAATAAAAAATTAGGGAACATGATAGGAGACATTTCTACAATACATATAATCATTCTTATCTATCTAATACGATGACAACAGCTCTCCATACCTGCAGTCCACCATAAGGACCACCCTCTCTAATCCCTGAAAATTGAAATCATCCTCAGTGACGAAGAGAGGGGGCTAAGCGCCCCCCATGGTCTCAGAGCATTGACTCTTCTAAGAGTTAAAAGAGTCCTGCTCCCACTGATGGGGTGCAGCTGTGGGACCCTATTTTCAGAGATGATGTCCTCCACCCAACTCTCAAAAAGCTGAAAGGGTCTTCAGTAGAGATGGATAGTCGAGCTGGGCTATCAGACGGTCACCTCTGTAGCTGTAGTGTCATTTTTCCTATGGTCCAATGTGTAAATTAAACAAAAAAGTGCACGTTTGTTATGATGTCCAAGATGGGGACCAGGATGTGGACATAATAAAAAATTAGGGAACATGATAGGAGACATTTCTACAATACATATAATCATTCTTATCTATCTAATACGATGACAACAGCTCTCCATACCTGCAGTCCACCATAAGGACCACCCTCTCTAATCCCTGAAAAATGAAATCATCCTCAGTGACGAAGAGAGGGGGCTAAGCGCCCCCCATGGTCTCAGAGCATTGACTCTTCTAAGAGTTAAAAGAGTCCTGCTCCCACTGATGGGGTGCAGCTGTGGGACCCTATTTTCAGAGATGATGTCCTCCACCCAACTCTCAAAAAGCTGAAAGGGTCTTCAGTAGAGATGGATAGTCGAGCTGGGCTATCAGACGGTCACCTCTGTAGCTGTAGTGTCATTTTTCCTATGTTCCAATGTGTAAATTAAACAAAAAAGTGCACGTTTGTTATGATGTCCAAGATGGGGACCAGGATGTGGACATAATAACAAATTAGGGAACATGATAGGAGACATTTCTACAATACATATAATCATTCTTATCTATCTAATACGATGACAACAGCTCTCCATACCTGCAGTCCACCATAAGGACCACCCTCTCTAATCCCTGAAAAATGAAATCATCCTCAGTGACGAAGAGAGGGGGCTAAGCGCCCCCCATGGTCTCAGAGCATTGACTCTTCTAAGAGTTAAAAGAGTCCTGCTCCCACTGATGGGGTGCAGCTGTGGGACCCTATTTTCAGAGATGATGTCCTCCACCCAACTCTCAAAAAGCTGAAAGGGTCTTCAGTAGAGATGGATAGTCGAGCTGGGCTATCAGACGGTCACCTCTGTAGCTGTAGTGTCATTTTTCCTATGGTCCAATGTGTAAATTAAACAAAAAAGTGCACGTTTGTTATGATGTCCAAGATGGGGACCAGGATGTGGACATAATAAAAAATTAGGGAACATGATAGGAGACATTTCTACAATACATATAATCATTCTTATCTATCTAATACGATGACAACAGCTCTCCATACCTGCAGTCCACCATAAGGACCACCCTCTCTAATCCCTGAAAAATGAAATCATCCTCAGTGACGAAGAGAGGGGGCTAAGCGCCCCCCATGGTCTCAGAGCATTGACTCTTCTAAGAGTTAAAAGAGTCCTGCTCCCACTGATGGGGTGCAGCTGTGGGACCCTATTTTCAGAGATGATGTCCTCCACCCAACTCTCAAAAAGCTGAAAGGGTCTTCAGTAGAGATGGATAGTCGAGCTGGGCTATCAGACAGTCAACTCTGTAGCTGTAGTGTCGTTTTTCCTATGGTCCAATGTGTAAATTAAACAAAAAAGTGCACGTTTGTTGTGATGTCCAAGATGGGGACCAGGATGTGGACATAATAAAAAATTAGGGAACATGATAGGAGACATTTCTACAATACATATAATCATTCTTATCTATCTAATACGATGACAACAGCTCTCCATACCTGCAGTCCACCATAAGGACCACCCTCTCTAATCCCTGAAAAATGAAATCATCCTCAGTGACGAAGAGAGGGGGCTAAGCGCCCCCCATGGTCTCAGAGCATTGACTCTTCTAAGAGTTAAAAGAGTCCTGCTCCCACTGATGGGGTGCAGCTGTGGGACCCTATTTTCAGAGATGATGTCCTCCACCCAACTCTCAAAAAGCTGAAAGGGTCTTCAGTAGAGATGGATAGTCGAGCTGGGCTATCAGACGGTCACCTCTGTAGCTGTAGTGTCATTTTTCCTATGGTCCAATGTGTAAATTAAACAAAAAAGTACACGTTTGTTATGATGTCCAAGATGGGGACCAGGATGTGGACATAATAAAAAATTAGGGAACATGATAGGAGACATTTCTACAATACATATAATCATTCTTATCTATCTAATACGATGACAACAGCTCTCCATACCTGCAGTCCACCATAAGGACCACCCTCTCTAATCCCTGAAAAATGAAATCATCCTCAGTGACGAAGAGAGGGGGCTAAGCGCCCCCCATGGTCTCAGAGCATTGACTCTTCTAAGAGTTAAAAGAGTCCTGCTCCCACTGATGGGGTGCAGCTGTGGGACCCTATTTTCAGAGATGATGTCCTCCACCCAACTCTCAAAAAGCTGAAAGGGTCTTCAGTAGAGATGGATAGTCGAGCTGGGCTATCAGACGGTCACCTCTGTAGCTGTAGTGTCATTTTTCCTATGGTCCAATATGTAAATTAAACAAAAAAGTGCACGTTTGTTATGATGTCCAAGATGGGGACCAGGATGTGGACATAATAAAAAATTAGGGAACATGATAGGAGACAATTCTACTATACATATCATTCTTATCTATCTAATACGATGACAACAGCTCTCCATACCTGCAGTCCACCATAAGGACCACCCTCTCTAATCCCTGAAAAATGAAATCATCCTCAGTGACGAAGAGAGGGGGCTAAGCGCCCCCCATGGTCTCAGAGCATTGACTCTTCTAAGAGTTAAAAGAGTCCTGCTCCCACTGATGGGGTGCAGCTGTGCGACCCTATTTTTAGAGATGATGTCCTCCACCCAACTCTCAAAAAGCTGAAAGGGTCTTCAGTAGAGATGGATAGTCGAGCTGGGCTATCAGACGGTCACCTCTGTAGCTGTAGTGTCATTTTTCCTATGGTCCAATGTGTAAATTAAACAAAAAAGTGCACGTTTGTTATGATGTCCAAGATGGGGACCAGGATGTGGACATAATAAAAAATTAGGGAACATGATAGGAGACATTTCTACAATACATATAATCATTCTTATCTATCTAATACGATGACAACAGCTCTCCATACCTGCAGTCCACCATAAGGACCACCCTCTCTAATCCCTGAAAAATGAAATCATCCTCAGTGACGAAGAGAGGGGGCTAAGCGCCCCCCATGGTCTCAGAGCATTGACTCTTCTAAGAGTTAAAAGAGTCCTGCTCCCACTGATGGGGTGCAGCTGTGGGACCCTATTTTCAGAGATGATGTCCTCCACCCAACTCTCAAAAAGCTGAAAGGGTCTTCAGTAGAGATGGATAGTCGAGCTGGGCTATCAGACGGTCACCTCTGTAGCTGTAGTGTCATTTTTCCTATGGTCCAATGTGTAAATTAAACAAAAAAGTGCACGTTTGTTATGATATCCAAGATGGGGACCAGGATGTGGACATAATAAAAAATTAGGGAACATGATAGGAGACATTTCTACAATACATATAATCATTCTTATCTATCTAATACGATGACAACAGCTCTCCATACCTGCAGTCCACCATAAGGACCACCCTCTCTAATCCCTGAAAATTGAAATCATCCTCAGTGACGAAGAGAGGGGGCTAAGCGCCCCCCATGGTCTCAGAGCATTGACTCTTCTAAGAGTTAAAAGAGTCCTGCTCCCACTGATGGGGTGCAGCTGTGGGACCCTATTTTCAGAGATGATGTCCTCCACCCAACTCTCAAAAAGCTGAAAGGGTCTTCAGTAGAGATGGATAGTCGAGCTGGGCTATCAGACGGTCACCTCTGTAGCTGTAGTGTCATTTTTCCTATGGTCCAATGTGTAAATTAAACAAAAAAGTGCACGTTTGTTATGATGTCCAAGATGGGGACCAGGATGTGGACATAATAAAAAATTAGGGAACATGATAGGAGACATTTCTACAATACATATAATCATTCTTATCTATCTAATACGATGACAACAGCTCTCCATACCTGCAGTCCACCATAAGGACCACCCTCTCTAATCCCTGAAAAATGAAATCATCCTCAGTGACGAAGAGAGGGGGCTAAGCGCCCCCCATGGTCTCAGAGCATTGACTCTTCTAAGAGTTAAAAGAGTCCTGCTCCCACTGATGGGGTGCAGCTGTGGGACCCTATTTTCAGAGATGATGTCCTCCACCCAACTCTCAAAAAGCTGAAAGGGTCTTCAGTAGAGATGGATAGTCGAGCTGGGCTATCAGACGGTCACCTCTGTAGCTGTAGTGTCATTTTTCCTATGGTCCAATGTGTAAATTAAACAAAAAAGTGCACGTTTGTTATGATGTCCAAGATGGGGACCAGGATGTGGACATAATTAAAAATTAGGGAACATGATAGGAGACATTTCTACAATACATATAATCATTCTTGTCTATCTAATACGATGACAACAGCTCTCCATACCTGCAGTCCACCATAAGGACCACCCTCTCTAATCCCTGAAAAATGAAATCATCCTCAGTGACGAAGAGAGGGGGCTAAGCGCCCCCCCTGGTCTCAGAGCATTGACTCTTCTAAGAGTTAAAAGAGTCCTGCTCCCACTGATGGGGTGCAGCTGTGGGACCCTATTTTCAGAGATGATGTCCTCCACCCAACTCTCAAAAAGCTGAAAGGGTCTTCAGTAGAGATGGATAGTCGAGCTGGGCTATCAGACGGTCACCTCTGTAGCTGTAGTGTCATTTTTCCTATGGTCCAATGTGTAAATTAAACAAAAAAGTGCACGTTTGTTATGATGTCCAAGATGGGGACCAGGATGTGGACATAATAAAAAATTAGGGAACATGATAGGAGACATTTCTACAATACATATAATCATTCTTATCTATCTAATACGATGACAACAGCTCTCCATACCTGCAGTCCACCATAAGGACCACCCTCTCTAATCCCTGAAAAATGAAATCATCCTCAGTGACGAAGAGAGGGGGCTAAGCGCCCCCCATGGTCTCAGAGCATTGACTCTTCTAAGAGTTAAAAGAGTCCTGCTCCCACTGATGGGGTGCAGCTGTGGGACCCTATTTTCTGAGATGATGTCCTCCACCCAACTCTCAAAAAGCTGAAAGGGTCTTCAGTAGAGATGGATAGTCGAGCTGGGCTATCAGACAGTCACCTCTGTAGCTGTAGTGTCATTTTTCCTATGGTCCAATGTGTAAATTAAACAAAAAAGTGCACGTTTGTTATGATGTCCAAGATGGGGACCAGGATGTGGACATAATAAAAAATTAGGGAACATGATAAGAGACATTTCTACAATACATATAATCATTCTTATCTATCTAATACGATGACAACAGCTCTCCATACCTGCAGTCCACAATAAGGACCACCCTCTCTAATCCCTGAAAAATGAAATCATCCTCAGTGATGAAGAGAGGCGGCTAAGCGCCCCCCATGGTCTCAGAGCATTGACTCTTCTAAGAGTTAAAAGAGTCCTGCTCCCACTGATGGGGTGCAGCTGTGCGACCCTATTTTTAGAGATGATGTCCTCCACCCAACTCTCAAAAAGCTGAAAGGGTCTTCAGTAGAGATGGATAGTCGAGCTGGGCTATCAGACAGTCACCTCTGTAGCTGTAGTGTCATTTTTCCTATGGTCCAATGTGTAAATTAAACAAAAAAGTGCACGTTTGTTATGATGTCCAAGATGGGGACCAGGATGTGGACATAATAAAAAATTAGGGAACATGATAAGAGACATTTCTACAATACATATAATCATTCTTATCTATCTAATACGATGACAACAGCTCTCCATACCTGCAGTCCACCATAAGGACCACCCTCTCTAATCCCTGAAAAATGAAATCATCCTCAGTGACGAAGAGAGGGGGCTAAGCGCCCCCCCTGGTCTCAGAGCATTGACTCTTCTAAGAGTTAAAAGAGTCCTGCTCCCACTGATGGGGTGCAGCTGTGGGACCCTATTTTCAGAGATGATGTCCTCCACCCAACTCTCAAAAAGCTGAAAGGGTCTTCAGTAGAGATGGATAGTCGAGCTGGGCTATCAGACGGTCACCTCTGTAGCTGTAGTGTCATTTTTCCTATGGTCCAATGTGTAAATTAAACAAAAAAGTGCACGTTTGTTATGATGTCCAAGATGGGGACCAGGATGTGGACATAATAAAAAATTAGGGAACATGATAGGAGACATTTCTACAATACATATAATCATTCTTATCTATCTAATACGATGACAACAGCTCTCCACACCTGCAGTCCACCATAAGGACCACCCTCTCTAATCCCTGAAAAATGAAATCACCCTCAGTGACGAAGAGAGGGGGCTAAGCGCCCCCCATGGTCTCAGAGCATTGACTCTTCTAAGAGTTAAAAGAGTCCTGCTCCCACTGATGGGGTGCAGCTGTGGGACCCTATTTTCAGAGATGATGTCCTCCACCCAACTCTCAAAAAGCTGAAAGGGTCTTCAGTAGAGATGGATAGTCGAGCTGGGCTATCAGACGGTCACCTCTGTAGCTGTAGTGTCATTTTTCCTATGGTCCAATGTGTAAATGAAACAAAAAAGTGCACGTTTGTTATGATGTCCAAGATGGGGACCAGGATGTGGACATAATAACAAATTAGGGAACATGATAGGAGACATTTCTACAATACATATAATCATTCTTATCTATCTAATACGATGACAACAGCTCTCCATACCTGCAGTCCACCATAAGGACCACCCTCTCTAATCCCTGAAAAATGAAATCATCCTCAGTGACGAAGAGAGGGGGCTAAGCGCCCCCCATGGTCTCAGAGCATTGACTCTTCTAAGAGTTAAAAGAGTCCTGCTCCCACTGATGGGGTGCAGCTGTGGGACCCTATTTTCAGAGATGATGTCCTCCACCCAACTCTCAAAAAGCTGAAAGGGTCTTCAGTAGAGATGGATAGTCGAGCTGGGCTATCAGACGGTCACCTCTGTAGCTGTAGTGTCATTTTTCCTATGGTCCAATGTGTAAATTAAACAAAAAAGTGCACGTTTGTTATGATGTCCAAGATGGGGACCAGGATGTGGACATAATAACAAATTAGGGAACATGATAGGAGACATTTCTACAATACATATAATCATTCTTATCTATCTAATACGATGACAACAGCTCTCCATACCTGCAGTCCACCATAAGGACCACCCTCTCTAATCCCTGAAAAATGAAATCATCCTCAGTGACGAAGAGAGGGGGCTAAGCGCCCCCCATGGTCTCAGAGCATTGACTCTTCTAAGAGTTAAAAGAGTCCTGCTCCCACTGATGGGGTGCAGCTGTGGGACCCTATTTTCAGAGATGATGTCCTCCACCCAACTCTCAAAAAGCTGAAAGGGTCTTCAGTAGAGATGGATAGTCGAGCTGGGCTATCAGACGGTCACCTCTGTAGCTGTAGTGTCATTTTTCCTATGGTCCAATGTGTAAATTAAACAAAAAAGTGCACGTTTGTTATGATGTCCAAGATGGGGACCATGATGTGGACATAATAAAAAATTAGGGAACATGATAGGAGACATTTCTACAATACATATAATCATTCTTATCTATCTAATACGATGACAACAGCTCTCCATACCTGCAGTCCACCATAAGAACCACCCTCTCTAATCCCTGAAAAATGAAATCATCCTCAGTGACGAAGAGAGGGGGCTAAGCGCCCCCCATGGTCTCAGAGCATTGACTCTTCTAAGAGTTAAAAGAGTCCTGCTCCCACTGATGGGGTGCAGCTGTGGGACCCTATTTTCAGAGATGATGTCCTCCACCCAACTCTCAAAAAGCTGAAAGGGTCTTCAGTAGAGATGGATAGTCGAGCTGGGCTATCAGACAGTCAACTCTTTAGCTGTAGTGTCATTTTTCCTATGGTCCAATGTGTAAATTAAACAAAAAAGTGCACATTTGTTATGATGTCCAAGATGGGGACCAGGATGTGGACATAATAAAAAATTAGGGAACATGATAGGAGACATTTCTACAATACATATAATCATTCTTATCTATCTAATACGATGACAACAGCTCTCCATACCTGCAGTCCACCATAAGGACCACCCTCTCTAATCCCTGAAAAATGAAATCATCCTCAGTGACGAAGAGAGGGGGCTAAGCGCCCCCCATGGTCTCAGAGCATTGACTCTTCTAAGAGTTAAAAGAGTCCTGCTCCCACTGATGGGGTGCAGCTGTGGGACCCTATTTTCAGAGATGATGTCCTCCACCCAACTCTCAGAAAGCTGAAAGGGTCTTCAGTAGAGATGGATAGTCGAGCTGGGCTATCAGACGGTCACCTCTGTAGCTGTAGTGTCATTTTTCCTATGGTCCAATGTGTAAATTAAACAAAAAAGTGCACGTTTGTTATGATGTCCAAGATGGGGACCAGGATGTGGACATAATAAAAAATTAGGGAACATGATAGGAGACATTTCTACAATACATATAATCATTCTTATCTATCTAATACGATGACAACAGCTCTCCATACCTGCAGTCCACCATAAGGACCACCCTCTCTAATCCCTGAAAAATGAAATCATCCTCAGTGACGAAGAGAGGGGGCTAAGCGCCCCCCATGGTCTCAGAGCATTGACTCTTCTAAGAGTTAAAAGAGTCCTGCTCCCACTGATGGGGTGCAGCTGTGGGACCCTATTTTCAGAGATGATGTCCTCCACCCAACTCTCAAAAAGCTGAAAGGGTCTTCAGTAGAGATGGATAGTCGAGCTGGGCTATCAGACGGTCACCTCTGTAGCTGTAGTGTCATTTTTCCTATGGTCCAATGTGTAAATTAAACAAAAAAGTGCACGTTTGTTATGATGTCCAAGATGGGGACCATGATGTGGACATAATAAAAAATTAGGGAACATGATAGGAGACATTTCTACAATACATATAATCATTCTTATCTATCTAATACGATGACAACAGCTCTCCATACCTGCAGTCCACCATAAGAACCACCCTCTCTAATCCCTGAAAAATGAAATCATCCTCAGTGACGAAGAGAGGGGGCTAAGCGCCCCCCATGGTCTCAGAGCATTGACTCTTCTAAGAGTTAAAAGAGTCCTGCTCCCACTGATGGGGTGCAGCTGTGGGACCCTATTTTCAGAGATGATGTCCTCCACCCAACTCTCAAAAAGCTGAAAGGGTCTTCAGTAGAGATGGATAGTCGAGCTGGGCTATCAGACAGTCAACTCTTTAGCTGTAGTGTCATTTTTCCTATGGTCCAATGTGTAAATTAAACAAAAAAGTGCACATTTGTTATGATGTCCAAGATGGGGACCAGGATGTGGACATAATAAAAAATTAGGGAACATGATAGGAGACATTTCTACAATACATATAATCATTCTTATCTATCTAATACGATGACAACAGCTCTCCATACCTGCAGTCCACCATAAGGACCACCCTCTCTAATCCCTGAAAAATGAAATCATCCTCAGTGACGAAGAGAGGGGGCTAAGCGCCCCCCATGGTCTCAGAGCATTGACTCTTCTAAGAGTTAAAAGAGTCCTGCTCCCACTGATGGGGTGCAGCTGTGGGACCCTATTTTCAGAGATGATGTCCTCCACCCAACTCTCAGAAAGCTGAAAGGGTCTTCAGTAGAGATGGATAGTCGAGCTGGGCTATCAGACGGTCACCTCTGTAGCTGTAGTGTCATTTTTCCTATGGTCCAATGTGTAAATTAAACAAAAAAGTGCACGTTTGTTATGATGTCCAAGATGGGGACCAGGATGTGGACATAATAAAAAATTAGGGAACATGATAGGAGACATTTCTACAATACATATAATCATTCTTATCTATCTAATACGATGACAACAGCTCTCCATACCTGCAGTCCACCATAAGGACCACCCTCTCTAATCCCTGAAAAATTAAATCATCCTCAGTGACGAAGAGAGGGGGCTAAGCGCCCCCCATGGTCTCAGAGCATTGACTCTTCTAAGAGTTAAAAGAGTCCTGCTCCCACTGATGGGGTGCAGCTGTGGGACCCTATTTTCAGAGATGATGTCCTCCACCCAACTCTCAAAAAGCTGAAAGGGTCTTCAGTAGAGATGGATAGTCGAGCTGGGCTATCAGACGGTCACCTCTGTAGCTGTAGTGTCATTTTTCCTATGGTCCAATGTGTAAATTAAACAAAAAAGTGCACGTTTGTTATGATGTCCAAGATGGGGACCAGGATGTGGACATAATAACAAATTAGGGAACATGATAGGAGACATTTCTACAATACATATAATCATTCTTATCTATCTAATACGATGACAACAGCTCTCCATACCTGCAGTCCACCATAAGGACCACCCTCTCTTATCCCTGAAAAATGAAATCATCCTCAGTGACGAAGAGAGGGGGCTAAGCGCCCCCCATGGTCTCAGAGCATTGACTCTTCTAAGAGTTAAAAGAGTCCTGCTCCCACTGATGGGGTGCAGCTGTGGGACCCTATTTTCAGAGATGATGTCCTCCACCCAACTCTCAAAAAGCTGAAAGGGTCTTCAGTAGAGATGGATAGTCGAGCTGGGCTATCAGACGGTCACCTCTGTAGCTGTAGTGTCATTTTTCCTATGGTCCAATGTGTAAATTAAACAAAAAAGTGCACGTTTGTTATGATGTCCAAGATGGGGACCAGGATGTGGACATAATAAAAAATTAGGGAACATGATAGGAGACATTTCTACAATACATATAATCATTCTTATTTATCTAATACGATGACAACAGCTCTCCATACCTGCAGTCCACCATAAGGACCACCCTCTCTAATCCCTGAAAAATGAAATCATCCTCAGTGACGAAGAGAGGGGGCTAAGCGCCCCCCATGGTCTCAGAGCATTGACTCTTCTAAGAGTTAAAAGAGTCCTGCTCCCACTGATGGGGTGCAGCTGTGGGACCCTATTTTCCGAGATGATGTCCTCCACCCAACTCTCAAAAAGCTGAAAGGGTCTTCAGTAGAGATGGATAGTCGAGCTGGGCTATCAGACGGTCACCTCTATAGCTGTAGTGTCATTTTTCCTATGGTCCAATGTGTAAATTAAACAAAAAAGTGCACGTTTGTTATGATGTCCAAGATGGGGACCAGGATGTGGACATAATAAAAAATTAGGGAACATGATAGTAGACATTTCTACAATACATATAATCATTCTTATCTATCTAATACGATGACAACAGCTCTCCATACCTGCAGTCCACCATAAGGACCACCCTCTCTAATCCCTGAAAAATGAAATCATCCTCAGTGACGAAGAGAGGGGGCTAAGCGCCCCCCATGGTCTCAGAGCATTGACTCTTCTAAGAGTTAAAAGAGTCCTGCTCCCACTGATGGGGTGCAGCTGTGGGACCCTATTTTCAGAGATGATGTCCTCCACCCAACTCTCAAAAAGCTGAAAAGGTCTTCAGAAGAGATGGATAGTCGAGCTGGGCTATCAGACGGTCACCTCTGTAGCTGTAGTGTCATTTTTCCTATGGTCCAATGTGTAAATTAAACAAAAAAGTGGACGTTTGTTATGATGTCCAAGATGGGGACCAGGATGTGGACATAATAAAAAATTAGGGAACATGATAGGAGACATTTCTACAATACATATAATCATTCTTATCTATCTAATACGATGACAACAGCTCTCCATACCTGCAGTCCACCATAAGGACCACCCTCTCTAATCCCTGAAAAATGAAATCATCCTCAGTGACGAAGAGAGGGGGCTAAGCGCCCCCCATGGTCTCAGAGCATTGACTCTTCTAAGAGTTAAAAGAGTCCTGCTCCCACTGATGGGGTGCAGCTGTGGGACCCTATTTTCAGAGATGATGTCCTCCACCCAACTCTCAAAAAGCTGAAAGGGTCTTCAGTAGAGATGGATAGTCGAGCTGGGCTATCAGACGGTCACCTCTGTAGCTGTAGTGTCATTTTTCCTATGGTCCAATGTGTAAATTAAACAAAAAAGTGCCGTTTGTTTTGATGTCCAAGATGGGGACCAGGATGTGGACATAATAAAAAATTAGGGAACATGATAGGAGACATTTCTACAATACATATAATTATTCTTATCTATCTAATACGATGACAACAGCTCTCCATACCTGCAGTCCACCATAAGGACCACCCTCTCTAATCCCTGAAAAATGAAATCATCCTCAGTGACGAAGAGAGGGGGCTAAGCGCCCCCCATGGTCTCAGAGCATTGACTCTTCTAAGAGTTAAAAGAGTCCTGCTGCCACTGATGGGGTGCAGCTGTGGGACCCTATTTTCAGAGATGATGTCCTCCACCCAACTCTCAAAAAGCTGAAAGGGTCTTCAGTAGAGATGGATAGTCGAGCTGGGCTATCAGACGGTCACCTCTGTAGCTGTAGTGTCATTTTTCCTATGGTCCAATGTGTAAATTAAACAAAAAAGTGCACGTTTGTTATGATGTCCAAGATGGGGACCAGGATGTGGACATAATAAAAAATTAGGGAACATGATAGGAGACATTTCTACAATACATATAATCATTCTTATCTATCTAATACGATGACAACAGCTCTCCATACCTGCAGTCCACCATAAGGACCACCCTCTCTAATCCCTGAAAAATGAAATCATCCTCAGTGACGAAGAGAGGGGGCTAAGCGCCCCCCATGGTCTCAGAGCATTGACTCTTCTAAGAGTTAAAAGAGTCCTGCTCCCACTGATGGGGTGCAGCTGTGGGACCCTATTTTCAGAGATGATGTCCTCCACCCAACTCTCAAAAAGCTGAAAAGGTCTTCAGAAGAGATGGATGGTCGAGCTGGGCTATCAGACGGTCACCTCTGTAGCTGTAGTGTCATTTTTCCTATGGTCCAATGTGTAAATTAAACAAAAAAGTGCACGTTTGTTATGATGTCCAAGATGGGGACCAGGATGTGGACATAATAAAAAATTAGGGAACATGATAGGAGACATTTCTACAATACATATAATCATTCTTATCTATCTAATACGATGACAACAGATCTCCATACCTGCAGTCCACCATAAGGACCACCCTCTCTAATCCCTGAAAAATGAAATCATCCTCAGTGACGAAGAGAGGGGGCTAAGCGCCCCCCATGGTCTCAGAGCATTGACTCTTCTAAGAGTTAAAAGAGTCCTGCTCCCACTGATGGGGTGCAGCTGTGGGACCCTATTTTCAGAGATGATGTCCTCCACCCAACTCTCAAAAAGCTGAAAGGGTCTTCAGTAGAGATGGATAGTCGAGCTGGGCTATCAGACGGTCACCTCTGTAGCTGTAGTGTCATTTTTCCTATGGTCCAATGTGTAAATTAAACAAAAAAGTGCACGTTTGTTATGATGTCCAAGATGGGGACCAGGATGTGGACATAATAAAAAATTAGGGAACATGATAGGAGACATTTCTACAATACATATAATCATTCTTATTTATCTAATACGATGACAACAGCTCTCCATACCTGCAGTCCACCATAAGGACCACCCTCTCTAATCCCTGAAAAATGAAATCATCCTCAGTGACGAAGAGAGGGGGCTAAGCGCCCCCCATGGTCTCAGAGCATTGACTCTTCTAAGAGTTAAAAGAGTCCTGCTCCCACTGATGGGGTGCAGCTGTGGGACCCTATTTTCCGAGATGATGTCCTCCACCCAACTCTCAAAAAGCTGAAAGGGTCTTCAGTAGAGATGGATAGTCGAGCTGGGCTATCAGACGGTCACCTCTGTAGCTGTAGTGTCATTTTTCCTATGGTCCAATGTGTAAATTAAACAAAAAAGTGCACGTTTGTTATGATGTCCAAGATGGGGACCAGGATGTGGACATAATAAAAAATTAGGGAACATGATAGTAGACATTTCTACAATACATATAATCATTCTTATCTATCTAATACGATGACAACAGCTCTCCATACCTGCAGTCCACCATAAGGACCACCCTCTCTAATCCCTGAAAAATGAAATCATCCTCAGTGACGAAGAGAGGGGGCTAAGCGCCCCCCATGGTCTCAGAGCATTGACTCTTCTAAGAGTTAAAAGAGTCCTGCTCCCACTGATGGGGTGCAGCTGTGGGACCCTATTTTCAGAGATGATGTCCTCCACCCAACTCTCAAAAAGCTGAAAAGGTCTTCAGAAGAGATGGATAGTCGAGCTGGGCTATCAGACGGTCACCTCTGTAGCTGTAGTGTCATTTTTCCTATGGTCCAATGTGTAAATTAAACAAAAAAGTGGACGTTTGTTATGATGTCCAAGATGGGGACCAGGATGTGGACATAATAAAAAATTAGGGAACATGATAGGAGACATTTCTACAATACATATAATCATTCTTATCTATCTAATACGATGACAACAGCTCTCCATACCTGCAGTCCACCATAAGGACCACCCTCTCTAATCCCTGAAAAATGAAATCATCCTCAGTGACGAAGAGAGGGGGCTAAGCGCCCCCCATGGTCTCAGAGCATTGACTCTTCTAAGAGTTAAAAGAGTCCTGCTCCCACTGATGGGGTGCAGATGTGGGACCCTATTTTCAGAGATGATGTCCTCCACCCAACTCTCAAAAAGCTGAAAGGGTCTTCAGTAGAGATGGATAGTCGAGCTGGGCTATCAGACGGTCACCTCTGTAGCTGTAGTGTCATTTTTCCTATGGTCCAATGTGTAAATTAAACAAAAAAGTGCCGTTTGTTTTGATGTCCAAGATGGGGACCAGGATGTCGACATAATAAAAAATTAGGGAACATGATAGGAGACATTTCTACAATACATATAATTATTCTTATCTATCTAATACGATGACAACAGCTCTCCATACCTGCAGTCCACCATAAGGACCACCCTCTCTAATCCCTGAAAAATGAAATCATCCTCAGTGACGAAGAGAGGGGGCTAAGCGCCCCCCATGGTCTCAGAGCATTGACTCTTCTAAGAGTTAAAAGAGTCCTGCTCCCACTGATGGGGTGCAGCTGTGGGACCCTATTTTCCGAGATGATGTCCTCCACCCAACTCTCAAAAAGCTGAAAGGGTCTTCAGTAGAGATGGATAGTCGAGCTGGGCTATCAGACGGTCACCTCTGTAGCTGTAGTGTCATTTTTCCTATGGTCCAATGTGTAAATTAAACAAAAAAGTGCACGTTTGTTATGATGTCCAAGATGGGGACCAGGATGTGGACATAATAAAAAATTAGGGAACATGATAGTAGACATTTCTACAATACATATAATCATTCTTATCTATCTAATACGATGACAACAGCTCTCCATACCTGCAGTCCACCATAAGGACCACCCTCTCTAATCCCTGAAAAATGAAATCATCCTCAGTGACGAAGAGAGGGGGCTAAGCGCCCCCCATGGTCTCAGAGCATTGACTCTTCTAAGAGTTAAAAGAGTCCTGCTCCCACTGATGGGGTGCAGCTGTGGGACCCTATTTTCAGAGATGATGTCCTCCACCCAACTCTCAAAAAGCTGAAAAGGTCTTCAGAAGAGATGGATAGTCGAGCTGGGCTATCAGACGGTCACCTCTGTAGCTGTAGTGTCATTTTTCCTATGGTCCAATGTGTAAATTAAACAAAAAAGTGGACGTTTGTTATGATGTCCAAGATGGGGACCAGGATGTGGACATAATAAAAAATTAGGGAACATGATAGGAGACATTTCTACAATACATATAATCATTCTTATCTATCTAATACGATGACAACAGCTCTCCATACCTGCAGTCCACCATAAGGACCACCCTCTCTAATCCCTGAAAAATGAAATCATCCTCAGTGACGAAGAGAGGGGGCTAAGCGCCCCCCATGGTCTCAGAGCATTGACTCTTCTAAGAGTTAAAAGAGTCCTGCTCCCACTGATGGGGTGCAGATGTGGGACCCTATTTTCAGAGATGATGTCCTCCACCCAACTCTCAAAAAGCTGAAAGGGTCTTCAGTAGAGATGGATAGTCGAGCTGGGCTATCAGACGGTCACCTCTGTAGCTGTAGTGTCATTTTTCCTATGGTCCAATGTGTAAATTAAACAAAAAAGTGCCGTTTGTTTTGATGTCCAAGATGGGGACCAGGATGTCGACATAATAAAAAATTAGGGAACATGATAGGAGACATTTCTACAATACATATAATTATTCTTATCTATCTAATACGATGACAACAGCTCTCCATACCTGCAGTCCACCATAAGGACCACCCTCTCTAATCCCTGAAAAATGAAATCATCCTCAGTGACGAAGAGAGGGGGCTAAGCGCCCCCCATGGTCTCAGAGCATTGACTCTTCTAAGAGTTAAAAGAGTCCTGCTCCCACTGATGGGGTGCAGCTGTGGGACCCTATTTTCAGAGATGATGTCCTCCACCCAACTCTCAAAAAGCTGAAAGGGTCTTCAGTAGAGATGGATAGTCGAGCTGGGCTATCAGACGGTCACCTCTGTAGCTGTAGTGTCATTTTTCCTATGGTCCAATGTGTAAATTAAACAAAAAAGTGCACGTTTGTTATGATGTCCAAGATGGGGACCAGGATGTGGACATAATAAAAAATTAGGGAACATGATAGGAGACATTTCTACAATACATATAATCATTCTTATCTATCTAATACGATGACAACAGCTCTCCATACCTGCAGTCCACCATAAGGACCACCCTCTCTAATCCCTGAAAAATGAAATCATCCTCAGTGACGAAGAGAGGGGGCTAAGCGCCCCCCATGGTCTCAGAGCACTGACTCTTCTAAGAGTTAAAAGAGTCCTGCTCCCACTGATGGGGTGCAGCTGTGGGACCCTATTTTCAGAGATGATGTCCTCCACCCAACTCTCAAAAAGCTGAAAGGGTCTTCAGTAGAGATGGATAGTCGAGCTGGGCTACCAGACGGTCACCTCTGTAGCTGTAGTGTCATTTTTCCTATGGTCCAATGTGTAAATTAAACAAAAAAGTGCCGTTTGTTTTGATGTCCAAGATGGGGACCAGGATGTGGACATAATAAAAAATTAGGGAACATGATAGGAGACATTTCTACAATACATATAATCATTCTTATTTATCTAATACGATGACAACAGCTCTCCATACCTGCAGTCCACCATAAGGACCACCCTCTCTAATCCCTGAAAAATGAAATCATCCTCAGTGACGAAGAGAGGGGGCTAAGCGCCCCCATGGTCTCAGAGCATTGACTCTTCTAAGAATCCTAAGAGTCCTGCTCCCACTGATGGGGTGCAGCTGTGGGACCCTATTTTCAGAGATGATGTCCTCCACCCAACTCTCAAAAAGCTGAAAGGGTCTTCAGTAGAGATGGATAGTCGAGCTGGGCTATCAGACGGTCAACTCTGTAGCTGTAGTGTCATTTTTCCTATGGTCCAATGTGTAAATTAAACAAAAAAGTGCACGTTTGTTATGATGTCCAAGATGGGGACCAGGATGTGGACATAATAAAAAATTAGGGAACATGATAGGAGACATTTCTACAATACATATAATTATTCTTATCTATCTAATACGATGACAACAGCTCTCCATACCTACAATCCACCATAAGGACAACCCTCTCTAATCCCTGAAAAATGAAATCATCCTCAGTGACGAAGAGAGGGGGCTAAGCGCCCCCCATGGTCTCAGAGCATTGACTCTTCTAAGAGTTAAAAGAGTCCTGCTCCCACTGATGAGGTGCAGCTGTGGGACCCTATTTTCCGAGATGATGTCCTCCACCCAACTCTCAAAAAGCTGAAAGGGTCTTCAGTAGAGATGGATAGTCGAGCTGGGCTATCAGACGGTCACCTCTGTAGCTGTAGTGTCATTTTTCCTATGGTCCAATGTGTAAATTAAACAAAAAAGTGCACGTTTGTTATGATGTCCAAGATGGGGACCAGGATGTGGACATAATAAAAAATTAGGGAACATGATAGGAGACATTTCTACAATACATATAATCATTCTTATCTATCTAATACGATGACAACAGCTCTCCATACCTGCAGTCCACCATAAGGACCACCCTCTCTAATCCCTGAAAAATGAAATCATCCTCAGTGACGAAGAGAGGGGGCTAAGCGCCCCCATGGTCTCAGAGCATTGACTCTTCTAAGAGTTAAATGAGTCCTGCTCCCACTGATGAGGTGCAGCTGTGGGACCCTATTTTCAGAGATGATGTCCTCCACCCAACTCTCAAAAAGCTGAAAGGGTCTTCAGTAGAGATGGATAGTCGAGCTGGGCTATCAGACGGTCACCTCTGTAGCTGTAGTGTCATTTTTCCTATGGTCCAATGTGTAAATTAAACAAAAAAGTGCACGTTTGTTATGATGTCCAAGATGGGGACCAGGATGTGGACATAATAAAAAATTAGGGAACATGATAGGAGACATTTCTACAATACATATAATCATTCTTATCTATCTAATACGATGACAACAGCTCTCTATACCTGCAGTCCACCATAAGGACCACCCTCTCTAATCCCTGAAAAATGAAATCATCCTCAGTGACGAAGAGAGGGGGCTAAGCGCCCCCCATGGTCTCAGAGCATTGACTCTTCTAAGAGTCCTAAGAGTCCTGCTCCCACTGATGGGGTGCAGCTGTGGGACCCTATTTTAAGAGATGATGTCCTCCACCCAACTCTCAAAAAGCTGAAAGGGTCTTCAGTAGAGATGGATAGTCGAGCTGGGCTATCAGACGGTCACCTCTGTAGCTGTAGTGTCATTTTTCCTATGGTCCAATGTGTAAATTAAACAAAAAAGTGCACGTTTGTTATGATGTCCAAGATGGGGACCAGGATGTGGACATAATAAAAAATTAGGGAACATGATAGGAGACATATCTACAATACATATAATCATTCTTATCTATCTAATACGATGACAACAGCTCTCCATACCTGCAGTCCACCATAAGGACCACCCTCTCTAATCCCTGAAAAATGAAATCATCCTCAGTGACGAAGAGAGGGGGCTAAGCGCCCCCCATGGTCTCAGAGCATTGACTCTTCTAAGAGTTAAAAGAGTCCTGCTCCCACTGATGGGGTGCAGCTGTGGGACCCTATTTTCAGAGATGATGTCCTCCACCCAACTCTCAAAAAGCTGAAAGGGTCTTCAGTAGAGATGGATAGTCGAGCTGGGCTATCAGACGGTCACCTCTGTAGCTGTAGTGTCATTTTTCCTATGGTCCAATGTGTAAATTAAACAAAAAAGTGCACGTTTGTTATGATGTCCAAGATGGGGACCAGGATGTGGACATAATAAAAAATTAGGGAACATGATAGGAGACATATCTACAATACATATAATCATTCTTATCTATCTAATACGATGACAACAGCTCTCCATACCTGCAGTCCACCATAAGGACCACCCTCTCTAATCCCTGAAAAATGAAATCATCCTCAGTGACGAAGAGAGGGGGCTAAGCGCCCCCCATGGTCTCAGAGCATTGACTCTTCTAAGAGTTAAAAGAGTCCTGCTCCCACTGATGGGGTGCAGCTGTGGGACCCTATTTTCAGAGATGATGTCCTCCACCCAACTCTCAAAAAGCTGAAAGGGTCTTCAGTAGAGATGGATAGTCGAGCTGGGCTATCAGACGGTCACCTCTGTAGCTGTAGTGTCATTTTTCCTATGGTCCAATGTGTAAATTAAACAAAAAAGTGCCGTTTGTTTTGATGTCCAAGATGGGGACCAGGATGTGGACATAATAAAAAATTAGGGAACATGATAGGAGACATTTCTACAATACATATAATCATTCTTATCTATCTAATACGATGACAACAGCTCTCCATACCTGCAGTCCACCATAAGGACCACCCTCTCTAATCCCTGAAAAATGAAATCATCCTCAGTGACGAAGAGAGGGGGCTAAGCGCCCCCCATGGTCTCAGAGCATTGACTCTTCTAAGAGTTAAAAGAGTCCTGCTCCCACTGATGGGGTGCAGCTGTGGGACCCTATTTTCAGAGATGATGTCCTCCACCCAACTCTCAAAAAGCTGAAAGGGTCTTCAGTAGAGATGGATAGTCGAGCTGGGCTATCAGACGGTCACCTCTGTAGCTGTAGTGTCATTTTCCCTATGGTCCAATGTGTAAATTAAACAAAAAAGTGCACGTTTGTTGTTATGATGTCCAAGATGGGGACCAGGATGTGGACATAATAAAAAATTAGGGAACATGATAGGAGACATTTCTACAATACATATAATCATTCTTATCTATCTAATACGATGACAACAGCTCTCCATACCTGCAGTCCACCATAAGGACCACCCTCTCTAATCCCTGAAAAATGAAATCATCCTCAGTGACGAAGAGAGGGGGCTAAGCGCCCCCCATGGTCTCAGAGCATTGACTCTTCTAAGAGTCCTAAGAGTCCTGCTCCCACTGATGGGGTGCAGCTGTGGGACCCTATTTTCAGAGATGATGTCCTCCACCCAACTCTCAAAAAGCTGAAAGGGTCTTCAGTAGAGATGGATAGTCGAGCTGGGCTATCAGATGGTCACCTCTGTAGCTGTAGTGTCATTTTTCCTATGGTCCAATGTGTAAATTAAACAAAAAAGTGCACGTTTGTTATGATGTCCAAGATGGGGACCAGGATGTGGACATAATAAAAAATTAGGGAACATGATAGGAGACATATCTACAATACATATAATCATTCTTATCTATCTAATACAATGACAACAGCTCTCCATACCTGCAGTCCACCATAAGGACCACCCTCTCTAATCCCTGAAAAATGAAATCATCCTCAGTGACGAAGAGAGGGGGCTAAGCGCCCCCCATGGTCTCAGAGCATTGACTCTTCTAAGAGTTAAAAGAGTCCTGCTCCCACTGATGGGGTGCAGCTGTGGGACCCTATTTTCAGAGATGATGTCCTCCACCCAACTCTCAAAAAGCTGAAAGGGTCTTCAGTAGAGATGGATAGTCGAGCTGGGCTATCAGACGGTCACCTCTGTAGCTGTAGTGTCATTTTTCCTATGGTTCAATGTGAAAATTAAACAAAAAAGTGCACGTTTGTTATGATGTCCAAGATGGGGACCAGGATGTGGACATAATAAAAAATTAGGGAACATGATAGGAGACATATCTACAATACATATAATCATTCTTATCTATCTAATACGATGACAACAGCTCTCCATACCTGCAGTCCACCATAAGGACCACCCTCTCTAATCCCTGAAAAATGAAATCATCCTCAGTGACGAAGAGAGGGGGCTAAGCGCCCCCCATGGTCTCAGAGCATTGACTCTTCTAAGAGTTAAAAGAGTCCTGCTCCCACTGATGGGGTGCAGCTGTGGGACCCTATTTTCAGAGATGATGTCCTCCACCCAACTCTCAAAAAGCTGAAACGGTCTTCAGTAGAGATGGATAGTCGAGCTGGGCTATCAGACGGTCACCTCTGTAGCTGTAGTGTCATTTTTCCTATGGTCCAATGTGTAAATTAAACAAAAAAGTGCCGTTTGTTTTGATGTCCAAGATGGGGACCAGGATGTGGACATAATAAAAAATTAGGGAACATGATAGGAGACATTTCTACAATACATATAATCATTCTTATCTATCTAATACGATGACAACAGCTCTCCATACCTGCAGTCCACCATAAGGACCACCCTCTCTAATCCCTGAAAAATGAAATCATCCTCAGTGACGAAGAGAGGGGGCTAAGCGCCCCCCATGGTCTCAGAGCATTGACTCTTCTAAGAGTTAAAAGAGTCCTGCTCACACTGATGGGGTGCAGCTGTGGGACCCTATTTTCAGAGATGATGTCCTCCACCCAACTCTCAAAAAGCTGAAAGGGTCTTCAGTAGAGATGGATAGTCGAGCTGGGCTATCAGACGGTCACCTCTGTAGCTGTAGTGTCATTTTTCCTATGGTCCAATGTGTAAATTAAACAAAAAAGTGCACGTTTGTTATGATGTCCAAGATGGGGACCAGGATGTGGACATAATAAAAAATTAGGGAACATGATAGGAGACATTTCTACAATACATATAATCATTCTTATCTATCTAATACGATGACAACAGCTCTCCATACCTACAGTCCACCATAAGGACCACCTTCTCTAATCCCTGAAAAATGAAATCATCCTCAGTGACGAAGAGAGGGGGCTAAGCGCCCCCCATGGTCTCAGAGCATTGACTCTTCTAAGAGTTAAAAGAGTCCTGCTCCCACTGATGGGGTGCAGCTGTGGGACCCTATTTTCAGAGATGATGTCCTCCACCCAACTCTCAAAAAGCTGAAAGGGTCTTCAGTAGAGATGGATAGTCGAGCTGGGCTATCAGACGGTCACCTCTGTAGCTGTAGTGTCATTTTCCCTATGGTCCAATGTGTAAATTAAACAAAAAAGTGCACGTTTGTTGTTATGATGTCCAAGATGGGGACCAGGATGTGGACATAATAAAAAATTAGGGAACATGATAGGAGACATTTCTACAATACATATAATCATTCTTATCTATCTAATACGATGACAACAGCTCTCCATACCTGCAGTCCACCATAAGGACCACCCTCTCTAATCCCTGAAAAATGAAATCATCCTCAGTGACGAAGAGAGGGGGCTAAGCGCCCCCCATGGTCTCAGAGCATTGACTCTTCTAAGAGTCCTAAGAGTCCTGCTCCCACTGATGGGGTGCAGCTGTGGGACCCTATTTTCAGAGATGATGTCCTCCACCCAACTCTCAAAAAGCTGAAAGGGTCTTCAGTAGAGATGGATAGTCGAGCTGGGCTATCAGACGGTCACCTCTGTAGCTGTAGTGTCATTTTTCCTATGGTCCAATGTGTAAATTAAACAAAAAAGTGCACGTTTGTTATGATGTCCAAGATGGGGACCAGGATGTGGACATAATAAAAAATTAGGGAACATGATAGGAGACATTTCTACTATACATATAATCATTCTTATCTATCTAATACGATGACAACAGCTCTCCATACCTGCAGTCCACCATAAGGACCACCCTCTCTAATCCCTGAAAAATGAAATCATCCTCAGTGACGAAGAGAGGGGGCTAAGCGCCCCCCATGGTCTCAGAGCATTGACTCTTCTAAGAGTTAAAAGAGTCCTGCTCCCACTGATGGGGTGCAGCTGTGGGACCCTATTTTCAGAGATGATGTCCTCCACCCAACTCTCAAAAAGCTGAAAGGGTCTTCAGTAGAGATGGATAGTCGAGCTGGGCTATCAGACGGTCACCTCTGTAGCTGTAGTGTCATTTTTCCTATGGTCCAATGTGTAAATTAAACAAAAAAGTGCCGTTTGTTTTGATGTCCAAGATGGGGACCAGGATGTGGACATAATAACAAATTAGGGAACATGATAGGAGACATTTCTACAATACATATAATCATTCTTATCTATCTAATACGATGACAACAGCTCTCCATACCTGCAGTCCACCATAAGGACCACCCTCTCTAATCCCTGAAAAATGAAATCATCCTCAGTGACGAAGAGAGGGGGCTAAGCGCCCCCCATGGTCTCAGAGCATTGACTCTTCTAAGAGTTAAAAGAGTCCTGCTCACACTGATGGGGTGCAGCTGTGGGACCCTATTTTCAGAGATGATGTCCTCCACCCAACTCTCAAAAAGCTGAAAGGGTCTTCAGTAGAGATGGATAGTCGAGCTGGGCTATCAGACGGTCACCTCTGTAGCTGTAGTGTCATTTTTCCTATGGTCCAATGTGTAAATTAAACAAAAAAGTGCACGTTTGTTATGATGTCCAAGATGGGGACCAGGATGTGGACATAATAAAAAATTAGGGAACATGATAGGAGACATTTCTACAATACATATAATCATTCTTATCTATCTAATACGATGACAACAGCTCTCCATACCTGCAGTCCACCATAAGGACCACCCTCTCTAATCCCTGAAAAATGAAATCATCCTCAGTGACGAAGAGAGGGGGCTAAGCGCCCCCCATGGTCTCAGAGCATTGACTCTTCTAAGAGTCCTAAGAGTCCTGCTCCCACTGATGGGGTGCAGCTGTGGGACCCTATTTTCAGAGATGATGTCCTCCACCCAACTCTCAAAAAGCTGAAAGGGTCTTCAGTAGAGATGGATAGTCGAGCTGGGCTATCAGACGGTCACCTCTGTAGCTGTAGTGTCATTTTTCCTATGGTCCAATGTGTAAATTAAACAAAAAAGTGCACGTTTGTTATGATGTCCAAGATGGGGACCAGGATGTGGACATAATAAAAAATTAGGGAACATGATAGGAGACATTTCTACAATACATATAATCATTCTTATCTATCTAATACGATGACAACAGCTCTCCATACCTGCAGTCCACCATAAGGACCACCCTCTCTAATCACTGAAAAATGAAATCATCCTCAGTGACGAAGAGAGGGGGCTAAGCGCCCCCCATGGTCTCAGAGCATTGACTCTTCTAAGAGTCCTAAGAGTCCTGCTCCCACTGATGGGGTGCAGCTGTGGGACCCTATTTTCAGAGATGATGTCCTCCACCCAACTCTCAAAAAGCTGAAAGGGTCTTCAGTAGAGATGGATAGTCGAGCTGGGCTATCAGACGGTCACCTCTGTAGCTGTAGTGTCATTTTTCCTATGGTCCAATGTGTAAATTAAACAAAAAAGTGCACGTTTGTTATGATGTCCAAGATGGGGACCAGGATGTGGACATAATAAAAAATTAGGGAACATGATAGGAGACATTTCTACAATACATATAATCATTCTTATCTATCTAATACGATGACAACAGCTCTCCATACCTACAGTCCACCATAAGGACCACCCTCTCTAATCCCTGAAAAATGAAATCATCCTCAGTGACGAAGAGAGGGGGCTAAGCGCCCCCCATGGTCTCAGAGCATTGACTCTTCTAAGAGTTAAAAGAGTCCTGCTCCCACTGATGGGGTGCAGCTGTGGGACCCTATTTTCAGAGATGATGTCCTCCACCCAACTCTCAAAAAGCTGAAAGGGTCTTCAGTAGAGATGGATAGTCGAGCTGGGCTATCAGACGGTCACCTCTGTAGCTGTAGTGTCATTTTTCCTATGGTCCAATGTGTAAATTAAACAAAAAAGTGCCGTTTGTTTTGAAGTCCAAGATGGGGACCAGGATGTGGACATAATAAAAAATTAGGGAACATGATAGGAGACATTTCTACAATACATATAATCATTCTTATCTATCTAATACGATGACAACAGCTCTCCATACCTGCAGTCCACCATAAGGACCACCCTCTCTAATCCCTGAAAAATGAAATCATCCTCAGTGACGAAGAGAGGGGGCTAAGCGCCCCCCATGGTCTCAGAGCATTGACTCTTCTAAGAGTTAAAAGAGTCCTGCTCACACTGATGGGGTGCATCTGTGGGACCCTATTTTCAGAGATGATGTCCTCCACCCAACTCTCAAAAAGCTGAAAGGGTCTTCAGTAGAGATGGATAGTCGAGCTGGGCTATCAGACGGTCACCTCTGTAGCTGTAGTGTCATTTTTCCTATGGTCCAATGTGTAAATTAAACAAAAAAGTGCACGTTTGTTATGATGTCCAAGATGGGGACCAGGATGTGGACATAATAAAAAATTAGGGAACATGATAGGAGACATTTCTACAATACATATAATCATTCTTATCTATCTAATACGATGACAACAGCTCTCCATACCTGCAGTCCACCATAAGGACCACCCTCTCTAATCCCTGAAAAATGAAATCATCCTCAGTGACGAAGAGAGGGGGCTAAGCGCCCCCCATGGTCTCAGAGCATTGACTCTTCTAAGAGTCCTAAGAGTCCTGCTCCCACTGATGGGGTGCAGCTGTGGGACCCTATTTTCAGAGATGATGTCCTCCACCCAACTCTCAAAAAGCTGAAAGGGTCTTCAGTAGAGATGGATAGTCGAGCTGGGCTATCAGACGGTCACCTCTGTAGCTGTAGTGTCATTTTTCCTATGGTCCAATGTGTAAATTAAACAAAAAAGTGCACGTTTGTTATGATGTCCAAGATGGGGACCAGGATGTGGACATAATAAAAAATTAGGGAACATGATAGGAGACATTTCTACAATACATATAATCATTCTTATCTATCTAATACGATGACAACAGCTCTCCATACCTGCAGTCCACCATAAGGACCACCCTCTCTAATCCCTGAAAAATGAAATCATCCTCAGTGACGAAGAGAGGGGGCTAAGCGCCCCCCATGGTCTCAGAGCATTGACTCTTCTAAGAGTTAATAGAGTCCTGCTCCCACTGATGGGGTGCAGCTGTGGGACCCTATTTTCAGAGATGATGTCCTCCACCCAACTCTCAAAAAGCTGAAAGGGTCTTCAGTAGAGATGGATAGTCGAGCTGGGCTATCAGACGGTCACCTCTGTAGCTGTAGTGTCATTTTTCCTATGGTCCAATGTGTAAATTAAACAAAAAAGTGCACGTTTGTTATGATGTCCAAGATGGGGACCAGGATGTGGACATAATAAAAAATTAGGGAACATGATAGGAGACATTTCTACAATACATATAATCATTCTTATCTATCTAATACGATGACAACAGCTCTCCATACCTGCAGTCCACCATAAGGACCACCCTCTCTAATCCCTGAAAAATGAAATCATCCTCAGTGACGAAGAGAGGGGTCTAAGCGCCCCCCATGGTCTCAGAGCATTGACTCTTCTAAGAGTTAAAAGAGTCCTGCTCCCACTGATGGGGTGCAGCTGTGGGACCCTATTTTCAGAGATGATGTCCTCCACCCAACTCTCAAAAAGCTGAAAGGGTCTTCAGTAGAGATGGATAGTCGAGCTGGGCTATCAGACGGTCACCTCTGTAGCTGTAGTGTCATTTTTCCTATGGTCCAATGTGTAAATTAAACAAAAAAGTGCACGTTTGTTATGATGTCCAAGATGGGGACCAGGATGTGGACATAATAAAAAATTAGGGAACATGATAGGAGACATTTCTACAATACATATAATCATTCTTATCTATCTAATACGATGACAACAGCTCTCCATACCTGCAGTCCACCATAAGGACCACCCTCTCTAATCCCTGAAAAATGAAATCATCCTCAGTGACGAAGAGTGGGGGCTAAGCGCCCCCCATGGTCTCAGAGCATTGACTCTTCTAAGAGTTAAAAGAGTCCTGCTCCCACTGATGGGGTGCAGCTGTGGGACCCTATTTTCAGAGATGATGTCCTCCACCCAACTCTCAAAAAGCTGAAAGGGTCTTCAGTAGAGATGGATAGTCGAGCTGGGCTATCAGACGGTCACCTCTGTAGCTGTAGTGTCATTTTTCCTATGGTCCAATGTGTAAATTAAACAAAAAAGTGCACGCTTGTTATGATGTCCAAGATGGGGACCAGGATGTGGACATAATAAAAAATTAGGGAACATGATAGGAGACATTTCTACAATACATATAATCATTCTTATCTATCTAATACGATGACAACAGCTCTCCATACCTGCAGTCCACCACAAGGACCACCCTCTCTAATCCCTGAAAAATGAAATCATCCTCAGTGACGAAGAGAGGGGGCTAAGCGCCCCCCATGGTCTCAGAGCATTGACTCTTCTAAGAGTTAAAAGAGTCCTGCTCCCACTGATGGGGTGCAGCTGTGGGACCCTATTTTCAGAGATGATGTCCTCCACCCAACTCTCAAAAAGCTGAAAGGGTCTTCAGTAGAGATGGATAGTCGAGCTGGGCTATCAGACGGTCACCTCTGTAGCTGTAGTGTCATTTTCCCTATGGTCCAATGTGTAAATTAAACAAAAAAGTGCACGTTTGTTATGATGTCCAAGATGGGGACCAGGATGTGGACATAATAAAAAATTAGGGAACATGATAGGAGACATTTCTACAATACATATAATCCTTCTTATCTATCTAATACAATGACAACAGCTCTCCATACCTGCAGTCCACCATAAGGACCACCCTCTCTAATCCCTGAAAAATGAAATCATCCTCAGTGACGAAGAGAGGGGGCTAAGCGCCCCCCATGGTCTCAGAGCATTGACTCTTCTAAGAGTTAAAAGAGTCCTGCTCCCACTGATGGGGTGCAGCTGTGGGACCCTATTTTCAGAGATGATGTCCTCCACCCAACTCTCAAAAAGCTGAAAGGGTCTTCAGTAGAGATGGATAGTCGAGCTGGGCTATCAGACGGTCACCTCTGTAGCTGGAGTGTCATTTTTCCTATGGTCCAATGTGTAAATTAAACAAAAAAGTGCACGTTTGTTATGATGTCCAAGATGGGGAGCAGGATGTGGACATAATAAAAAATTAGGGAACATGATAGGAGACATTTCTACAATACATATAATCATTCTTATCTATCTAATATGATGACAACAGCTCTCCATACCTGCAGTCCACCATAAGGACCACCCTCTCTAATCCCTGAAAAATGAAATCATCCTCAGTGACGAAGAGAGGGGGCTAAGCGCCCCCCATGGTCTCAGAGCATTGACTCTTCTAAGAGTCCTGCTCACACTGATGGGGTGCAGCTGTGGGACCCTATTTTCAGAGATGATGTCCTCCACCCAACTCTCAAAAAGCTGAAAGGGTCTTCAGTAGAGATGGATAGTCGAGCTGGGCTATCAGACGGTCACCTCTGTAGCTGTAGTGTCATTTTTCCTATGGTCCAATGTGTAAATTAAACAAAAAAGTGCACGCTTGTTATGATGTCCAAGATGGGGACCAGGATGT
Organism: Anomaloglossus baeobatrachus; assembly: GCF_048569485.1. NCBI lineage: Eukaryota > Metazoa > Chordata > Amphibia > Anura > Aromobatidae > Anomaloglossus > Anomaloglossus baeobatrachus. The sequence continues at coordinate 309,228,494 of NC_134357.1, read as the reverse complement.
GGACATAATAAAAAATTAGGGAACATGATAGGAGACATTTCTACAATACATATAATCATTCTTATCTATCTAATACGATGACAACAGCTCTCCATACCTGCAGTCCACCATAAGGACCACCCTCTCTAATCCCTGAAAAATGAAATCATCCTCAGTGACGAAGAGAGGGGGCTAAGCGCCCCCCATGGTCTCAGAGCATTGACTCTTCTAAGAGTTAAAAGAGTCCTGCTCCCACTGATGGGGTGCAGCTGTGGGACCCTATTTTCAGAGATGATGTCCTCCACCCAACTCTCAAAAAGCTGAAAGGGTCTTCAGTAGAGATGGATAGTCGAGCTGGGCTATCAGACGGTCACCTCTGTAGCTGTAGTGTCATTTTCCCTATGGTCCAATGTGTAAATTAAACAAAAAAGTGCACGTTTGTTATGATGTCCAAGATGGGGACCAGGATGTGGACATAATAAAAAATTAGGGAACATGATAGGAGACATTTCTACAATACATATAATCCTTCTTATCTATCTAATACGATGACAACAGCTCTCCATACCTGCAGTCCACCATAAGGACCACCCTCTCTAATCCCTGAAAAATGAAATCATCCTCAGTGACGAAGAGAGGGGGCTAAGCGCCCCCCATGGTCTCAGAGCATTGACTCTTCTAAGAGTTAAAAGAGTCCTGCTCCCACTGATGGGGTGCAGCTGTGGGACCCTATTTTCAGAGATGATGTCCTCCACCCAACTCTCAAAAAGCTGAAAGGGTCTTCAGTAGAGATGGATAGTCGAGCTGGGCTATCAGACGGTCACCTCTGTAGCTGGAGTGTCATTTTTCCTATGGTCCAATGTGTAAATTAAACAAAAAAGTGCACGTTTGTTAGGATGTCCAAGATGGGGAGCAGGATGTGGACATAATAAAAAATTAGGGAACATGATAGGAGACATTTCTACAATACATATAATCATTCTTATCTATCTAATATGATGACAACAGCTCTCCATACCTGCAGTCCACCATAAGGACCACCCTCTCTAATCCCTGAAAAATGAAATCATCCTCAGTGACGAAGAGAGGGGGCTAAGCGCCCCCCATGGTCTCAGAGCATTGACTCTTCTAAGAGTCCTGCTCACACTGATGGGGTGCAGCTGTGGGACCCTATTTTCAGAGATGATGTCCTCCACCCAACTCTCAAAAAGCTGAAAGGGTCTTCAGTAGAGATGGATAGTCGAGCTGGGCTATCAGACGGTCACCTCTGTAGCTGTAGTGTCATTTTTCCTATGGTCCAATGTGTAAATTAAACAAAAAAGTGCACGCTTGTTATGATGTCCAAGATGGGGACCAGGATGTGGACATAATAAAAAATTAGGGAACATGATAGGAGACATTTCTACAATACATATAATCATTCTTATCTATCTAATACGATGACAACAGCTCTCCATACCTGCAGTCCACCATAAGGACCACCCTCTCTAATCCCTGAAAAATGAAATCATCCTCAGTGACGAAGAGAGGGGGCTAAGCGCCCCCCATGGTCTCAGAGCATTGACTCTTCTAAGAGTTAAAAGAGTCCTGCTCCCACTGATGGGGTGCAGCTGTGGGACCCTATTTTCAGAGATGATGTCCTCCACCCAATTCTCAAAAAGCTGAAAGGGTCTTCAGTAGAGATGATTAGTCGAGCTGGGCTATCAGACGGTCACCTCTGTAGCTGTAGTGTCATTTTCCCTATGGTCCAATGTGTAAATTAAACAAAAAAGTGCACGTTTGTTGTTATGATGTCCAAGATGGGGACCAGGATGTGGACATAATAAAAAATTAGGGAACATGATAGGAGACATTTCTACAATACATATAATCCTTCTTATCTATCTAATACGATGACAACAGCTCTCCATACCTGCAGTCCACCATAAGGACCACCCTCTCTAATCCCTGAAAAATGAAATCATCCTCAGTGACGAAGAGAGGGGGCTAAGCGCCCCCCATGGTCTCAGAGCATTGACTCTTCTAAGAGTTAAAAGAGTCCTGCTCCCACTGATGGGGTGCAGCTGTGGGACCCTATTTTCAGAGATGATGTCCTCCACCCAACTCTCAAAAAGCTGAAAGGGTCTTCAGTAGAGATGATTAGTCGAGCTGGGCTATCAGACGGTCACCTCTGTAGCTGTAGTGTCATTTTCCCTATGGTCCAATGTGTAAATTAAACAAAAAAGTGCACGTTTGTTGTTATGATGTCCAAGATGGGGACCAGGATGTGGACATAATAAAAAATTAGGGAACATGATAGGAGACATTTCTACAATACATAGAATCCTTCTTATCTATCTAATACGATGACAACAGCTCTCCATACCTGCAGTCCACCATAAGGACCACCATCTCTAATCCCTGAAAAATGAAATCATCCTCAGTGACGAAGAGAGGGGGCTAAGCGCCCCCCATGGTCTCAGAGCATTGACTCTTCTAAGAGTTAAAAGAGTCCTGCTCCCACTGACGGGGTGCAGCTGTGGGACCCTATTTTCAGAGATGATGTCCTCCACCCAACTCTCAAAAAGCTGAAAGGGTCTTCAGTAGAGATGGATAGTCGAGCTGGGCTATCAGACGGTCACCTCTGTAGCTGGAGTGTCATTTTTCCTATGGTCCAATGTGTAAATTAAACAAAAAAGTGCACGTTTGTTATGATGTCCAAGATGGGGAGCAGGATGTGGACATAATAAAAAATTAGGGAACATGATAGGAGACATTTCTACAATACATATAATCATTCTTATCTATCTAATATGATGACAACAGCTCTCCATACCTGCAGTCCACCATAAGGACCACCCTCTCTAATCCCTGAAAAATGAAATCATCCTCAGTGACGAAGAGAGGGGGCTAAGCGCCCCCCATGGTCTCAGAGCATTGACTCTTCTAAGAGTTAAAAGAGTCCTGCTCCCACTGATGGGGTGCAGCTGTGGGACCCTATTTTCAGAGATGATGTCCTCCACCCAACTCTCAAAAAGCTGAAAGGGTCTTCAGTAGAGATGGATAGTCGAGCTGGGCTATCAGACGGTCACCTCTGTAGCTGTAGTGTCATTTTTCCTATGGTCCAATGTGTAAATTAAACAGAAAAGTGCACGTTTGTTGTTATGATGTCCAAGATGGGGACCAGGATGTGGACATAATAAAAAATTAGGGAACATGATAGGAGACATTTCTACAATACATATAATTATTCTTATCTATCTAATACGATAACAACAGCTCTCCATACCTGCAGTCCACCATAAGGACCACCCTCTCTAATCCCTGAAAAATGAAATCATCCTCAGTGACGAAGAGAGGGGGCTAAGCGCCCCCCATGGTCTCAGAGCATTGACTCTTCTAAAAGTCCTAAGAGTCCAACTCCCACTGATGGGGTGCAGCTGTGGGACGCTATTTTCAGAGATGATGTCCTCCACCCAACTCTCAAAAAGCTGAAAGGGTCTTCAGTAGAGATGGATAGTCGAGCTGGGCTATCAGACGGTCACCTCTGTAGCTGTAGTGTTATCTTTCTTACGGTTCTAATGTGTAAATGTGTTATGATGTCCAAGATGGGGACCAGGATGTGGAAATGATAACAAAATAGGGAACATGATAGGAGACATTTTTACAATACAGACCTGCATCCCATCAAATGTTAAGGGCATATAGAGACAATCAACTTGTATGTAGACTAATCCAAGGTCCAGGTTCTATTGGTGCAATGCCCAGATGCCAAAATGTAACATCTTTCTGAACATGCAGATGGATAGGGATTCTTTATGCATGGTGATGTCAACTTCCCGTATAGGAAAACAGAGTAATGGCTGTAATAGAATACCATAAAACAGATTCCAGATTTTGTTCTATATAGTCAGTGTGTGATGACACATAAGGCACCAAATACAATATACCGGTAGTCCTATAATCTAACACTAATCAATATAATGGCCCTTTCTAAATTCTTCAGTCTTCCTTTCTAGATCCCGATATACTCCCTGGAAAAAAAGAAAAAAAGAAAGGGTCAAAGTCCTAGAATTCGGAAGACTAATGTAAAAATGGAAGATGGACTTCAATTGGTTGTGTTTATATGTGATCTGAGGTCCTTAAACTAGATTGTGACTAGATGCTCCATATGTGCACATACGTGAGAACAAATAATGGATAACCATCCCCCACCTACCAATTCTTCAAATTATAATGACATATTACAATGCAGACATTACAACAATCCAAATTGTAATGGTCCCAGTGATCTAAAATGGCGGAATTTGCTCCACATTTTTCTGTATCACTCACTTCAAAACCTGCCAATCCATATTTTTTCAATTTTGCACCTTAATGATAAATGTGCGGCAATATTATGCCAGTGCAAGTGTTTAAGCATGGCAATGCACTTCCAATGTTAGATCAGATCAATGTGTCAAATAATTCAAGTCAAGTAAAACAAATCTATTTTAGAAAACTGGTATTTTTTATCATGTTAAAAATGATTGTCACAGAAACTTATTTGATGTATGGGTGGCACGGTGACTGCAGCGCTGGGGTCCTTGGTTCAAGTCCCACTAAGGACAACATCTGCAAGGAGTTTGTATGTTCTTCCCGTGCTTGCGTGGGTTTCCTCCGGTTTCCCACACTCCAAAAACATACTGATAGGGAATTTAGATTGTGAACCCCAATTGGGACAGTGTTGCCAATGTATGTAAAATGCTGTGGAATTGATAGCGCTATATAAATATTATTATCTCCAAGTGGATGTCTCCATGTTTGCTGCATGGAGCTCTCTGCGTCCAACATTCCGCCATGTGACCTCACATAGAACCTTCATCACCCAAGTCTACACATTCTAACAGCAAAGACTGAAGCAATGTATAGTGCGTTACAGCCACAATCAGGACATTTGGAGGGTAAAGCTATGTTCACACAGGTTGTTTTTGGTGGGGGTTTTTTTTTGCATTTTGTTTTATTTGTTTTATGCAAATACATGGTAACAAAAAACTGCTTGTTATCATACTAGCAAAACCTATGAGATTCCAGAAATCTCCTGCACACACAGACTCACACCGACTTTTATTTTTCCTTACTGAACTGGCAACATGCTGCGTTTTGTAAAGAAGCAGCATGCCTATTCTCTCAGTATTTGTTTTTGTTGTTTTTTTCACCATTGAAAGCCATGAGAGTAAAAAAACGCAGCAGTGCATTTTTTGGTGCGTTTTTTGCCGCTTTTTTTGTGAATGAAAGAAACTTTATTTAACATGTACTGTAAACAAATGACAGACTTAAAACCCAGTAACAATTGGGCTTCAGTGCTTAATTTTATTGTTAAAGGGGTTGTTCAGGTTTATGATGAAAGTCTGTAGTCACTTTTATTCCTTCCCTTCTTTCCATACTGTGGCAGTATTTTTTCCTCCCCTCACCCTCCCCCATACTGTGTCTAAAGATGACCCCCACCCTCCGTTGTTCCTCTTCGGTGTCTTCAGCTCTGTGACTTGACTACTCACCACCACCGCTGCTTACCGCCTCTGTGGGCTTCCGCACTGATGATTGACGTCAGCAGTGTGATCAGCTAACCTGATCACAGTACTGAAGTCACACTGACCTGGAAGTCAGCGCCGGTGGTCACAAGGTTCAATTATACTGGCGTCTGAAAGACACCAGTACAATTGGTCTCAGGGAGCCGTGTGCTGCACTTTCTCTGAGTCCGTCTGTCAGCTTGACCCTATGGAGGGCGCAAGACACAGCGTCTGGAGAGATTCTCAGAGCATGGCATCAGGTGGACTGACGGCGCCCCCCTAGAACTGCGCTCGGGGCACATACCCTGCCAGCCCCCCTAGATACGCTTCTGGGTTAGTTCTCCAAGATATTTGGAACAACCTCCCTGCCAAGTTCCTTCACAAATTATGTACAAGGAAACCTAGAAGAATTGATGCTTTGATGCTATTCTGAAGGCAAAGTGTGGTCTCACCAAATATTAATTTCATTCAGATTACTCTTCTGTTTATTCACTTTCATTAAGTTAATAAAAAATAAACTATTACCACTTTTATTTTTAAATATTTCTAGCTTTTTAGCATTTTTTCAGGACTTGACTAAAACTTTTGCACAATACTGTATATAAATATAAGAAAGGCCCTTGTTACTCATACCAACCAATCAGAGCTCAGTTTACTCCATAAAATAAATTCGTTCTTGGATTAATTGCTAAAGGTAATAAGGACAGTTTGACTATTAAACAGGTTTCATGAATGAGGCTCAATGTGAACCCTACTCTATATCTTTATAATATCAGACTAGAGTTCTCCTGATTCTTCAGTTTGTGCTACTCATTAAAGGGAACCTGTCAGGTCCCCTTTGACCTCCAACTCCAGAAGCATTCACAGCCTTAGGACTGCCAGAATCCAGCCCGTTGGGCTGTCCAGATCACAGCAGACGGAGGAGATTGGCACAATCTTTGTGGAGACCACAGTATATGTTGTGCGCTCACTTTCTCCCTGTCACCCGCTCTGTGTTCAGCGCTAGTTGAGCCGTGACACTGGGCTGACAGGAGGATTGAACGTAGAATATACGGGTTCTTTTCAGGTCCTGACTACAGTCCATACATTCTACTGTCTTCAGCTAATAGCAGTGGCGTACTGCCAATAGAGGCAGGCGATGCCCCTACTAGGTGTCAATGTCAGCACTGGGCCCTCTGCTGAAGATCGCACTTTCAAATATACCGCTGTCTGTGCTCTCTGAGAGCTTAGCACAGCGGTAATGTCACTACTGTTTGCCTGCTTTGCTGAGATGTGAAGAGCACAGACCCAATATGGTGGCACAGCAATATGAGGGCAAAGTATATGGTGGCACAGCAATATGGGGGCAAAGTATATGGTGGCACAGCAATATGTCGGCACAGCAATATGGGGGCAAAGTATATGGTGGCACAGCAATATGTCGGCACAGCAATATGGGGGCAAAGTATATGGTGGCACAGCAATATGGGGGCAAAGAATATGATGACACAGTAATATGGTGGCACAGCAATATGATGGCACAGTATACGGTGCACAGCAATATGGCGGCACAGTATATGAAGACACAGCAATATGGTGGCAGCATATATGGCGGCAAAGCAATATGGTTGGACAACAATATGGTGGCACATGATATGTGGACACAGCAATATGTGGGCACAGCATTATGTGGCATAGTATATGGAGGCAGAGTATATGGGGACACTGCAATATGGTGGCATAGCAATGTGCCGCCACAGTATATGGGGCAGAGCAATTTGGTGGCACAACAATATGGTGGCAGAGTACATGGCGGCAGAGTATATGGGGTCACAGCAATATGATGGCATGGCACAGTATATGGGGGCACAGCAATATGGTGGCACAGAATACGGCGGCACAGTATATGTGGGCACAGCAATATGGCAGCACAGTATATGGGGCACAGCAATATGGTGCCTAGTATATTGTGGCACAGCAATTGGCTGACACAGCAATATGGTGGCATCCTATTATGGTGGCATAGTATAGGGGGCACAGCAATATGGCAGCACAGCAATATGTGGGCAGAGTATATGGGGCACAGTATACAGTGGGGCACATTAGACAGTGGAGCACTATGGCAGCTGTCCTCGGTGACACGTTCAACAGTTGAGGATCTCTGCAGTCACCAACAAAATGGCTTTGCACTGTGATGCTAAACTTCATTCTCCCTTATCCTTTTGGAAACACCCAGAAGTGGAGGGGGAGGGGACATCACACACAGGAGAGCAGATTCCACCCACTTTTACTGTAGCTGTAATGTGAGCTAGTGTGTCGCCCTGGGCAAGCCAGGGGACACAGGTCACACACCACCACACCCTACATCCCAGGTAGGAACATCAAAGCTAACCAAAAATCCTTGTTGCCTTCCTCCAGAGGCTGATGATACACACCAGGGGGTGGGCCAGGCGGTTGGCTCCGCCCACCGAGGAGTTCACAGCTCTGGAGGCGGGAAGAACCAGGCAGTTGAGTTTAGGAGAAGGAAGTGGAAGGAGGGGAGGAGTAGCCCAGGCAGGGCTTGAGAAAACAGCTAAGTGAAAGTGAAGGAAGAAAAGTAGTAAAGGAGGAAAGCAAGAGTGGTGACAGAACAGAAAGAGCGTGCAAAAGCCTGAGGTAGCCCAGCTGTGTGCGGGACAGGTCAGCAAGGTCAGAAACGGCGGTGACTGTCTGGAGGGGGACCGTTTGGAAGTTCCTGGAAGGACCCCGGAGGCTGTGTGCCCGGCGGTCTGGAGCAGTGTTCCGAAGGACAGTCAGCAACAGGGCAGGGGCCTCTCGGACCCTGGCAAGGCTTGGAGTCACCATAATTTGCCGAATCCGTCAGTGAAGGGGACGCAGATCCCCCAACAACCAAGTCCCGATTGAAGGAAACAGCCCAGCCAGTGTAAGAGAGACACCGCCACCGCCAAGGCACCAGTTTCTTAGGGCCAGCGCCTGCGGGCAAAGAGTAGAGCTCCCCCGGTCCAGCTTGAAGCCGGGGAGCGGGTTACCGGTGGGGACCCATCGCAACCAACAAGTACACAAAGGTGCAAGGAAGAGGGACATCACCGTCACCTACCGGGAGAGCAAGTGCAGCCGTCCGTGGGACCGTCTGACCAGCCGTTTGGTTTACCGTAAAAACTGTGTCCACGTCTCAGGCTGAGTGAGTACCACAGTGCCGCAAGGCACAGCGCTGCCCCCGCGTCCCTGCGCCCACCAGGCCCTGCACCTCCCAAGCCATCACCGGGCTCCGGGATCACCAACCCCTACCCACGGAGGGGCAACACAACACCTGGCTGCTCTGCATCACCATCCCCGGGATCCCCCTATCGAGCAGCGGTGGTGAAATCACCACAACCGTGGGTGGCGTCACGGACAACAAACAATCCCCACACCCAACAAACCCCCTTTCACTCACGGGCGAGGAGTGCCGCTCGAGAAACCCCCGGGATCCGGCCCACGGCTCGAGCCACCACTGAGCAGCAGCCGCCGGACCCGAGCAGAAGGGGTGAGCGTGGTGTGCCGACACCCTCCTCCCTGCCCGCGACACTAGTTGTATAGGTTTTCAGCAGCTGCTCCCCCCAATGTTTAAGAGTGGAAAATATCTAAGTTTGAAATTATTTTTTCTATTTTGGTCAGTTAAAAACAAAGGATAATATGTAAGCAAAACATTACTACTTTACATTTTTTCAGTTATTGAAAAAATTGTTTTTTTGATGACACTTTCCCTTTTAGCTGTGCATCATGAAGTGACAGTTGAGGGCCATTGCTTCAACAATCTCCACCTCAGATTATACCCAAACCACCAGTCACATCACCCTGAAGCCAGTCAGTGGCCTCAGTGGTCATATGATTAGTGGTTTTGAGCTCATGTCCTTCAGTCTGGTGGAAACGGCCGGAGCAGCAGCAATACAGGAGTGAGCTCATTATGGAGTAAGTAGACCTAATTCTTTTCTATCATAAGCATCCCTTCCTATTTCTAACTTTTAAATATGAGCAGAAAATTGCTATAAATAGTGAACATCTTACATTGGTCTGGAAAGCAAAGTCTGCGTGGACCAGGAAGGGGCTCCCAGATGCCAGCTGTAAAACTCGTCGCTCCACCATCGCAAATTCCTCACCAACATCAAGCACGGTTCTTTTGCAGATGAATTTAACAGCAAAGTCTTTGCAGGTAGATGGATCCTCCGCCAGCAGGACCGCTCCAAAACCTCCTCGGCCCAGCATATGATGGAACAACAATCTCCTTCTGATGTTATCAGAGACTGGGCTGCTAGAGCCAGATGGCCGAGCATCGCTGCCTACTGGAAGCAGAAGAATTTGAGAAACTACTATATATATATATATATATATATATATATATATAATGTATATTTATGACTTATTTTTAAAATAGGTCATCAGTATAAGGCCCAGCAGACAGCTCCACCAATCCATGGTGGTTGTTGGATGCAAATAGTGCAAGGAAGACAGCAACTCTGCATGTTGTTTAGTGGCCGCTGCTGGGTCCTGCAGATCCACTCCAGTTCTCTTCAGCCATTACTAAACAGTGTACAGGGCTGTGCTTCTTTGTGCCTGGCCTCTGACACCCACCCGGTGGTGTTAATAGTTAATCGGTGGGGATCCAATACCCGGTACCCCACAGATCATCTGTTATCACTGTAGCGTGGGTGCAACTATGGGCGAGCTAGTAACTATGGGCGAGCTAGTCATTTCTGATGCCCCAGCACGCCACATTGAAAGAGGGGGTCCTGCCTGGATGTATAGACTTTTGCTGCAGAAGCGATACACTTGGGAAACACATGATACTGATGGCTTTGGCTGGCCAGGACCTGATATTAACCAGTGCAGTGAAGGAGACCACCTGTTCTTTAAAAACGTTATCTTACTGCACAACCACTTGATGGCAATTATATACAGCAGATAGCAGATACACAACTTCTCGTATGTTTCTTCTGTTACATAGAGTATCTCCACACATAATATCATCATTACATCTTCAACCTCACTTATTCCTGCCTGCAATAGTCTCATTTGCTTCATCACCACCTAGCTCAGTACAATGGCGCTGGTCCTGCATGCCGCCGGATACTCTGAGAGCACTGACAGAGCTGCTCTGTGCTGCTGGCTCTACTGACCTGAGCTGGCAACAGAGCAGACACTTGCACTGAGCAGATTGCACAGTACACAGCGAGCAGTGAGGGACACAGCAGAGATGGAGCAGCCACTGAAACAAGTGTCACTGATGATTCTTTGTTTCAAGGAAGTGTCAGAGTCTGTGACAGTGACCGCAACCTCTACCTCCTGATGATGCTTTGTTTCAGTATTGCAGCATGCAGTGGGATCCTCAAACAAAGCATCATCTGACAGGAAGTAGGGAAAAAAATCTATGGGAGTTAGATAGTGTAGTCAAGTAAGGGTAGGACATTTTTTAACACAGCAATATTAGAAATTAGATTAGGGCAATATATAGGGATTTCGATTTAAATATTTTCAGCCTTTGGACAACCTTTTTAAGATCAGGATTAGCTTATTAGAGCAACAGCTACAGAGAGAAAATTTACTTCTATTCTAAATGCGCCTGCTCGCTTTTTGTTATTATGGTATTATCGGGGTGGTACTGAGAGCTCTTACAGTTACCACTCAGTAGACTGTGAGCAGCAGCTGTAATCACTCCCCAACACATTGATTGGCAGTTTACTCTGCAGTGTGTGTAAGCAGTGTTTCTATGCAGAGGAGGCTGTCAGTCAATGTGCTGTAGAGTAATTACAGCCGCTGCCACAGTTTGGAATGCATTGACTGTTACAGCTTCCTCCGCCGACCCCAAGACTGAAAGCAAGAGGCTGCAGGGAAGATATAAGCTAATTTTCCACCTGTAGCTGCACTTTCACTAAAGTAGGCAGGCCAGGCTATAAGGCCACGTGCACATGTTGAGGATTTGGTGAGATTTTTCTCTCAATATGTGTGAGCCAAAATCAGGAATGGACCAATCAGAGGAAAAGTATATTAGAGACACGAGCACCAATTCTGCATTTTTTTACCCTCTCCTGGTTTTGTCAATTCAGCAACTCCTGATGTAGGAGAATAGACCTCTTCAAAATTAGAGAATATAGCAATCAGAGGTTAAAATTTAACTTTTAATCTATTATATTAAAATCCTTATAGACTAAAACATTGAACCCAAAGTTCTCTGGATTGCTGTCGTTACACAGCCCTCACAGCCCCAGAGAACCTATGACATAACAAACCAATCAAAAAAACACAACAAACACAAATCAAAATTGAGTGTGATGGTTAGCACTCCAATAAGGACAATGGTCCAATATGAGTATCTAAAAAATCATCAAAAAGATGAGGTAACAGGTCCTACACCCAGACTCACATAGGAGCTGATGCAGGCACAGAGGAAGGTATATATACATAGCAGAGCCAATCATAAAATGCACTTAATCAGAAACTCACCAATGGTCAGTCTCCTCCCCAGGTGTTCATATTCAGTCATTATTGTCACTTTCCAATATATGACGCCACGCTATATGTATAAAAGCACATGGTGACTCAGTGCAGCGTGCATTCCACAGTAAAAAAAAAAAAAAAAAAAAAAAATGTGTGCATCCGGTCTTTCAACAACAACAACCAATCGGAATGCGCCATACTGGCGCGCCTCTCAGCCACTGGCGTTCATTCACACATAGGTATTAGGGGCGTGTTCATGCTGCCGAGGATACACTGCGCATGCTCCTCCTGTGGAACGCATATATCCGCGTTCCACACAGAGATCACCGGATGTATGAACCACGTCACATCCGGTTTCCCTCGGCAGCGCGTCACAGGGCACCGCTCCTATACAGGAGCTATCACAAATAGGGGCGTGTTCACTACTACGTGACGTGTCTCACAGGGACGCAACGCTCCAATACTTAGTGCAGCTCCTTGCAAGGAGCATATAAACCGGCGCTCCACATCACGTAGTTAAAATTCAGTACTGGATGTTATCTCAGTCCACACTCATAGGTTATAAACAACCGTGCATTGCTCTCGAAATACCTCGACAGAGACATGGTCCCTCGTGGCTTACGGGTCCAGATATTCCCATCTTTTCCGGTGGAGGATCCCTCCTTCCGTGATAAGTGGGAGTGTCTGGCCCAAACATGCTCCTTGGGATTTTTGTCTCTGCTGAGGGATTACAACACCACAACCCTCTCCACTATGGAGGTGGAATTGGAGGAACTTGAGCGTACTATTAAAAGCAAATGCACAGCTGATGTTGTCACTGGGATGGAGGCAGAGATTGAAAAAGAGTTGTCCAAATTGGAGAAAGAGATCTGCGGGCAAAAATTGAAAAAATTTAACAGAGATCTGGGTGATTATGCCAGTTCCGCAGCATATAGGTGGCAGATTAGATCCAGAATGGGTCCCCGAGGTAGAACCATCTCCCGTAGCCATTCAGCTTCCGTGTCATCCCTTACCTCGTTTGGAGACTCATCGGAGGCTTCGGGAGGTGCCAATGAGGCTGAAACAAGTGTTGGTGCCCGAGTAAAAACTACTCGCAACAAGCAACAGACCACCAGGCAGGGAGGAAGAAATAGACTTCAGGTGATTAACCTTTCCAAATATATACTTTCTAATGATCAGTTGGAAGTACTATCAAGAGGTCTTACCTTCTCCCCTGTCAACAATTTCGACTTCTTCACAGCTCTAAAGGACACCCATCTATTTGCACGTAAACTGATATTGAAGAGGCTCCATCATAGACGGGACAACACGGGACTGGATAGCCCTGCGGAAAGGGAGGCTCTACAGGTCTTGGAGGACCTGCTTGAAGAACAGTCCAGTGCCATAACAGGTGTGTTCCCCAGGGCTCTACTGCCCAGATCTACCAAGTTTCCCCCCTTGTCTCTTTGCCCTGCTATTGAGGTTTTCACCCGTCTAGTGTCTAATGACCTTAGGCAAATTCCATCTCGGAGACGGTGTGATAACCTCACAGGTAGACAGAGACTGGCACTGGATGAGCTAAACAACATACCTGATATAGTCATTAAACCAGCAGACAAGGGGGGCAACATTGTGATCTGGGCAGTGGAAAACTATGAGAAGGAAGCCTTCAGGCAGTTGCGTGATAGGAACACCTATTCTAAACTATCATATAATCCGATGCAGTCCTTCTCGCTTGGTCTTTCCAAAATCCTTGAGTCGGCATCTGGGGCCGGTATTATTACCAACAAAATGGTTGACGGGCTCTCCACCAAATATCCCAAGGTACCCACCTTCTACTTGTTACCTAAAATCCATAAGGATGCCCTCTGCCCCCCGGGGCGCCCTATCGTGTCCGGCATAGGAGGCCTGTGTGATCCCATTTGTAAATTTATTGACTATCATCTGAAACCCTTGGTTGAAACCTTGCCCTCCTATGTTCGTGACACGACCGATGTGCTCCGGCGGATCGATGGTATCTTTATGGATTCTAACATGATGATTGTAACAGCTGACGTGGAGAGCCTGTATACCTGCATATCCCATCAAGATGGGTTGGAGGCTACCCGCCTTTTTCTGGAGATGGGCAGTCGGGATGGCGAACTTAATAAATTTATCCTTGAGCTGCTCCACTTTGCCCTTACACATAATTTTTTTATTTTTAAGGACCAATTTTATCTGCAGCAGCGGGGCACTGCCATGGGGGCGGCCTGTGCCCCCTCGTATGCCAACCTCTTCCTCGGTATGTGGGAGAGGTTGGTATTTGGCGAGGGTGGCGCTGGGCTTAGCTCCCATGTGCAGTGCTGGCTCAGATATATTGATGACGTTTTGTTTTTTTGGCAGGGCACAGTGGAGCAGCTCGACGAATTCATGGGGCATTTGAACACCAATAATCTTAACATCAAATTAACTTATAAGCATAGCAGCAGGTGCATTGACTTTCTGGATATTAACATCGAGGTGGACCCTATGTCGGTGATCCAGACGAGTGTCCATCGAAAGTCCACCTCAGTCAATGCCCTGCTGCATGCCTCATCAGCCCATACACCTTCTACAATACGCGCCATCCCGACTGGCCAGTTCTTGAGAACGAGGCGGATTTGTTCGTCCAATGATGCTTTTGAATTGCAGTCGGCCGACCTCAGATGCCGATTCAGGGACCGAGGGTATAGTAATCGCTGTATCCGGAAGGGGTATTTACGCGCCAAGCGGACTCCCCGTCAGCAATTACTCCAATACAATCCTAAGTCTCAAAAATCTGACCCTCCTGTTCGTTTCATAGGCACTTATAACAGCCATTGGCAGACCATGCGGGAAATCCTGATCAGGCACTGGCCTGTTCTTCGATCGGATCCCATCCTGGCAGATGTCCTCTCGTCTGGTCCCCTTATGACGGCTCGCCGTTCAAAAAATCTTCGAGACATTCTGGTAAGAAGCCACTATATACCACCGATTTCCAATCCTTTCAGTACCCGTGGCCCCTTGCTTGGGTGTTTTCCATGTGGACGATGTTTGGCCTGCCAGAACATCACCCGTACCTCTTCATTTACATCAGCCAATGGCACCAGGACGTTTGATATACGGTGTCATATTACGTGTGCTACTACACACGTTATTTATCACGCTACGTGCCCTTGCTCCCTCGTGTATATTGGCCTCACCTCACGGGAGTTGAGGATACGCACGAGGGAGCATGTGAGGGATATCAGTGCCGCCAAAGATGCGATTGATCCCACTACGTTGAAGACACTCCCTAGGCATTTTCACAAATTCCATGGGAGTAATCCCTCTGGACTCAAGATACGGGGAATTGATCATGTCCGTGGGGGGTCTCGCGGAGGTGACTTGAAAAAACGGCTGGCCCAGGTCGAGGCCCGATGGATCTCGACTTTGGACACCTTGGCCCCAAATGGGCTTAATGAAAATATCAGCTTTGTGTCCTTCTTATAATTTGACATCATCAGCTTTTCCCGATTCTTTCCCTCTTTTTCAGCAAATCCCCCCCTTTTTAATGTATTATTGTTTGTTTTTTGGTGTTTTTTAATCGTTTTGTCATCCCGGTTTTTAATTTTAATACTCTTTTCACTACTGCGAGTGATGCCTGGCCTTTTGTTGTATTGATTCGTGATCTGTTATTAATTGTTGATATATTACTTTGTAGATCTATCCCTCCTTGCATAATCTGCGTGACCTTTTGATCTTTTTGGCTTACTGTTGCGATCTGGACCTACATTGGACGCGGCCTATTCTGGGAATCTGAAGAACTACCCTTCCATCCATTCTCCATCGATGTGAACCACATGACCTCCCATCTGCTGTGATCCATGTGTGACGTGGACCCCTGATTGGAGATCCTGCAGTTTGATAAATCTGTATGCGCGTTCCTTAGTAGTCCCTTTATTGATTATTTCTGTACCACCTTTTTGTTGGACTTTTTTCAACCTGATATTATCGACCTAAATGACTGATAGTGGTCTAAAAATTCCCGAACAATATAAAGGTTTTAAAACATTTTTTTTATATTTTATGACCTATATATATATTTTTTGCAACCGTATATTTTGGATGATTGTGTTGGGGTTATTTATTGGACTACTTTAACTGTTATGTCTACTTCAGCCCCCCAATGTTTTCGGTGCCTGTCTGTCACTTATGCTCAATCTGTGTCCATGGGTACGCGTCTCTTGGACCAGATGGGCTAGTGCGGACTTGGCCCGGCATGGGATGAGGCGTAGTTTGTTCATGTGGTTTGGTCTTGTCTGATTGGGGATTGGTGGGACGTGGTTTCAGGATGGACGCGTCTCCTGTAATCACGTGGGACCTCCCTGTTGGATATGACAAACCCGCATTAGTTTCAATGTGGATTATCCTTGGCTGAACCCCACAGTACTTATTTGACGCTGGGGTGAAGTTTATTATGGGTCTTATGACGACCTTTGGCCGTTGCTGGGAAGCGTGTCCCTGGTTACTATGGGAACCGGGTTGTGGTCCTGAATGATAACCTTTATTTAATCTACTGCATTGGGGTTCAAGATGTGATGAGATACACTGTACTAGCTCCAACCTGGATCCTCATTGGCCTAATGGTATATCATCCATTTGAGGATTGGGAGATGTAATTTTGGTATTTACGATGACTTCCGGTTTCCACCAGGAGGCGCGTCCCTAGTTACCATGCAAATCGGGATGGTCATGGTTGGGAAGCGCGTCCCTGGTTACTATGGAAACCGGGTTACGGTCCCGAATGGTAACCTCATTTATCTAATCCATTGCATTGGGGCCTAATACGTGATGAGACATATTGGGGCTCTGTAGGTATGTCTAAGCCGATCGGGAATGGTGGGGCGTGCTCGCGGGGCTGACGCGTCCCCAGCGGTCACGTGGGGCCTTCCTGTCGGGTGAGATAACCTGCATTAGCTCCGATCTGAATCCCCATTGGCCTAACGTTACATCAATCATTTGATGATTGGGAGACGTGATTCCGGCACCTATGACGACTTCCGGTTCCCACCAGGAAGTGCGTCCTTAGTTACCATGTAAATCGGGCCGTGGACTGACAGTATGCCTGCTTACCCGGCCTGAGATATTTGGAGTTATTTAAATGTAGCGACTCAATAGCGATTGACGCACAGGCACTAATAATTAATTTATTTAACATACTGCGATTGTTTCTATGCAGGTTAGATAACCCCTCACGGCCACATTACATCGGTCACTTCCGGTCACGTGTCACGCTCAGCCATACAGCTGTCTTTTCCACACTGGGAGGGATATATAAGAGTCTAACAGATCCTAGGCTCATTACTCTGGTTTTCCACCTTGATAAAGCTACCAAATTGCCGCGAAACGCGCGTCGGATGGAGACCTTTGGCTACTCTTAGGGATACTTCTTTACCACCACTGGGACTGCCTCCTTTCATGCCGGTCGCACCGCAACCTCTTGTTGCACTACATTGCACTCAGCACTTTAGGTAAGAGAACTTCCTTGCCCTGCACATTGCGGTTGTTTGTTTTATTAGTGCTTTTGTAGTGGGCTTTCAACATTATTTAACCCTTTGCGGTGCTCCATGCTTGATCACCATGACTTCCTACCATTATATGGTGGGGAACCACGGTTTGATGTAAACTTGTACCTTCAATTTAAGGCAGCCCCTCCTGCTTTGGAACATCTAATCCTCTTACCCTCTAAATTCGTAGCCCATACTTTATATAGATGTTTATATGCCTAACTTATGGTTAATTGGACGGCTATTATGAATTTTCTGGGTAGAGTATACAACCTATCCCTGAGTAAAATACCCTTGTAGTGTATACTTTTTAAGTCTTATTCCTTGTTGTGTATTCAATAAAAAGTAATTATATTTGCACTTTACTCTCGTTCTCCTGCATTTTACTCATAGGTTATAGTATCGTTAGATCCCCATATATGCCGAGCGTAACAAGTTATGCTATACAGCTTCTATAACCGAAGATCTCCCCAGATAAAAATTACTAATGGGAGGTAGTATAGCATCTATTTGCCCTCATATATATCAAATGGTGCATATACTGTGCATAATCTAACAACGGAAACACTTATTTCTCCAACCCTCTCCCTTCCAATGTCATAGCACCAGGGGGGGGGGGAAATTAGGGAGAGGGTTGGAGACGAGGGCCAGGAATATTGTAGGGGCACAAGAGAGGACTAGATGTGGTCTGTTCTTGTAAGAGCAGAAGCTTTGGGGTGTTAGATGTTATGAAGGTCTTCTAGGGTCAGTATAGGGCCAGCTGACGCTGTGTGGACCCATATAGAGGAAGCCTTCTGCACCCCAAGCTGCAAGAATGGGTGAGATCAATCCTAACTCACTCTGTAAATTTTGAATTGGTAAATTCCTCTTTGAGGATTACCGTGCACTATATGTTTATTATATTGAGTTGTTTTTGATGATTTTTTAGATACTCATATTGGACCATTGTCCTTATTGGAGTGCTAACCATCACACTCAATTTTGATTTGTGTTTGTTGTGTTTTTTTGATTGGTTTGTTATGTCATAGGTTCTCTGGGGCTGTGAGGGCTGTGTAACGACAGCAATCCAGAGAACTTTGGGTTCAATGTTTTAGTCTATAAGGATTTTAATATAATAGATTAAAAGTTAAATTTTAACCTCTGATTGCTATATTCTCTAATTTTGAAGAGGTCTATTCTCCTACATCAGGAGTTGCTGAATTGATATATAATTACACTAGGTATGGCAGGCTTTTTGTCCACTGGACTAAATACAAATGAATGGTTGGCTGAAGCACAGCAAGTGTTCTCTGACCAAGGTTTCGTCCAAAAGAAATATACTCCCTCCTATGGAGCGGCATTTAAGGAATTGACACAGGTTTATAAAGACCAAATCGTCTCATGGTGGGAGGTTAAAAGCCTTGAGAGTTATATAAAGGCGGCCATTGTGCCGAGAGGCCTCAGGATCCATCTTACAGCAGGATCAAGGTATAGAAACCCAGTCTTTGTGACCAACTGGGAGAGGGAAGCGACTAACAGCTCTATGCGCCTGATGCAGTTGATGCTGACTGAGGAACAGGCGACCCTCTCCCTTTTGGATGACAGACTAAAAGAAAGTATAGATACCACCAAAAAATTTTCAGGCGAACCGGATTTTGTCACCAAAGAGAATAAATTAAAAGATGAATTAGAACGATTTCAATACAGATTGAAAGAGAGAAAGCACAAACAATATTTGAGAGATTTTGCCGATTTCAAAGAGAATCGGGCATATCAATTAACCATAAACCAGACCGGTGGCCAAATAACTGAGGCCGAACCGTCATCTACAGATACTGATTTTTCAGACGGTGAAGGCTACAGACGACAAAGAAACAGTAGAAACAGAGGCAGAGGAAGGGGAAGGAAGGGTCAAAAATCTAGAGAAAGGACAGGCAACGTATCACCTAATCCTTTTTTAGAACCATACCCCCTCAGGAGCCGGTTTCAGCAATTTCCAAAGTAACCTCTAACATTCAGGTTATTAACTTGTCAAAAAAGGTTTTGAGCTCTGCTGAGATGGATTTGCTCAAAAAAGGTCTCTCGTTTGTGCCCACCTCAAACTTTGATATATTTGAATCTGTAAAGGATTTAAATCTGTTCCTGCGCAAAATAAGATGGAAGAAGCATTATTTACGACAGGATGCGAAATTATGCCAGGAATTGGATATTCCCACGGACCTGTTGCCTGACATTAGATTGTTGGACAGTATAGGTGCTGTTGATCCCAACCTTCATGGTCAGGGACCCTTTACTGACCTCAAATGTAAGAGCACAAAATTTCCTCCCCCGGCGGGTGATCAATCGGCCATTGATATATTTGAGGAACTGGTGACTCGGGAACTGTGCAGTATCTCTCAGTCTTCTTGTCATACACAATATAATTTGTCAGGGGCCGAGATGGAGACGTTGAGGAGTTTGGAACGTGACAGCCACATTGTTATCAAACCCTGTGATAAGGGAGGCAATGTGGCTGTCATGGATGTTGACCAATATGTGGAGATGTGTAAGAGTATTCTAAAGGATGAAACCGGGTATGAAAAACTCTCTTCAAATCCACTTAAGCTTTACCTGGAAGAATTGAGAGAAATCTTGGATGAGGGAATATTGACCCAGGTAATTGATAAAACTGAATATGAATTTATGTACCAGAGGGAGGCAGTGATGGCAACCTTTTACTGCCTTCCTAAAATACATAAAGGTCTCCATCCACTAAAAGGAAGACCTATTGTATCAGGGATTAACAGCTTAACCCAGAACTGTGGTATATACCTTGATAAGATCCTTAAACCGTTTGTAACAGCCCTGCCCTCATATGTGAAAGACACCCCTGACCTTTTACGAAAACTAGAAGGTATCTCGGTTAGTGAAGGGGCTCTCCTCGGAAGTATCGATGTGGAGGCCCTATATTCCTCGATACCACACGATAGAGGCCTAGAAGCAGTACGATATGTTTTGAATTCACGGGGTTGTCAATACTCTAACCACAACAATTTCGTTCTCAGACTGTTGGATTTTTGTCTGAGAAGAAATGTGTTTATGTTTGATGGGCGGATCCACCACCAACTCAGGGGTACTGCTATGGGGAGCCCTTGTGCTCCCGCATACGCAAATTTATTCCTGGGTTGGTGGGAGGAGACACGGATCTTTGTAGAAGAGGAAAGAGAGATGACATGTAAGTTTGATGTATGGACCCGCTACATAGATGACATTCTGATCGTATGGAATGGATCAAGAGGAGAGTTGGTTAGCTATGTAGCGGGTCTAAATCGGAATGACATCAATCTCAGGTTTACATATGTCATAGAGAAAGAAACTCTTCCTTTTCTGGATATTCTCATCCAAAAAAATAGCATGGGCGAAATCTCCACATCAACGTACCATAAGCCCACTGCTACGAATTCCCTCCTCAGGTGGGAAAGCAGCCATCCCTTCCACCTGAGGAGAGGAATTCCAAAAGGTCAATACCTTCGAATACGGAGGAACTGCACTGACAAATGTGTATTTGAAATACAGGCAAGGACACTTCGTGACAAATTTAGAGAAAGAGGGTATCCTAAAGAGATCCTGAAAAAAGCATATCATGAAGCCAAGAATATCCCCCGAGCAGAACTGCTAGCTAGTCGACAGAAACCCATTAATGAGGAAAACACCACACGATTCATTACTACATTTGATAATGGGGCTACGGAGGTTCGTAAAATTCTTGAACGACACTGGCCTGTATTGTTGATGGACAGAGATGTAGGCCCTTCACTTTCTCGCCGACCCTTAATTACATACAAAAAAGGGAAATCTCTCGGCGATAGGCTAGTACATAGCCATTTTGAAAGGAGCCATGAAACAAACTGGCTTTCTAGAGAAATTAAAGGGTGCTATAAATGCTCCAAATGTATTGCATGTCCCTTTATAGAGATTGGAAAAAAGTTTAGGAGCAATGTCCTCAACAGAAGCTTTGAAATCCGCCATTTCATCAACTGTCGCTCCCAGGGAGTGATATATAAAGCCACGTGTTCCTGCGGACTTGAATACGTGGGAAAAACTATCCGTGAATTCAGACGTCGAATAGGGGATCACCTAGGTGACATTGAACACCAGAGAGACAAACCGTTGGCCAGACATGTCTGGGCCAAACATGGTGGCGACCCCTCGGCGATACGATTTGTTGGCATTGATTTGATTCCGAGACCTAAAAGGGGAGGAAATTGGGATCAAAAAGTGCTTCAGAGAGAGACGAAATGGATTTTTACCCTGGGTACTGTATCTCCGCAGGGATTAAATGAACATTTGCAATTTGCCAGCTTCATATAGATCCAGATGGACAACTGCCAAAGATAACCTATAATAATGAATAATGATTTTGTAACCCTATGGTTTGGGATTGATGGCTCGCTCCGTCTCCCCCTCTAGAACTCAATCTTTGTGCTAGTGCTGTTTTGAGCCTTGATTGAACTATATTAATGATGTACAGCGAAAGTCAATTGTAACACATAGATGTCACAGCACACCTTCCCCCACTATTTTCCATCATTATCAGTCATATAATTGAGTACATGTTAATATTCCTTCCAATTCAGTAAGAACATGATATGCACCGTATGACTTTTTGCATAATTGTTTTTATAGCCTCTTGGAACTGGTAGCATGGGTCCACTGACATGCATATAGGAAAGTAGATACATTTAATTATTACTAGTGATGTTTTCATTCCCTAATTCCCCCCCCCCCCTGGTGCTATGACATTGGAAGGGAGAGGGTTGGAGAAATAAGTGTTTCCGTTGTTAGATTATGCACAGTATATGCACCATTTGATATATATGAGGGCAAATAGATGCTATACTACCTCCCATTAGTAATTTTTATCTGGGGAGATCTTCGGTTATAGAAGCTGTAT
The DNA here is from genome assembly GCF_048569485.1 of Anomaloglossus baeobatrachus. NCBI lineage: Eukaryota > Metazoa > Chordata > Amphibia > Anura > Aromobatidae > Anomaloglossus > Anomaloglossus baeobatrachus. Next base: position 309,206,097 of record NC_134357.1, on the reverse strand, counting down.
AGCATAACTTGTTACGCTCGGCATATATGGGGATCTAACGATACTATAACCTATGAGTGTGGACTGAGATAACATCCAGTACTGAATTTTAACTACGTGATGTGGAGCGCCGGTTTATATGCTCCTTGCAAGGAGCTGCACTAAGTATTGGAGCGTTGCGTCCCTGTGAGACACGTCACGTAGTAGTGAACACACCCCTATTTGTGATAGCTCCTGTATAGGAGCGGTGCCCTGTGACGCGCTGCCGAGGGAAACCGGATGTGACGTGGTTCATACATCCGGTGATCTCTGTGTGGAACGCGGATATATGCGTTCCACAGGAGGAGCATGCGCAGTGTATCCTCGGCAGCATGAACACGCCCCTAATACCTATGTGTGAATGAACGCTAGTGGCTGAGAGGCGCGCCAGTATGGCGCATTCCGATTGGTTGTTGTTGTTGAAAGACCGGATGCACACATTTTTTTTTTTTTTTTACTGTGGAACGCACGCTGCACTGAGTCACCATGTGCTTTTATACATATAGCGTGGCGTCATATATTGGAAAGTGACAATAATGACTGAATATGAACACCTGGGGAGGAGACTGACCATTGGTGAGTTTCTGATTAAGTGCATTTTATGATTGGCTCTGCTATGTATATATACCTTCCTCTGTGCCTGCATCAGCTCCTATGTGAGTCTGGGTGTAGGACCTGTTACCTCTAAATGCAATACTGAAGTCCCCTGATGAGTCGGAAGTGATGAAACGCGTCGGGACGAGGGCCAGGAATATTGTAGGGGCACAAGAGAGGACTAGATGTGGTCTGTTCTTGTAAGAGCAGAAGCTTTGGGGTGTTAGATGTTATGAAGGTCTTCTAGGGTCAGTATAGGGCCAGCTGACGCTCTGTGGACCCATATAGAGGAAGCCTTCTGCACCCCAAGCTGCAAGAATGGGTGAGATCAATCCTAACTCACTCTGTAAATTTTGAATTGGTAAATTCCTTTTTGAGGATTACCGTGCACTATATGTTTATTATATTGAGTTGTTTTTGATGATTTTTTAGATACTCATATTGGACCATTGTCCTTATTGGAGTGCTAACCATCACACTCAATTTTGATTTGTGTTTGTTGTGTTTTTTTGATTGGTTTGTTATGTCATAGGTTCTCTGGGGCTGTGAGGGCTGTGTAACGACAGCAATCCAGAGAACTTTGGGTTCAATGTTTTAGTCTATAAGGATTTTAATATAATAGATTAAAAGTTAAATTTTAACCTCTGATTGCTATATCCTCTCCTGGTTTTGGCTTACAAATACTGAGGTAAGAAGCTCACCAACTACTCAACATGTGCACGTGGCCTAATACTATTTACCATCAGGTTAACCCTGTATCTGCAGGTAAATAGCTTTTCCCAACATGACAGGTTCGCTTTTACACCATAAAGTAGACTGAAAAATTGACATGTATCAGACTATTTAGTCTCCATGTAATGAGAACAAATGCAGAAATAAATTCAGAGATGCAGAAAAGGAAAAACTTCATTTATTGAAAAAAAATAAAGTTACACATGAAATTAAAGAAAACAGTTTCCTCTATTATTACAGAACAAAATAGAGAAGAATGCCTATAATGGATCAATAACATATCCATGTGTCTCCTGGAAGACAAGCAATGTCAGTTTCATGGGGATGCCACAATCCCTACATTTACCTGATAAGTCATTTCATAGAAAAAACTGCAACATTTGCTTTGGTCATTTACCCCTTCAGGACCAGGAAAGTTTTAATTTTTGTAACTTTTTGTTTGTCTTCTTTCAAAAATCATAAAACTTTTACTTTTCCAGTGACGCAGCTTTATTTTTGCACAGTTATTTGTAGTTTTTAATTTATCAAACAATGTACTGAATAATAGGAAAAATCCAAGTGAGATGAAATAGTGACAAAAATTGAAATCCCACCATTGTTTGGGGGTTTTATGGAGTTCATTACATGATTAAAATAACTTATGAGATGAAGATTCTCCAGGTCACTACGGTTATGGTGATACCAAACTAGCGAGGAGTTTGTTTTCTATTTAAGTAAAAATTTGTAAAAAAAATGGTTGTTTGTTTTGTTATTTTCTGACATTTTTATTTTTCCGTTAATGGAACTGTTTCAGAGCTTGTATTTTTTGGGGGAGATTGACAGCACCATCCAGATGGTTTACAACAGTGATTGCTGTTGTTACAGTCAGAGGTTGGCTGTATAATACAGCTGGCATCACACTGTAAAGACAAAGGCTGGCTGTATAACACAGCTGGCACCTCCCTGTAGAAAAATTGGCTGGCTGTATAACACAGCTGGCAACTCCCTGTAGAGACAAAGGTCGGCTGTATAACACAGCTGGCATCTCCCTGTAGAGACAGAGGCTGGCTATATAACACAGCTGGCATCTCCCTGTAAGACAGAAGGTCGCTTTACATGCAACGACGTTGCTAACGCAATGTCGTTGGGGTCACGGAATTTGTGACGCACATCCGGCCTCGTTAGCGACGTCGTTGCGTGTGACACTTACGAGCGACCGCTAACGAGCACAAATACTCACCTTATCGTTGATCGTTGACACGCTGTCCAGTTCCCAAATATCGTTGCTGCTGCAGGTACGATGTTGTTCGTCGCTCCTGCGGCAGCACACATTGCTATGTTGGACACCGCAGGAACAAGGAAAATCACCTTACCTGCGGCCGCCGGTAACGGGGAAGGAAGGAGGTGGGTGGGATGGTCGTCCCGCTCATCTCCACCCCTCTGCTTCGATTGGGCGGCCGCTTAGTGACATCGCTGTGACGCCGCACGAACCGCCCCCTTAGAAAGGAGGCGGTTCACCGGTCACAGCGACGTCGCTAGGCAGGCGATGTTGTGCGCCACGGGAAGCGATTTGCCCGTGACGCACAGCCGATGGGGGCAGGTACGCACGCTAGCGATTTCGCTAGTGAGACTGCAGCATGTAAAGCACCCTAGAGACCGGATGTATAACACAGCTGGCACCTCCCTGTGAATGGGGCTTAGCTCCTGAACCCTTTCCACACTTACAGATCCCAGCACAGATGAGCAGTTAAGTAATTTTGCCCTAAGAAGTAAAAGCCCAGAATGCAGGCAGAAGAGGTTAAAGGGTTTGGCACATAAACAACATTTATCAGCAATCTTTAAAATATATGAAAAATGGATGAGGTAGGTCTGCCCCAGAGCTGCCACATCTCCAACAACAGTTGGGGATATTGGGGTTAAGTTTATGTAATAGGGAGGCAGAGTGATTGTTAATAGATCTGGTTACCAAAAGTAGTTCATGTAGAATTATCAGACTGACACTGTTCTTTGGTATTTTCTTACCCCCCCCCCCCCCCCGCTCCTTCCCCTTTTATATCAATGTTCTGTCTTGTCTTGGCTGATGTATAAATGTAAAGATGAGGTGAACTCTTCAGAGTTGAGTTCATCCGCTGTTGCCTATAAATTCTTTACCAAAACTGTATTGTATTGATTTTAATTGTTTTCTGCTTTATTTTGTAATTCTGTCAATTTAACTTTGTAAATTCAATAAAAATTCAATTGTTAAAAAATGTAAAAAATATGAAAAATGTTTGACCGCTGTTGGTCCCACTATGTGGACCCCTACTAATCCTGAAAATGATGGACCAATATTCCCTTTACAGCACCACTATAGAGCTTTGTTTTCTTTATTGGGCCTCTGCAGTGGTGCTTTCAATGTAAGTCTCCTGCCCCCGGTCTGATACTCATCTTCTGACACCTTCATTCTTTTCCAGCATCGCTCCAGTCTGTCTCTGGCAAAAGGTAACCAGCTGTTCCAGTGTTTCATAGAGCGCGCCAGAGGTCACTTTCCAATACATCTCTATGAGAGCTATGATCTGGCCTTGTTCTGGCTCTCATAGAGATGCACTGAGCGCTTTTGACGTAACTTCTTACTTTCGGACAGTCATAATTTATGGGCACAAGATGGCGCCACAAGACTGGAGCAACAGCGGTAAAAGTTGACGCTGCTGGAAGGTGAGTATAAGAACGGAGGTAGGGGAGTATATTTAAAGCGCCACTCCATCGCTGAATAAAAAACAAAAAACGCTGAAGTGGTGCTGTAAATGAAGTTATGATTACACATGTACATTACCGCCCCCTTCACTGTCTAAGGAACTGCTGGGGAGAGCCAAGTACAAGATCCACAGGGTTATAAACCTTTGTGCTGAACATTTACATTAATCATAATTTTAGCAGGACACATTAGATGAGAACTTGTCATTTACATCATTAGTTTGGCCATTTCACATATACAGTACATTAAAAATAAAGAAGAGTTTTCTCTGTCTTTACACCTAGATAACAAAGCAGCATTAGACATAACATATGCACAGCATTCACAATTGTACAGTTCTCTTGGTAATTAGGAATACATTATCTACCTGAGCCTCGCTGGTCTTCCTGCAAGTCTTCTTTCTTCTGGACTTGTACAGGTTTCTTGATGGATCTTGCCAAGACCAGTCTTCTCTTCTTGGCTTTACTGCAGTCTTCTTCCTTCTTCATGTCCATGGCTTTCTGCCCGGATGAAATCCTTTGCCGTTTTCTTCCCTGGCTCACTTTGGGAGACTTTTCTTTGTCCCCCGATGAGCTGAAGACGGCTGCTCTCTTCTTGGCTCCCATCTTCCGATGTGCCTCTATCTCTTCCTCCTTCTTCAGGACAGATTGTTTGGGCTTCTTGACTGAAGACTTCCTCTCATCATCAGATGGGTCATAGGCAGATCTTCGTCTCTTCCCTCCTTCTGTCCTAAGCTTCTCTTCTTTTGCATCCATATTATCGCTGTGCTCAGCAGACAACTCCTTCACCATCGCTGGTCACATCCAACTGTCACTCACTGACGATGTAAACATTCCAACTGCCCTGGCTGCACAGCAATACACCGGTCATGTGACCGGCAGCTGACCAATCATATTTATACTATGGATATACTTTAGATGAGATTTAATTATATAAATCTATGTCAGGTGTTCTGCAGAATACAAGGCACCACTATTACTTATAGCAGCAGATCTGCACCAACTGGCCATTTGTGTCTGCTACTACAGAACATACTATGGGTGTAATCCATCTGATCTCAAAAAGATGAAAGATTTCCATTCCTGTATGTCCTATAGACATAAAGTATGTATTACTATTATATATGGGATATGGTAAACATGGGCTATTTGCGATGACCATTCTTCTTTGTAAATTGTTCTTGTTATTATAATTTCCAATTGGTTTAATCTTTCTTTGCATTTTCATTGAGCACAATTTATGATTTATGTCACTGATTATGGCAACAAGAAATCGGCAATGATGAACTGAATAATATATTAAATACTGGTATAACTATCAGGTCATATAATCCAGTTTGTACGGAAAACAGTGACAAAACCATTACAGAAAGCAGCACCTTTCAGTGTTATCATCATTTTCAATCATTTTATTGAATTTCTTCTACTTTAAGTAAATATTAAAGATTGTTCTTTCTAATATAATTAACAGATGTTATTGGTAATACATACGTTATATATGCTATTGTGTTTTCCTGGTTTCCAGTTGAGCATTTTCCAAGTCAGCCATCCTCCATTCATCTACTCCTGGGTGCAGTGTTGGATTAACCCTTTAGGTCTCCATCAGCGACTCAGGTTACTACATCTGATCCCTTCTGCTCAAGACATAATATTTATCCATGAAACCAACTTATAGTTCCTATTGCTTATATCACTGAGTAATATTCGTGTTGATTTACATTGAAAACACAATAAAAAAGGATTAAAAAAGTAACTTATGTATCCTGTGTTGTTTCCATACAGTTCTAAGGACCAAAATTTAAAGGGATTTTTTAAATATACAGTTAGGTCCATATATATTTGGACACTGACACAATTTTTTTTTTACCTGTTTCCTGAAACATATTCAAGTTACAGTTATATAATGGACATGGTCATAAAGTCCTGACGTTTAGCTTTTAGGCTATGTTCACACGTTGCGTTTTTTTCCGCGTTTCTGCAGCATTTTTGGCTGCAGCGTTTTTGCGCAAAAACGCATGCGTTTTTGTTTTCCAGCAAAGTCTATGGTAAAAGCAGAAATCCTGTCTGCACTTTGCTTTTTGTTCAGCAGCGTTTAATTTGCATATTTGTGGTCAAAAACCATGCTGAAAAAGAAGCAGCATGTCAGTTGTTTTTGCCATTTCTGCAGCGTTTCCTTAACATTGGAGTCAATGAGAAATGGCAAAACGCATGTTGAAGTGAATATTCTGCGTTTAATGTGCGTTTTACATGCTTTTTACCAGCGTTTTCATGATCAAAAACGCAGGTGCAGTAGGGAAAGAACCCAGGCACAAACGTCATTACCTACATCACTTCCTTTTTACTATAAATACAGAGCTGAGTATGTTTCAGTGCCTGCTACTATTGTGATTTATCATAATATAAATACTTTGATCTACTGAAATTTAAAATGGCTTGGTTCCAGCGAATGAAGATCGATGTGGCAAAATTAATTGCTATGGTAAGTACATGTTTTTTATTCATTATTTTGCTTAAAAAATGTTATAATGATAATGTCAAGCTTTATAATCTTATAAATTTAGTAATCACTTCATTACAATTTTTTAAAATTATGTAACAGGTTGAATCCATGCCATGCCTATGGGATCCCACATGCCCTGAATACATGCAAAAAAACAAGAGGATGGACTGTTGGGGAACAATCTGTGCAGAACTGTTCCCACAATGGCATGAGGCTGATGCAGCCTTACAACATAAAATTGGTATATTTGTTGTTTAAATTAATTATTTTTGAATTTTACTCTACTTTTTAGAATTCATTTTTCATTTTTGTTTTTTATTTTCCTTGCAAAATTAAAATAGAGCTTGATGTGCGGAAAAGGTGGCGTTCTGTTAAGGACAGATTTCACAAGCTAAGGAATGAGGGCATGAAAAGTGGCAGTTCACCTAAAAAACCCAATTTCATCTATTATGATGAACTGTCATTTTTATGCACAAGTCGGAAAACTAGAGAGTAAGTATTCATGTAACTGTATGTAAACATTGTTTTATTAAAATAATGTTATCATCACAATAAATTACATTGTATTTAATTGTTTTTTATGTTTTCTTTCCCTTCAACAGAACTTCAGGAAATGTAGCAGCAGAAACACCTGTTGATGATGAAGAAGGGCAAGAGAGCCTTCATCAACCACACCAGGAAGGGCCATCAGGCAATATAGATCAAATTTCATTTGAACATGAAGGGGAGATAGAAATTGGTAGTGTCCCAGAGAAATCACCACCTAGACCTACACCAATTACCTCAGGTCCCACAAAATATATCAAGCCAAAAAACAAAAAAAAAAACACCAAAAATATACAATTAGAGGAGGAAGTTATTTGTAACGAAACATTAAAATTATTGAATACTAGTGCCCAAGAAGATGACATTGATCATTTTGGCATTAGTATTGCAGGTAGAATTAGAAAAATTAAAGATGTGAAGAAAAAAAATACATGCATGACAGCCATATGTGGGATGCTGACTTGCTATGAGGAAGAGGGTAGTTTCCCTTCATCAGGCTCAATAATTTCTAAAATTGAACAAATTTTTGACGAAGTCAAAAACCCACCAGCCCAAAAGAATACAGCTACTATTGCCCCAAACCCAATCTACATAACAAAACCTTATTCTCTAAATCAAAATACCTATAATCAAAATGTGCACCAACAACATTTGCAACAAGCCATACAAACTCAAAAACCCCAATCTAGCCAAATGAATATACAACCCCCGTTAAATGTAAATTTGAATTCACAACAACAACCTCATGGATATTTCAGCAGCCAATTATTTTCGGATCCTTAATTTCATAATGTTCTAATCTTATTTTTCTGTGTGCTGTTTATAAAAAATTATGTATTCTTCATACATATAAATTATATGTTGCACATATGTTGTAATGTGCTTAAAAATGGCTTTATGACGTTAATAAAGCTTTGTAAAGAAATAAATTAATTTTTTGCACCAAAATCTGTGTTTGTATACTTTAATTTTGCTACATATGAAGTGTTTTCATGTTCAAACTTGATGATTTTAGAGTTATCATTGCTTCAGGAAATGACATCATAACAAATTAACATAAACTAGACAGGAAAGGCAGACATTTTTGTATTTGAATCATTTAACTTTATTCAATGACATGACAAACGCATATGCGTTTTTAAGAAGAAAAACGCATGTAAAAAGCGCTAAAAACGCACTAAAAACGCGAAAAAAACGCATGCGTTTTTAGCGCTAAAAAATGGTCAAAAGCCATTTGGTCAAAAACCAAGGGAAGGAAAACGTGCAGAATAAACTGCAGGTACTCCGACGCAACGTGCGCACATAGCCTTATTTGAGTCAAGAAAGGAAAAAGATACTGCATATATCGGGAAGCACACCCTAAAATCGTGTAAATAAATAGGATTTTATTGAATTGCAAAAGGGATTTAAAACACAATTAAAAACATACAACCCACACCTGGGTATCTCCATAAATCACAATAGTATACAGGGAATGTGCACTGCAGTCAACCAATTGTGCAAAACAACGTAAATCGCAACATCCCAATAATAATGTGGTACTGTTGAAGTAACGGTCACCAATTCATCTATTGTATCAGGCCATAGTATGTTTCCCTAAAGTGAGGAGTCAACACACATCTCCATTATAGGAGAGAGCTGATGAAAAAGATAGCCCTAGGCACATACTATACAGACCGATGGTAGACCTAGCTGAATATAGCAACTTCAAACAGTGGAGACCCTGGCATACGCCCCACGCGTACAGATAGTGGTACAAAATTCAATCCCCAATCCTCTTATATAGCATATAAACATAATTACATGTGACCAATAATCACCTGTGTGCTCTGGTCCGGACCAGTTGGAGCAAATAGTGCTCCATGTGTGCATACCGCCGGCCATGGTAACTCCAGCCCATGGTAGACGCTGCGCAGGTATCTATTCAGCAAAATCAAGTTCCGGCATATACGAGGAGATCTCGTGAGCCGTGCATGCGCTCCTACCCGTCACGGAGTCAGCGTCAATAGTCGTTATGGAGACAGGGTGAGTGAAGGGGGAGGAGGAGGGCCATAGAGCGCGCATGCGTATTACAGTGAAAGGTCATAGCATCTATGCCTGTCAGAATAGTGTAAGTAAACGGAGAAGGCAAATAAGTCACAAGCATAGCATTATAAGTAGTTGGTATTTAAGGTGTTTGTGCTCATTCGCCCAGGGAAGGGAATGCACCGTGGAGCCCACATATAGCGCATATTCTATCCATAATACAATTTTACATAGTGCACGGCCATTGAGTCTAGACATATAATCCCATTCTGATGTCTTCATAATGGACATAGTTCAGCCATATATTACAGACAAATAAGTGCAGCATTTTGCACCATCACACAGCACTATCCAATAGAATAGATGAGATGCTGTGATTACGGTCTTGCCACACACTATGATTAAGAGGCTAGAGTTCAGGGTCCAGCATATAACACATTATGCGTTTGTAATCCAGTGGTGCACACTTCCCCTTCATCTTCCAAGCATGGTGTCTTATGCCAATATCCTCCATTATCCTCTTCTCCCATCGTGCCTCCAAATTCAGATAAATACATAAATATAGTCCATTTTATTAAACCGAGGAGTTTTTTTCAATTTCTCCAGAAGAACCATATTGTCCACATAACGTTTCCGGTTCCATAATCCAGACAGTCATATCCCAGCATTTTCAGATGGTACAGATCATCACAGTTGGCACATGCGTTGTTCAACCCAGAAATCCTGTAAAGAGAAGTTCCTCATTTAATTCAAATGGTGTGATGGAATTTAATTTAAAAATCCATCTAGATTCCATCCGCAGTAACCACTTGTGGCAAGATCCCCCTCTTCCATTACCCTTAAACTTTTGTAACCCCAATACACGTATCCCTCTAGGATTGGACTTATGATGGTGGAGAAAGTGGGTGGCTATAGGGGTAAGAGACTTACCCTTCTTTTGGTCCGAAGCTGCCAGGTTAATAGTGGAAACATGTTTTTGGACTCTTTTCCTCAACTCCTGTGATGTTTGACCCACATATGTCATATTGCAGGGACAAATTAATGCATAGATGACATTCTTCAATTTGCAGTTAACATATGTTGTTAGTACATGTTCCTTATTGTCCTGGAGGTTACAAAATTTGTGTCGGGTTATCTGCATACATTGGCAGACATTGCAATCTCCACAAGGGTAGGAACCTACGGGATTGTATCCCCTATTGAGTTTTATTTGGGGTTTCACAAAGTGGCTAATCATTAAAGGGTCTCTCAGGTTCGGTGCCCTCCGTGCAGTTAAGAGGGGATATTCACTGACCACATTACATGTCTGAAGATCTGTGGTCAGGATGGGCCAATGATTTTGTAAAATGTTTCTTATTTTATCGAACTGATTGTTATATGTGGTGATAAGTCTCACCTGCCGATCCTGTTTTTTTGGCTTCGTCAAGATCAATGACGCTTGAGACTCCTGATTGGCCCTCTGAAATGCCCTCGAGATCATATTTTTAGGGTATCCGCGTTCCTGAAACCTATAGGTTAGATTTTTTAGCCTGTAACCGAAACACCCCATCATCAGTACAGTTTCATCTTGTTCTGAGGAACTGACCTGTTGGTACGCCAATCTTCGTGTGTATCAGATGTAAGCTGTTAAATTGAAGCAGGCTGTTTGTTGCCGTCGTCTTCCGGCATGAGCTGGTTGTGAGTTTGTCATTGTTTCTTATAATCTCCAAGTCTAGAAAGTTGACCTTAAGGGGTGATATAGTGCATGTTAAATAGATGTTGAGATCATTATCATTCAATTTCTCCAGAAGAACCATATTGTCCACATAACGTTTCCGGTTCCTTAATCCAGACAGTCATATCCCAGCATTTTCAGATGGTACAGATCATCACAGTTGGCACATGCGATGTTCAACCCAGAAATCCTGTAAAGAGAAGTTCCTCATTTAATCCAAATGGTGTGATGGAATTTAATTTAAAAATCCATCTAGATTCCATCCGCAGTAACCACTTGTGGCAAGATCCCCCTCTTCCATTACCCTTAAACTTTTGTAACCCCAATACACGTATCCCTCTAGGATTGGACTTATGATGGTGGAGAAAGTGGGTGGCTATAGGGGTAAGAGACTTACCCTTCTTTTGGTCCGAAGCTGCCAGGTTAATAGTGGAAACATGTTTTTGGACTCTTTTCCTCAACTCCTGTGATGTTTGACCCACATATGTCATATTGCAGGGACAAATTAATGCATAGATGACATTCTTCGATTTGCAGTTAACATATGTTGTTAGTACATGTTCCTTATTGTCCTGGAGGTTACAAAATTTGTGTCGGGTTATCTGCATACATTGGCAGACATTGCAATCTCCACAAGGGTAGGAACCTACGGGATTGTATCCCCTATTGAGTTTTATTTGGGGTTTCACAAAGTGGCTAATCATTAAAGGGTCTCTCAGGTTCGGTGTCCTCCGTGCAGTTAAGAGGGGATATTCACTGACCACATTACATGTCTGAAGATCTGTGGTCAGGATGGGCCAATGATTTTGCAAAATGTTTCTTATTTTATCCCACTGATTGTTATATGTGGTGATAAGTCTCACCTGCCGATCCTGTTTTTTTGGCTTCGTCAAGATCAATGACGCTTGAGACTCCTGATTGGCCCTCTGAAATGCCCTCGAGATCATATTTTTAGGGTATCCGCGTTCCCGAAACCTATAGGTTAGATTTTTTAGCCTGTAACTGAAACACCCCATCATCAGTACAGTTTCATCTTGTACTGAGGAACTGACCTGTTGGTACGCCAATCTTCGTGTGTATCAGATGTAAGCTGTTAAATTGAAGCAGGCTGTTTGTTGCCGTCGTCTTCCGGCATGAGCTGGTTGTGAGTTTGTCATTGTTTCTTATAATCTCCAAATCTAGAAAGTTGACCTTAAGGGGTGATATAGTGCATGTTAAATAGATGTTGAGATCATTATCATTCAATTTCTCCAGAAGAACCATATTGTCCACATAACGTTTCCGGTTCCTTAATCCAGACAGTCATATCCCAGCATTTTCAGATGGTACAGATCATCACAGTTGGCACATGCATTGTTCAACCCAGAAATCCTGTAAAGAGAATTTCCTCATTTAATCCAAATGGTGTGATGGAATTTAATTTAAAAATCCATCTAGATTCCATCCGCAGTAACCACTTGTGGCAAGATCCCCCTCTTCCATTACCCTTAAACTTTTGTAACCCCAATACACGTATCCCTCTAGGATTGGACTTATGATGGTGGAGAAAGTGGGTGGCTATAGGGGTAAGAGACTTACCCTTCTTTTGGTCCGAAGCTGCCAGGTTAATAGTGGAAACATGTTTTTGGACTCTTTTCCTCAACTCCTGTGATGTTTGACCCACATATGTCATATTGCAGGGACAAATTAATGCATAGATGACATTCTTCGATTTGCAGTTAACATATGTTGTTAGTACATGTTCCTTATTGTCCTGGAGGTTACAAAATTTGTGTCGGGTTATCTGCATACATTGGCAGACATTGCAATCTCCACAAGGGTAGGAACCTACGGGATTGTATCCCCTATTGAGTTTTATTTGGGGTTTCACAAAGGGGCTAATCATTAAAGGGTCTCTCAGGTTCGGTGCCCTCCGTGCAGTTAAGAGGGGATATTCACTGACCACATTACATGTCTGAAGATCTGTGGTCAGGATGGGCCAATGATTTTGTAAAATGTTTCTTATTTTATCCCACTGATTGTTATATGTGGTGATAAGTCTCACCTGCCGATCCTGTTTTTTTGGCTTCGTCAAGATCAATGACGCTTGAGACTCCTGATTGGCCCTCTGAAATGCCCTCGAGATCATATTTTTAGGGTATCCGCGTTCCCGAAACCTATAGGTTAGATTTTTTAGCCTGTAACCGAAACTCCCCATCATCAGTACAGTTTAATCTTGTTCTGAGGAACTGACCTGTTGGTATGCCAATCTTCATGTGTATCAGATGTAAGCTGTTAAATTGAAGCAGGCTGTTTGTTGCCGTCGTCTTCCAGCATGAGCTGGTTGTGAGTTTGTCATTGTTTCTTATAATCTCCAAGTCTAGAAAGTTGACCTTAAGGGGTGATATAGTGCAGGTTAAATAGATGTTGAGATCATTATCATTCAACGTTGTTATGAATTCCAGACACTCTTCCTCCATCCCATTCCAGATAAAGAAGACATCATCTATATATCTTGACCAATGGGTTACTCGGGTTTTAAATTGGTCCAGTCTATGCACCCATAATGCTTCCCACCAACCTAAAAATAGGTTGGCAAAAGCGAAAGCTTTTATTTGAGGATATCACATTAGAATTGGATGACTGGTTTAGGCATTTCAGCTCCTTTACATGTGCCACTCGGGTTTTAAAGAGCCCAAAAGTAATTGGACAATTGACTCTCAGGCTGTTTCATGAGCCGGTGTGGGCAATTCATTTGTTATTTCATTCTCAATTAAGAATATAAAAGGCCTGGAATTGATTTGAGGTGTGGTGCTTGCATTTTGAAGTTTTGGCTGAAAAGTAAAACATGCGGTTAAAGGAGCTCTTCATGCAGGGGAAATAAGCCATTAGTGATGAGCGAGTATGCTTTTTACTACTCGGTACTCGCACGAGTATCACTGTACTCGGGCTACTCGGCAGGGACCGAGTAATCTTGCGATACTCGTGCTGTACTCGTGGTCTTCATCCCTGCATGTTGGCGCTCATTTGAGAGCCAGCCCTCATGCAGGGATTGGCTGGCAGACCACTGCAATGTCACAGCCCTGTTAGTTGTGGAATTGCAGTGATTGGCCGGCCTGCACAGCGTGACCGAGCCTTTATACCGGCGGGCGCGCTGTGCTCTGCTCACAGCCATCCAGACAGTCAGTGCAGGGAGAGTGTTGCTGCTTCAGGGAAAGGTTTGCGGCCCTTTATAGTTATTTCCGTAGCAGGGCTGCAAACAGTGTGACCAGAAGTCGTTCTCAGGTTTATTATAGTTGTATATAGGCAGGCAGGGTATAGCCAGGTCGGAGTACAGTAGCAGAGTCCTTCTCAGGACTATTGTTGCTGTATACAGGCAGGGTATAGCCAGGTCGGAATACAGGCTAGTGACCAGAAGAGTCCTTGTCAGGACTATAGTAGCAGTATACAGGCAGGCAGGCAGGCAGGGTATATAGCCATTCCTAGTGGTGACCGTATACCAGCCTTCATCATATCTGGGGCTGGTGTACACAGTCTAAAACAGTCCTGATAGTGTCAGACTTCTCAGTAATTGTCGCTCCTAAAAACCTGTTAGGTTCTTAGTGCGTCCGTGCTTGCATTTAAAAACCGCACGTGTGTGCCTGTCGGTGGCAGTGTACAGGTGCACGTTTTGCACAAACTATTATATAACGCACAAGTCTAGTGAATAATACACGTCAGTCAGCAGTGTCTGATAGTGTCAGACTTCTCAGTAATTGTCGCTCCTAAAAACCTGTTAGGTTCTTAGTGCGTCCGTGCTTGCATTTAAAAACCGCACGTGTGTGCCTGTCGGTGGCAGCGTACAGGTGCACTTGTGCACGTTTTGCACAAACTTGGATATAACGCACAAGTCTAGTGAATACACGTCAGCACAGCATTGCAAAATGCACAAGGGCGTTGGCAACGAACAAGGAAGTGGACGTGATGGTGGTGCAGGCAGAGGCCGAGGTCGTGGGCAAGCTCTAATTTCGCCACAACAAAGGGCCACATCTACTCGCTCGCACGTCCTGTCCCAAATTCTTGGGGACCGCAGCAGTACACCGCTCTTGAACCAAGACCAGTGTCAACAGGTTGTTAGTTGGATAGCGGATAATGCTTCCAGTCAGATTGGCACCACCACAAACACTCTGTCTTCCACACGGTCAAGTGTCAGTAGCCGTGATACTGCACCGCACATTTCAGAACCTGATCCTCCTTCCTACCACCAGGCAGAGTACACGTCCTCGGACATTACTGATCCCACACTTGGACACTCGGAAGAGCTGTTCACGTTTCCATTCGCACATTCTGGACTCTCGCCAGCTCATGTTGAAGTGGGTCATGAGGAGATCGTATGTACAGATGCCCAAATATTTGAGCAGCCACGTTCTCACGAAGTTGGCAACGTGTCTCAACAAGGGGTGGACGATGATGAGACACAATTGTCAGGAAGTCAGGAGGAGGAGCAGGGTGCGGAAGAGGAAGATGACGTGGTGGATGATCCAGTAACTGACCCAACCTGGCAGGAGGATATGCAGAGCGAGGACAGCAGTGCACAGGGGAAGGGAGGCGTAGCATCCCAACAGGCAGTAAGAAGCAGGGTGGTGGCTCCAGGCAGAAGTCAGGCAACAAGGTGCCTGTACAAATGTTAGGTCTTCCCGAGTCTGGCAGTTTTTTAAGTTGGCTCCAGATGATTCTAAAAAGGCCATTTGCAACACCTGCCGTGCCAGCATCAGCAGGGGTACCAAAACTAGCAGCCTGACCACCACCAGCATGATCAGGCACATGTCAGCCAAGCACCCGACTTTGTGGGAAGTACAACAGAGTCGAGGAGCAGTGCTTGCTGATGTCACTGCTACGTCTTCGCTTGTTGTGCATGCGAGCCAATCCCCTGTCCATGCTGCCTGCGAACAAGCCTCCTCCGGTCCTGCACCTGCAGTTGCCTACGCAGAAATAACACCATCATCAAGCACGTCTTTGTCCCAGCGCAGCGTTCAGTTATCCATTCAGCAAACCTTTGAACGCAGGCGCAAATACACTGCCAACGCCCCACATGCCACAGTTCTAAATGCTAACATTTCGCGACTGCTTGTGCTGGAAATGTTGCCTTTTAGGCTGGTGGAGACAGAAGCATTCCGCAACCTGATGGCGGCAGCTGTCCAACGTTACTCGGTCCCCAGCCGCCACTATTTCTCCCGGTGTGCCATCCCCGCATTGCATAACCACGTGTCACAAAACATCACACGTGCCCTGAACAACGCTGTTTCACCCAAAGTCCACCTAACCACAGACACGTGGACAAGTGCTTGTGGGCAAGGCCGCTACATCTCATTGACGGCACACTGGGTTAATATTGTGGAAGCTGAGACCCAGTCTGAGCGAGGGACGGAACACGTCCTTCCCACACCAAGGTTTGCAGGCCCTACCTCAGTCAGGGTTTCACCCACACTCTACAGCTCCGGAATGTCATGCTCTTCAGCCTCCTCCTCCTCCTGCGCATCCTCATCCACTTTACCCTCCACACCAGTCCCAAGCTGGAAGCACTGCAGCACTGCCTCGGCGAAGCGGCAACAGGCTGTGCTGAAGCAAATCTGCATAGGTGACAAACCCCACAATGCAGAAGAGGTGTGGACAGCTCTGAAACAGCAGGCAGATCACTGGCTCACACCTCTGAACCTAAAACCAGGAAAGGTCGTGTGTTTCAGGTATACCCCAAGTGGTAAATTTTTTCGCCCATTCTTTCAGAATGGACATTACAACGACAGGAGACCCGCTCCTTTGCAATGGGAACAATGTTTTGAGGCCCTCATGCTCGTCTCTATCCAGGGACAATGTGGAGCCTCCCAATTTTTGGCTGCCCTGCCTAAGGGCTATACTACAATAGACCCACTTCCTGACAATGGACACTTCAGGTTTACAGGCCCTCATGCACGTCTCTATCCAGGGACAATGTGGAGCCTCCCAATTTTTGGCTGCCCTGCCTAAGGGCTATACTACAATAGACCCACTTCCTGACAATGGACACTTCAGGTTTACAGGCCCTCATGCACGTCTCTATCCAGGGACAATGTGGAGCCTCCCAATTTTTGGCTGCCCTGCCAAAGGGCTATACTACAATAGACCCACTTCCTTACAATGGGCACTTCAGGTTTACAGGCCCTCATGCACGTCTCTATCCAGAGACAACGTGGAGCCTCCCAATTTTTGGCTGCCCTGCCAAAGGACTATACTACAATAGACCCACTTCCTTACAATGGGCACTTCAGGTTTACAGGCCCTCATGCACGTCTCTATCCAGGGACAATGTGGAGCCTCCCAATTTTTGGCTGCCCTGCCAAAGGGCTATACTACAATAGACCCACTTCCTTACAATGGGCACTTCAGGTTTACAGGCCCTCATGCACGTCTCTATCCAGGGACAACGTGGAGCCTCCCAATTTTTGGCTGCCCTGCCAAAGGGCTATACTATAATAGACCCACTTCCTCAAAATGGGCACATTAGACTCAAGAGGCCTTCATGTACGTCTCTTCTCAGGGACATCGGAGTGCCACACAATGTTTTCACGTAAAATCTTTCATGTAATCTCCAAAAGTAACATACACCAGCTCTATCTCACTATTGGGTATGTGCCCTTAACATTTCCGCCATGAAAATTCATTTTGGTGTCATTTTGGAAGGTTTTCTGGTGAGTCCGTAAAAATAGCGTAAAACGCGGACAAAATTGTTCACAGCTGTGACTTTTGAGTGATAAATACTTCAAGGGATCTTCCCCATGCTGCTGCCATGTCATTTGAGCACTCTTCTGAGACTTTTGTGACATTTTTAGGGTTTCTACATGCTGCCGGGGGTGATTTCATAAAAATACTCTGGTCTCCCATAGGATAACATTGGGCTCGGTGCTCGGGCCGAGTACACGAGTATCTTGGGATGCTCGGCCCGAGCCTCGAGCACCCGAGCTTTTTAGTACTCGCTCATCACTACAAGCCATCCTTCAGGCCAAAAACACACTTCCGCATAAAAAACGTACGTGTGACACGGTCCGTTTTTCGGGTCCGTGTTCCGGGTTTTTTTGGGCGTTTCTCCGGTACGTATGACATCTGTATGATGGCGTATGCTATCCGTGTGTGCGTGTGGAATGTCCGTGTGTGCGTGTGGAATGTCGGTGTATGTGTACGTGAAATGTCCGTGTGAAATGTCCGTGTGTGTGGTAAAATGTCGTTTGATACATACCCACTGACAGCAGACAGAGTTGCACGATGAGAATGAACTCGGGTGAACTCCACCTGACTTCATCCTCATACCGCGGCTCTGTCTGGGTGTCGCGTACTGATTAGCGGTCACCCGTGAAGGACTCACCGGTGACCGCTAATCCCCTGAGTGACTGAAGTGAGCAGCGCGCTTAGCGCTGACGTCACTCAGGTTACCCGCGGCTAGCTGGATCCTCCACCCGAGACCGCAACTCACCTGTGACTTCATCGCTGTCACTCGGGCGACTTGCTTTCACAGTTGGAGGATCCAGTAGTGGCTGCGAGTAACCTGAGTGACAGCTCAGCTGATCGCGCTACTCACCTCAGTTGCTGCGTGGAGGTGACAGGAGCGGCGGTGTTCTTCTGCAGCTCCTGTCACCTTCATGTAGCAGAGCTGGAAGCGATGCGGGACCTCCGTGGATTACGCCGGACATGGATGGGTATTTGGGGCATAATAAATTGGTGAACGAGGGAATTTGTTATTGTTTTTTATTTCAAATAAAAGGATTTTTTCACTGTGTGTGTTTATTTACTTTAACTTGCAGGTTAATCATTGGGGGTGTGTCAGGGACGCCTGCAATGATTAATCTTGGACTTATTGGCAGCTATGGGCTGCCAATAACTCCTTATTAACCCGATTGCCAACGCACCAGGGCAAATCGGGAAGAGCCGGGTAGAGTCCCAGAACTGTCGCATCTATTGTATGCGGTAATTCTGGGTGGCTGCTGGCTGATATTGTTAGGCTGGGGGGCTCCCCATAACGTGGGGCTCCCCATCCTGAACATACCAGCCTTCAGCCGTATGGCTTTATCTTGGCTGGTATCAAAATTGGGGGGAACGGCACTCCGTTTTTTTATTTAATTATTTATTTATTTCACTGCACAGTATATACCCGCCCACCGGCGGCTGTGATTGGGTGCAGTGAGACAGCTGTCACTCAACATGGGGGCGTGTGTAACTGCAACCAATCATAGGCACCTGTGGGCGGGGGATAGATTGATTAATGAGCGGCCGGCATTTTCAAATGACTTGAAGCCGTATATTTTCGGCACAGCTGTTCCTCGCTGCGCTGGTGATCGGGGATTGGTAAGTATGAGCTGGAGGAAGAAAACGACCGAGCGCCAATGTAAGTATGACTGAGAACAGCAGAAAAAAAGGTAAGTAGACTGACTTTAATAAAAAAAAAATAAATAAATAGATCGCTCGTTTACAAACGCACACGGACGAAACGTGCTGAACACGGACATGCTCTGTGTGTCGTCCATGCAGGCACGGACCCATTGATTTAGCGGGTCTGTGCCTGCGTGCTGACCGCCAAAAACGGACACGTTGTCCGTGCGGGAAAACGCACACACGTACTTATCACACGGACACACGTTCCATGTGATTTTACGTGTGTGTGCCATCACCCATAGAATAACATGGGTCTCCGTGTCTCCGTGTCTCCGGTCCGTGCAAAAGCATACCAAACACGTACCGGAGGCACGGATGTGTGTTGCGGGCCTCATAGAAAACAGAAAAAAACGATCCAAGAAATTGCTACAATATTAGGATTGGCTAAATTTATAGTTTGGTACATCCTGAGAAAGATGGTAAGCACTGGTGATCTCAATATTGCAAAAAGACCTGGACGCCCACAGAAGACAACAGTGGTGGATGATCGCAGAATAATTACCAAGGTGAAGATAAACCCCTTCACAACATCCAACCAAGTGAACAACACTCTCCAGGAAGTAGGTGTATCAATATCCAAATCTACCATAAAGAGAAGACTGCGAGAAAGAAAATGCAGAGGGGTCACTGCACGGAGCAAGACACTTGTAAGCCTCAAGAATAAGAAGGAGAGATTGGACTTTGTTGAAAAAAAACAAATCAAAACATTATCAGAGACATACTGTGTGCTCAATTCCAGCCAAATGCAGCCAAACTGATTGGTCAGCGTTTCATAATACAGATGGACAATGCCCCAAAACATAAAGCCAAAGCAATCCAGGAGTTTATTAAAGCAAAGAAGTGGAATATTCTTGAATGGCCGAGTCATCACCTGATCTCAACCCAATAGAGCCGCATATTAATTGTTAAAGACTAAACTTCAGACAGAAAGGCCCACAAACAAACAGCGACTGAAAATCGCTGCAGTAAAAGCCGAGAGAGCATTAAAAAGGAGGAAACGCAGCGTCTGATGATGGCCATGAGTTCAAGACTTCAGGCAGTCATTGCCAACAAAGGGTTTTCAACCAAGTATTAGAAATTAACATTTTATTTCCAAATATTTAATTTGTCCAATTACTTTTGAGCCCCTGAAATGAAGGGATGGAGTTTACAAAATGCTTTAGTTCCTCACATGTTTATACAATCATTTTGTACAACCCACTGAATTAAAGTTGAAAGTCTGAACGTCAACTGCATCTGAATTGTCTCTCTACAAATATATATGGACCTAACTGTAGGTAACTTAGGCTCAACCCCATCCAGATTTTTTAATTAAAACTGAGTACTTGTTCCAATTGACGCTGTTTCACTAATTCAGGTTTTCTTTTTTTTCTCTGCCACCCTGTCGCCAAATAATGCCCATCGCCCACCACCTTCCTGGTTAATAAAGATTCTGGGCTTCTTGTTATAGTTTTGATAAATCACTGTTATCTGCTGCAGCTCTATTGCTTTTATTACCAATGAGATCTTTATAACCCACCCACACCACTGATTGACATGTTTCTGCTTATACTGTGCAAAGGCAGAAATCTGCAAAAGGAACAAATCTTTAATATAAAAATACAGTACAGTATTCAATTGAAAAAAAATTAATCGCACTCACCGTTGTAGCATGGTGGCCCACTGTAATTCAGTTGGAGGCTTCAAGCTAATCCCACCAAGTCATGGATGATAGAAGTCCATAGAAAAAAAGAAAACATAAAGTCCATAAGGACACCTTTATGTCCCATCGTCTCAGGCATTGGGTCTCTCAGCGAGAGACTCAGTGCCTGGGTTGATTTGTATCTTCAAACCTTAATTAAAAAACACCAGGATTCCTATCTTGGATCTCTTCATTCCTAACAGACCGAACTTTCAGCGTCTCCCACTGTCACCCCACTTCCTCATCTCACACCTTATCTGTTCGTGTTCCCCAAGGTTCTGTTCTTGGACCCCTCCACTTTTCCATTTCCACCTTCGGCCTGGGCCATCTCAAAGAGTCCCACGGCTTTCAGTATCATCTCTACGCTGATGATACGCAGATCTACCTCTCTAGACCCAACATCTCCACCATACTAATCAAAATTCCACAATCTCTGTCTGCTATTTCATCTTTCTTCTCTGCGCAATCCATAAGCTTAACATGGAGAAAACCGAATTCATTATCTTTTCTCCTCTCTCAACCCCTCCAACAAGCCTATCCATCAAAGTTGATGACTGCTCACGCTCCCCAGTCTCGCAAACTCGTTATCTCGAAATAACCTTTGTTCTTTCCTTCAAGCCACATATCCAAGCCCTCTTCACCTCCTGCCGACTACAACTCAAAATATCTTACGGATTCATGCATTCCTTAACCAAGAATGAGCAAAAACACTAGTGTATGCCCTCATCATCTCCATCCTCGACTACTGAAACCTCCTGCTCTGTGGCCTCCCTTCCAACACTTTGGCACCCCTCCAATCTATCCTACACTCTGTGGCCTGATTTATCCACCTCTCCCCTCACTATTCACCAGCCTCTTCCCTCTGCCAATCTCTCCACTGGCTTCCCATTGCCCAAAGACTTCAGGTCAAAACACTAACCATGACATACAAAGTCATCCACAACCTGTCTCCTCTATAAATCTCTGACCTAGTCTCCCGATACGTACCTACACGCAACCTCATATTCTCACAAGACATCCTTCTCTTCCCCTCTCTTATCTCCTCTCCCAAGAATCGCATACAAGATTTCTCCCATATCTCCCCCATACTCTGAAACACTCTACCCGCATATCAGACTTTCACCTACCATGGAAACCTTCAAAAGGAACCTGAAGACCCACCTCTTCTAACAAGCCTACAACCTACAATAACCCTAACACCAGTACACCACTGCACAACCAGCTCTGTCCATTGTACCCTCGCCCATCCCCTGTAGACTGGTTCTACTGGTTCCTGGGGGCCAGTATTTATGCCCCCAGGAACCCAGCGTCTACCAGAATGTGTATGCCACCCAGGCCCTCAGCGTCCCCCAGAATGTGTATGCCCCCCTGCATCCCCAAAGTAATATGTATTCCTCTCAGGCCCCATCATCCCCCAGTAATGTGTATGTCTCCAGCGTCCCTCAGTAATGTGTATGCCACCCACTGACTCCAGTAATGTGTAATAACCCCAATGGCCCTAATAATGTGTATGCCACCCACTGATCCCAGTAATGTGTATGCCACCCACTGGCCCCAAGTAATGTGTATGCCCCTCACTGACCTCAGTATTGTCTATGCCGCTTAGCGGCCCCAGCAATGTGTATTCCACTCACTGACCCCAGTAATTCGGATGCCACCCACTGTCTCCAGTAATGTGTAAGCCTCCCACCTGCCTCAGTAATGTGTATGTCCCCATTGGTCCTAGTAACCTGTATGCCCCCCACTAACATGCATGCTCCTGTCGCGGGCGGGGAGGACGCCGCCGCGCGCTTGCTAATGCTCGGGTCCGGCACTGCTGCGGCTGCTCGGTGGCTCGAGCGGTGGGCCGGATCCGGGGACTCGAGCGGCGCTCCTCGCCTGTGAGTGAAAAGGGTGGTTGGTTTGGGGGATTTAGTCCGTGACACCACCCACAGGTCGTAGTGAAGATGGGCACTACCGCTGCTGGTGACGGGGATCCCGGGAGCGATGGTAGGGAGCAGCTGGGATGTTGTTTTCCCCCTCCGTGGGTAGGGGTCGGTGGTCCCGGGGCCCGGCGATGTGACGGGGAGGCAGGGTTGGTGAGGTGCAGGGACTAAGCGGCCTGTGAACACCTCGGTGGGTGGGGCCAACCACTTGGCTCCGCCCCACCTGGTGTGGACATCAGACTCTGGAGGGAGGCAACAAGGTTTTGTGTTTGGCTAATGTTACTGTCTGATGGGGGTGGGGGTGTGTGAGTGTTATCTGTGACAACCTGGCTAGTCCAGGGCGCCACACTCCCCTAGTAATGTGTATGCTCCCTAGTGACTCCAGTAACGTTTATGCCCTCAAGTAATATGCATGCTACCAGTGAAGTCTATGCACCCCCAATAATGTGTATACCCTTTAGTATCCCCAGTAATATATATGCCCCACCCAGTAATGTCTATGCCCCCTGTGATGTATTTACTCCCAACCCCTCCTGTGATGTATATAGAGCAATCTCATAGTTCACTGTACGGCCATGTCTGTTAGTGACAGCCCAGAAGAAAGAAATGGGCTATGGGCTATGTATGGGAAGGATATAATGAATTAGTCAATTAATCGATTAATTTACTTGACTAGTTTTTGTGAGTTTCTAATCTAATTGTTGTAAATGCCTCCGCATATATGGGTCCATCATTACGTTCATTCTCCGCTACCTGAGGAAGGGGGAGGACATGCCCCCGAAACGCGTTGTGACTTTATAATAATTTAATAAAAGAACTTTATAACTTCATAACTATTTATATCCATGCTCATCTCCAGTCCGGGCAGCGCGGCCGACACCGCACTAAAGACATAAGATACAGATTGTATGAATTATCAGATATATATTGTAAAAAAAAAAAAAAATGAGGGCTTATAATCAGTTGCCATGATTAACAAAGACCGTTTTATAAATGACATCTGTTAAAATCTGAGGGTGTTGTCATATAAAAAAAAAATTACACCATGCTATGTACTGTACATCATGGGTGATCTCCCTGTCTTTGATGCGGGCTCGCAGGTCGAGCCCTCATCTTTAGCCACGCGTCAGCTGATTTAATCAACTGACATGTGCCTCTTACAGCTGCAGGCAGGAGAATGCTCTGTTCTGACTCCTCATTGTCACTCACAGATGCGTTGTTATTACCAGTCTTGCGGCGCTCCTGCTACGAATGGTTGAACATATTGGATGATTTTTGGTCATATGATATGACTGGACCAATGAAATTGGAATACATTATCTGTCAATATAAATGTTAAACCTTCAAGCAAAAACGTTCTCTGTTCTTCAGGCAGATTTGGATCAAATGAGAGATAATACTCTACTGCTTTTATTCCTTTAACATGATCAATATTTGAGTAAAGAGAATTGACATCAAGGGTAATAAAATAATAATTCTCTTTCCAATGTATTTTTTTTGCAATCTATTAATTGTGTAGAATCTTTTAAATATGAAGGTAAGTTGACTACAATTCCTTGTAAAAAAAGATCTATATAGTGTGACAAGTGACATGTTAAAGAATCTATCCCTGATATAATCGGGCAGCCGGGGGGGGGGGGAGGGGGGGTTAAGAGACTTGTGTATTTAGGCAAATGATAGAATAATGCCATGGAGGGAGTTACATTTGTTAGAAAACGTTTTTCCTTTTTATTCAAAATGCATTTATCATATGCTTCATTGATCATAGTGTGGTTTTCCTTGATGTATTCTGCAGCAGGATCAATATCCAGTTCAATATAATATTTTTTTTCTGAGAGTATTTTACTAGCTTAGATGTATACATCTTTTTTCTCTCAATTATACATGAAGAAGGCTGAAGGCTAAAACATCCGAGCCGAAACGCGTTGTATAATTAGCATATTTTAATGTACAAATAAAATATCTCTTTACTTATTTGTATATTGGTCCAGTCATATGACCAAAAATCATCCAATATGTTCCACCATTGGTAGCAGGAGCCAAATTGCCTTTGTAACTTATTTCACTAAGTGGACCTGCTGGAGGGCTCCTCTATAGTATCCGGTGCCATTGCTGCATACTGCACCATAATCCTATTGGAAAGTGGATCAACTCCTTTTGGATTATTCCAGGCTTTCTAACCTCTGAACATGGTGAGAGTTCCACTATTTCAACACCTTGATATATATAAAAAAACCTCACTACACTCAGATTGGCGCCGCGTTTGTCTCTTTCCATCCTTCCCTGTTTCCAGGGTATTTTTTCAGATGCGTTGTTATGACAGCCAGGGGTCTGCTGATAACCCCTGTGTCTATCATCACAGTACTCCTGTGAAAGCCAGCTTGTGGCTGGCATTCATAAGAGACTGATTTATTCTACTGTGTTTCCCTGAAAATAAGCCCTAGCAGGAACTTTCGCCCTTTTTGGAGTATACTTAAATATAAGCCCTACTCCATAAATTAACCCTAGTTACAGTTCAATAATGAAGTGTCCATGCAGCTAAAAAAGTTAAATAATACAGCAGGACACTTCATTAAAGAAAGCAGACAACCCCAAAAGAGAGAAGACAACCCCAAAAGAAAGCAGACAGCACCTCAAAAAAAAAATCGTACTCACTAGACCCAGAACAATTACAGCTGGCAAGTGCCGACAGTGGATAGGTTCTCCTACAGTGATCTGGGTCGCTGTCAGGTCCCTTATGGCACTGCTTTTGGCCAGCGGGGGACCTGGAAGCAATCGCTGTAGAATGTAGGAGAACCTGGAAGTGACCGCTGAAATATAGTGTCTTTAGTGGGCGGCACGGTGGCTCAGTGCTTAGCACTGCAGCCTTGCAGCGCTGGGGTCCTGGGTTCTAGTCCCACTAAGGACATCTGCAAGGAGTTTGTATGTTCTCTCCATGTTTGCGTGGGTGTCCTCCCACACTCTAAAAAACATACTGATAGGGAATTTAGATTGTGAGCCCCAATGGGGACAGTGTTGCCAATGTATGTAAAGCGCTGTGGAATAATAGTGCTATATAAATGAATAAATATTATATATTTAGGGGAAACACGGTATATGCAGCAATGCTCTGGCATTGCTGTATACAGAACAAGTGATGAGACTATTCTAGGTTCAAGTCACCTATTAAATATAGTACAAAGTAGAAAAGAATTGCTGTGTTCGTAGTAAAAGTCAAGTCCATCAAAATATAAAATAAATCCACTTGGTAAACTGTAACGAGATAAAAATCCAAATGCCAGAATTGCAGTTTTTTGGCTGCTGCAACAACAGAAAAAAAATTGTAATAACAGGCGATCAAAACTTCGTATAACCCCCAAAATACTAGCAATAAAAACATTCACTGGTGGCGCAAAAAGACAAGCCCTTACACAGCTCCATATCCCAAAGATTTAAAAACTTATGGCTCTCGGAAAATCGTAACACAAGCAAGATTTTTTTTTCTCTTTGCACAAATTTCTGAAATTTTGTTTACCTCTTAACTGAAGAAAAACTATACATGTTTGGTATCTACATAATAGTACTGACCCGGAGAATCATAATGCCAGATTAGTTTTATGGTAAAATGAAATCTGGATATAAAATAAACAATTGCAGAAATTTGGGCACTTTTTTTTGCTATTTCGCCCCACTTGGAATTTTTTTTTATTGCTTACCATTGCATCATATGATAAAATGGATGGTATCATCCTATAAAAAAACAAGCCTTCATATGGCTGTATCGATAGAAAAATAAAAAAGTTTTGACTTTTGGAATAAAGAGAGGAAAACTGAAAGTGCAAAAATGAAAAATCTTCCGGTCCATGAAGTGTAAAGGAGCTGCAGAAATTTGTTGCAAGTACTGGTTGTGTACTGCGTGTAACAATAATCTCTCGTATTCCTCATATGTCTGGTCTGAGGGGTAAGGTGGTAAGATGGAAGCTTTCTCTTAGGCCTGGTTCACACGTCAGTGAAAAACACAGACACAGACACAGACACAGACATTTTCACTGATGTGTTAAAAAAGCATAGTCCCTCCGTGTTTAATGATTCACAGCACACGTGGGTTGTCCATGTGCAATCCGTGATCCGTGCGCTGTCATCCATGATTGCACATGGACGTATACTCACCTGTCCCCGCTCCTGCTAGTGCTGAACTCTTTGTCTCTGCTGTGTTTCCGGACGGCGCTGACCTCCGCTGCAGCTACTTCTGGGTTCGTTGTGGATGCATGCATGAAGAGGCCGAAGACAGCGTTGCTGGAGAAGGTGAGTTAAAAATGCTTTTTATTTTCAATGTCCATGTTTTTATGGTACGTGTTTCACGGGTCACACTATCGTGTGGTCCGTGGGACATCAGTGATGCTAGAAAAAAATTGGACATGTCTCTGCGCGGAGCACACGGACACATGTATACGCCGCACTGAGACACGGTCAGTGAAAAATCACTGATTGATTATAATGGGTCTGCGTATGTCAGTGATTCTGGTACGTATAAAAACTGTCATATACGTACCAGAATCACTGACGTCTGAAAAAGGCCTTACAAAGAAAAACATCAGAACCAGGCTTTTTTTTTTACCAAAATTGACATTAAACTGTTATTCCCATCTCCAAGATCCTATCCCAATATGAAGTAGATGTAATAATAAAAATATTAGCAAACATCTCCAATTGGAAATGTAGTATAGTTCTCCTGATATAGCAATGTATCTCATCTGCAGGGCATTGCAGCTTAGGTAATTAATAATTTTAATAATTAATTTTATTCATTTATATAGTGCTATTAATTCCATAGCACTTTACATACATTGGCAACACTGTCCCCATTGGGGCTCACAATCTAGAGTCATTATTTGTATGTCTTTGGAGTGTGGGAGGAAACCCACACAAACACAGGGAGAACATACAAACTCCTTGCAGATAGTGTCCTTGGTGGGATTTGAACCCAGGACTCCAGCGCTGCATGACTGCAGTGCTAACCGCTAACCACTGATCCACCGTGCCGCCCATGGTTATGACCATCAGCAACTAACTGTCAATATATTGTGTCGCCCTGGGCAAGCCAGGGGACACAGGTCACACACCACCACACCGTACATCCCAGGTAGGCACATCTAAGCTAACCAAAAATCCTTGTTGCCTTCCTCCAGGGACTGATGATTCACACCAGGGGGTGGGCCAGGCGGTTGGCTCCGCCCACCGAGGAGATCACAGCTCTGGAGGCAGGAAGTACCAGGCAGAGTAGCCCAGGCAGGGCTTGTGTGAGGAGTCAGCTCAGGGACGAGCTTGAGTAAACAACAGAGTTGAGTCCAGTGAGGGCTAAAGTAAACAGCTAGTGAAAGTGAAGGAAGAAAAGTAGTAAAGGAGGAAAGCAAGAGTGGTGACGGAACAGGAAGAGTGTGCAAAGCCTGAAGAGTCCAGCTGAGTGCAGGGCAGGTCAGCAAGGTCAGCAACAGCGGTGACTGTCTGAAGGGGGACCGTTTGGAAGTTCCTGGAAGGACCCCGTAGGCTGTGTGCCCGGTGGTCTGGAGCAGTGTTCCGAAGGACAGTCAGCACCAGGGCAGGGGCCTCTCGGACCCCGGCAAGGCTTGGAGTCGCCATAATTTGCCGAATCCGTCAGTGAAGGGGACGTAGATCCCCCAACAACCAAGTCCCGATTGAAGGCAACAGCCCAGCCAGTGTAAGAGAGACACCGCCACCGCCAAGGCACCAGTTTCTTAGGGCCAGCGCCTGCGGGCAAAGAGTAGAGCTCCTCCGGTCCAGCTTGAAGCCGGGGAGCGGGTTACCGGTGGGGACCCATCGCAACCAACAAGTACACCAAGGTGCTAGGAAAAGGGACATCACCGTCACCTACCGGGAGAGCAAGTGCAGCCGTCCGTGGGACCGTCTTACCAGCCGTTTGGTTTACCGTAAAAACTGTGTCAACGTCTCAGGCTGAGTGAGTACCACAGTGCCGCAAGGCACAGCGCTGCCCCCGCGTCCCTGCGCCCACCAGGCCCTGCACCTCCCAAGCCATCACCGGGCCCCGGGATCACCAACCCCTACCCACGGAGGGGCAACACAACACCTGGCTGCTCCGCATCACCATCCCCGGGATTCCCATCCAGAGCAGTGGTGGTGCAATCACCACAACCGTGGGTGGCGTCACGGACTATAAACAATCCCCACACCCAACAAATCCCTTTCACTCACGGGCGAGGAGTGCCGCTCGAGAAACCCCCGGGATCCGGCCCATCGCTCGAGCCACCACTGAGCAGCAGCCGCCGGACCCGAGCAGAAGGGGTGAGCGTAGTGTGCTGACACCCTCCTCCCCGCCCGCGACAACTTGGCGCCACGAACAGGATCTTACCGCTCTGCCGTTTGGTAGAGATGCGCCTTGTTACCGCCGGAGGTATCCGGCAGAAAAATTTCAGAAGCCGCCATCTTTGGCGCGAAAAGTTCCCGCTCGAGCGTCTTCTCGAGCAGTAGAGGTGCGAAGGCCAAAACCCCGCCCCGAGAGAGGAGGGGCCGGAAAGAGCTAAGGGGGACAGAAACAAGATGTCTGCGCCCGACGGAGCCGCTGGAGGAGCGGTGGTCGCAGCCGCAGCGGCACCCGCGGATGGGAATGGACCTGCCCAGGTCCCGGCCGTACCGGCGGGAGGTGCCGCGGCCCCCACGCTCGCTCAGGTCATGCCGTTCTCCTTGCCCTATGCGCCCGGAGCTGCCTGGCTACCGCAGTATGACGGGAAACCGGATGCCCTACAGGCCTTCCGGAAAAAGCTTAACCCGTTGCTAGAGCTGTACCCCCTGACTGATAAGCAACGTGCAGCGATAGTGCTAGGCCAGTTAACCGGTGCGGCGGAGCAGGAAGTGGAGACCTGGGCCGAGGGGGACCGGCTCTCTGTAGCCACCATCTTTGAGAAGCTACAGACTGCCTTCGAGACCCGGACTGAAGCTGAGCTGAGGATGCAGTTTTACCAGTGCCGGCAACGAGCTGGGGATAGCATTCGGGACTATGCTCTACGTCTGCAGACCGCCCTCCACACGCTGAAGCAGGTGAACCCTATTAATGAGGCAGATAGCAACAAGATGTTAGTGGAGCAATTTGCGCAGGGGATGAGGTCCCCTGAGGATCGTAAACAACTCCGGCTGTGGGCCCTGGAACACCCTGATGTGGACTTTGCTGTGTTAAAGGAGCGGGCCATTAAAGCACTACAGCCCCAAGCAACCGAAGTTCTGGAACCCGCCCCGTGGCCCGTCGAGACGGCTCCCGTTGTGGCGGCCTCAGCCAAATCAACCTCTCCAACACCTGCAGCCCCGAGCAGCACAGTGGAAGAACTGGCAGCCCAGGTCCGTCGCATGGACGGAGACCTTGCCAAAATCCTGGCTGCACTACAACCTCTGACCAGACCTCAGCCTCCAGCGCAGATACAGCTTGCTGACAGTCCCGAGGATGTTCCCTGGATGCAGCGGAAAAGTGATAACAACCCGCGGAGCAGACCCCCAAGTGCCGTAAGCCGGGTCATTACTACCGACAGTGCCCGTTAAACGAGCAACCCCTGGGGCCCCGGGCCAATCCTCAGGAGTAGAACATCGTGGCCCCCCGGACTGGCGGGACCGATATATCGGGGCCCGCCCTATCATCCCCGTGGCTGTGGACGGCATACCAGTGATGGCTCTCTTGGACACTGGATCACAGGTAACTACCATACCGTACACGTTGTACCAGCGGTATTGGGCCGTAGACGAACTGGCGCCCCCAGCCAATAGTATAACATTGATTGCCGCTAATGGACTCCCATTGACCCAGGTGGGGTATAAACAAGTGGCTATGACAGTGGGGCAAGCCGAACTGCAACACCAGGGTATGATTGTGATCATGAATGAGCCCAGTGATCATAACCCGAAAATAGTGCTGGGAACCAATGTGATGGAGCACTGCATGGCTGATGTGTTAACCCTATTGCAACAGCTAGCCGCCACAGCGGCAGGGAGCCGGCAGAGGGCTGTGCAGCGTGAGATCCGAGCCCTGATGTACCGCCAGCATGTAAGCTCAACAGGAGGGGAGATTGGTGGAGTGAGCGTGATGGATGTTGCTCCATTGACTGTGCCCCCTAGGAGTGAGATGATGATCTGGTGTAGGGCAGCAGTAGGGCCTCAGGGGCGTGACTACCCTGCGATGATGGAGCCCATGCCTTCCGAGCACTGGCCCACGGTAATGGCCGCCCGAGGGGTGGTGGATGTGAAGAAAGGAAGAGTGCCTGTGAGAGTGCTGAACTGTGGAGAGGAAGAAGTCAGGCTTCCCCGGTATGCCACCATTGCCAAGCTGCTCACCCTGGACCCTCACACTATCCATGAAGCCAGTCCATCCACACTCCCACCTACCACCGGCACTTCCCCACCCCAGGGGGAGACAAAGGAGTGGCATCAACAGCTACATGTAGGCACTGATGATACCCCTACACATCACAGGGCAGGGGTATACAGGGTGGTGCAGGAGTACGAACAGGTTTTTAGTAAGCACCCCCTAGACTTTGGGCAGATCAAGGGGGTCCAACACCACATCCCCACCGGTGAACATCCCCCTATCAAAGAGAGGTATAGACCTATTCCCCCTGCACATTACCAGTGTGCCAAGGATATGTTGAGGAATATGAAGGAGGCAGGGGTTATTCGGGACAGCTGTAGTCCCTGGGCCGCTCCGTTGGTACTGGTCAAGAAGAAGGATGGTACCATGCGGATGTGTGTGGACTACCGGAAGATCAACCAGATAACCCATAAAGACGCCTATCCATTACCTCGTATTGAAGAGTCTTTGGCTGCACTGAGAACTGCAAACTACTTCTCGACCCTTGACCTCACCAGCGGATACTGGCAAGTGGCCGTGGCCCCAGAGGACCGGGAGAAGACCGCCTTCACCACCCCGATGGGGCTTTGCGAATTCAATAACATGCCGTTTGGGCTGTGCAATGCCCCCGGGACCTTCCAACGGCTGATGGAGTGCTGTCTGGGACATTTAAACTTCGAGACTGTCCTGCTGTACTTGGATGATGTGATTGTTTATTCCCAGACGTATGAGGCCCATCTGGAGCACCTGGCCGAGGTGTTCGCGTCCCTTGCCAAGTACGGGATGAAATTGAAGCCCTCTAAATGCCACCTCTGAAACCCAGGGTGCAGTATCTAGGGCATGTGGTGAGTGCGGATGGTGTCGCCCCCGACCCTGAGAAGATTACTGCCATCCAGAGCTGGCCGAGACCAACTACAGTAAGGGAAGTAAGGCAGTTTCTGGGTCTGGTGGGGTACTATCGGCGCTTCATAAAGGGGTATACGAAGATGGCTGCCCCCATGCAAGACCTCCTCGTGGGACAGACCAAAGGTGGTAGACCCATTGGAGCCCCACTGTCGTGGGAGGACAAGCATGAAGAGTCCTTTTGTCAGTTGAAGGCGGCCTTGACCGGAGAAGAGGTCCTGGCGTATCCTGATTATGGGCGCCCGTTCATCCTCCACACGGACGCTAGTAACGTGGGGCTAGGAGCGGTCCTATCCCAGGTCCAGGATGGAAGGGAGAAGGTGATTGCCTATGCTAGCCGAAAACTCCGGCCGACTGAAAGGAACCCTGAGAACTATAGCTCCTTCAAGCTCAAGCTATTGGCGTTGGTGTGGGCTATCACGGAGCGGTTCCGCCACTACTTGGCGGCAGCAACATTCACCGCGTTTACGGACAACAATCCGCTGACTCACCTGAACACGGCCAAGTTGGGCGCGTTGGAGCAGCGGTGGGTAGCCCGGCTAGCCAACTATGATTTCACCATAAAGTACCGAGCCGGTCGCGTCAACATAAATGCGGATGCACTCTCCCGAATGCCCCATTTGTCAGAAGAAGGGTGCGAGGACGACGACCTCGAGGAGATTGAGTTGCCTGCGTTTCACCAGCCGCCTACTGAGAGGGTACAAGTACATCAGCAACGAGTGGATCTGGACCCGCGGCCCAGTCAAGAGTGGCAGGAAGCTCAGGACCAAGCGCCGGCTGTTCGCCTTGTCAAGACTCTGGTGGAACAAGGTGCTACGGGAATAGACCCTGCCGCCCCAGCCGAAGCCCAATGCTTGTGGAAGGAACGGAAACGGCTTTACCTACACCAAGGGAGGCTGTACCGTGAGCTGATCAACCCGAAGACCCATGAGAAAATATGCCAGTTGGTCATTCCTCAAGTTGACGTCGCTACTGTCCTGCGGGCATACCATGATGGTGCTGGCCACTTCGGGTGGAAGAAGCTGGAGATGCTGTTGAGGGAGCGGTTCTATTGGAGTGGGATGCGTGAATCAGTGGAAGCCTGGTGCCGAGAGTGCGGTCCTTGTACGCTGAGGAGAAAGGACGAGACTAGCCAGAGGGCACCCTTACATCCAATAGTCACCCATCAGCCGCTGGAGTTGGTTGCCCTAGACCATGTCAAGCTCACCCCTAGCCGAAGTGGGTACACCTACGCATTGACCATTGTAGACCACTACTCAAGATTTATGGTGATAGTCCCCGTTAAGGACCTGACTGGTCGAACTGCTGCTCGAGCGTTCCAGGCTTATTTTTGCCGACCTCATGGGTACCCCGAAAAGGTGCTGACTGACCAAGGCCCGGCCTTTGAAGCAGAGGTGTTCCACGAATTCTGCCAGTTGTACGGCTGCAAGAAAATCCGGACCACTCCGTACCACGCCCAAACCAACGGCATGTGCGAGAAGATGAACCACTTGGTCCTGGGGCTTCTCAAGACGCTACCGCTGGAAGAACGGAACCTGTGGCCGGAAAAGTTACCCGACTTGGTCGACATGTATAATAATATCCCCTCTAGCTCGACGAAGTGCACCCCAGCGTATCTGATGAGGGCTCGGCCTGGCCGTCTGCCGGTGGACCTGGAGATGGCGTTGGAGGCCCCAGAAGCACTCCCTTCGACGGCGGAGTGGGAAAGTCGGAGGAGAGCACAATACCGGCAAATCCAGGAGTATGTGGAGAAAAACCTCAGTCGAAGTCGAGAACAGCAGGAGCACCGGTTCAATCAGAAGGCGTCCGCGGGTCCTTTCCAGCCAGGAGATGTAGTGTTGAAACGGAAGAGGAAGGCCCACAAGCTGGATGATCAGTGGGAGCAAGTCCCTTACGTCATACAACCCACAGAATGGGAAGATGGGAAGGCCTACCAGATCAGTCGTGACCAAGGGGGCACCCTGGCCACAGTTTCCCGGGACCATCTAAAAAGGTGCCCCCCAGCGTTGAAGGCAGAGGCTGAAGTACCGGTTCCTCCACCAGCGGAGAAGGCAGCAGAGGTAATCCACACGGTAATGGGTGACTTCCCAGCAAACTGGCCTACACAGAACGGCGCGGTGATTCTTCCAGTGATACTGTTCCCACAACCCGTGGATGAAGAAGTAGTGGAAGCGGTTAACCGTGAGCCAGAACCAGTGCCAGTGCCCAGGGATGAACCTGTACCCAGCTCCCCTACGCCCCCGCCTGCCCCACACTATAGCCGGGAGGAGGAGCCGATTGTTCCCTCTACCCCACTGTCTAGCACCACTGACACCGGTCCCCGAAGGTCCACCCGTTCCAACCTAGGTAGACCTCCACTTAGGTACAGGGAGACCGTTCTGTGAGTACAAGAGGGCAGGGAATGTAAAGAGTGTTTGTAGTTTGAAAAGTTTTGAAAGAATGATAAGTGAAATTACCGAAGAAGTTACCTGATTTGCTTGTAATTGAACCGGCAGGAGCCGGCACCGTTGTCCCCGTGGGGACCGTTTAAAAAGTTATTTTGCATGGGAACTATCCATGGACAAGCCCGTGAACTTGCAGGGCACCCACAAACGTTAAGTGGCTTGTAAATATGTTGTTTGCCGTTACCGTTTCCGCAATTGCCGCCTCCAGAGAGGCAGGTTGGAGGGAGGGCCCTCAGCAGAGCAGGCTGGGGCCCAGCCACCAAAGGAACCGGTGGCTACCCTCTGGAGGGGAAGGACAGATCCCACTCGGGTACCGTGTGCTGGACTGTGGGTCAAGGGGTGCTGCCTGGGCTTTAGGGGCAGCATCAGGGCCAGGTTGCTTGGGTGGGAGAGAGCGGAAACCGTGACCATAAACCGTTATGCAACGTTAAAGAAGTGTGCCTCCCGTTTTGGGAAGAGTTATTGAAAATGTAAATATGTTATATTATTATTATGTTATCTTTTACAGAAAAATAAATCCGGTGTTGGACGGCAGCCCGCGGACGGTCTGCATTTTGCTAAGGGGGAATGTGTCGCCCTGGGCAAGCCAGGGGACACAGGTCACACACCACCACACCCTACATCCCAGGTAGGCACATCTAAGCTAACCAAAAATCCTTGTTGCCTTCCTCCAGGGACTGATGATTCACACCAGGGGGTGGGCCAGGCGGTTGGCTCCGCCCACCGAGGAGATCACAGCTCTGGAGGCAGGAAGTACCAGGCAGAGTAGCCCAGGCAGGGCTTGTGTGAGGAGTCAGCTCAGGGATGAGCTTGAGTAAACAACAGAGTTGAGTCCAGTGAGGGCTAAAGTAAACAGCTAGTGAAAGTGAAGGAAGAAAAGTAGTAAAGGAGGAAAGCAAGAGTGGTGACAGAACAGGAAGAGTGTGCAAAGCCTGAAGAGTCCAGCTGAGTGCAGGGCAGGTCAGCAAGGTCAGCAACAGCGGTGACTGTCTGAAGGGGGACCGTTTGGAAGTTCCTGGAAGGACCCCGTAGGCTGTGTGCCCGGTGGTCTGGAGCAGTGTTCCGAAGGACAGTCAGCACCAGGGCAGGGGCCTCTCGGACCCCGGCAAGGCTTGGAGTCGCCATAATTTGCCGAATCCGTCAGTGAAGGGGACGTAGATCCCCCAACAACCAAGTCCCGATTGAAGGCAACAGCCCAGCCAGTGTAAGAGAGACACCGCCACCGCCAAGGCACCAGTTCCTTAGGGCCAGCGCCTGCGGGCAAAGAGTAGAGCTCCTCCGGTCCAGCTTGAAGCCGGGGAGCGGGTTACCGGTGGGGACCCATCGCAACCAACAAGTACACCAAGGTGCTAGGAAAAGGGACATCACCGTCACCTACCGGGAGAGCAAGTGCAGCCGTCCGTGGGACCGTCTTACCAGCCGTTTGGTTTACTGTAAAAACTGTGTCAACGTCTCAGGCTGAGTGAGTACCACAGTGCCGCAAGGCACAGCGCTGCCCCCGCGTCCCTGCGCCCACCAGGCCCTGCACCTCCCAAGCCATCACCGGGCCCCGGGATCACCAACCCCTACCCACGGAGGGGCAACACAACACCTGGCTGCTCCGCATCACCATCCCCAAGATTCCCATCCAGAGCAGTGGTGGTGCAATCACCACAACCGTGGGTGGCG
Source organism: Anomaloglossus baeobatrachus (assembly GCF_048569485.1). NCBI lineage: Eukaryota > Metazoa > Chordata > Amphibia > Anura > Aromobatidae > Anomaloglossus > Anomaloglossus baeobatrachus. The sequence goes on along the minus strand of NC_134357.1, from coordinate 309,169,873 downwards.
TCACGGACTATAAACAATCCCCACACCCAACAAATCCCTTTCACTCACGGGCGAGGAGTGCCGCTCGAGAAACCCCCGGGATCCGGCCCATCGCTCGAGCCACCACTGAGCAGCAGCCGCCGGACCAGAGCAGAAGGGGTGAGCGTAGTGTGCTGACACCCTCCTCCCCGCCCGCGACAATATGAGTGGTTATAACCATGAATAGCTAATCTACAATGCCCTGCATATGTGGTTAGAGACATGGCTATATCAGGAGAACTATACTACATTTCTAATTGGAGGTATTGACTATTATTATTATTATTATTATTATTATTATTACACCTTCTACATATTGGGATGGAATAGGATCATGAAGATGGGAATACACCTTTAAGTCTGCCAAAAGCATGTAGGAAAATGTGTCATGGTCTGATGAGACCAATGTTGAACTCTTTGGCCATAATTCCAAATGGTAGGTTTGTCACAATGCCAACACTGCACATCACCAAATGAAGCATGATGGAGGGATTTATGATCATTTCCAAATATCAGTCAATTTTGCATCAAATCCTTCAAGGGTCTTCTGATAAACAAGTTGAAGATGAATTTCATCCTTCATCCAGATAATCACTGTAATCATACTTCCAAATCAACAAAAGGATGGCTTTACCAGTAGAGAAAGGTTTTGGAATGGCCCAGCCAGAGCCCAGACCTAATTCCAATGAAAAACCTGTGGGTTGACATGAAGATGGCTGTACTCAGAAGATGTCTGACTCCTCACAATCTTGCAGATTTGGAGGGCTACTACAAGGAAGGGTGAGAAAAGACTGACAATTCTACATGTGCCATGATGATAGACTCCTCAAACAGACTGAATGCTGTCATACATTCAATGGGTACTTAAAAAAAAGTATTAGTTTAAGGGTGTAACGCCCTGGCCTATCAGGTCGTCACAGGGTATTGTGCAATCTGCCATTCTGCACGGTATCCACTCCTCCTTGGTTACGGATCCTGGTCCTTTGGTGTTGCTAACAGCTTAGCCAGTTAAAATCCTAGGAAGACTTTGCACCGTACCCACCAGACATACCATTGGGGGGCCTGAAGGAAATAGGGCCACCCATATGGGGGTTGGTAGGGGAGAGTGACAAGGTGGAAAAGGAGTAAAGAGGAGTTGTGTGGTGACTCTCAAGAGGAGAGGTCACATGTTAGGAGCTGGGCTCCTTGAGTACTAGGTGGCAGACGTTGGACTGGGCCTGGTAGGAGCTGGAACCCTGGTCACAGGGGATCGTGTCAAGGGGCACGGATCTGCCGAGGAGGGCAGCCGGCGGCCTTGAGCCATCATCGGGCAGGGTCCAGGGCACGACGTGGTACGTGGACCCTAGGCGGGGAAGTAGCTTCACGCGTCTCGGTAATTTTCCCGACGGGGTGAAGACTTCAAGATTCATCCCCAACCCGCTCCAAAATCGGGGTACTAGCGCACCGATGGGATAGGACTTTCCCAAACTACAGCCCAAAGAAATCCTACGCTTGAACCCTGAGAGCAAGCTCACTCCGTTAGCCATACAGATGAGCGGGACCCGAATAGTTCCAAACTTGAGGGTCCAATTGTGAGAAGGTGCTACGGAAAAGGCCACAGGCTAACAGCAACACCAAGGACACGGATCCAGGTGTGCTCCCTCCATGCTGCAGCGGTGCTCAGAATTCTGGTTTACAAGCTGTCGGTGTTATTATTCTTGGACTGAGTGAGTACGCCGAAAAACCCCTTTGCCTCTTCCCAACGGCACCCTGTCACCAACACCAACGGGCACCAGGGCACAAACCCCCTACCCACGGAGGGGTTAAACATTCTGCTGCTACACCATCACCACCGGGCTCCCCAACACCAGCGGTGGTATTCCACATTACCACGCACCGTGGGTGGCATCACGAACTTCCCAATTCCCCCTGTACATAGTTAACCCCCCCCCATTTAAATCGAGCGGCCTCACAACCCCTGGGTCCGGAGACCCCTTGAGCCACCACGGATCCGGACCCGAGCAGCCCGGCTGTTGGCTCGGGGGCGGCACAGGTGTGCTTATTTATTATTTTATTTCCTTTTTCCACTCGAAAGTATTTGTTTGCTTTTTAATTGAGTTGTACAGATTATGGGTGACATTAGACGTGGAAAAAGTTCTGAAATTCTTCTTGCTGACCACATGTGTATATGGTTGGCTAATTGACATAGGGGAAAAAATGGTAGTATAAAGTACATTTTGTACCAGATTTCACAATTGTATAAAATAATAACTAGATCTCGCGTCCTGATGAGGCTGGTTTATCTACTTTCAAAATCCATGTTTGAATGGCTGTACGTTAAGAAAAGCAAGAGTCCAGCTATAGAATGAAATAGCTCCTAAGTAGTCCAAATGTATTCATTGTCGGCACACCCTGCCTAACTGACTGCTGCAGATTGTATTGAGCCGTGTGAGATATCAGCAGCAGGGAGGAGGGTCACTGAGGAACTGTCAATCAGGCTCGGTGGGCAGAGATTGCGTTTATGCAAAAGATTGATTATATAGTTATTTATAAAGTAAATAGAATTTCTATTAGGTATAAGAGGTCTATTTTATTATATATGTAGTTTGTATTGTGAAATCTGGTCAATAGTGATGAGCAGTACTCGATCCATAACACTTTTGATGATAAATTGGTGAACAAGGGATAGTGTAGGGGAGTCTTTAGTCAAATAAACCTTTTCCTATGTGGTTTTTTTTATTACTGGGTTAGTAATGGGGGTGTCTGATAGACACCTCTACATTAGTAACCCCTGGGTTTGGTGCCTACTGACATTACATAGCTGACATTAGCCCCAAAATATTACACCACTTGCCACTGCACAGGGCAATTGGGAAGAGCTGAAGCACAGCACCAGATTTGGCGCATCTAATGTGATGTGCTAATTCTGGGGAGGCTGCGGGCTGGAATTTTTAGACTGAGAAGGGCTAAACAACGATAGTCCTTCCCAGCCTGATAATATTAGACCTCAGCTACCTGCTATCTTGGCTAGTTATCATGACCAGCTGAGGGAGGATTCTCCGGTCGTGATGTCTGTGTAACCCAAACCCCCTTATCCTCTAAGAATAAACACACGGACTGCATGCGACTTGGTTCAAATGGCCACAGCAGCCTTTTATTGCCTATTGTTTTACAAACTAGCACCTTAGGGACGCCGTCCAACGGGCGACCCAAAACAACCACATAAAGGTAACAATAGACAATAACATTTACAATACCCCCCGGGGTAGGCCCAGTCCACTAACTACTACTCCCCCTGTCCCCGGCCGCAACACACCGACCCAGAGACGAGGTGCCAATCACCCACGGATTGACCCCCACACTTTGGCAGAACCCCGTGCCTGCCACATCCCGGAACCGAGAGCCACCATACCAAGACAATGACTCCCGGTCCAGCCACCAATCACTTCCAAACCTCTGGACCAGACCTACCCCCCCCCGCTGCTGTGACAAATAGTATCCCAACTACCCAAAACATCCCCCACATAACAACACAAAGGGAGGGTGGGCGGGGATCGTTCGGCGTCCGGAAACAGAAGAGGAGGTAATTCATCCCTCTCCCAGACTAACCCTTTCCCTACTCCTCCTCTTCCTCCCAGGCTAAGACCATCCCCAAATACCATATTAGGCATACACACAACTGTCCCTATTAACCCCATCACTCCCTACCTCCCCCTTGGTCATGTCGCCCCTCCCCCCCAAGTGGGTCCGTGGCTTTCTTGACCAGCTGAGGGAGGATTCTCCGGTCGTGATGTCTGTGTAACCCAAACCCCCTTATCCTCTAAGAATAAACACACGGACTGCATGCGACTTGGTTCAAATGGCCACAGCAGCCTTTTATTGCCTATTGTTTTACAAACTAGCACCTTAGGGACGCCGTCCAACGGGCGACCCAAAACAACCACATAAAGGTAACAATAGACAATAACATTTACAATACCCCCCGGGGTAGGCCCAGTCCACTAACTACTACTCCCCCTGTCCCCGGCCGCAACACACCGACCCAGAGACGAGGTGCAAATCACCCACGGATTGACCCCCACACTTTGGCAGAACCCCGTGCCTGCCACATCTCGGAACCGAGAGCCACCATAACAAGACAATGACTCCCGGTCCAGCCACCAATCACTTCCAAACTTCTGGACCAGACCTACCCCCCCCCGCCACAGGACAGACCACGTGACACCTTACGTGGCCTGGACCCGCCACACACCAAAAGCACGCTCCACACCATCCTGCAGACCCAACGCCCATAAATGCAGACCGACCTCGTTGAGGTGCACACCATCACCCCTCCGAAATCGCCAATCTGCCGGCTCCAAATCCCTGTGCCTTACCACAATCCCACCATTCCTGGTCACAAACCTAGCCACCACCCTATTCACCTGGGCCCTGGCCTTATTAACCTTCTCCACCGACCTAGCCCCTCTCCATGCCAACCTGGTCACTATGTCGGACCATACGACCAGCAAACCAGGATACCGCTTCCACAACTGCAGTAAGTCGATCTTTATATCTCGGATCAAATCCCGCGACGCCCGGGCACCAAGATCATTACCCCCCACATGTAATACCAGCACATACGGGGGCCGCTCAACTCTACAATGGAAACGAAATTCCGGGACCACCCTGCCCCACTCCATGCCCCGAACTCCGATCCATCGAACAGTCGCCTGCGCACGATCCAAACCCAGCTGTCGACCATTTGGGCGGACCTCAGCCCGACGGGCACCCCAAAATACGAAGGAGTGCCCCAAGATCCAGATCAGGCACTTCCCTATAACAAATAAAACAGAACGAAAATATCAAAACCAATAACATCACAACCACCAACACAGCTAGAAACACCCCTTTCCGCAAACCTTCCGCACGTAACCAAATTACCATGATGCTACAACAACTGCGGTCTCGCATACCGCCGAAAACAAGAAGATTCCCATCTACCAATACGTTTCACCACCTCATCTCCAAGCTCCCAACGAGCTGCCTCCGTCGCTGCACCAATTCGGAATGAATGCGACCCGAATTCCTCTGGGCGCTCCCCCGCGTTACGTAGACTTAGCCGCAGAACCGCCACAAACTGAAACCTCGACAAAAACGACCCATTCAAATGCCGCAACAACGGGCCAGGTAAGCCTCCCCTCACGGCCATAAATCTCTCGACTACACGCACAGGGCACAATTCCTCTCCTGGAACCGCATATAACACCACCAATCTACCACGGCCCAGCTGATCCATTTTTGACCGGCGAATCCGGCACTCCACCTGACTACCGCTCACTCGCACATCCTCAAGCATCAAACCACCACCCGTCACCCTGGACGGGCTTACCAGCTCGCCTATCCGGAAAGCCCCATAAAAAGCGAGACCGAAAGCCGTTGTAAACAGAACCGTCTCGTACACAGACTCACAAATGCCGCTCAGGCCACCCACCATCCGTCTCAACAAACCGAACGATACAGGACGCCTCTTGTCCCTCTCCCGTACGCCGCGGCGAAAACCCCGCAAAGCCTGACGAACCCGAAAATCTTGTGAAACATCACGCACCCCTCTCATTTTTAACCAAAACGCCACTGCCGACACCCGATGTGCCACAGCCGATGCCGAGCGCCCGGCTGAAAAATCCGTACTCACCAACGACAACAAAGCCACCAAATAATCCACGCTCTCCCCACCAAACATCAGACACAACAACTCCTCCCATTCAGCCCACACCTTAGCATACCGGCACCAAGTCACCTCGGTCACCGAGTTCCGAATCAAGTCTGAGATCACCGCCTCACCAGATGCCACAAATCCTCGGGACACTCCACTCCAACTTCGTCCGCCCACGGCAACAGCGCCTGAAACCTGCTGAACTGAATACGAGACAAAGCATCAGCCACCTCGTTGTCAACACCCGGAACGTGCCTTGCCACTACCTGCACATTCAACTGCAGACATCTCAACACTAAATGCCGCAAATACACCACCACCGGCTCCAACTTAGCAGACAAGTTGTTAATCGCGTGCACCACCGCCTGGTTATCACAATGAAAACACACTTTCCTTCCGGCAAAGTGCGACCCCCATAGCGCCACTGCTACTACAATGGGGAATAGCTCTAACAGAGCCAAATTCCTAACCAAGCCGCTCTCCCGCCACGCCTGTGGCCACTGCCCAACACACCAATGACCTCTGAAGACAGCTCCAAACCCGGCCGACCCCGCCGCATCCGTAAACAGCTGCAACGCCCCGTTAGACGCCACCCTCTCCATCACCAGCGCCCGGCCGTTAAAATGCTGCAAAAATTGATCCCATACTTCCAAATCGTCCCTGATCGCCTTTGTGATCCGCACAAAATGCGCCGGAGACCTTACCCCGGCCGTCGCCGTCGCCAAACGCCTCGCAAACACTCTCCCCATCGGCACAATTCTGCAAGCAAAATTCAATTTTCCAAGCAAGGACTGCACCGCCTTAAGCCGCACTTTCTTCGGCGCTTTCACCCCCGTCACTGCGGTCCTCAAATCACGGACCTTCTCCGCCGGCAACCTGCATTCCATAGCAATGGAGTCAATCTCAATTCCCAGAAAACACATCACCGGCGCGGGGCCTTCCGTCTTATCCGGCGCCAAAGGAATCCCGAAGCTGGCCTCAACTTTTTGCAACGCAAATAGCAAACCCGCACAAACCATCGAACCTGCCGGCCCGACACACAGGAAATCGTCCAAATAATGAATGATGGACGTAAGCCCGGACACGTCCCGAACCACCCACTCAACAAACGAACTAAATGCCTCAAAGTACGAACACGAAATGGAACAGCCCATTGGCAAACAACGATCAACATAATAACTGCCATCCCACCAGCAACCCAACAAATGCTGACTATCTGGATGAACCGGTAACAACCGAAACGCCGCTTCTACATCCGCCTTTGCCATCAATGCACCCCGCCCCGCCGCCCTAACCAGGTCCAACGCCTTATCGAACGACACATAATATACCGCCGACAACTCCGGTGCAATGCCATCATTCACCGATAACCCTTCCGGGTAAGACAAATGATGAATCAGCCGAAATTTATTCCGCTCCTTCTTTGGTACCACCCCCAACGGCGAAACCACCAAATTCCAGCACGGCGGGGCGACATAAGGACCGCCCATCCTACCCAAAGCCACCTCCTTTTCCAGCTTCTCATCCACCACTTCCGGATGATCCCGAGCGGAACGCAAATTACGATACGGCGGGACCGACGCATTAACAACCGACGGGATATGAAAACCATCGGAAAAACCAGAACATAACTGTCACGCTCCCCGGGTCCTCGGCTCCCCTCCCCGGGTCCTCAGCTCCGCTCCCCGGCTCACCTGCCACGCTCCCCTCGTCCCAGCCTCCGGTGCCCGTCCTCCATAGGTCCTCTGGTCGCCGATCCCGGCGTCCGACATCTTCCCAGGCCCTGGCCGGCTCTCCTGCGTCCTCCTCGCAGCCTCCTTCCCTGGCTTCTGGCACCCGGGCCGCGCGCATGCGCATTAGGGCACGCGCGCGGTCACTGACCCTTTCTTAAAGGGCCAGCGTCCAGTAACAGGAAATGAGGTTAGTCAGGTTCAGGGTATAAAGGGGGTTCTTGTCCAAGGGGGCGGGGCCTGATCTTCGTGTTCCCTGAGCTAGGAGTCAGGTCTCCTGGTGTTTATGTGCCTGTACTCACCTATCTCTCTTTGTAGAGCCGTACCTGCCTCGCCATCCAGTCTGCCGTATCCCGAACCCCGCACGCTGTCCGTCTGCCATCCGACAGCACCTGCCATCTCGGATCCCTGCGGTGACCCGTCATCTTGCTCCAGAGGTTCCGGACTCCGCCTGATATCATCTCGGCCTCCGAACCTGAGCTACGTCACCAAGACTACCTTCTGTGACTCCGTGGTCCCAGGGACTCCTCCGCTGTCTTCACTTGCACGGACTATCCTGCTGCCCTTCAGTGCTTCAGCTGCCGGACTCCCTACCTCCATCTTAGAGTTCGGTCCAGTGGATCCACCTCCGGGGTCTGCCCGACCGCCCGGCCGTGACAGTAAGATCAGGCCATGGATCCCGCTGCTGCACTAATGGCCCTGCAAGAGGAACTCCAACGCCAGCGTGAAGTCCAGACCCGCATGCTGCAATTCATGACCTCCGTGGACACCCGCCTGTACACATTACAAGCATCAATGACGCCTGCGGCACCCAGGTCCCCCGCCAGGCAAGCCATGGCTCCCGTACCAGTGGCAGCCTCTTCAGATGCTTCCCGACTCCGTTTGGCGTCACCTCCTCGGTATGCTGGAGATCCCAAGACCTGCAGGGGCTTCATAAACCAATGTTCCCTTCACTTCACGCAGCTGCCACATCTGTTCGCCTCCGACCAAGCCAAGGTCGCCTTTATAATGTCCCACCTAGAGGGCGAGGCGCTGGCGTGGATGAACCCCTTGTGGGAGAAGGAGGACCCCATGACCAAGGATCTTCAACAGTTCCTACAGGCCTTCCGCAGTACCTTTGACGAGCCAGGACGCGCCTCTGCCTCTGCTTCATCACTCCTCCGCCTACGTCAAGGGACACTGACGGTGGGTCAATACGCCATCCGTTTCCGCACTTTGGCTTCAGAACTCGGGTGGAATAATGAGGCCCTAACAGCCGCCTTCTGGGAAGGACTCTCGAGTCGCATCAAGGATGAGTTGGCGGGTCGGGACGTGCCCTCCACCCTAGATGCACTGATCGCCCTAGCAACTCGTGTGGACATACGTTTTCAGGAGCGCTCCAAAGAGCTATCTCGGGAGAGACGCCCGGTACGGCATTCTCCTCCTCCGCAGAAGTCCTCCGTTCCTCAGTCATCAACAGCTGGGATTCCCGTCCACGAGCCCATGCAGATCGACCGAGTGCGGCAGTCTGAACGACGTCGAGCAGAGCGGCTCGCCCAGGGCCTCTGCTTTTACTGTGGTGAGGACACCCACCTGCTACGCTCCTGTCCAGAGAGGCCGGGAAACTCCAAAGCCTAGGGTTGGTAGGAGAGGCCACCCTAGGTGCTGGGACCCTCTCTGACCCAGTTACATGGACAGTGCAAGTGACCACGGGAGAGACGCGGTTCACGGCTGATGCCTACCTCGATTCCGGGGCAGCAGGCAATTTCATCCAGCAGGCCACGGTGGACAAGTACCGGGTGCCTGTCATGCCACTCGACAAACCCCTAGTGATTGCCTCGGTGGATGGGAGGCCTCTCTCTGATACCATCTCCTTGATCACCAGGCCTGTCGAACTACGCATCGGTGCTCTTCACACCGAGAACATCGCTCTCTACGTTCTCCCACACATGTCCCACCAGATCCTGTTGGGACTCCCATGGTTGCGGACACATGAACCATCGGTTAGCTGGGGTACTGGCGAAGTCACCCGTTGGGGCTCTTCGTGTCATGAGAGGTGCCTAAAGTCCATACCACCCCTCCGACGACCTCCGGTTCCTGAGACCCTAACGGGGCTGCCTTCGGCCTATTGGTCCTTTGCCGATGTCTTTGACAAAAAGGAATCCGAGGTACTGCCGCCACATCGTCCATACGATTGTGCCATTGACCTGCTTCCAGGGACAACCCCACCTAGAGGACGGATATATCCTTTATCTCCAGCCGAAACCAGGGCCATGTCAGATTACATCTCAGAGAGCCTAGCAAGAGGGTTCATTCGGAGATCCTCCTCTCCTGCTGGAGCAGGTTTCTTCTTTGTCAAGAAGAAAGAGGGAGACTTACGCCCATGCATAGACTACCGGGGTCTCAACCAAATCACCGTGAAAAACAAATACCCCCTGCCGCTCATTCCCGAATTATTTGACCGGCTTAGAGGAGCTCGTGTGTTCACCAAGCTGGATCTTCGGGGTGCTTACAATCTGGTACGCATCCGCTCTGGTGACGAATGGAAAACCGCGTTTAATACGCGCGATGGACATTATGAGTACTGCGTGATGCCCTTCGGTCTGTGTAACGCTCCTGCCGTCTTCCAAGAACTGGTGAACGACGTGTTTCGGGACCTTCTCTACATCTGTGTGGTTGTTTATCTAGATGACATCCTTGTCTTCTCTCCGGACCTCCAAACCCACAGAGAAAACGTACAGCTGGTCTTACATAGACTGAGAGAGAATCGCCTGTACGCAAAGTATGAGAAGTGTGTCTTTGAGCAGTCTTCCCTCCCCTTTCTGGGGTACATCATCTCTGATACTGGACTGCAGATGGACCCCAAGAAGGTCTCCGCCATCATCAACTGGCCTCCGCCTTCTGGACTGAAGGCAATCCAACGCTTCCTGGGATTCGCCAACTACTACCGCCAGTTTATCCCGCACTTCTCTGCCTTGACCGCTCCTCTCTCCGCTTTGACCAAAAAGGAGGCTAATCCTAAGGACTGGTCACCTGCGGCAGACGCCGCATTTTGTTCTTTGAAGCGAGCATTCGCCTCCGCCCCTGTACTCCACCGACCGGAGTTAAACCGCCAGTTCACCTTGGAGGTGGATGCCTCCTCCTCAGGAGCCGGAGCAGTGCTCATGCAAAAATCCTCCTCCGGGAAGATGGTGACCTGCGGTTTCTTCTCTAAGAGCTTCTCAGCACCCGAACGTAATTACACCATCGGTGACCGAGAACTACTGGCGGTCAAACTGGCTCTGGAGGAGTGGCGCTACCTCCTGGAAGGAGCAGTGTACCCCGTGATTATCTACACGGACCACAAAAACCTGGAATACCTGCGGTCCGCTCAGCGACTGAACCCACGGCAAGCCAGGTGGTCCTTATTCTTTGCCAGGTTTGACTTCCAGCTCCACTTCCGACCAGCGGACAAGAATGTACGCGCTGATGCCTTGTCTAGGTCTCTCATGCCCATGGAACAAGAGGAAGAGACTATCCAGCCTATCATCTCTCCTAGCAAGATTGTTCCGGTGGCTCCTGTCACTCTGGCCCAGATACCACCTGGGAAGACCTATGTCTCGGAGACCGACAGGCTAACGGTCTTACACTGGGGTCATACCTCAAAAACAGCCGGCCATGCAGGCCAGAAGAGAACATGGGGTGCGATTGTACGCCATTACTGGTGGCCATCTCTTCGCACGGACGTCGCCGCCTTTGTCTCTGCCTGCTCCTCTTGTGCCAGAAACAAGACGCCCAAACACCTCCCACATGGCCGCCTTCTGCCTCTGCCGATACCTTCGATTCCGTGGCAACACATAGCAATGGACTTTATTACGGACTTGCCATTGTCATCCGGGCACACAGTCATATGGGTCGTGGTGGACCGGTTCTCAAAAATGGCCCATTTCGTTCCTATGGCTGGACTGCCCTCTGCTCAGGAACTCGCGGACGCTTTTATACAACACATCTTCCGCTTGCATGGCTTTCCATTACACATCGTATCAGACAGAGGAACTCAGTTCACCTCCCGCTTCTGGAGGGCTCTCTGTAACCATCTGGGAGTGACTCTGGACTTTTCATCTGCATACCATCCTCAGTCTAATGGCCAAGTAGAGAGGGTCAATCAAATCTTGACCTCGTTTCTACGTCACTATGTTAACGCCCATCACGACGACTGGTCCGCTCTTCTACCTTGGGCTGAATTCTCCCACAACCACCACATCAGTGAGTCGTCCTCCAGCTCTCCCTTCCATGTTGTTTACGGACTTCAGCCTTCCATCCCATTGCCTGTATCCCCCTCTTCGGATGTCCCTGCTGCAGATACAGTAGCCCGTGACTTTGCCACCATTTGGGACTCTGTCAAGGTGTCTCTAGGACGTGCTTCCCTGCGGATGAAGAGACACGCAGACAAGAAACGCCTGGATCCTCCGTGTTTCTCTCCTGGAGACCTCGTCTGGCTTTCTTCCCAGTACGTCCGCCTGAAGATACCTTCATACAAGCTGGGTCCTCGCTACATTGGGCCGTTTAAAGTCCTCACCAGGATCAATGAGGTCTCCTACAAGCTGCAGCTCCCGGCCACGATGAGGATACCCAACTCGTTCCACGTCTCCCTGCTCAAGCCGGTGGTCCTTGGTCCCTTCTCCGCTGCTGCCAGTCCAGCTCCTCCACCTATTGCCGATGATGACATCTATGCGGTAAGGGATATCGTGGCCATGAAGACCGTACGAGGTCGGCAGTTCTTCCTGGTGGACTGGGCAGGGTATGGTCCTGAGGATAGGTCCTGGGAGCCCAGGGAGAACGTAGGCACTCCTCTTATCCGTGCCTTCATGTCCCGGTTGCGGGGAGGGGGGCGTGGGGGGGGGGGGTACTGTCACGCTCCCCGGGTCCTCGGCTCCCCTCCCCGGGTCCTCAGCTCCGCTCCCCGGCTCACCTGCCACGCTCCCCTCGTCCCAGCCTCCGGTGCCCGTCCTCCATAGGTCCTCTGGTCGCCGATCCCGGCGTCCGACATCTTCCCAGGCCCTGGCCGGCTCTCCTGCGTCCTCCTCGCAGCCTCCTTCCCTGGCTTCTGGCACCCGGGCCGCGCGCATGCGCATTAGGGCACGCGCGCGGTCACTGACCCTTTCTTAAAGGGCCAGCGTCCAGTAACAGGAAATGAGGTTAGTCAGGTTCAGGGTATAAAGGGGGTTCTTGTCCAAGGGGGCGGGGCCTGATCTTCGTGTTCCCTGAGCTAGGAGTCAGGTCTCCTGGTGTTTATGTGCCTGTACTCACCTATCTCTCTTTGTAGAGCCGTACCTGCCTCGCCATCCAGTCTGCCGTATCCCGAACCCCGCACGCTGTCCGTCTGCCATCCGACAGCACCTGCCATCTCGGATCCCTGCGGTGACCCGTCATCTTGCTCCAGAGGTTCCGGACTCCGCCTGATATCATCTCGGCCTCCGAACCTGAGCTACGTCACCAAGACTACCTTCTGTGACTCCGTGGTCCCAGGGACTCCTCCGCTGTCTTCACTTGCACGGACTATCCTGCTGCCCTTCAGTGCTTCAGCTGCCGGACTCCCTACCTCCATCTTAGAGTTCGGTCCAGTGGATCCACCTCCGGGGTCTGCCCGACCGCCCGGCCGTGACAATAACAATGCCGCAGCCTCCCTGTCCGGATACCTATTTAAAAACGGAACCATCACTTCTACCTTCACCGGCGTCGTCCCTCTTACCAGCCCCGTCACCAGCCTTTCCTTTTTCTTTTTTAAAACTTTTGGACAAGCTATGTCCCCCCCCACATCCGGAGCATTCATGCTTAAAACGGCACGCCGCTCCAAACCTACACTGCCCTTCATTGTACTGCCAACACAAACCTTTTTTGAAACTTGCCGGGGATCCGGCCCCCGGAACCCCGGCGCCCCCCCGAAAGGGCTGAGTCGGTGCCGACATCAATCGCATCCATAAGGAAATATCCTTATGGTCCCATCGCATATCTGGCCGCAATGCCTTCCGCTGCCTAAATTGCTCGTCGTAACGCAGCCACGCCAGCCCGCCATAAACTCGATAAGCCTCCCCTATCGCATCCATGTAACCGAACAAAGCCGAACAATGCTCCGGCTCCTTCTCCCCGACCACGCTCGCCAAAATCGCAAATGCCTGTATCTAGTTGGCAAAAGTCCGAGGAATAAGCCTATAACGGCGCTTTTCCTCCTCATCCTTCTCCTTTTTAGAGTCACTCGGCTTAACCCTATCCAGATTAAATTTCTCCAGGGGAAGCAGAGAAAATATCTCTACATATTCCCCTTTCCAAATTTTTTCTCGCACCTCCTTCCCTTCAAAACAAACATAAACCTCGCTTTTAGCCCTATCATCTAGGCGCACCACCTCATCCTCCTTCTCCTTTTCCTTCTCCTTTTCTCCCCCCGTCTCACTCCCCACCTCGCCCCCCCTTTACTCGCACCCGCTCCGTCACCCCCCGTCACCGACGAGGCCCCTAAACCGGCCACTCCCACCCACGCCGCCACCGGTGCCTGAGCCCCCTCCCCCGCCGCCCCCGAAGCCGCCGCCAGCCCCTGCAACAGCCCCAACAATTGGCTCCACACAGCTAAACCAGCGGGCGCTGCCGTAGCCGCAGCCGCCCACCCCCGAAGCCCCCCGCCAGCGCAGCCCCTGCCGCCTCCGCGGCCGTCTCACCCGACCGCCGCTCGGCGTCCCCCGAGACCGCCGCCTCGCTGTCCTCCGTCTGTCGTCCATCCGACTCCTCCGAAACGAAAGCCTCTTCCTCCTCCTCGCCGCTGGCCTCATCTTCCATCCGACATCCGGGGGGCGCCGCCGCAGCACCTCCCCCACCACGGCCGCCAGACAGGGCCGCCGCGTGGGCAGAGTCATCCCCGCTCCATCTCTTGCCCCGGGGTGACAACCCAGGAGACCGTCCTGTCCCCCGCGCCGGCACCCCGGGCCTCGATCTCTTGCGCCCGACCCCCTGCCGACTGCAAGGGGCCTCTGGGCGCGGACGAACAGACGCCCGGCTCCGGGTCTCAGCCGTCGTCGCCTCTGGCCCTCCTGGGCTATTGTAGGCCTCCGTCCGCCGAGTCCTCCCGCTCCCACGGGAGACTGCCACATCCGGGGGCTGCACAGCAGTACTGAGTGACCCGGCGGTCGCCGCAGGGCTCCCGCCGTCACTCCTTCCCTCCGCCGCACCGGGGTTAGTCACCGCAGACCTCCCCCCAGCGCCGGACCTACCGCCACGTGCAGCCCCGCGGTCCCCCCGCCGACTGCAGGGGGATCTGCTGGCCTCTCTCCTGCGCCGAGCGCGCTCCCAACCTGGAGCCGCTGCACTCACAGGAAATCCAGCCCGGAGGCCGGGACCGGAAGTAGGCCCCGTGCTGGCCACTCCCACCTCCCGACCGCCGCGGCTGGAGCGAAGATTCCTCCCGCCGGCCTCTGCAGCAGCCAGACGCTGCTGCTGCGCTGCACTCTGCGGAGGGTCCCTGGAGGGGCTCTTACATCTCCTCCTCGCCCCCCCCGCGCCCGGGGAATACCTGCGGGGGGGCCGCGACTGGCGCCCGCCGCTGCTGGGGGGACGAGGGGCAAGCGCCGACGGGTTAACCCCGGCAGCCCTGATGTGGGACTGCACTGCCAGGGGCCCGTGCGCTGCAACCGCTGCCTGGATCAAACGCTGCAGGTCCTGGAGGTCCGCCATGGAGGTGATCGTTCGGCGTCCGGAAGCAGAAGAGGAGGTAACTCATCCCTCTCCCAGACTAACCCTTTCCCTACTCCTCCTCTTCCTCCCAGGCTAAGACCATCCCCAAATACCATATTAGGCATACACACAACTGTCCCTATTAACCCCATCGCTCCCTACCTCCCCCTTGGTCATGTCGCCCCTCCCCCCCAAGTGGGTCCGTGGCTTTCTAAAATGGGGGGATCCCATGTATTTTTTTTTATTATTATTTTGTTTCCAGCAGCAAACTGGGAATCAGAGAGGCATCCAGGCATTTTTCCCATGCGTTTTCAACCATTGCATTACTAAAACGCCCTACAAGAACTACCATTTGTTGGATGTAGTGATCCAGGTGTCATGGCAATTTGGCTTTGTTAATGCCACTTAAGGTAATGCTTGCCCATTTTTCCCACTTTCAACACAGCAATTTGAAGAACTGTCTAAAATATCCTACCTCTTAGGCCCCTTTCACACGTCCGTGATACACGTGCGTGTTTGGTCCGTTTCCGTATATACCGGAGACACGGCCAAACGTGCACCAATGTTAATCTATGATTGTGGTCACACGTCCGTTATTTGAGTAGCGCGATCAGCTGCTGTCAGTCAGGTAACTCGCGGCCACCGCTGGATCCAGCGGTGGCCGCGGGTAACCTCAGTGACAGCAGCTGATCGCGCTACTCATCTCATTAGCTGCGTGGAGGTGACCGGAGCGGCGGTGTCTTCTGCTGCTCCTGTCACCTCCATGCAGCAGAGCTGGACGCGACGCTGGAGGACCGTGGAGTACGCCGGACATGGAGGGTTTGTCGGGGTTAATAAATTGGTAATGAGGGAATTTGTGTGTGTTTTTTATTTCAAATAAAGGATTTTTTCGGGTGTGTGTGTTTTTTTACTGTAACTTACAGATTAATCATGGAAGGTGTCTCATAGACGCCTGACATGATTAATCTAGGACTTATTGGCAGCTATGGGCTGCCAATAACTACTCCTTATTACCCCGATTTGCCAACGGCACCAGGGCAAATCGGGAAGAGCCGGGTACAGCCCCAGAACTGTCGCATATAATGTATGCGGCAATTCTGGGCGGCTGCTGACTGATATTGTTAGGGTGGGGGGCTCCCCATAACGTGGAGCTCCCCATCCTGAGAATACCAGCCTTCAGCCGTATGGCTTTATCTGGCTGGCTTTTAAATTGGGGGGAACCGCACGCCGTTTTTTTTTAATTATTTATTTATTTATTTTACTGCACAGTATAGACACGCCCACCGGCTGCTGTGATTGGGTGCAGTGTGACACCTGTCACTCAGCGTGGGGGCGTGTCTCACTGTAACCAATCATAGGCGCCGGTGGGCGGGGAAAGCAGGGAATAGGAGATTGTTTAATGAGCGGCCGGCTTTTTCAAAATAGTAAAAGCCGCCGCAGCCGTGTGAATGCCGTGCAGCGCCGGTGATCGGGGATCGGTGAGTATGAGAGAGGGGGGGACACTTCAGTCAATCGGGGGATTAGCGGTCACCGGTGAATCCTTCACAGGTGACCGCTAATCAGTACTCGACACAGACAGAGCCGCGGTATGAGGATGAAGTCGGGTGAAGTTCACCCGAGTTCATTCTCATCGCGCAACTCTGTCTGCTGTCAGCCGACATTTATAAACGACATTGTGCATCACACACACGGACATTACACACGGACATTACACGTACACATACACGTTAATTCCACACGCACACACGGACGTTCTGCACACAAACACGGCTAGCATACGCAATTCACACAGGTGCCACACGGACCATAAAAACGGACACAAAAACGGGACACGGACCCGAAAAACGGCCCGTAACACACGTGCGTGTTTTTCACGGACGTGTGAAGGGGGCCTTAAAGATAATCTGTCAGCAAGTTTTTGCCACCTTATCTGAGAGCAGCACACCGTAAGAGCAGAGACCCTGATTCCAGTGATGTGTCACTTACTGAACTGCTCAGTGTGGTTTAAATAAAATCACTTTAATTAGCAGTAGATTATCATTAGAGGACTACTTGTCCTGCTGCCAGGTAGTCCAACATATTCATGAGCTCGGTATAACTGCTAGATCTGCAGCAGAGAAAACATTGATTTTATCAAAATGACAGCAAACAGCTCAGTAAGTGACACCTTGCTGGAATCAGGATCTCTGTATTTACATTATGCTGCTCTCAGATGAGGGAGAAAAAAACCTGGTGACAGATTCCCTTTAACAAATGCAATTTTAACAAGATGGTCTATGCTATTTACTTTATCTCTCAATGGTAGAAGGCAGACAAGCCCTACTGTGGAAACGGCATGTGTCCAAATTTCTAATCAATGTGCGATGGGCAAAGGCCATATAATTTTGTGAGTAAAATTGAAATATTACCTTCAAAATTAGGCAGCTGTAGTCTAAAACTGCTGCAGTAAGGAAGGGATCCTGTCATCCGCTTTCGCGCCCATTCAATAAAGTGGGTGAAGCTTAGTGTGGAGGGGTCATCAGTTTAATATGCCAGAGATTGGCGTAAATAATAGTGCCATCCTACGTCCTTTACTGGCATAGTATTGATTTTCTGACACCCAGAGGTGTATACCTACCTTAATGACAGGGATGTGTCCTATAATAAATTACTCACATTTTGTTCCTGCAGGCTTTTCATTGAAACCAGTGTAAAATATACCATAATGCATTCTCCTTGTTCAGAAGGTAATATGTGACAATGCTACAAAATGAAGTTGTGAAATCCATTTTAGGTTCAAGAAATATTTTATTATATAAATGCTCTATCACAGGCGAAGAAACATATTACCAAAGGAAACAAGAGGGGAAGAATAAAATAAAAGCCGCATATACAAGATACAAAGTGTCATAATAACCATATATCTGCATAGTCAAGAGTGTAAAGGAGTTATAGAGCTTTGAATTGGAGACAGCACAAACTTTCTACTTTTTGTGTCACTGGTAGAGTTGAGCGCTGTTCGCGGTTCGAGGTTCTCCAGTTCGCGGCTCGAGTGATTTTGGGGCATGTTCTAGATCGAACTAGAACTCGAGCTTTTTGCAAAAGCTCGATAGTTCTAGAAACGTTCGAGAACGGTTCTAGCAGCCAAAAAACAGCTAAATCCTAGCTTGGTTTCCGCTGTAATAGTGTAAGTCACTCTGTGAATCAAACTATTATCACATTTCAGTGTATAGTGTGCGTGAACAGCGCCTTCAGATCACTGCTGTTTCTATAATGGCGATCGCCATTTTTTTTTTTTTTTTCTTGTCTTCCTTCCCTAAGCGCGCGCGTCTTGTGGGGCTGGCCAGCATGTCAGCCAATCCCAGACACACACACAGCTAAGTGGACTTTTAGCCAGAGAAGCAACGGCATGTGTGATAGGATGTCCATGTCACATGTCCCTGCATTATAAAACCGGACATTTTCTTCACGAACGCCATTATCTGCCTTCTGCGTCTTTGGTGTCAGACATCAGTGTCGCAGTTCCGTCCTTTGTCCTATCGCCGATACAGCTGTATGCGCTGCATACACAGCGTTAGACAGCTTAGGGAGAGCACTTTCTAGCAGTCCTTTTAAGGGCTCAAAGCGGCAGGGTCAGAGAGCCATAAGTGACAGGTCCTGCAAACAGCAACAGCGTCTGTGTAGCCCAGGTCAGGGATTTCCTCCCTGCATTTCACCATTAGGAGGGAATAGAAAGGCAGGCTTCCATTCCTCTACCCAGAGCCCCACAATCCTGCCACTGTACCCTCCTGTCCTCTGCACACTCCAACTCATTGTTACTAAGCCATTATACTAGCAAACACTCAGTGTACCTAGTGGCATCCTAAACGTGGCTATTGGACTTTGCTATAGTCCCACTAGTGCAAAGACATTTGCAGAGCACGTCTGCCTGCATTGCACACTACAACTTTTTTAAACTAAGCAATTTTACTAGCAAACACTCAGTGTACCTAGTGGCATCCTATACGTGGCTATTGGACTTTGCTATAGTCCCACTAGTGCCAAGACATTTGCAGAGCGCATCTGCCTGCGTTGCACACTCCAACTAATTATAACGAAACCATTATACTAGCAAACACTCAGTGTACCTAGTGGCATCCTATACGTGGCTATTGTACTTTTGTCAATTCACAGTATTGGAACGTTATTTGCATGACATCTGCCTGCATTGCACACTCAAACTTTTTTAAACTCAGCCATTATACTAGCAAACACTCACTGTACCTAGTTGTATCCTAAACGTGGCTATTGTACTTTTGTCAATTCACAGTATTGGAACGTTATTTGCAGCACGTCTGCCTGCATTGCACACTCAAACTTTTTTAAACTCAGCCATTATACTAGCAAACACTCACTGTACCTAGTTGTATCCTAAACGTGGCTATTGTACTTTTGTCAATTCACAGTATTGGAACGTTATTTGCAGGACATCTGCCTGCATTGCACACTCTAACTTTTTTAAACTCAGCCATTATACTAGCAAACACTCACTGTACCTAGTTGTATCCTAAACGTGGCTATTGTACTTTTGTCAATTCACACTACTGCAAATCTATGTGCAGCACCTCTGCATGACAACCTCGTGCTCTGTTTTTAATAAGCTATAATGATAGCACAAAATACTGCCATTTTGTGGCATCATAGAACTGGCTGTTGTATTCCATTAGTGCCCCACTGGTGACAAGCTATTTCTAGCACCTCTACATCACACCCTCATGCACATTTTGCTACGCTAATGTTATAGCAAACTCATGGAATTCATTGCTGCATTTCATAATTCGGAGGGATAGAAAGTCAGGCTTCCTTTAGCTTTTCCTTCTGTTCATAGACAGCATCTCCAAGACAAATTTCCCCTCCACGTCTAAGTGTGGAGAGGCAGCTAGTGCGCATGCGTGTGCCGATGTACCCCAGCTGCAGCATAATTACAGTGTTTCGCCTAGTGAGTATGCTCAGCCTGACTGTGCCATTCCTGACGCTAAGTTTTCATTTCGGGATACAGCGCATGCTCCCACACTAAGTGTGAAAAGCCTCTTTGCACAGGTGCTTGCATTCCGTGCCGGGTATAAGTCCTGTTTTGGGCATAGACACCATGCTAAAGCTGATAGTCTTTTTTCAGAGACTGTATTTCATGCTACTGAGCATGCTCAGGCACTTCCTGCATCAGAGACTAGGTCCGGTAATGAACTCTTTGGCCCTGGCCCTGATGTGGGGGTCCCATATAGACCACAGGGCATCAGGTGTCCTCCCAAATGGCTTGCAGAGGCCCACACCTATGACTTGTCACCGCATTATTGATGCTCAGACGATGACTGGTGAGGTGTTTGGGTCATGGCAGCCATGAGGTCATCATTGAAGTTGCGTTTCCAAATAGGACGCTAGTTATGCCACTCATGACGTGTCACTCTACTTTTGTCTCCAGGAGGTGCATTGTGGTTCACCCTGGTTTGGGGCGGACCCAGGTTATAAAAGGGGCTGGAGCCAACAAGGAGGTGCGCAGTCTTCTATTATGCTCCGAAAGAGCACACCTCCATGTGTTGAACCAATTGCGGCTTTAGGCCAGAGGTAGGCAGGGATCGGGTGGTGGATGCAGGCCACCACCACAGTTGGTAACGCAGAACGGTTAAGACCAGCTCCTGTCCTAACAGTCCTGCTTGTGCAGCCCAGTGGCATTAACAGGCCTGCTGCTGCTGATGCGCCTGCTGTCCACAGGTGTGGCCCCTACGCACACGGTCAGCGTACTCAATGGCCCCTGTGTTGTTAACAGGGAGTTCCTGGGCTGGGTGGGCATGTGGACCCTGTGACGCTAACAGGGCTCACAGTCTCCAGATCCGAATGGCGTCTAACTCGGTTCAGGCTACTATTAGTTTCATAGCCACACAGCTCTGTATCCTCCACCAAACCTTCAAGTTGCCAACCTCTCCTTTTCCAACTGGGAGCACGGTGGACACTGACTGCTGATGGGGATATATACCTTTCTCTTTCTTTTCTTATTAATTTTCGTTATATAGCGGTCACAGATTATATACCACTTTATCCAAATCTGCCAGTCCCACTGTAACAGATGTTGTTTCTTCAGCAAATGTTACAGTTGCTTAACCACCAAATCCACGGACCAAAACTTTTTTCCCTTTTCCAACACACCTGTTCCCCTTTCCAACAGCATCTGTCCTTTTTCAACTCATTTTGGGATATGACCAAAAGTGCAACTGTGCAGGGACACCGTACTCAACGCCATCTCAGCACAGCAGCCATCCCTCGGTCCCTCCGATGTGGACAAGTAAAAGACCATTTCCTCCTATCCATGACAAAGCGTTGAGATTCACTCTGTGCAGCACTGGTGTTTAGTGGACAAGTAGATCTAAGATTGCGTACCACATTCTGCAGATACTCCTGTATACGTGCGTCTATTTCTATGGCAGGAATTAGTTCGCCAAATTTTGTCTTGTACCGGGGATCTAACAGTGTGGCAACCCAGTATTCAGGATTAGTTCAAATTCATACAATCCGAGGGTCATGTAGGTAGTGCAGCAAGAAGGCGCTCATGTGTCTTGTGCATCCAGGAGGACCAAGTCCTTGGTGTGTTGGTGGCAGAGAGGTGAGAATCGTGCATCCTTCCTCTGCCCTCTCCCCCCAACCTCGCACAACCGAAATGTGAGCAAGCTCTCACTCATCTGCTGAGTCTTCCATGCCCATCGCCAGTTCGTCCTCCATTTCTTCATGGGCTCCTGCACTTTCATCAACACTTTTTGCTGATACTATGCGCCCTTGTTAATCCCTCTCCCTCACCATGACTGCCGCATAGGTGCCGCTGACCATCTGGACCTCGTAGATCTTGTTATCCCTTCCGCATATGACTCCTCCTGTACTTCCTCCCCTTCCTCTTGTCCCAACACCTGACTCCGAATAATAATTACAGTGTGCTCCATCATGTAGATGACCAGAATTGTCACGCTGAGAATGACATTGCCAGTGCTAAACATCTTCGTCGACATTTCAAAACTGTGTAGCAGGGTGCATAGGTCCTTGATCTGACACCACTCCAGCAGCGTGATCTGCACCACCTCTGGATCAAGTTATCCCAGGCTATATGTCTTACCGTATTTCAGCAGGGCTCTGCGGTGCTGCCACACACGCTGCAACATGTGCAGATTCCAATTCCTGCGTGTCGAAACATCGCATTTACGGCGTTTAACTGCCAGACCCTAAGACTTCCGGAGTGATGAAAGTTGTTGAGCTGCTGTGTGCGCACGATGGAAGTGAGCACATAGCGAGCGTGCCCACTGCACAAGGCCATGTAGGCCGTGATGGTGTTTTAAAAATTGCTGGCGAATTCGGTTCAACACGTGAGCCCTAAAAGGCACGTGTGTCACATTGCCCTGAGGATGGCCCGCAGCCAGGTTTGCATCATTGCCGCACACGGCTGTTAAGTCACCAACGGAGTCCGCTCCGTCAATTTGTACTCCGGTCGCCAGGTGACAACGTGTTCCTTTCATGAATAGTGCTGATGATGGGAGAGTAGTCGATGCCAGCGGCGCAGGTGGACGCAGGTTATGCTCACCCACTGGGCTGCATTACCTTGACAGATGCAGAATCTCTGGCTGAATGTAGCTGGTGGGTATCTCACAGATGAAATACCATCATTCAGCTACAACCAATGGGAAGACACCACACCCTTTTTTATGCCCATCCTGTCTGCAGACCACTGCCAGACATAGCTATGAACCTCTGGTTAATTTTACCCCCAGTTCAGTTTTATGATTTTGTGTGCTTGTTACCTGACTACTTTTCCTGCTTGCTGTTTATGTACCTTGTTGGCCGATACGCATTTCACCTCTGCTTGTTTTCTGATTCTTTCCTGGCCGTCCCATTCTGTTCCTGTTCCTCAATTAATGTTTTGACCCTGCCTGACTACTATTCTCTGTAATAGCGGTGTGACTCACATTTCCCATACATTTCAAAGTAAAACTTTGACCGCCTGATGGCATTGAGCTCTGCTGCCAGCATAGTAAGGAGGTGTGTGGTAGTCCTTGTGCGCAGTTGCAAGGAAGGGTGGCCTGACCACACAGGGTTTGCGCCAAGGTAGAGGACCCACACGAGGTTGAAGAGGCAGAAGCAGTGTATTAACTTCTACATACAGAACAAGGATTGAAACAACTCGTGGGGACGGCAAGACTTGTACAGCAGACCCTTCTCCATCTCTCACCATAGTTTGCCAGTGCCCAGTCAGTGACATGTAATGACCCTGTCTATGCTTACTGGTCCAAGTATCTGTGTTGAAATGCACCCTGTCGCACACAGATTTTCTCAAGGAAGTGGTGATGTTGTGTGCGACATGCTGGTGTAGCGCGGGCATGCTTTTCTTGGAGAAGCAGTGGTGATTGGGCATCTGGTACTGGGGCACAGCGACAGACATAAGGTCTGTAAAATCCTGTGTGTCCACTACGCGTAAAGGCAGCATTTCGGTAGCCAACAGCTTACAGAGGGATAGAGTCAACCACTTAGCTTTGTCATGGGTCGCAGTAAGTGGCCTTTTATTTGACCACATCTGAGGGACAGAGATCTGGCTGCTGTCTGTAGACGGTGTTGAGTAGGGTGTCCCTGGAAAAATGCAGGTTTGTGAGAAAAGTGCAGGCGGAGACATGATGTTGCCTTCATCTTGCCTTCAGATCTGTTCATCTTGTATCATTTTTAAAAAACACAGCAAGCAAGGGTTACTCCAAGCGGAGTCTACCTTTTTTCCCCAAATTGGGCACACAGACACCCCATCAGTGGCAGGACTTGTGCCCTAGTTGCAAACAGGATGTTTTGATTTGCATCAAGCACATTCCAAATCCACAAGCATTTACTCTCCCCAGGATGACACAGGGGTAGTAAATTCCTTCTGGATCCATGACTTGTTCATTTTGATGAACGTCAGTCTGTCCACATTGTCACTGGACAGACGCGTGCGCTTATCTGTCAGCACACACCCAGCAGCACTGAAGACACGTTCAGAGACAACGCTGGCAGCTGGACACGACAAAATCTTCAAGGCGTAACTGGAGAGCTCTTGACATTTTTCTAGATTTGAAGCACAAAAGGAGCAAGGCTCCATTTGCAAAGTCATTGCATCGATGTTCATTTGGAGATACTCCTGTATCATCCTCTCCATCCGTTGACTATGTGACACACTTGATGTCTCTGGTGGCCTTGCAAAGGAGGGTCTAAAAAAATTATGAAAAGATTCCATAAAATTGCTGTTACCAGCACCAGATACGGTCCTACTGGTACGGGTAGACTGTTGAAGATGACGAGGCCGTCCCATGTTTGTCAAGTTACAACTGGGAGAATCACTCCCTTCACCTGCACGGTTGTTTGGTGGAAAAGCCGAGCTAAGATCGAGTAACAGCTTCTGCTGATACTCCTGCATACGTGCGTCCCTTTCTATGGGTGGAATTATGTCACAAAATTTGGACTTGTCCCGGGGATCTAATAGTGTGGCAAGCCAGTAGTCATCATCACTTCTAATTTTGACAATACGAGGGTCATGTTGGAGGTAGTGCAACAAGAAGGCACTCATGTGTCTTGCGCAGCCATGCGGACCAAGTCCACGCTGTGTTTGTGGCATAGAGGTGCTAACCGTTCTTTCTTCCTCTGACATCTCCCCCCAACCTCTTTCAACTTAAATTTGACCAAGGTCCCCCTCATCAGCTGAGTCTTCCATGTCCATGGACAGTTCGTCCTCCATATCTTCATGTCCTCCTGCACCTTCCTCAACATCTCGCCTGCTACCATGCGCCCTTGTTGATCCCTGTCCCCCATGGTCCCATGCCTGCCGCGTTGGTGATGATGAACGTCTGGACCTTGGTGATGTTGTTGTGTCTTGCGCATATGAATCCTCCTGTAGTTCCTCCCCTTCCTGTTGTCCCACCCCCTGACTCCGAATAGTGTTTAGCGTGTGCTCCAGCATGTAAATGACTGTAATCGTCATGCTGATAATGGCATTGTCAGCGCTAAACATATTCGTCGCCATGTCGAAACTGTGCAGAAGGGTGCATAGGTCCGTGATCTGAGATCACTCCATCAGGGTGATCTGCCCCACCTCTGCATCTCGTTGGCCCAGGCTATACGTCATGACGTATTGCACCAGGGCTCTGCGGTGCTGCCACAGTCGCTGTAACATGTGGAGAGTTGAATTCCAGCGTGTCGCCACATCGCATTTCAGGCGATGAACCGGCAGGCCGAAAGACTTCTGGAGCGATGCAAGTCGCTCAGCTGCGGCGCTTGAACGGCGGAAGTGAGCACTGCAGACAGTTTCCGTGCCCTGGTCAGAAGGCCATCTAGGCCGGGATAGTGTGTTAAAAATTGCTGGACAACAAGGTTCAACACGTGAGCCATACAAGGCACGTGTGTCACCTTGCCCAGGCGAAGGGCCGCACCCAGGTTTGCAGCATTGTCGCACACGGCCTTACCAGGCTGCAGGTTGAGTGGAGACAACCATTTATTAAACTCGGACCGCAGAGCTGACCACAACTCCTCAGCTGTGTGACTCTTATTCCCAAGACATGTCAAGCTAAAGACCGCCTGATGCCGTTGCGCTCTGCTGCCAGCATAGTAATGAGGGGTGCGTGATTCCTTCTGCGCAGTGAGAACGCTGGTGGCCTGACCAGGCAGGCTTGGGGCGGAGGTGGAGGACCCAGATGAGGTGGAGGATGCAGAAGCAGTGGCGGAACTTGGACAGACAGAGGATTGACACACAAGTCGTGGGGACGGCAAGACTTGTGCAGCAGACCCTTCACCATCTATCACCATAGTTACCCAGTGCCCAGTCAGCGACATGTAACGTCCCTGTCCATGCTTACTGGTCCAAGTATCGGTGCTGAAATTCACCCGTTCACACACAGAGTTTCTCAAGGAAGCGGTGATATTGTGTGCGACATGCTGGTGTAGCGCGGGCACACCTTTCTTAGAGAAGTAGTGGCGACTAGGCATCTGGTACTGGGGCACAGCGACAGATATAAGGTCTCTAAAATCCTGTGTGTCCACTAGGCGGAAAGGCAGCATTTCTGTAGCCAACAGCTTACAGAGGGATAGAGTCAACCTCTTCGCTTTGTCATGGGTCGAAGGAAGTGGCCTTTTATTTGACCACATCTGAGGGACAGAGATCTGGCTGCTGTGTGTAGACGGTGTTGAGTAGGGTGTCCCTGGAAAAATGCAGCTTTGGGAGGAAAGTGCAGGCGGAGACATGATGTTGCCTTCATCCAAAGTTGGTGCTATCGATGTCTGAGAGAGCTGTACACACTCACTTGTTTCCCCTTCCAAACCAACTGACGACCTACCAAGCAAACTGCCTGTTGCGGTTACAGTGGTGGAAGTTGTGGGTGGAAAAACAGGTGTGACAGCTGTCCCCACAGTCCTAGAAGATGACGAGCGCGCGGATGCCCTGGAAGGGGCAGGCGGTGGATGGTTGGCTCCACTAGGCCGCATTGCAGCACGGTGAGCTTCCCACCAGGCCATATGATATTTATTCATGTGACGATTCATGGAAGAAGTTGTCAAACTGCTGAGGTTTTGACCTCTACTAAGATAACCATGGCAAATGTTACAGATCACATAATTTGGCCGATCTTTTTTTATGTCAAAAAAGGACCAGGCTAGGCAAGGCTTAGAGGCCATGCGACCTGTTGATCCACCCCGAATAATGCTCAGAGGCAGAGTGGTGGCTGAGGATGCAGTTGTAGACGTGCTACCAGTGCTCCGACTGTGTCCAGGAAGGCGCCAGGTTACTTCGACGTCGGTTGCATCCTCCTCCACCGCCTCTATTGACCTCCTCGAGTGTCTGACTGTGGGTTGACAGTAGGTGGGATCTAGAACTTCATCATCAATTGTTGTGTTTGCACTCCCCTCCCCCTCAGACCGAGTTTCTTCTTGCCCTGACCGAATATTTAAGTTGTCATCCCAATCGGGTATCTGCGTCTCATCTTCATCAGTATGTTCCTCATTGCCTATAACCACAGTTGTTGGAAAGGCAGCATTTTGGTAGCCAACAGTTTGCATTTTATGAAAGTCAACCTCCAAGCCATGTCATGCCCTTCTAAAAGCATGTATAACACAGCGAGGGGACTCCAACCACAGTCTCCCTCGTTGCCACTCACTGGGCCACACACACCCCACTTGACTGGCATCGGTTGAGCCCCCTTTTGAAAAAGAAAAAGATGCTTTGCATGAAGCACTCTCAAAAATACGCGTGCCTTTCCCGTCCCCTGGCTGACCCCGGGGAAGAAAAGTCCTCTGAGAGCCATGACTTGTTCATCTTGGTTCTTTTAGAAACACAGCGAGGGGACTCCAACCACAGTCTCCCTCGTTGCCACTCACTGGGCCACACACACCCCACTTGACTGGCATCGGTTGAGCCCCCTTTTGAAAAAGAAAAAGATGCTTTGCATGAAGCACTCTCAAAAATACGCGTGCCTTTCCCGTCCCCTGGCTGACCCCGGGGAAGAAAAGTCCTCTGAGAGCCATGACTTGTTCATCTTGGTTCTTTTAGAAACACAGCGAGGGGACTCCAACCACAGTCTCCCTCGTTGCCACTCACTGGGCCACACACACCCCACTTGACTGGCATCGGTTGAGCCCCCTTTTGAAAAAGAAAAAGATGCTTTGCATGAAGCACTCTCAAAAATACGCGTGCCTTTCCCATCCCCTGGCTGACCCCGGGGAAGAAAAGTCCTCTGAGAGCCATGACTTGTTCATCTTGGTTCTTTTAGAAACACAGCGAGGGGACTCCAACCACAGTCTCCCTCGTTGCCACTCACTGGGCCACACACACCCCACTTGACTGGCATCGGTTGAGCCGACTTTTGAAAAAGAAAAAGATGCTTTGCATGAAGCACTCTCAAAAATACGCGTGCCTTTCCCGTCCCCTGGCTGACCCCGGGGAAGAAAAGTCCTCTGAGAGCCATGACTTGTTCATCTTGGTTCTTTTAGAAACACAGCGAGGGGACTCCAACCACAGTCTCCCTCGTTGCCACTCACTGGGCCACACACACCCCACTTGACTGGCATCGGTTGAGCCCCCTTTTGAAAAAGAAAAAGATGCTTTGCATGAAGCACTCTCAAAAATACGCGTGCCTTTCCCGTCCCCTGGCTGACCCCGGGGAAGAAAAGTCCTCTGAGAGCCATGACTTGTTCATCTTGGTTCTTTTAGAAACACAGCGAGGGGACTCCAACCACAGTCTCCCTCGTTGCCACTCACTGGGCCACACACACCCCACTTGACTGGCATCGGTTGAGCCCCCTTTTGAAAAAGAAAAAGATGCTTTGCATGAAGCACTCTCAAAAATACGCGTGCCTTTCCCGTCCCCTGGCTGACCCCGGGGAAGAAAAGTCCTCTGAGAGCCATGACTTGTTCATCTTGGTTCTTTTAGAAACACAGCGAGGGGACTCCAACCACAGTCTCCCTCGTTGCCACTCACTGGGCCACACACACCCCACTTGACTGGCATCGGTTGAGCCCCCTTTTGAAAAAGAAAAAGATGCTTTGCATGAAGCACTCTCAAAAATACGCGTGCCTTTCCCGTCCCCTGGCTGACCCCGGGGAAGAAAAGTCCTCTGAGAGCCATGACTTGTTCATCTTGGTTCTTTTAGAAACACAGCGAGGGGACTCCAACCACAGTCTCCCTCGTTGCCACTCACTGGGCCACACACACCCCACTTGACTGGCATCGGTTGAGCCCCCTTTTGAAAAAGAAAAAGATGCTTTGCATGAAGCACTCTCAAAAATACGCGTGCCTTTCCCGTCCCCTGGCTGACCCCGGGGAAGAAAAGTCCTCTGAGAGCCATGACTTGTTCATCTTGGTTCTTTTAGAAACACAGCGAGGGGACTCCAACCACAGTCTCCCTCGTTGCCACTCACTGGGCCACACACACCCCACTTGACTGGCATCGGTTGAGCCCCCTTTTGAAAAAGAAAAAGATGCTTTGCATGAAGCACTCTCAAAAATACGCGTGCCTTTCCCGTCCCCTGGCTGACCCCGGGGAAGAAAAGTCCTCTGAGAGCCATGACTTGTTCATCTTGGTTCTTTTAGAAACACAGCGAGGGGACTCCAACCACAGTCTCCCTCGTTGCCACTCACTGGGCCACACACACCCCACTTGACTGGCATCGGTTGAGCCCCCTTTTGAAAAAGAAAAAGATGCTTTGCATGAAGCACTCTCAAAAATACGCGTGCCTTTCCCGTCCCCTGGCTGACCCCGGGGAAGAAAAGTCCTCTGAGAGCCATGACTTGTTCATCTTGGTTCTTTTAGAAACACAGCGAGGGGACTCCAACCACAGTCTCCCTCGTTGCCACTCACTGGGCCACACACACCCCACTTGACTGGCATCGGTTGAGCCCCCTTTTGAAAAAGAAAAAGATGCTTTGCATGAAGCACTCTCAAAAATACGCGTGCCTTTCCCGTCCCCTGGCTGACCCCGGGGAAGAAAAGTCCTCTGAGAGCCATGACTTGTTCATCTTGGTTCTTTTAGAAACACAGCGAGGGGACTCCAACCACAGTCTCCCTCGTTGCCACTCACTGGGCCACACACACCCCACTTGACTGGCATCGGTTGAGCCCCCTTTTGAAAAAGAAAAAGATGCTTTGCATGAAGCACTCTCAAAAATACGCGTGCCTTTCCCGTCCCCTGGCTGACCCCGGGGAAGAAAAGTCCTCTGAGAGCCATGACTTGTTCATCTTGGTTCTTTTAGAAACACAGCGAGGGGACTCCAACCACAGTCTCCCTCGTTGCCACTCACTGGGCCACACACACCCCACTTGACTGGCATCGGTTGAGCCCCCTTTTGAAAAAGAAAAAGATGCTTTGCATGAAGCACTCTCAAAAATACGCGTGCCTTTCCCGTCCCCTGGCTGACCCCGGGGAAGAAAAGTCCTCTGAGAGCCATGACTTGTTCATCTTGGTTCTTTTAGAAACACAGCGAGGGGACTCCAACCACAGTCTCCCTCGTTGCCACTCACTGGGCCACACACACCCCACTTGACTGGCATCGGTTGAGCCCCTTTTTGAAAAAGAAAAAGATGCTTTGCATGAAGCACTCTCAAAAATACGCGTGCCTTTCCCGTCCCCTGGCTGACCCCGGGGAAGAAAAGTCCTCTGAGAGCCATGACTTGTTCATCTTGGTTCTTTTAGAAACACAGCGAGGGGACTCCAACCACAGTCTCCCTCGTTGCCACTCACTGGGCCACACACACCCCACTTGACTGGCATCGGTTGAGCCCCCTTTTGAAAAAGAAAAAGATGCTTTGCATGAAGCACTCTCAAAAATACGCGTGCCTTTCCCGTCCCCTGGCTGACCCCGGGGAAGAAAAGTCCTCTGAGAGCCATGACTTGTTCATCTTGGTTCTTTTAGAAACACAGCGAGGGGACTCCAACCACAGTCTCCCTCATTGCCACTCACTGGGCCACACACACCCCACTTGACTGGCATCGGTTGAGCCCCCTTTTGAAAAAGAAAAAGATGCTTTGCATGAAGCACTCTCAAAAATACGCGTGCCTTTCCCGTCCCCTGGCTGACCCCGGGGAAGAAAAGTCCTCTGAGAGCCATGACTTGTTCATCTTGGTTCTTTTAGAAACACAGCGAGGGGACTCCAACCACAGTCTCCCTCGTTGCCACTCACTGGGCCACACACACCCCACTTGACTGGCATCGGTTGAGCCCCCTTTTGAAAAAGAAAAAGATGCTTTGCATGAAGCACTCTCAAAAATACGCGTGCCTTTCCCGTCCCCTGGCTGACCCCGGGGAAGAAAAGTCCTCTGAGAGCCATGACTTGTTCATCTTGGTTCTTTTAGAAACACAGCGAGGGGACTCCAACCACAGTCTCCCTCATTGCCACTCACTGGGCCACACACACCCCACTTGACTGGCATCGGTTGAGCCCCCTTTTGAAAAAGAAAAAGATGCTTTGCATGAAGCACTCTCAAAAATACGCGTGCCTTTCCCGTCCCCTGGCTGACCCCGGGGAAGAAAAGTCCTCTGAGAGCCATGACTTGTTCATCTTGGTTCTTTTAGAAACACAGCGAGGGGACTCCAACCACAGTCTTCCTCGTTGCCACTCACTGGGCCACACACACCCCACTTGACTGGCATCGGTTGAGCCCCCTTTTGAAAAAGAAAAAGATGCTTTGCATGAAGCACTCTCAAAAATACGCGTGCCTTTCCCGTCCCCTGGCTGACCCCGGGGAAG
The DNA here is from genome assembly GCF_048569485.1 of Anomaloglossus baeobatrachus. NCBI lineage: Eukaryota > Metazoa > Chordata > Amphibia > Anura > Aromobatidae > Anomaloglossus > Anomaloglossus baeobatrachus. The sequence continues at coordinate 309,138,532 of NC_134357.1, read as the reverse complement.
AAAAGTCCTCTGAGAGCCATGACTTGTTCATCTTGGTTCTTTTAGAAACACAGCGAGGGGACTCCAACCACAGTCTCCCTCGTTGCCACTCACTGGGCCACACACACCCCACTTGACTGGCATCGGTTGAGCCCCCTTTTGAAAAAGAAAAAGATGCTTTGCATGAAGCACTCTCAAAAATACGCGTGCCTTTCCCGTCCCCTGGCTGACCCCGGGGAAGAAAAGTCCTCTGAGAGCCATGACTTGTTCATCTTGGTTCTTTTAGAAACACAGCGAGGGGACTCCAACCACAGTCTCCCTCGTTGCCACTCACTGGGCCACACACACCCCACTTGACTGGCATCGGTTGAGCCCCCTTTTGAAAAAGAAAAAGATGCTTTGCATGAAGCACTCTCAAAAATACGCGTGCCTTTCCCGTCCCCTGGCTGACCCCGGGGAAGAAAAGTCCTCTGAGAGCCATGACTTGTTCATCTTGGTTCTTTTAGAAACACAGCGAGGGGACTCCAACCACAGTCTCCCTCGTTGCCACTCACTGGGCCACACACACCCCACTTGACTGGCATCGGTTGAGCCCCCTTTTGAAAAAGAAAAAGATGCTTTGCATGAAGCACTCTCAAAAATACGCATGCCTTTCCCGTCCCCTGGCTGACCCCGGGGAAGAAAAGTCCTCTGAGAGCCATGTCCACATTGTCAGTGGACAGACACGTGTGCTTATCTGCCAGCAGACCCACAGCAGCACTGAAGACAGGTTCCGAGAGAACGCTGGCTGCAGGACACGACAAGATCCCCAAGACGTACGTGGCGAGCTCAGGCAATTTATCAAGATTGGAAGCCAAGAATGAGCAGGGCTCAAGTTGCACAATAATGGCATGTTTCCTTGCATATACTCATATATCTGTGTGTCCTCCTCTTTTTCCTTGTCCAGCTCTTTTGTTTTCGCATGAGTATATGTCCTTGTCACTTTCCCATGTGTTGTGAGTTGTTTGTGACCTTTTGGACACCTTTGAGGGTGTTTTCTAGGTGTTTTTCTGTGTTTGTGATTGCCTGCCATTGTTTCCTATGCAGTTCGAGTTCGGTTCGTCGAACGTTCGACGAACCGAACTCGAACGGGAGGTCCGTTCGGCGAACCAACCTCGAGCCGAACCGCGACCGGTTCGCTCATCTCTAGTCACTGGATATAATTAAAATCCAAGTATTTATATAGATTTATTAATTTGCATGATTATGAAAAGCCCATTTTAAAGGGCTCCTGTAGATATAGGCAACTTCTTCTCAAAAGTGGAGCAACATGAATAGAACAAATCTTATAATACAAATTCCTGAGTAAGGAGTAAGCAGTAAGGAGTAAAGTATAAGACACAATAGTATTAATTAGCCTGCGAACGACTATATGTAAAAAATGTACAGTAGGTGGTCGCGGTAGCTGGGGGCGTGCTGAAGGCCTTACGTTACCTTAATGGTCCTACTGTGAAGCCCACCCCGTGAGTGAACTTCATAGGAGAATGACTTCTTCACTATATATTGCAGTATTATTGAAATCTGTAGTATAAGAGATGGAACGATCACAAGTTCAAGCCCCCTAAGGGGGCTAAAAATAAGGTTTATAAATATACATTGAGGCCCTGTGCGTACGCTGTGGATTTGCCGCGGAATTGCTGCAGAAAATGTGTCTAAAGCCCTGTGTGCACTAGATGGAATTTCCCGTGGATTTCCTGCGGATTTGCTGCATGATTCTCTGCATATTATGTTCATAACATCTCTGCAGTGATTCACCAGCAAATCCTATGGGAAAAAAAAATGCTGTACGCACTAGACGGATTTTGACAGCTGCATGTTTTGCTGCGGGATTCCCGCAGCAAAAACAATTGCATGTCCCTTTTTTTCCGCAGGTAGCTGAGGGACTGGCTAACGGAGGAATCTCCAGTAATGCCAGGCCTAGATTCAGTAACCTGCACTGAACACCGGAGCTGTCACCTGAGCTCCAGAGTGCAGCCTAGACTAAACTGCGAGCGCCGAGTGATTGATTCCCCAGCGATTGCAGTTTAGTTCAGGCCGGGCTGATCTCCGGAGCTCAGGTGACAGCTGTAGAGAGGCCGGGCTGCACTCCGGAGCTGTCACCTGAGCTCCAGAGATCAGCCCGGCCTGAACTAACCAGCAATCGCCAGAGAAACAATCACTCGGCGCTCGCAGTTCAGTTTAGGCTGCACTCCGAAGCTCAGGTGGGAGCTCCGGAGTTCAGTGAAGGTAACCACGGCCAGGCCTGTTATTACTGGAGATTCCTCCAGTAGCCAGTCCGACGCTGGCTGTGGCATTTCCGCACCAAATCCGCAACAAATCCACAGCAAAACGCAACAAACCGCATACGGATTTGGAAGCGGATTTCGGTGCGGTATTTTCCCGCAGGTGCGGAAATCTTACTGATACTGAGCCTCCGGAATTTTCTTAAGAAAATTCGTTTTTCTAGTGTGCACAGGGCCTAACATTGCTGCAGTCATTCCTCAGCAAATTCTATGGGTTTTAAAAAATGCTGTGCGCACACTGCGTTTTTTTATACCAGCTGCGGAATTAATGAGCATGACACTTCTTTTCCGCAGGTACCTGCAGTTTTTGCCATAGATAACGGTAAAAACCGGGGGGACCAACTTGCAGAAAATCCGCGGTAAATCTGCGGCAAACCGCGGCAAATCACGGCAAAAACGTGGGTGCGGTTTTACCGCGATATTGACCACGGGGGCGGGATTCTTTCATAGGGTCCGTTTTTTCTCAAGAAAAATGCACTTTCTAGTGCGCACTAAAGGTGGCTTTACACGCTACGAGTTCACTAAAGTGATCTCGTTGGGGTCACGGAATTTGTGACGCACATCCGGCCGTTGTAGCGATCTCGTTGTGTGTGACTCCTATGAGCAATTTTAAATTGTCGCAAAAACGTGCAAAATCGCTCATTGGTGACATCCCCCCTCTTCCCAATTATCGTTGCTGCTGCAGTAACGATGTTGTTTGTCATTCATGTAGCAGCACACATCGCTGTGTGTGACGCCGCTGGAACGAAAAACATCACCTTACCTGCATCCACCAGAAAAGGAGGAAGGAAGGAGGTGGGCGGCATGTTCCGGCCGCTCATCTCCTCCCCTCCTTTTCTATTGGGCGGCGGTTCAGTGACGCTGCTGTGACGTCGCTGTGACGCTGAACAAACCGCCCCCTTAGAAAGGAGGCGGTTCGCCGGTCACAGCGACGTCACTGCACAGGTATGTGTGTTACGCTGCCGTAGCGATAATGTTCGCTGCAGCAGCAATCACCACATATCGTCCGTACGATGGGGGCGGGTGCTATCACGCTAGCGATGTCGCAGCGTGTAAAGCCCGCTATAGCCTTAACCATTTTTCCATTTAAAAAAACATATTTGGTATCACCTTGTTCATAAAAAGTCCAATTTATCAAGATTATTTTAACCATATACAGTCATTTGAAAAAGTTTGGGCACCCCTATTAATGTTAACCTTTTTTCTTTATAACAATTTGGGTTTTTGCAACAGCTATTTCAGTTTCATATATCTAATAACTGATGGACTGAGTAATATTTCTGGATTGAAATGAGGTTTATTGTACTAACAGAAATTGTGCAATCCGCATTTAAACAAAATGTAACCAGTGCAAAAGTATGGGTACCTCAACATAAAAGTGACATTAATATTTTGTAGATCCTCCTTTTGCAAAAATAACAGCCTCTAGTCGCTTCCTGTAACTTTTAATGAGTTCCTGGATCCTGGATGAAGGTATATTTGACCCTTCCTGTTTACAAAACAATTCCAGTTCAGTTAAGTTTGATGGTCGCTGAGCATGGACAGCACGCTTCAAATCATCCCACAGATTTTCAATGATATTCAGGTCTGGGGACTGGGATGGCCATTCCAGAACATTGTAATTGTTCCTCTGCATGAATGCCTGAGTAGATTTGGAGCGGTCTTTTGGGTCATTGTCTTGCTGAAATATCCATCCCCTGCGTAACTTCAACTTCGTCACTGATTCTTGCACATTATTGTCAAGAATCTGCTGATAATGAGTTGAATCCATGCGACCCTCAACTTTAACAAGATTCCCGGTGCCGGCATTGGCCACACCGCCCCAAAGCATGATGGAACCTCCACCAAATTTTACTGTGGGTAGCAAGTGCTTTTCTTGGAATGCCGTGTTTTTTTGCCTCCATGCATAACGCCTTTTTGTATGACCAAACAACTCAATCTTTGTTTCATCAGTCCACAGGACCTTCTTCTAAAAGGTAACTGGCTTGTCCAAATGTGCTTTTGCATACCTCAGGCGACTCCGTTTGTGGCGTACTTGCAGAAACTGCTTCTTTCGCATCACTCTTCCATACAGCTTCTCCTTGTACAACGTGTGCTGTATTGTTGACCGATGCACTTTGACACGATCTGCAGCAAGATGATGCTGCAGGTCTTTGGAGGTGGTCTGTGGATTGTCCTTGACTGTTCTCACCATTCTTCTTCTCTGCCTGATATTTTTCTTGGCCTGCTACTTCTGGGCTTAACAAGAACTGTACCTGTGTTCTTCCATTTCCTTACTATGTTCCTCACAGTGGAAACTGACAGTTTAAATCTCTGAGACAACTTTTTGTATCCTTCAGCTGAACAACTATGTGGAATAATCTTTGTTTTCAGATCATTTGAGAGTTGTTTTGAGGAGCCCATGATGCCACTCTTCATAGGAGATTCAAATAGGAGAACAACTTGCAAGTGGCCACCTTAAATACCTTTTCTCATGATTGATTCTAAAGTGCCTGCAGGCAAATGGCAGCGCTTAACCCTGAAAAAAACCTGCTATATTCTTGCAGCTTGGTTCTATTGGCAAAGACACCCCTTTACTTAGCCAGGTTTTAATAAGTTATATAAGGGATTTTATACAAAAAATCCACAAAGAACCAGCGCTAAATGGGTTTTTTTATATATAAATTTATTGAAGAAAATATTGCTATCCTTGTTCCAAGGCAAGGTATTTAATAGTACACAATACACTAAAAAAATTTTTAGAACCACATATACCAGAAAAAACACAAATTGAATAAATCAGAATTGAAAATAAAAAATAATAAAAATAATGAAAATAATAATAATAAAAATAAAAAATAAAAATAATAATGAAAATAATATGGTACAGATAAATCAAAAACCACACAATGGGTTTTGGTATAATCCCGTTTCCTCAGAGGTGATCCGAAATTCACAATAATTAATTTCTAACTTAGCTATCGTAATGCCCCGGCCGGTGGCATATACTTAATTTAGTAAAATATTGTGACTGATAGCATATAGGTGTACCTCACCACCTCTGACTGATTTGCAAGCCTATTTTGCACACATCAAGCTTTGCACAAGCTGTTGTAGAAATCAAAAACCCTCAATCCACAATGTGAGATCAGTGGGATTTGCCAGCAGATTTTGGTCTGCAGTAATATAGACTTGATTCCTCCGTTAGATAAACTGAAGTCGTTGTCAATGCAGGATTAACTTGTTAAATTTTCCAAGCACCTACTTGGAAGCATGTGGTCATGAACAATACAGGTTGTGGAGGAGATGTCAGGTTACCACAACCCCCTTAGTTCGAGTCTCTAGACCACTTTACGGTGCCACAACTAAGCGGTCCCGTATTGTCCCAGTTACCCAGCAGCTAGGTACAGCCGCTGGAAACACCGATTATTTGCTGCAAATAGAATGTAAAATCAGCGGTTTTACTCAACCTCTCCAGCGGGCAGTCCGATCTGTGTCCAGTGTGAGCTGAATGTATCCACACACCGAAGGAATTTACTTGGCAAGCTGACACTACACAGGTAAAGCAGACAGTGCAAGATTCCACTCCAGTCCACTTCCAATGTGAACAATGAGTAGCCGTAGAGGGCACCACTGGAGGATGGTCGCAGGCAAAAATAACAGCGGTAACTTCTCAACCTTTTCAGCAGACAGTCCGGACCATGTCCTTTAGAGGCTGACTAGTGCCGCACAAGGGAGAGGTTGTTTGACAGAGTATCACCACACTGCTCACACTGGACACAGATCGGACTGCCCGCTGGAGAGGTTGAGTAAAACCGCTGATTTTACATTCTATTTGCAGCAAATAATCGGTGTTTCCAGCGGCTGTACCTAGCTGCTGGGTAACTGGGACAATACGGGACCGCTTAGTTGTGGCACCGTAAAGTGGTCTAGAGACTCGAACTAAGGGGGTTGTGGTAACCTGACATCTCCTCCACAACCTGTATTGTTCATGACCACATGCTTCCAAGTAGGTGCTTGGAAAATTTAACAAGTTAATCCTGCATTGACAACGACTTCAGTTTATCTAACGGAGGAATCAAGTCTATATTACTGCAGACCAAAATCTGCTGGCAAATCCCACTGATCTCACATTGTGAATTGAGGGTTTTTGATTTCTACAACAGCTTGTGCAAAGCTTGATGTGTGCAAAATAGGCTTGCAAATCAGTCAGAGGTGGTGAGGTACACCTATATGCTATCAGTCACAATATTTTACTAAATTAAGTATATGCCACCGGCCGGGGCATTACGATAGCTAAGTTAGAAATTAATTATTGTGAATTTCGGATCACCTCTGAGGAAACGGGATTATACCAAAACCCATTGTGTGGTTTTTGATTTATCTGTACCATATTATTTTCATTATTATTTTTATTTTTTATTTTTATTATTATTATTTTCATTATTTTTATTATTTTTTATTTTCAATTCTGATTTATTCAATTTGTGTTTTTTCTGGTATATGTGGTTCTAAAAAATTTTTTAGTGTATTGTGTACTATTAAATACCTTGCCTTGGAACAAGGATAGCAATATTTTCTTCAATAAATTTATATATAAAAAAACCCATTTAGCGCTGGTTCTTTGTGGATTTTTTGTATAAAATCCCTTATATAACTTTTCTCATGATTGGATACACCTGCCTATGAAGTTCAAAGCTCAATGAGGTTACAAAACCAAATTAGTGGTTTAGTAAGTCAGTAAAAAGTAGTTAGGAGTGTTCAAATCAAGAAATTGATAAGGGTGCCCATATTTTTGCACCGGTCAAATTTTGTTTAAATGCGGATTGCACATTTTCTGTTAGTACAATAAACCTCATTTCAATCCAGAAATATTACTCAGTCCATCAGTTATTAGATATATGAAACTGAAATAGCTGTTGCAAAAACCCAAATTGTTATAAAGAAAAAAGGTTAACATTAATAGGGGTGCCCAAACTTTTTCATATGACTGTATTATATGCTGAAAAGGAAAAAAAATGTCAAAATGCATGAACAGAACTTTTTTCAGTCTCTGCTCCACCCATAAAAAATGCAATAAAAATAGATCAAAATGTCATAGGTACACCAAAACAGTATGAATAAAAATGTAGGCTCAGTGCACAAGAAAACAATGCTTCAAACTGCTCCACTGATGGAAAAATACAGTTGCGAGTGACACAAACCTTTTTTTTTCATTTCAAATCTCTGAATCTTTTTACTATATATGTACTGTATATATACACCTACAGTATATGTGGTAAAAGGATTCAGAGTTTTGTAACTCCCCAAAAATAAGACCTATCCTGAAAATAAGCCCTAGTAAGATTTATTGAGCATGCTTAAAAGATAAATCATACTCCAAAAATAAGCCCTACTCCAAAAATAAGCCTTAGTTGCAGTTCCATAAGGAAGTGTCCAGGCAGCTATAAAAGTAAAAAAATACAGCAGGACTCTTCAGCAATGGAAGCAGACATCTCCAAAAGAAAGTAGACACCCAGAAAAGAAAGTAAATCGCACTCACCTGACTCCAAACAATTACAGTTGGCAAGTGCTGATGGTGGATGGACTCTCACACTGAGATCATCATCGCTTTCAGGTCCCTCACCGTTTTAGCTGCATTGCACTGCAGCTCTCACAAGCAGATCGGGTACCAGTATCGCTGCATGTGAGTGATACTGCTTTCAGTCACAAGAGGGAGCCAACCACTGTAGAATGCAGGGGAATCTGACAGCGACGCAAATTTGTATGTGAGAGCCCATTCACTTTCCAACTGTTTGGGGTCTGGTAAGTGCGATTCTTTTAGGGGGTGTCTGCTTTCTTTTGGGGGTAAACTCAACAGTACATAGAGAATAATACATTTAAGCAAGTAACTTAAACCTTTTGTAAATATGATATGTACACACCACTATAGGACTGGTTCTGCACTATGAGAAAAGCAGATCAGATAAGAAAATGTGCATCTGAACCAGTAATAGGATTAACACAACATGTTGATGTTCCAGAATGTGATGACATGATGATTTTTGAATAAATGTTGATTTTTTTTTTGTGTTGAAGAATAAATGTGGATTGTTGTTCGTGGGAAAATATAAGACATCCCCTGAAAATAAGCCTTAGTGCATCTTTCAGAGCAAAAACTAATATAAGATCCTTTCTTATTTTTGGGGAAACACGATAACTGCATAATATAATATACATATTATTTATTTATTGTGTTTCCCCAAAAATAAGACTGCCAGGTTATTTTTTTTTACCAGATAATGATTGCCGTAGGAACATTAGGAACATAAAAAAAGCAGACTTTTTTTCACCATTTTACCAGACTTAGATTTTTTTTCCTTGTATTTTAGTACATAACATAGAAAATTGCATCATTCAAAATGTAATATTTCCTCTCACAAAAAAGCCTGTATAGATGGAAAAAGAAACAAGTTATAGAAAAAAAGTTACATTAATAAAAAAAATTAAACTCAAAAATATAACATTAAGGAATTAAAGGGAATCTGTCAGCCCGTTTTTACCATGTAATCTGAAGACAGCATGCTGCAAGGGTTAACATTCAGATTACAGCTATTTGTTTCTTATCTCAAAACTGTGCTTTTGTTTACCTGCAATGTTAGGCTGCTTTCACACTACGTTTTTTTAACATGCGTCATGAACGTTTTTTTGCTGTAAAAGCGGATCCTGCTTTTACAGCAAAAAAACGCATGCAAACGCATGTGTTATTTTGCAGGATCCTGTCACTTTAAGTTTATGGGCGGGCATTGGAGTCATGTGATCGGGAGTCAGTGGAACTGAACGTGATAGACTTGGAGCCGGATCGTAACCAAGGTAAACATCGGGTAACTTGCTTGGATACCCGATATTTATCTTTGTTGCCAGCATCTGCAGATGCTAGGAGCCGGGCTCCCTGCCTCCCTGCACATGTAACCAACGTAAACAATGTTAAAAAAACGTAGTGTGAAAGCAGCCTTAGTGTAAATTCCTGGCTTTATCATTAGTCTGACTGAGGAGCAGGAGAGCTGACATCTAACTCCGCCCCCTTCTGTGATTAGCAGTTTCTGTCTATGGAAATGTACACTGAAAGTCTGGTGTGGGCGAGGGCAGCTCCCAGAGCTCTGCTACATACAAAAAAATAAAATGTTTGATTATATCAGAACGCCTGCACCCAGCAAATTAAGTGATACATCTTTAGATTCAGGATCTCCTTGCCTACATCATGCTGCTCTCAGATGAGGTAGCAAAAACCTGCTGACAGATTCCCTTTAACAGAGCTCACTTTAGCCCCCTAAAGCAATTAAGGTATGCGCAGACCATATAGGCAATTTGAAGTATGTGATACAATGTGTAATTATTGCTTATATAGAAAAACACATAAAATCATGTGGCTTCCATGGACGACCAGTCACTACTTCACTCCAATCACTGTTGTGTCCCATGTCAGTAATATCTTTAGCAGCCACCTGAACATGTACAAAGGTCCCTGGTCGAATTCCAGTGAGCACTATGGAGGTGTGTTCATAGGGTCCAACCTGCAGGGTGAAGAAAACATAATGTGCAAATTGAATATAGTCACATTTCTGTAAGTACATGACGGAGAATCTGTCACTGAGTTTTGCTACCTCATCTGACAGCAGCAATATAGAGGTAGAGACCCTGATTCTAGCAATGTGTCAGTTTGTAGGGCAACAGTTGTGATCAACTCACAGCTTTCTCTGCTGCAGACGTAGTCATTCTCTGAATGCTGAGCCCTGCATAACCCCACCCACACCACTGATTGGCAGTGTTATAGGTACACTGTATATTGACAGCTGCTAATCAGTGATGGTTGTCGGGTTGCACAGAGCAGGAGGACTACAGGGCACAGGACAACTACTCCAATAAGCGATTAGCTCACTGATTTTATTGAAACAGCATAAGTGAATCAGTGTCTTAGCCCCTACATTATACTGATGTCAGATTACATAGCAAAAACCTGCTGACAAATTCACTTTAAGAATTGTCTGGTGAAAATAAGTTATCACCTATCCACAGGATCAGTAGGGTCTGGCTGCTGGGACTTGCACCGATCAGCAGAATAAGCCATAATATACATGCTAAACCTGCACTCCATTCATTCTCTATGAGGATGCTGAGTGGTTTATTACTACATCCCTAGTGAGCACGGTGGCTCAGTGGTTAGCACTGAAGTCTTGCAGCGCTGCGGTCCTGGGTTTGAATCCCACCAAGGACAACATCTGCAAGGAGTTTGTATGTTCTCCCCGTGTTTGCGTGGGTTTCCTCCGGGTTCTCCAGTTCCCTCGCACACTCCAAAGACATACAGATAGGGAATTAGATTGTAAGCCCCAATGGGGACAGTGTTGCTAATGTATGTAAAGCGCTGCGGAATATGTTAGCGCTATAAAAATAAAGAATTGTTTTATTTTAAATGTGGTCGGGTGTGTGACCTGACACTTTATATGGTATAAGGGATAAAAATTCCCCATTCTGCTGATTGTCCCATCGGTCAGATACCCAATGATCAGCAAGTTGATAGGTGATGAATGATAACTTGTTTCTACTGATCAACCTCTTCAAAATGTTTGCTCAATTTTATTTGCAGCTATGAAATCAATGACAGGTTAGGGAGTACAGCACTGAAGCACAAACTGCTCCTCTGAAAAAGGACTGTGCTGTAAATTTGTTAATCATGGGTATACACATAAGAGATTGTAGTTATATGGGGGAGGAGGTTGCACAAGTGCAATATGCTGATGAATATGGGATGAATATGGGATGGCTGCTTACTATAATACTTAGACATGGATAAGGCTTCCATACAGTTACATTGTTACATATAGGGCACCGTGTCGGTTCATGACCTTTAACTGATGATATGTTGTGTACATTGAAAGACATAGTATATATTTGTGTTTCTTACCACTGTGTAGAATTTGGAGCCCTCCTTTCTGTAGCGGACATTGTACTTTAGGGGAAAAAGGTCTGGATATGGCCAAGAATATGGAGGTCGCCACTGCATATATAATTTCTTGCTTTCATGACATATAGGAGATATGCTGACATTCACAGGAGGATCCGGGCGTACTAGTAAAGAAAACACATTAAATGTAATGAACTATATACCCTCTACAAGTGCTCACATGGCAAATCTTTAGCTCTATCAGATTGACTGTTTCTCCCATGGGAGTACTGATCCTGTCACTGCTATGGGAACAATGGTGCGCTTACTGACTACCATGGCCATTATTAAATACTACATTCCCCCTTGTAAAAATAAAAATACCCTATTTTCCTTTGAAGGGAGCACTCAGGCGACCGTTTAACACAGTCGATGATCCATATTGATGGTATGTCTATGCAGGTGCCGTGCTCGGGCCACTGGCCAGTCTGAGCGTTGTGATGCGATCTTCATGCGTACTATACGACCATCTGACGGCTCCCTTAGCGCCGGTCTCCCAACACTTGCAAGGCATTGCTATGCCATGTGAACCCTGCAGGCAATCAGCGGCAGATATTGAGCTGCTGTACTATTGTGGCGCCCCTGCGGCTTCAGTGAGGTGCAGTACTCATCTCGGATGCGGAGGAGGTCGTTGCCGGTAACAACCACACTCAACCAACACATAACACGGGGGTTCTGTCACTGGGACCGGGCTAGGGTAGTGCTAGGGTGGCCATCACGAGGTATGGGACCTTATGCCCACAAGTCAGGAACCCGGGAGGCGGGGCACCCACAGGGGAAGTTAGAAGTCATCATACACACAAGAGGCAGTCAGCACTGGACAGTGTCCGTGTGAGGAGAAGACAGCAAATAAACAGTTTGGGGCCTGTGGTCAGGAACTGGAGGCTCGACCCGGGTTCTTAAGGAAAGAAGGGGAATCCCAGGGTTCGCGGGGAATGCAGCAGGCACCCGTGACCCGTTCCACGGCCCAGGAGCTGGGGTGGAGGGGACCATTGAAAGGAGACTAAAGGAAGGGACCACCGGTCATGACCTCCAAAGTATTCGGGTCGGCTGGAGCCCATCACAGCAGGAATCGGCACTACCAACGACAGTGTGTGTGAGCAGTGAGTAAACAGAACTTGAACTGCACCGCTTGTGTCATCCTGTTACTGCTGGCGCCCTTGACTCGCCCACCCCAAGGCTATGGGACACCCGGTGCCTGGCCGGACTAGTCCGGGGGTCGTCAGTGGTGGCGGGGCCCGACTCCGTGGCCCTGGTGGGTGTCAGTTAAATATGGCTGGTGAATAAAGTTTATGGTTGTCATGACGCCACCTGTGGTTTGCGGCTATTAAGCCGCCACTGCTGTATGGGGCCTCCGGGGCTGATGGAATGGCAGCTTGGATGGTCCTGCCCCCCACAGGTGGAGCGGTACCCCGGGGCAACAGTTGGTGCTCGTGAGAGTCTATGGTGTGATGTTGTGTGAATAATACAGTAGAAAAAGCCACAGCCACACCATTATTTACCAAACACATATATGAGCATTACGGATCATATTATGACTAGAAAACTGGATGGGGACTGAGGAAAAGTCGCAATTATATCAAAAAACAGGAGAAAACACACGACCATGATCCAAGGTGCAAAAGTGAAATCTTTATTGACATAGGAATAGGTGCGGGGCGGCACAGAGCAAGTGAGGACAACGACCATCTAGCAATGACCAAAATACACACACAGTTGTCAAAGTGGTAGATGTATAAGTCCATCCATAGTGTACTGCAAAAAATAATGTATTCCACATAACAGTATGTCAAAATATACCATATAATGATAAATATATGGACACAAATGTCAGTAACCACAAGCATAAACATTCACATTGTAAACAGGGAATAATTTCCCATCGATCCCATCCATATGGGTCCCCAATGAAAATCAGGGATAACAAAATAGATTGGTTAAATTAGGGTGATGTGAAAAAGGATAATGAATATACTTGTAAAATCACATATTTGTGAGCTGACATTCCCTGTCCACATATAATATGGAAAAGTCATGTACCAACAAACATTGTCCGCAGTTACTGCATATAGGACAAAAATACAAGTGTCAACCAGGTTGGGCAAGACCACTATAGTGTGAGAGGGAATAATTCCTGTGTCCCATCCACATAGGTCCCTAGGTCAAAAATCAATGGCCAATAACATAGCCAAAATCTCACCATGATGGTCCATGGAGAGAAGTGGAAAAAGGGACCTCCAAACTACATGGTTCAAAGGATTGATAATGCACTATACCTGGGAGATTTGTGGTCAGAGGGCAATGTCCTTGTCCTTCCCGACGGCCGTTTCGGCAGAGAAGCCTTTTGCACCTTGGATCATGGTCGTGTGTTTTCTCCTGTTTTTTGAATAATACAGTGCAGAGCCGACAGGCAGTGAAAGAAACAGGCACAAACAGTAGTCTCTTTACCTTCTCCTCTTTTACTTGGCAACAGTTTAGTCCAGGGAGACCGTCACAGGTGGTAAAGATGATCCGGCCGGCCTGGAAGTGCCTGGGGGTGATATCCTTGGCCAGTTGAGTATGAGGCCTACTCCCTAATCTTTATTTTCTTCTACAGGACCCTGCACTCTGAATTTAGCAATGGCCCTCTTGCTGCTGGGACCGGTGGTTCGTCCCTTTTTCTGTGTGGTAGGCTGCGCAGGCCCTCTCTGGTGCTTCTCTGCTGGAGTCCACACCGGGCCCTTGGGATGCAGCTGTACCTTCAGATTGCTTCTGGGCCAGGGGGCTTGCAGCTCTCCTGCCCTCCGGATTCGGACACCAGGGAAGGATTTTATACCCTGGCAACCACAGACTCCGATGTCTGAGTCTCTTCTGTGCCTCTCTGCGAATCTTGCTTCACTGGGCCAAGCTATTCCAGCTCCAGGCCCCAGTTCCACAAGACAGCACACTCTGCGTCTGCTTTCTCTGCTTTCCCTCTACAGACTGACTCTAACTCCTCCCTCAGGTCAGACTTAAGGAATGCTCCCTGGAACTCCACATTCAGAGCTCCCCCTGCTGGCCTGAGGGAGAAACTACGTTGGATGTTAAACTTACTAGCCAATGATTCCCCCAATTACCTCCAGGCTCAGCATTACCCCTTTGGAGGGGCAATGCTGTTGTGGCGACCAGGTCCTGGGGCGCCACACCCTCACTATCGCACACCCAGCGCTGTCAGCGTCTGCGAGACTATAACCACCATCATCCTCCCTGGGGCCTAGCTCTACCTGTGAAGAGCTGCAACACCCGAGCTGTGTCACCATCCGCCCCAGCAGAGAAAGCACCCGCAGCGGCAGCTGATATTGGCCGCGCACCACAGGTGGCGTCACAAATAACTACCCCCATCAGCCCCATCCTTTGCTTTATTGACACTGCCAGGATCATGGAACCGGGCAAGGCCTTCGCCACAACTCAGCAGAAGCACTGCGGCCCGGTAACAAGTAATCCCCCGACCCCGTGGGTGCATCACTATCACTTCCATCAAATGAGCCTGGGATGTCTGGGGGGAGGTGTGAGCACTGCAGCCCAATAATGGCCACTAATTGGCTGCAGGGCTAATATGACAAATCAATGTCACGTGAGTCTTGGGGGGACGCAGCAAAGACATCGCTGGAATGGCGCCAGTTTGGGTGGTGACTATAGGGTATCTTTATTTTACAAGGAGGAATATAGTATTCAAGATGGGATAATCTAAATAGTGCACAACCCCTTTAAGGAAGAAATTAGCATTATTAGTGCAGCTACTACAATAATGCTAATTGCAATATTGTACCACTAACTGTTCTCAGCTGTATCATTATTGTCCATTATACTGTTCGTAGCAGAGTAGTAATATTGCTATGATTGGAAACTGCAACAATAGCAGTCTTAATGAACCGGCCACTATGTGACCATTTACAAAAAAATATCAAAGGGGCTCTCAAAAAATTGCAAGTTGTCATTTATCTATATTATTGCTGGAGATTGAGCGTGTACACCACCGCTCCGTTCATGGTAGAGCTCCATTCTCTGGATCATTTGGGGTCTTAGGCTCAAATCCCCAGTGATCGGGCAGACCTCCTTTATGGTGTAAATATCTTTATTTTATGAATTATGTCATGTCTGCCTTGTTAAAGTGGGGATGAAAATATATTCTTAATTTATGAATATAAAAAGATACAAATGTAAAATATATAGAAATGCTAGTGTTGGCTGTGTTTTTATTCTACAGAGTGTCAATGTTTTCAATCTCAGCCACAGCACTGTCCTGTGTGAATAAGCCTATAAAACTGCAGAACATTGTATATACAATCACACCTATATTACTATTAGTGATGGGCAAGCACTACCATGCTCTGGTGCTTGGTACTCAAAATGATTAGTGATGAGTGAGCACTACCATGCTCGTGTGCTTGGTACTCGTAACGATTAGTGATGAGTGAGCACTACCATGCTCGGGTGCTCGGTACTCGTAATGATTAGTGATGAGTGAGCACTGCCATACTCGTGTGCTCGGTACTCGTAATGATTAGTGATGAGTGAGCACTACCATGCTCGTGTGCTTGGTACTCGTAACGATTAGTGATGAGTGAGCACTACCATGCTCGGGTGCTCGGTACTCGTAATGATTAGTGATGAGTGAGCACTACCATGCTCGGGTGCTCGGTACTCGTAACGATTAGTGATGAGTGAGCACTACCATGCTCGTGTGCTTGGTACTCAAAATGATTAATCATGAGTGAGCACTACCATGCTCGGGTGCTTGGTACTTAAAGTGAGCAGTTGGATGCTCGGATGGACATAACTTCAGTACCCAAACATAAACGAAGTCAAAGGGGAACTTGAGCATTTTTCCATTGACTATATTATACTTGGTACTCAAGTTGCGCCCATCCGAGCGTCCAACTGCTTGTTACGAGTACCCAGCACCCAAGCATGGTAGCACTCACTCATCACTAATCATTATGAGTACCCAGCACCCAAGCATGGTAGTGCTCACTCATCACTAATCCTTACGAGTACCGAGCACCCGAACATGGTAGTGCTCACTCATCACTAATCATTACGAGTACTGAGCACCCGAGCATGGTAGTGCTCACTCATCACTAATCCTTACGAGTACCGAGCACCCGAGCATGGTAGTGCTCACTCATCACTAATCATTACGAGTACCGAGCACCCGAACATGGTAGTGCTCGCTCATCACTAATCATTACGAGTACCGAGCACCCGAACATGGTAGTGCTCGCTCATCACTAATCATTACGAGTACCCAGCACCCGAGCATGGTAGTGCTCACTCATCACTAATTGTTATGAGTATCCAGTACCCGAGCATGGTAGTGCTCACTCAACACTAATTACTATAACTCGTCAGTTATTGTATGAAACTCACTGATGTTCTCCGCAAAGAAATAGTGCAGTTGTGTTATCGATCCCAACTGGTTAAGAGCTGTTACATTCAGTAGATAAGGAAACGCTTCAAACATCTGAAAGTTTCTTATCACGCAACTCCTTGGATTCATTTCATGCTGTATACACTTCTTAGGAGATCCTGGACCTAGCAAGCCCAACCTAGAATGAAATACATACTTATAGTGTTATCATTTATATGGTTAACTTCCAGTTCCTGCAATTGCGACAGAATGACAGCTATATATTACAGCTAACACTCATTGATGATTGTGCTAGCCCCACTCCTGTCAGTCGATTCTGACGATATGCCCAATCCTTATACAAATTGTGCCTTTCTGTATCTTGTGGCCAACTCTGTTTGCAAACATACAGCCTGAGAAGTACACGGCCATTTATCTCAACTTGCAGAAAGGGACAATTTGGATGACTCTATACACTATCCCAGTATTAAAATTAATTTCCTTGCTCCATAATGGAACTGAGTTTTTGTTGGTCTTTGATGTATGCCAATAGCCTTGAGGCTAGGTGCACACAACCATTTTCTCTTCATCCTAGAAAGACTGTCCAATTATGCTAATCAGACTTGGAGCAGAGTGGGATCCATTTTTCTTGGCCGTCGAGAGAAAAAAAACGTTTCTCCACCTCCATTCTGTCAAGTTGTGAAAATCGATTTTTTTTCATGGACCCATAAACTTGGATAGGTTTTCAGAGGCAAATCATGCATGCTGTGATTTATTTTTTCTCGGCCCACTAGGTATACAACCCCTTAGAATAGCTGTCACAATGATTGGGGAAAGCAGGGGACAGGGGCTACTAGACTGGCCCTCAGACAAGGGAGACCCTAGCTATCCCTTATCTCAGAGTTACTTTTGAAGTTGAGGATGTCTGAGCTGCTTTCCTGACCAGCCCTGATCTTATAGGGTCGGCACAGGAGTGTGATAAAACCAACAGAGAAACTTTGTCTGAGTTGTGCTGCGTTTTTGGTGCGGACGTCCTGCGGATATGCTGCGGTCATTCTGCATTGATAATACAGTACCATGGCTTCGGCACTGCATCCTCAATGCAGAACAAGTGCTGAGTGATCGGGGGAGTTCATACTTACCTGTATCGCACAGCAACTTGGTTTCCGGCCGGCTCCTGGACGAGCTCCGGCTGTCAGATGACCATAGCTCCATATGAAACCCATGGCAAATGGAGGGTAACCCGTATGTGATCCATTTTTTATGCACCCATTGACTTATAATGGGCAAGTCTGATCCAGAATACAGAAGTGCATGCTGCAATTTATTATATGCAGACCATTGATCCAAGAGTAAAAACGTTCATGTGAACTATCACAGTGACTTACGTTGGTCATTGAGCTTTCTGTATGTCATCAGTTTTGCATATTTGACAGCACACAGACTGATTATATGACCGTTTGAATGAGCACTAGTAGGAAAACCTGTTTTTTTTCTAAATATATATTTAACCCATGACTTAACAGTAACACATCAGTCTAGGAGGATAGAAAAGCACAAATCTCTGATGATAGATTACAGTTTCTTATTTTAATAAGTGCTATTAATTCATGAAATAAAAACTAAAATGACATTAAAGTTATTTTATGCCCTTTTAGGCTACTTTCACACATCCGGTTTGAGCACTGCGGCTCAATCCGGCTGTGCAAGCTATGCAACGGATGCGGTGAAAACACCGCATCCTTTGCATACGTTTTTCCTTTGCGGCCAGTCCGGTTTTTGCCGCTTGCGGCATGCTATTGAGCATGCGCAGTGGCAAAAACCGCATGCGGCGGCCGGATGCGGTTATTGCCGCATCGCGCCGCATCCGGCCGCCATAGGCATGCATTGAAAAATGCGCCGCATCGCCGAATGCGGCGCGATGCGGTTTTTTTTGCCGCACGAAAAAACGTGCCAGGCAACGTTCCATCCGGCCGCCGCATCGGCTAAATCTGCCACATGCGGCAAAAACCGGATGGAACGCAAGGCTATGCGGCACAATGCGGCACTAATTAAAGTCTATGCAGGAAAATCGCAACCGGCAGCAAAAAAAAAACGGTTGCGATTTTCCTGCAAAGTGCCGGAGTGTGCCGCATTGCAGAAACCGGAGGTGTGAAAGCAGCCTTAGTATTCATTTGACTCTATAATGCCTCAAATACTTTATATTTCAAAATACTTCTAATTCACTAATTTTAGAAACATTACCTGTATGTTGTAAGGAACGTGGTGTGTATGTTGGTATCAGGATGGAGGTGCCAGGTACATTTTATTTTCTCTGGGTAACTAGCAGACCAACAATGGATTTGGAGCTCTTCTGGAGGAACTAAGTAGACAATAAAATCATCAATCAAGTCATTCTAATATGGTATGCATTTTGTATAATAAAAAGGTTATAAAGCTGTGTGCGCACAATGAGGTTTTGTAGCTACGTATTTTTGCTGGATATTACTTCTCTAACATATCCTCACACACTGGCCATCTCTATAATATCTCTCTATACTGCTACTCTCTATAATATCTTCCCACACTGCCCCTCCCTAAATTGTCCCCCCACACTGCTACTCTCTAAATTATTCCCCGACACTGCCCATTTCTATGATAGGCCCCACGCTGCCCCATTTCATAATATTCTCTCCCCATTGCCCCTTTCCATAATATCCACCCCATTTCCTCTCTGCATAAAGTCTCTTCCCACACTCACCCACAACATAATGACCTCATCTCACTACTGCACGTTGGGGTGGGGGCTAACCACTCGATGGTGACCAACCACTCGATGGTGACCACTCTTTCTTGGTCCGGCTTGCTGTATCTCTTGCAGCCAGTACCATACTTCTTCTCAAACCACTCTCAGGCAATCTGACTCCTGTTCCTGCCCCCCTCTTTCTCTCTTTCCTGCACTTTTTGGTGCCAGGTTAGACCAAGCTCGCAGTTCAGAAGGGGTGCACGGCTCAGCTGGCTAGTCCATAGCACATATAAAACAGGGGAGCACTGCCTTTTAAAGTCATAGCACCCTTAACCATCTCATAGGGATGATACCCCTACAGTAGGATAAGAGTGCCCACTTTGAACTTACATTCCTTATAAGTAGACACAAATGCAGTATGAATGTGGTGTGGTACAATTTGGTGAAAATGGCTTTGGGCCACCACCTTTGCTTTACCCATCGAACTATTCACAGTAGTGGCTAACTGTAAGCTTTAATCAGATTGATAGACTAGGGCTACTGTTATCTGGACACTGGATGGTAGAGATATTAGGAATATATTACAGCTGTTGTAGTTAGTTTGTTTTTGGTTGGGGGGCTTTAATTTTGCTACATATCCATAACCTGTACTGCATTTAATAACATTTGAAATGGTTTAAACTTACGTCCAAGTTGTAGTTCCGTAAGGAATAAAGTCTTGTTGCTGTGGGGGCGATGACAGCTGTAATTACCACTCTCGTGTTTCTTCGCTTCCACTAGTGTGAGATGGTGACTTCCATTCAAATTCACATCATCGCTGTTCTCAATTTCCCTACCGTTAAACCTCCATTCAACATAAGGAACAGAAGTATGACAATGCACTACTATCTCTTTTCCTAGTATACCAAACTGACGAGTAAATGGTATTGCCTCTGTGGAAAAAAAATAAGAGGAAAAATTTAATTATTCTTCTTCTTGGTCAGTAATCAGTACATAGCTTTTAAAATAAACTGCTGATGGAAATATCATTTATGTCACGTACATTTATTTTGATGCTTACTGAGACTCTATTCACACCACGTATGTGTAGCGCCCAGGGAAGGGGGTACTCGGTCCCAGGCGGTAACGAATGGGAATGTCACTCTGGTGCCCTGGGCCCCTTTTTTTAAAAGGGGATATTTACAGGGGTGAATAGAGTTAATGTCATGTGACGCCACCTGCGTGCTTGGGAGATGATGGGGGATAATAACGGAGACCACATCAGGTTGTCTTTAACAGTCTCTACTCACTTGGACCCAGGAGTTGCTGGTTCAGGTCCCTTGGACTATCAGTGCCAATGTAGTGACCCAGGTTGCTCTGTCATCGGCACTCTCTGTTTGTTGGGTCCCCGTAGCGTGGAGCGTTTGGGGCCCGACTGTCCCTTTTGGGGTACAGTCTCCTTCTCCGTACGGCGGGCAGTGCGGACCCTGATCCTAGTATACTGCTGATGCCCCCGGATTATTTGGTTTGGTGAAGTCCGTGAAGGTGTCCTCACGGGCAGGTATTTATCAAGCCGTGTAGAACTGGCGCCTGATCTAGAGCCCTGTGCCCCGTGTGTGCTCCGGTCCTAGCGGTATCTCCGGTACCCAACCTAGCGACCTCTCTTCTGGTCACCGCTGCATTCCAGCTCAGGTACGTCCGCACACCTCTCCTGTGTGATACACTCTCTAGACTCTCTTCTGACTGCTGACCCCTCCAACTTGGCTGGCTAATCCCAGGGACTCGTTTCTTTCCATGGCGACCATCCCCTTACATGGTTAACCCTCTATGCCCGGTGTGGAGTGGAGAAGTAGGATTTTAGTTGTGCTATGGTGGTATCGGCACTAATACTCCAGGTCACAGGGGGTAGGTCCTGCATCCCCAAGAGGATGCAGTTCCTTGTAGTGCCCTGAGTGTCTCAGGCGTGCTACATATGGTCTTATAAAATCCATACTTTTAAAATCCTTTGGATGGTAGACTTGGTGAGTTCTTATCAAACTATTGTTCTGGGTTAAAGCCATGAAGCCAAAGTAGACTTCAAACTGGTTGGGATGGCACATTATAGGGATCGACAGAGGGGCACTAGCGGTTGGACCCCCACAAAACTAGCTTTTATTATAATCTGATACTTCAGTGTCTGCTGTTGTATTTTAAATATTAGGAAGTGAAAGTTGCAATTCACACAAGTTTTACCGACTTCCCATTTTGCATTAGTAGAAATGACAAACTGAGACCTCAGAGACTAAATGTTATGGATTTTCACAATGACGTTGGACAATTAGTGCTATGATTCACTGTTTGTCAAGCCACTGTACAATGCAGACAATGAATGAAGGTGTGACAGGTTTACAATAAATAATAACAATATTGTTTGTAGTAAATCGTCCAGGACAATTATGGAAACACAATGGGAAAATGTAAATGGTGTTTATATTAAGGCTTTACAAAATTCACTCATTTTCATTTTGGCTCATCATATTCTGAATTTTGTCATTAGCTTTAAAATAACAAAATAAGCTACAATGCCTCTGCTATACTCTGATTAGAACTGCAATCTGCCAAAGGTGTGGCTTGTTTGTCAAAAAAATATGGGCTTTGTGAGAAATTGGAGACTTTAACTAGGACTTGTCATTGCGTTTAAAAAAAAGAGTTAAACACTTTGTTTAAATCCCTGAGCTCCCCTGAATCTGCCTCTCTTTTCTGCACTGTTTCATTCCATTGCAGAGATATTCACATTTGTTTCTTTTGGAGAGCACTATGTGAAATCTCTGCTTGCAGGCCAACTGTACATTTCTTAGAGTCTTCACTAGAGGTGTGCACGTTCACCCCTCACTCCCAGAAAATGCCAATTATAGCTTGGCAGTGTCTGGAATACTAGATTAGCTGCCGAGCTGTAATTGGCAGTGACTGAGAATGCTAGATCAGCTGCTAAGCTGTGATTAGCAGTGTCTGGAATGTTGAATCAGCTGCCGAGCTGTGATTGGCAGCATCTGGGAATGCTAGATCAGCTGACGAGCTGTGATTGGCAGCATCTGGGAATGCTAGATCAGCTGCTGAACTGTGGTTGGCAGTGTCTGGAATGCTAGATCAGCTGCTGAGCTGTGATTGGCAGTGTCTGGAATGCTAGATCAGCTGCTGAGCTGTGATTGGCAGTGTCTGGAATGCTAGATCAGCTGCCAAGTTGTGATTGGCAGTGTCTGGAATGCTAGATCAGCTACCTAGCTGTGATTGGCAGCATCTGGGAATGCTAGATCAGCTGCTGAGCTGTGGTTGGCAGTGTCTAGAATGACAGATCAGCTGCTGAACTGTCTGGAATGCTAGATCAGCTGCTGAGCTGTGATTGGCAGTGTCTGGAATGCTAGATCAGCTGCCAAGTTGTGATTGGCAGTGTCTGGAATGCTAGATCAGCTACCTAGCTGTGATTGGCAGCAACTGGGAATGCTAGATCAGCTGCTGAGCTGTGGTTGGCAGTGTCTAGAATGACAGATCAGCTGCTGAGCTGTGGTTGGCAGTGTCTGGGAGATAGAGGTGAAAGCACAAATCCCCAGTGAATACGGTGATGAAACAAGCTGAGATTTTCCGTATTGAGTTCCACAAGAAACAAATATGAATATCTATTAAATGGAGCAACACAGTGCAAAATGGAAAAGAGTATCCCAATCAGGGGACCTCAGGGATTTTTCCAAAGGTGTTTAAATCAATTTTTTACTTAGAACGTGAAAAGTTCTCTTTCCTAGTTTCAAGAAAAGCTAAGAGTAGATGACACATCTCTTAATACTTTATAATTACCTTAAGTAGAAACCAAGCTTCTAAGAAACAAGCAAACCTGAGCTATTAATTTACCTTTATTGTTTGAAACTATCACAAAAATATATTTTCTGTGCAAAATTAAATACTGTTTATTTTAATTTATTATAGTCGTAAGCAATTTTCATTCCTTAGTTAAAAAAATGTCCAAAATTAAAAACTAGTCGTTACTGCAGTTATAAAGACATCCACTAGGTGGCCATGATTCTTTTGTTCATAAATCCCTATTAAAGTGACAAGGGAAGGTCTGCGAAACCAAGAGATTAAAAATGGAGTGAAAACATCACATGGGAGGGAAGAGCAATGAGGCTAGACTGGCTCATCTTGCTTCTTCTGGGAGTCTTGCCAAACAACAATAATGATAAGATACAATTTCAGTTCTCATAATAATAAAGTACATGTAGCAAAATAAACTAATATGGAAACAGCCCTATCACATTTCAAAGAATAAATGAAACAAGGAGGTTTAATGCCTTACACCAACCACTGGGATGCTGCAGCTTTACTGTTCATTTGTAAACTAAATGCATAGAGAACATTACTTGGCTATTGAAGCAAACCAGTCAGCCAGCCCCCTTCACACATAGCAACTCAGTCAGCCAGCCCCCTTCACACATAGCAACTCAGTCAGCCAGCCCCCTTCACACATAGCAACTCAGTCAGCCAGCCCCCTTCACACATAGCAACTCAGTCAGCCAGCCCCCTTCACACATAGCAACTCAGTCAGCCAGCCCCTTTCACACATAGCAACTCAGTCAGCCAGCCCCTTTCACACATAGCAACTCAGTCAGCCAGCCCCTTTCACACATAGCAACTCAGTCAGCCAGCCCCCTTCACACATAGCAACTCAGTCAGCCAGCCCCCTTCACACATAGCAACTCAGTCAGCCAACCCCCTTCACACATAGCAACTCAGTCAGCCAGCCCCCTTCACACATAGCAACTTAGTCAGCCAGCCCCCTTCACACATAGCAACTCAGTCAGCCAGCCCCCTTCACACATAGCAACTCAGTCAGCCAGCCCCCTTCACACATAGCAACTCATCCTCGTGTCAAGCGCAGGCCATGAATTGAAATTATTAGAACCAGCACAGGTATTGTCACAATGATTTTGGGATAGTGAGGAACCAGGTGTCACGTTAGTCACTATGTGCTGTGTCACTTTTGACAGGCTCAGGCCATTGTCATTTTGCCTTCTGTTACTATGTTGATTAAAAGTGTTTCTTTCTTTAGGCACGCTAGGGGTTAATGTCCGTTTCTGTTTCAGCAGCAGACTCCTCATTGCAGCTCAGCTGTTCCTGCTGATGGCCACGTCCGGCCTGGATAAATACCCTCTGCCTCCTGCAGGGGATGCCGGCTATTCAGATCATTCTGGAGCTTGGTCCGGAGGTGGACGGACGTATTTCATTTGCTGCAGCTTCAGCTGCTGGTGTCTGGTGCTGGGTTGTGTAAAAGTTCCCTGGGGTAGTTACTTTCCCCCTTCTGATGTTGGTTCCTGTTCACCTCCATATGTGTTCCCCTACTGTTTGTTTAAGGGTGTCTGTGTGTTGTTGACCCCTCTGTCTGTTGTTTGTTGTTGGTGGGGTTTTTTTGGATCTCCGTCCCGGTCTGGCACCGTGGGTGGGGAGGTGGCTTTACCATTAGGGCCAGGACAGGAGATAGGGAGAGGCTGGGAGCTCAGATGTTGCTACCTTTAAGCGTAATTCAGGGATGAGAGTCAGCCTAGGGCCTACCTTAGCTTGAGGGTAAATGGCAGGAGTTCCTGCCCAGTCATTCTCCTATCCAGTCTTGCTCAGCATGACACCGGGGCTGTTAAGCTATCCCTCAAGCTAGAGGACCCAATGCTATCCCAAATCTCAGGGTTACTCCTAATGGTGGAGAGGCCAGAGTCTCCTTCCTTGCTCTGCTTCTGACCAGTCCTGATCTAATTCCACCTGCCCTGCTCCTAGGGAAGGACAAGACAGGAGTGTGTAGAAATCACAGAAAAAGACAGACAAGAAAAAAAAACCTCTGTCACACAGCACACACACACACACACACACTTAGACAATAAGAGATTTAGGAGGAAAACAAGAGCAGGAAGGAAGTACAAAACAACAGGGTACACTCCACTACAACACCAGGCAAAAAAGCACCACTAAGTACAACTTTCACCAGAGAGAGTCTGGGACACCACACCTCACAGGCCAACATAGAATATATATAGCTGGCATGGGTAGAAGTATTCCAACAGTATAAATAGGAGGGTAGCAGATGTGATAGGTTTCCCCACAACATGTGATTAAAGAAGCAAGCAGACAAGCAGAGATTAACTCTTACTAGCCTGCCTATGAATCAGCACACAAGTTGACACCCGAGTGTGCCCATGTTGATCCCAGACTCCAAAGAAACCATCAGGCAGAGTGTCAGAATCTGCAATTTGAACAGAGTCCAATGCCGCCATGACAGTTGCCAATGTTTGTGCAAAAATCCACGTGACAGGTATCTTCAGATTAGGACATAGTATTTTGCTCAGTTTGTTAACTATTTTAAACACATTTTACATGATATTTTTTCAGCTTGCCAATTTATTTGTCACGGACGATGAAAAAGAACTCTGCACACAAGTTGTAAGACTGCATATAGTATTTAATACCTTGTGATGTTGAACATAATAGACTGTTAGCATCTTGTCTTTTAATTAAATACTGGGTAACATTCGTGTGTGCGATCCATAGGCTGACAGTATGGTGCAATACACTGGCACCTCATAAAAGCACTAAGCCACCCTGCCCTAAATAGTAGGTGTGTTAGATTTTTATTAGTATTTCATCCATGTGCGGCCTAATAACACTGTGACTACTATGCATTCTGAAGGGAACAATTATTTCTGATTTGTTCTCTCACCAAGAGAAACAGAACTCTTACCCACTGTACCAACAGATACATGTCCAATTTCACCATTGCACGGGCAGTAAAACATCCTGTTCAAATAGTTCTTAAAGTTCCCTTGGTCATTGGTTTGCTTCAGACCAGTTCAATGCTGAATGCTAACAAGGTCAGAAAGGAAAAACATAACTCAGACAGCACGTCACATGGAGGATTTTGTAGGCATCGCTGACTGCCATGGTGGTGTCATGTTCTGTGGAGACTACAGATTCTGGAACACTGCCTGCTAACTTCTCTGATGTCTGTGATCAGCAAAGGAGACTTGGCGTCAACCCACAGACTAGAAAGCCATGGACCCCATAGGGGGAGGGGCGACATGACCAGAGGGAAGGGAGGGAGTGAGGGGTTAATAAAGTGAATTAAAGGGCATTATGGGCCCTTATAGGGGATTGGTGGAATAGGGTCACTGTAGGGTGGGGAGGGGGCTAGTATATAAACTATAGGGGAGGGGTCTTACCTTCCTTGTGACTCCGGACAGTAAAGGATTCCGACCTGTCCAACGGCATGGCGGACCTCCAGGAACGGGACAGGACGATCCGATCAGCGATGGCGGTGCACGGGGCCCAGGCAGTGCAGTCCCACTTCAGGGCTGCCTGGGTTTCCCCCCCCCCCCCATCATCAGGTATTCTCCGGCCGCAGGGGGGGCAAGGAGGCCCAGTGAGAGCCCCCCTCGGGACCCTCCGCGGCGGGGCGGGCAGCGGCTGCTTCCAGCGTCTGCCCCGGCCGCAGGGAGGAATCTCCGGCGAGGCCGCGGCGGCCGCAAAGGGGGCGTGGCCAGCCCGGGGCCTTCTCCTGATGTCGGGCCTCGGGCTGGAGTGAGGAGCCCAGCGGCGTCTCCCGGCCGGGAGCGAGCCCGGCGACGATCTGAGGCCAGCGGCGGCCTGGACGGAGGCGGGCCCGGCCTGGGGCCTACTTCTGGTCCCAGGCCTCGGGCTCAATTACCAGGCCAGCGGCAGCCCGGGACCGGGGGGCGTGCCCAGCGGTGATCGGAGGTTTGAGAGGGGGCGTGCCCAGCCTGGGGGGCCTGCTCCTGGTGACGGGCACCCTGCGGAGTGACACGGCCCTGCGGCAGCTTCCAAATGGGAGCGGGCCCTGCAATTGAATGAGGCCAGCAGTACCCCCCGTGAGTGGCGGGGGGGCTGGGCGCAGGCAGCCAGCGGGGGGACCGGTGTGTGCAGGCGGCACCCGGATACCCGTGAGGCTGCGGGGAGCAGGGGGGACGGCAGGAGCCCTGCGGTTCCCGCCAGGTCCCTCAGGTCATCAGTACTGCGCCCGGCAGCAGCGGTCTCCCCCTCCCGGGGAGGACCCGGCGGGATGCCACGGTTGGGGCCCCTGGAGGGCTGGAGGCGACGGTGGGGAGCCACCTGAGCTCAGGGAGAGGCTCCTCCAAGAAGAGGATTCGGTCAGCGGCGGCCCGGGGGACAGGACGGTCTCGCGGGCTGTCGCCGCACAGGAAGAGACGGATGCCCACCGCCAGTGCCCACGCGGCGGCCCAGGAGGGCGGCCGTGGTGGAGGGGAGGCATCGGCTGCGTCCCCTGGAGCTGGAATGGTGGAGGACGACTACAGCGAGGAAGAAGAGGGAGCCCTCAGGTCGGGGGGACGAATCTGACGAGCAGATGGCGGAGGACGTCGCGGTTCCAATTTCCATTTCTGCGCCACGGTCGGGTGAGCTAGCCGTGGATTCGGCATTGCTTGCGGCGCGGGGTGCTAGTTTTGGGGAGGTGGCTGCGGGCACGGCAGCGCCAAGGGGGGTCAGCATTGCTTAGTCAGTTGCTGGGCTTGTTGCAGGGTTTAACGCGCGCGCCGGCGGCAGCAGCGGCCTGGACGGGTCGACGGTGGAGGGCGCAGCGTCGGTCAGCAGTGAGGCGGCGCCGGTAGGGACGGGTGCGGTTGGTGGAGTAGTGGAGCCCGCGGGTTAAACAGCGGTAGAACAGGAAAATGGGGATGAGGTGGTGCGTTTGGCGGATAGGGCTAAGTTTACGTGTGCTTTGAGGGACCGTTAAGGGCTCACCTCCAGAGGGAGGTGAGGGACAAGATTGGGAAGGGGGAGTATGTGAAGATATTTTCCCTGCTACCCCTGTTAAAAAAAAAAAAAAAATTTAATCTGGACAAGGTGAAGCCGAACGACTCCCAAGAAGGAAGGGGAAGAGGAAGAAAAACGCCGTTATATGCTCATTCCTCGCCCCCCTTTTTTCCAATTGGCTGCAGGCGTTTGCAATTTGGCAAGTGTCATAGGGGAAAAGGAGCCGGAGCACTGCTCGGCTCTGTTTGACTATCGGGATGCAATGGGGGAGGCGTATCGCACGGACAGGGGCTTGCCATGGCTGCGGTATGATGTGCAGTTTAGGCGGCGGAAGGCGTTGCGGCCCGGCATGCGGTGGGACCGTGAGGACATTTCCTTAGGGATGCGTTGAATGGCGGCCCCGAGCCAACCCCTCCCCCCCCCCCTTTCATGGCGGCGCCGGGGGGAACGGGAGCCATGCCCTCGGGTACCCAGAAAAAGGGATTGTGCTGGCAAGTTGGCGACGGCCGGTGCAAATTTGGGGCAGCATGCAGGTTCGAGCATGAGTGCTCCGGCTGAGGGGGGACGGGTTTTGGTAAAAGGGAGGACGCCAGTGAAAATAGGGGCAATGGCGCCATCTTTTAAATAGGTATCCGGGCGGGGCAGCGGCGTCAATTTTGCGGTTTGGTTTTTTATACGGTTTTCAGATTTCGTCGGCGGTCGAGGCATGGCCTCCGGTTTGTCGTACTTTACGGTCGGCAAGGGACCACCCTATGGTTGTGGGTGGGAAGTTGGGGACAGAGGTTGAGTTGGGCAGGATGGGGGGGTCCATTTGAGAGCCCGCCGTGCAGTAATCTGGTGGTGTCCCGGTTGGGGGTGGTGCCAAAGAAGGAGCCGGATAAATTTCGGCTCATCCAGCATCTTTCATTTCCGGGGGGGGTCGTCAGTGAATGATGGCATCGCGCTAGAATTGTCGGCAGTGTACTACGTCTCGTTTGACAAAGCGCTGGACTTGGTGCGGGCGGCGGGATGCGGTGCATTGATGGCAAAGGTGGATGTAGAATCGGCGTTTCGTTTGCTGCCGGTGCATCCGGAGAGCCAGCACCTTCTGGGTTGCTGGTGGGGTGATGAGTTTATGTTGATCATTGTTCGCCTATGGGCTGTTTCAATTTCTGGTTTGTATTTTGAGGCGTTTAGTTCCTTTGCTGAGTGGGTGGTGCGGGACGTGTCTGGGTGTCCTCCATTATCCTCTATCTAGATGATTTTCTTGGTGTCGGTCCGGCGGGATCCATGGTTTGCGCTGGCTCGTTGTTCGCCTTACAGAGAGTGGCGGATAGCTTTGGGTTCCCTTTAGCACAGGATAAGTCGGAGGGGCCGGCGACGGTTATGCGGTAATTTTTTGTTTTCTTTGGGGACTGAGATTGACTCTTTGGCTATGGAATGCAGGCTGCCGGAGGGGAAGATGGTGGCCTTGTGGTGAGTGGTAGCAGCAATGCTGGCAGCACGGAAAGGGCGGCTGAAGGTGGTGCAGTCTTTGCTCGGGAAGTTTGAACTTTGCGTGCAGGATTATGCCAATGGGGCGGGTGTTCGCCAAGATTTTGGCGGCAGATAGGGTAGGCGTACGGTCCCCGGCGCATTTTGTACGGGTCACGCGGGAGATCAAGGAGGATTTTCTGGTTTGGGATGTTTTTCTTGCAATGTTTTAACGGCCGAGCCTTGTGGTTGAAGAAGGTGGTGCCCAATGGTGTGCTAGAACTGAACAGGGACGCGGCCGGGTCGGCAGGTTTCGTCACCACTTTTTCAGGGACATTCGTATGTTGGGAGGTGGCCTGAGGAATGGCGGCAGGTTGGTCTGGTTAGGAATCTGGCCTTGCTGTGGTTATTTTCGATCGTGGTGACGGTGGAATTGTGGGGGGTCGCAATTTTCGGGATGTAAGTGTGCGATCACTGCGATAATCAGGCGGTGGTGCATGCGATAAACAGCTTGTCAGCAGAGTCCGGACCGGTAGTGGCTTATCTGCGGCATTTGGTGCTCAAGTGTTTACTGTGGAACGTTCATGTGGTTGCGAAACACGTGGTGGGGGTTGATAACGGGGTGGCGGACGCTTTATCTCATTTTCAGTCCACAGGTTGTGGGAGTTCATGCCGGGGGGCAGACGAGATCGGAGCAGTGTCCAGAGGACTTGTGGAGCCTGGTGAGGCATTGATTGCGGGTTTCATTATGAATTCGGTGAGTGGCAGGAGATGCTGGGAGTTATGTTTGGTGACGGGCGAGCAAATTACTTGTTGGCGCTACTGGCACTAGTGAGCGAGGATTTCAGGGCTGGGAAGTCAGCATCAGCAGTGATACTTAGGGTGGCGGCTGTGGCCTTTTTTGGTTGAAGGTCAGGGGTGAGTGGGGCGTGTCGCGGAATTTTGGGGCGGCAGGCCTTGAAGGGTTTTTTCGAAAAAAGGGCGAAGGAGCGGGACACTAGGTGGCCCATTTCTTTGGTTTTGTTACGGCAATTGGTGGACGGTTTGCGGGAAATTTGTGTCTCAGTTTATGAGAGGGTGCTTTTGAAACGGCTTTTGTGTTAGCCTTTTTGGGGCGTTGGTGAGCCCTTCCAGGTTCAGGGGGGGTGGTCTGATGTCCGAGGTTGTGGCATTGGTGGGACGGAGAGTAGAGTGTCAGCTTAGGCGGTCCAAAAACAGACCTGATGGGTCGAGGCAGGTTGGTTGTGATGGATGCGTTGTGCCCGGGGCAGTTGGTGAGGAAGTTTTGCGGCTTGGGGGCGGTCCTCCGGGCCTGCTGTTATGGCACTTGGATGGGTCTTGGTTTGTCTCGTTACCAGTTTGTGGCCGTACTGAGGAGTTGTTGCGCTGTGCGGGGGAATGCTCGGGAGATTATGGGCCTCATTCCTTCAGGATCGGGGCGGCTGCGGAGGCTTCGCGTTGTGGCCTGGGTGATGACATGGTGGGACGAATCGGTTGGTGGGAGTCTTATCGTTTTTCGGGGTTATGTGCGCCCACAGTTGTTGTCCCAGTGAGGGCTTTATGGAGTAGTTGGTTGTGACTTTGTCGGGGTTTCATGCTAAAAAATTGGTGTTGGTGGGGTTTGTTTTGGTAAAGTTTTTGTGGTTGTAGGAATCTGCCTGATATGGATTCTGGGGCTCTCCTTCGTGTTCTGGGGGGCCCGTCGGGCCGATGCTCGCCTGAATGGTCGGCAGTTGGGTGGACAGATCGCTTGCGTTGGTCAAGTGGTTCGGTGTGCGGGGCATGGAATGGAGCGGGGTCGTGACGGAGTTTGAATACTATTGCAGGGTGGATAGACCTCCGAACGTGTTGGTTTTTGCACGTGGGGGGGGAAGTGACTTGGGAGTGCGGGCATCACGTGATTTGATCTGGGACATCAAGATGGATCTATTGCGTTTATGGACCAGGTATCCGGGTTTGATAGTGGTATGGTCGGATTGTGGCCACATTGGTGTGGAGGGGGGCACGGTCAGTTGAGAAGCTGAATCGCGCCCGGGATCATGTGAACAGGGTGGTTGCGCGTTTCGTGCGGAGAAACGGCGGTAGTGTAGTGTGATGTGCGGATCTGGAGTCGCCAAAGTGGCAGTTTCGAAGGGGTGATGGGGTTCACCTTACTGAGATTGGTTCTGATCTCTGGGCCTTGGGTTTGCGTGATGGTGGAGCAAGCCTTGGGTGTGTGGCGGGTCCAGGCCACGTAAGGTGTCACGTGTCCTGTCCTGTGGCGGGGGTAGGTCTGGTCCAGAGGCGGTTGTAAGGGATTGGTGGCTGGACTGAGAGGCACTGTCTTGGTATGGTGTCTCCGGGTTCCGGTAAATTGCAGGCACGGGGTTCTGCAAGGTTTGGGGGGTATTAATCCACGGGGTGATTAATACCTCATCTCTGGGTCGGAGTGTTGCGGCCAGGGATATTGGTGGAGGAAGTGGTTTCTGGACCGGGCCTACATGGGGTTACATGTACAGTTATTATTTATGTGTTACCTATTATTTGTTTGGGGTCGCCCGTTGGACGGCGCCCCCTTGTGTTAGTATGTTAATAATAGGTAATAAAGGCTGCTGTGGCCAATTTGTTTAACCAAGTCACATGCAGTCGGTGTGTTATTTATTAGGTTAAGTGGGTATACTAACCATCACGACCGGAGAATCCTTCCTCAGTGGTCATGTAGTTCATAGGCAGGCCAGCAAGAGATATTCACTGCTGGGGCTGCCTGTTAATCTCCTTTGATCTCATGCTGTGGTGGAGCCAGCCACATTCACTCCCCTCCTATATATGTTGTTAGACAATATCTTTAATGCCAGCCATAGCTAGTCTATACTGGTTAGTGAGGTATGGTGATCCAGACTTACTGGTGGTTGTAGTACTTTTTTGATGTGAGCAGTTGTGGTGTTATCTCTTGTTATCCTTTTGTTGCTGCCTTGCTTCTTGTTTTTCAACTCAATCTGTTTGTTCATATGAGTTTATAATGTGGCTGAGTTTTGTTTTTTCCCTGACTGTATTTAACTGTGTTGTCATCACACTCCTGCCCCTTCCTTCCCTGAGGGTAGGACAGATTAGTTTTGATCAGGAGACTAGCCAGCCACAGGACTTAGGCATCTCCACCATTGGTGGTAACCTTGAAATAAGGAATAGTCTAGGGTCCCCTAGTGTGAGGGACAGTATAGGAGCCCCCTGTCTCTCCCTATACCGCAGTCATATTGTGATATTATAGCTGGCTATAATTTCATTACATTTCAGTATGGATCCGGTTGTTCCATTAGCAAAACAATTGCAGACCTTGTCTCTTCAGGTGGCTGAATTAAAAGGAGCAATACAACAATGACCTCAGCCTGCCACATCGGTGCAGTCTGTCCTGGTTTCTGGATCATCAGAACCCAAACTGTCTCTCCGAGAAAGATTTTCAGGGGAGCGCCATAACCGGTTTTGCTATGTTCAGATAGGTGTGTAAGTTGTATTTCTGTTTACATCCCCACTCCTAGCCAGCCAAGATTATTTAAATTCTTGTTTTAGGGATTTTCATCCATTCTTCCTTGGAAAAGTCTTCCCATTCTGTGATATTCCTGGGTCATCTTGCATGCACTGCTCTTGTGAGGTCTAGCCATAGATTTTCAATGATGTTCAGATTAAGAGACTGTGAGGGCCATTGCAAAACCTTCAGCTTGCACCATTTGAGGTAGTCTATTGTGAATTTTGAGGTGTGTTTAGGATAGTTATCCACTTGTAGTGTGGCGCCCTGGACAAGCCAGGACGTCACAGGTACTGCAACAACACACCCCACACCCCGCTTAGGAACATCTAAGTCAGACACTAATCCTTGTTGCCTCCCTCCAGGGGCTGATGTCCACACCAGGTGGGGCGGAGCCAGGCGGTTGGCTCCTCCCACCAAGGAGTTCACAGTCCTGGAGGCGGGAAAAGGAAGGCAGTTGAGTTGGGAGTTAGTGACGAGGAGTTGAGAGTGAGAGTCAGGGAAGTGGTAATGGAGGAACTGACTGGCCGTGTCCGGGTACGTGGCCCGGGCACCTGACAGCAAGGTTGGCAGACGGTGGTGACCGTCTGCAGGAGAGGCCGATTGAGGCACAACCATAAGGACCGGGGACGGGCGGTGGCCCGCCGGTACCGGATCAGGGAGCGAAGAGAAGCCAGCACCATCCGGCAGGGCCTACGGACCCCGACCAGGCTAGGAGTCACCGTTAAACCGGTCAAATCCGTCAGCGACGGGAACCTCCAGGGTTTCCAGCAGTAAAGACCCGACTGAAGGCAACCGTCCAAACCGTGAGGGAGAGAAAGCTACCGCCAGAGATAGAGCTCCCAGGGCCAGAGCCTGCGGGCAAACAGGGGCTCCCTTAGCCAACCTACCGCTGCGGAGCGGGTTACCCGTGGGAAGCCATCGGGGCCGAGAACATAACACCGGTGCAGGGAGAGACAGTTACCGCCAACCTACCGGGAGTGACCGTCGCAGCCGTCTGTGGGACTCGTCCATCCAGCCGTTTGTTTTACCAGAGACTCCGTGTGCATTACTGGCTAAGTAAGTACCACCGTGCCGTCTGGCACTGCGCTGCCCCGAGACCCTGCACCTGGCCAGCCCCGCAATCCATCAACCAGACAACAACTCCGGGCCCCGGGACTACCAAAATCCCCCTACCCACGGAGGGGAGAGAAACATCCCAGCTGCTCCCTGTCATCGCTCCCGGGATTCCCGTACAGAGCAGCGGTAGTGCCCCAACCTCACCACACACCGTGGGTGGCGTCACAAACCGACATCCTAAACCCCAACAAACTGCCCCTTTCACTCACGGGCAAGCAGCGCCGCTCGAGTCCCTGGATCCGGCCCACCGCTTGAGCCACCGAGCAGCAGCAGCAGCGCCGGACCCGAGCGTGGTGAGCGCAGCGCCCCGCCGCCCGCGACAGTAGAAGCCATCCTCTTTTCAACTTCAGCTTTTTTACAGATGGTGTTATGTTTGCATCAAGAATTTTTAATTTCATTGAATCCATTCTTCTCTCTAGCCGTGAACTGGTCCTCATGCCATTGGATGCATCATAACCATAAAGTATGATTGATCCACTCCCCATGCTTGGTGATATGTTATTTTCCTGAAATTCTGGACCCCTTTTTTTTCCACACATACCTTTGATCATTGTGGCCAAAGAGTCACATTTTAACCTCATCGGTCCACAAGACTTGTTTTCAAAACTCATCAGGTTTGTTTAATTGTTCTTTTGCATATTTCTGATGCTGAATATTATGGTGAAGAGGTTTTCTTCTAATGACTCTTTCATGAAAGCATATGTGTGCAGGTGTCTCTGAACAGTAGAACAATGTACCACAACTCCAGAGTCTGCTAAATCTTCCAGTCTTTTGCAGTCAGGCAGGGTTCTGATTTGGCTCCCTAGCATTCCTACGAGCAGACATTTTCCTTGGTCTTCCAGACCTTATCTTGACCTCCACTGTTCCTGTTAACTGCCATTTCTTATTTACATTTCAAACTAACTAAAAGGCAACAACAAAATGCTTTCCTATTTTCTGTTAATCGTCACTTGCTGTGTGGGCCCCACCATTTTCAGAGTGCTAGTCAGGTGCTTAGAAGAACCCATGGAATTACCAACTAAAGCAAATAAATGTGGAGACAGATCCATAAATAATGGGGTACTCCACCTATCTAGATATAAATTGGAAAATTAATACCTGCTGAGCTAAAACAGCAACTCCTTTTTGCCACAGCCAATTGTTGTGTTTGTTGTTTTGTTTTTGCCTCCACCACTTCCAAGAATAATAAAAAAGTTATTTGTTTCCACCAATATAGCCATGTGGGGCTTGTTTTTTGCAGGATGAGTCGTAATTTTGAATAACACCATTTAATTTAATATGTCATGTACTAGAAATGGGAAAAAATAATCCAAGTCTGGTGAAATGTTGAAAAAAATAAGCAAGTCTGTCCTAACCCGGCGAGGCGCTGCTGTGCGTGAAATGGTCACCGTAGTCTGAGATGTCTCCCGCATCCCTCCCCTGTAATTTTAATTTTTGGATGAAATAAAGAAGGTTTTTTCTGAAGAGTGAGTGCTTCCTCTTTTCTTTTCCTCCTTATTGGATATGGATTTGTGGGCTCACTGTTAGGTCGAGCACCGCCCGGTTCTGATGTCTGATACACAATGGACTTTACTTGCTAAGTGGAGCTAGGTACAGTGGGTATGGTAAGTATTCAGACCCCTTTACATTTTTCACTCTTTGTTTCATTGCAGCCATTTGGTAAATTCCAAAAAGTTAATTTTATTCACAT
The DNA here is from genome assembly GCF_048569485.1 of Anomaloglossus baeobatrachus. Lineage (NCBI taxonomy): Eukaryota > Metazoa > Chordata > Amphibia > Anura > Aromobatidae > Anomaloglossus > Anomaloglossus baeobatrachus. The sequence continues at coordinate 309,102,645 of NC_134357.1, read as the reverse complement.
TAAAGTACACTCTGCTCCCCATCTTGACGGAAAAAAAACAGAAATGTAGACATTTTTGCAAATTTATTAAACAAGAAAAACTGAAATATCATGTGGTCATAAGTATTCAGACCCTTTGCTCAGTTTTGAGTAGAAGCACCCTTTTGAGCCAGTATAGTCTTCTTGGGAAGGATGCAACAGGTTTTTCACACCCGGATTTGGGAATCCTCTGCCATTCTTCCTTGTAGATCCTCTCCAGTTCTGTCAGGTTGGATGGTGAATGTTGGTGGACAGCCATTTTCAGGTCTCTTCAGAGATGCTCAATTTGGTTTAGGTCAGGGCTCTGGCTGGGCCAGTCAAGATCGGTCACAGAGTTGTTCTGAAGCCAGTCCTTTGTTATTTTAGCTGTGTGCTTAGGATCATTGTCTTGTTGGAAGGTGAACTGTCAGCCAAGTCTGACGTCCAGAGCACTCTGGAAGAGGTTTTCTTCCAGGATATCTCTGTATTTGGCCACATTCATGTTTCCTTCAATTACAACCAGTTGTCCTGTCCCTGCAGCTGAAAAACACCCCCATAGCATGATGCTGCCACCACCATGTTTCACTGTTGGGATTGTATTGGGCAGGTGATGAGCAGTGCCTGTTTTTTTTCCACACATACCGCTTCAAATTATCACCAAAAAGTTCTATCTTTGTCTCATCAGAGAATCTTACTTCTCATAGTCTGGGAGTCCTTCATGTGTTTTTTTGCAAACTCTATGCGGGCTGTTATATGTCTTGCACTGAGGAGAGGCTTCAGTCAGGCCACGCTGCCATAAAAGCCTGACTGGTGGAGGGTTGCAGTGATAGTTGACTTTGTGGAATTTTATCCCATCCCAGAGAGTACAATAATGAGAAAAAAATGAACTTTTTTTAATTTACCAAATGGCTGCAATGAAATAAAGAGTGAAAATTTATAAAGGGGTCTGAATACTTTTCGTACCCACTGTATATGTTTGGTCTCTGGTGTCGAACGAATTGTTGCTTTGTGGATCTTTTTACCTCAAGAAGCGCTGTCACATTCCTTACAAGCAGTTATACAGCATTAATCATTCTATTGATGTTACCAATCAGTGGCTGTTTAGTGTAGTTCAAAGTGCAAACACATCACTCTTTCACACTGAGGGGGGGCTGCCAACAGTTGTGGAATCACAATCTGCTTGCTAGGATCCTTCCTGTGTGATGCCTGTCTTTTTACATTATTGCAGCATTGTCTGTGACCAGGGATTATATGCTCTCCTGGCTGGTGCACACTTGGGATTCTGTATCTGGACACTTGGTGTTTGCTCTTGTCTGTTTTGGGCCTCCTGATCAACCGCATGAATGGGGAAACGCGTCGAGGAGGGCAATTATTTGCTAATCTCAAACAAAGAGGACCCTTTTAATACAGCAAATCCATATAGCAAGTGGACTTCTAATGGTGGAGAACTCCACAGAGACGCTGATTGCTGGATTAGGGCGTTTTCACCAATTGTGTACAAGACTTATGCAAAGGACTTTCTATAATATATGAAGCTAAGTATTGCTTATTGTGGATCTCCTTATTAAGTATGTGTACATCTTATGTCCTCGTGTGAATATTACCATTATGGTGTAAATCTGGTTTCTGTTCAACTCTGCCTTTTGGGGTATTTCTTGGGCTGCCGTATAGCCAATATTTACATAATCTTCATCTTATTATTTATGTGTTGGCTGTCATGGTGATTAAAGTCTATATGGTGGAAGGCTGATTAAATAGGGTGGATTTTTTCCATTGTTATTGTACTTCTATAGAATAATTAGTTGAACCCCTACGTATACTATGATATAAGGATTGCACTGTCAATTTATACATGTTCTAGTGTGTTTTTTGCACGTTTGCGTGTAAATTTTAATAATATGTTGTAATAAAATATTGTATTGTGTAATTTCGTGATTTTTTATCTGAAGGCCTTCATCCTAAAAAAGGTAACCTTAACATGTGATGTGTACTTTCAGCATTTTCAGTGCAGTACTCAATGACAATGATTAGCTGTTCAAGTTGTACCATAAGATTTGCTGGACCACTGGAATTTCTAGTTAGAATTAAGGCCTAAAACACACTTCCGCAAAAAAAACGTACGTGTCTTACGGTCCGTTTTTCGGGTCCGTGTTCTTTTTCTAGGGACGTTTCTCCGGTACGTATGACATCCGTGTTGATGGCGTATGCTGTCCGTGTGTGCGTGTGGAATGACCGTGTGTGCGTGTGGCATGACCGTGTATGTGTACGTGGAATGTCCGTGTGGAATGTCCGATTGTGTGTTGCACAATGTCATTTATAGATGTCGGCTGACAGCAGACAGAGTTGCGTGATGAGAATGAACTCGGGTGAACTTCACCCGACTTCATTGTCATGCCGCGGCTCTGTTTGTGTCACGTCCTGATTAGCGGTCACCTGTGCAGGATTCACCGGTGACTAGTGATGAGCGAGTACTAAAAAGCTCGGGTGCTCGAGGCTCGGGCTGAGCATCCAAAGATACTCGTGTACTCGGCCCGAGCACCGAGCCCAATGTTATCCTATGGGAGACCCGAGTATTTTTCTAAAATGACCCCCGGCAGCATGTAGAAACCCTAAAAATGTCACAAAAGTCTCAGAAGAGTGCTCAAATGACATGGCAGCAACATGGGAAGACCCCTTGAAGCATTTATCACTCAAAAGTCACAGCTGTGAACAATATTGTCCGCGTTTTACGCCATTTTTACGGACTCACCAGAAAACCTTCCAAAATGACACCAAATGAATTTCCATGGCGGAAATGTTAAGGGCACATACCCAATAGTGAGATAGAGCTGGTGTATGTTACTTTTGGAGATTACATGAAAGATTTTACGTGAAAACATTGTGTGGCACGCCGATGTCCCTGAGAAGAGACGTACATGAAGGCCTCTTGAGTCTAATGTGCCCCATTTTGAGGAAGTGAGTCTTTGTAGTATTTTCCTTTGCCAGGGCAGTCCAAAATTGTGAGGTTCACCAATGCCCCTGCATACAGACGTGCAAACCTGAAGTGCCCATTGTAAGAAAGTGGGTCTATTGTAGTATAGCCCTTAGATAGGGCAGCCAAAAATTGAGAGGCTCCACATTGTCCCTGGATAGGGACATGCATTGAGGGCCTGTAAACCTAAAGTGCCTATTGTAAGGAAGTGGGTCTTTTGCAGTATAGCCCTTTGGCAGGGCAGCAAAAAATTGGGAGGCTCCACATTGTCCCTGGATAGAGACGTGCATGAGGGCCTGTAAACCTGAAGTGCCCATTGTAAGGAAGTGGGTCTTTTGTAGTATAGCCCTTTGGCAGGGCAGCCCAAAAATTGGGAGGCTCCACATTGTCCCTGGATAGAGACGTGCATGAGGGCCTGTAAACCTGAAGTGCCCATTGTAAGGAAGTGGGTCTATTGTAGTATAGCCCTTAGGCAGGGCAGCCAAAAATTGGGAGGCTCCATGTTGTCCCTGGATAGAGACGTGCATGATGGCCTGTAAACCTGAAGTGCCCATTGTAAGGAAGTGGGTCTATTGTAGTATAGCCCTTTGGCAGGGCAGCCAAAAATTGGGAGGCTCCACATTGTCCCTGGATAGAGACGTGCATGATGCCCTGTAAACCTGAAGTGCCCATTGTAAGGAAGTGGGTCTTTTGTAGTAAAGCCCTTAGGCAGGGCAGCCAAAAATTGGGAGGCTCCACGTTGTCCCTGGATAGAGACGTGCATGATGGCCTGTAAACCTGAAGTGCCCATTGTAAGGAAGTGGGTCTATTGTAGTATAGCCCTTTGGCAGGGCAGCCAAAAATTGGGAGGCTCCACATTGTCCCTGGATAGAGACGTGCATGATGGCCTGTAAACCTGAAGTGCTCATTGTAAGGAAGTGGGTCTTTTGTAGTATAGCCCTTTGGCAGGGCAGCCAAAAATTGGGAGGCTCCACATTGTCCCTGGATAGAGACGTGCATGAGGGCCTGTAAACCTGAAGTGCCCATTGTAAGGAAGTGGGTCTATTGTAGTATAGCCCTTAGGCAGGGCAGCCAAAAATTGGGAGGCTCCACATTGTCCCTGGATAGAGACCTGTTAGGTTCTTAGTGCGTCCGTGCTTGCATTTAAAAACCGCACGTGTGTGCCTGTTGGTGGCAGCGTTCAGGTGCACTTGTGTGCGTTTTGCACAAACTTGGATATAACGCACAAGTCTAGTGAATACACATCAGCACAGCATTGCAAAATGCGCAATGGCGTTGGCAACGAACAAGGAAGTGGACGTGATGGTGGTGCAGGCAGAGACCGAGGTCGTGTGCAAGCTCTAATTTCGCCACAACAAAGGGCCACATCTACTCGCTCCCACGTCCTGTCCCAAATTCTTGGGGACCGCAGCAGTACACCGCTCTTGAACCAAGACCAGTGTCAACAGGTTGTTAGTTGGATAGCGGATAATGCTTCCAGTCAGATTGGCACCACCACAAACACTCTGTCTTCCACACGGTCAAGTGTCAGTAGCCGTGATACTGCACCGCACATTTCAGAACCTGATCCTCCTTCCTACCACCAGGCCGAGTACACGTCCACGGACATTACTGATTCCACACTTGGACACTCGGAAGAGCTGTTCACGTTTCCATTCACACATTCTGGCCTCTCGCCAGCTCCTGTTGAAGTGGGCCATGACGAGATTGTATGTACAGATGCCCAAATATTTGAGCAGCCACGTTCTCACGAAGTTCGCAACGTGTCTCAACAAGGGGTGGACGATGATGAGACACAATTGTCAGGAAGTCAGGAGGAGGAGCAGGGTGCGGAAGAGGAAGACGACGTGGTGGATGATCCAGTAACTGACCCAACCTGGCAGGAGGATATGCAGAGCGAGGACAGCAGTGCACAGAGGGAGGGAGGCGTAGCATCCCAACAGGCAGTAAGAAGCAAGGCCGCTACATCTCGTTGACGGCACACTGGGTTAATATTGTGGAAGCTGGGACCCAGTCTGAGCGAGGGACGGAACACGTCCTTCCCACACCAAGTTTTGCAGGCCCTACCTCAGTCAGGGTTTCACCCACACTCTACAGCTCCGGAATGTAATGCTCCTCAGCCTTCTCCTCCTCCTGCGCATCCTCATCCACTTTACCCTCCACACCAGTCCCAAGCTGGAAGTGTCGCGGGCGGAGGAGGGGACGCTGCGCTCTCCCACTGCTCGGGTCCGGCTGCCGCTGCTCTACGGCTGCTGCTGCTCGGTGGCTTGAGCGATGGCCGGATCCCGGGGACTCGAGCGGCGCTCCTCGCCCGTGTGTGAAAAGGGGTGGTTTGGGTTTTGGGGATATTGTCCGTGACGCCACCCACGGTTATGGTGATTGTGTGGACACCACCGCTGCTCTGGACGGGGATACCGGGAGCGGTGACAGGGAGCAGCTTTGTTGTTATTTCTCCCCTCCATGGGTAGGGGGGTTGGTTGTCCCGGGACCCGGTGATGGGATAGAGATGGATGACAGGCGGGTTGCGGGGCCTGATGAGGTGCAGGGTCGCAGGGGCAGCACTGTGCCGCACGGCACGGAGATACTCACTCAGCCCAATGATGATGACACAGTTCACGGTAAAAAAAGCGGCTGGATGAGCGGGTCCCTCGGACGGCTGCGGTTGTTCCTCCCTGCAGGTTAGTGATGACTGTCTCTCCCTGCACCTAAGTTCAGTGTTGGTAGCGATGGGTTTCCACCGGTAACCCGCTCCCCGACCTGGATATGGGCCGGAGGAGCCCCTTTTGCCCGCAGGCGCTGGCCCTTGAAGACGGTTGCCCTTGGCGGTGGCGGTGTCTCCCTTTCACGGTTGGACGGCTGCCTTCTATCGGGACTTGGCTGTTTGGAAACCCGGAGGTCCCCTTCACTAACGGATTTGGCAAATTCACGGCGACTCCAAGCGTTGCCGGGATCCGAAAGGCCCCTGCCAATGGTGCTGGCTTCTCTTTGTATACCGGTCCGGTACCGCCGGGTCACCACCCGTCCACAGTCCTTACGGCAGAATCCAATCGGCCTCCACTGCAGACGGTCACCACCGCCTGCCAACCTTGCTGTCCTGTCCGGGCCACACACCCGGACCAACTTCAGGCTCTTTGCTGTCACTTTTCTCCTCTCTACTACTTTCCTCCTTCCACTTCCTTACCTTAACTCTCACTGCCTGTGTTTTCCCTCCTCCAGGACCGTGAACTCCTTGGTGGGTGGCTCCACCCCCTGGTGTGGACAACAGCCCCTGGGGAAAGCAACAAGGATTTTGTGTTTTGACTATGATGTGCCTGCATTGAGTGTGGGGTGTGTAAGTGTTGTGCTCTGTGGCCCCTGGCTTGTCCAGGGCGACACAGAAGCACTGTAGCACTGCCTCGGCGAAGCGGCAACAGGCTGTGCTGAAGCTAATCTGCATAGGTGACAAACCCCACAATGCAGAAGAGGTGTGGACAGCTCTGAAACAGCAGGCAGATCACTGGCTCACACCTCTGAACCTAAAGCCAGGAAAGGTCGTGTGTGACAATGGCCGGAACCTGGTGGCGGCTTTGAGGCGAGGCCAGCTGACACATGTTCCATGCGTGGCCCATGTGCTCAACCTCGTGGTTCAGCGGATTCTAAAGTCATACCCAGAGCTGTCTTATCTGCTGGTAAAAGTTCGCAACCTCTCTGCACATTTTCGAAAGTCACCTACTGCTTCAGCCGGCCTTGCCGGCTTTCAGCGCCGTTTGCATCTTCCGGCTCACAGACTGGTGTGTGATGTCCCCACGCGTTGGAATTCAACTCTGCACATGTTGGTCAGGATATGTGAGCAGAAGAGGGCAGTTGTTGAGTACCTGCATCACGTAAGCCGTCGGGAAATGGGTCAAACTCCACACAACACCTGAGGAGTGGAGATGGATGTCCGACCTATGTACCATCCGCCAAAACTTTGAGGACTCCACCAAGATGGTGAGCGGCGATGACGACATTATTAGCGTCACCATACCACTTCTCTGCCTTCTAAAATGGTCTCTGCTCAAAAACAAACATTATGCATTGCAGGCGGAGCGCGATGAGTTGGAGCAAGGAACAGTAGAGGGTGTGGGTGATAACACACAGCCCAGCCTCGTCTCATCACAACATGCAGTGGAGGACTATGACGAGGAGGAGGATGAAGACATGGAGCAACTCTCCGGCCAAATTGAGGATATGACATGCACACCAGTCATATCCTCGGTTCAGCGTGGCTGGCCGGAGGACAGGGTAGATGATGATGAGGAGGAGGAGGAGGAGGACAGCATGTTCAGTCATCGTGTTGGTCAGGATACTGAAGTGATGGCTGTTAAGAGTCTGGCGCACATGGCTGACTTTATGGTAAGCTGCCTGTCTCGTGACCCTCGTGTTAAGAACATCTTGGCCGACAATCATTACTGGTTGGTAACACTGTTAGACCGACGATAAAAGGAGAACTTTATGTCTCTTATTCCCGAGGCGGAGAGGTCAGGCAAAATGCAGCAGTTCCGGAAGGCCATAGTCACGGAAGTAGGCAAAGCATTCCCCTCACAAAACGCAAGCGGCATAGGTCAGGAATCAGTGGACAACCAAGGCGTACAGCCGAGAGGGGCACAAGTCCAATCCGCCAGAGGTAGGGGAACAGTCTTTAAGATGTGGGACAGTTTTCTCAGCCCCTCACGTACCACAGCCCCTGAGGTACGGGGTAGTGCCACAAGAAATGCTAAGTCTGCCCAGATGCTCAAGGAGTACCTTGCAGATCGAACAACTGTACTCCGACATTCCTCTGTGCCTTACAATTATTGGGTATCCAAGCTGGACACGTGGCATGAATTGGCACTCTACGCCTTGGAAGTCCTGGCCTGCCCTGCCGCTAGCGTTTTGTCAGAGCGTGTTTTTAGTGCCGCAGGTGGAATCATTACAGATAAACGCACCCGCCTGTCAACTGAAAATGCTGACAGGCTGACTCTGATCAAGATGAACAAGGGTTCGATTGGGCCAGACTTCACACCACCAGCAAATGACAGCGGAATTTAAAGTTTGTAACGGGAATTTGCCATGTACCTCCACTCACCCATGGGTACACACTTCTGGACTTTGGATAATCGCTGGACTGCTCCTCCTTCTCCTCATGCGCCACCATGATGACCGTTACAATAGTTAGGCCGTTGTTTCAGGTATACCCCCAGTGGTAAATTTTTTCGCCCATTCTTTCAGAATGGGCATTACAACGACAGGAGACCCGCTCCTTTGCAATGGGAACAATGTTTTGAGGCCCTCATGCACATCTCTATCCAGGGACAATGTGGAGCCTCCAAATTTTTGGCTGCCCTGCCAAAGGGCTATACTATAATACACCCACTTCCTTACAATGGGCACTTCAGGTTTACAGGCCATCATGCACGTCTCTTTCCAGGGACAATGTGGAGCCTGACGCTGCCACCGACTGCCACACACGTGCATTTTTTAAATGCAAGCACGGATGCAATAAGAACCTAACAGGTTTTTAGGAGCGACAATTACTGAGAAGTTTGACACTATCAGACACTGCTGACTGACGTGTATTATTCACTAGACTTGTGCGTTATATCCAAGTTTGTGCAAAACGCACACAAGTGCACCTGTACGCTGCCACCGACAGGCACACACGTGCGTTTTTTAAATGCAAGCACGGACGCACTAAGAACCTAACAGGTTTTTAGGAGCGACAATTACTGAGAAGTTTGACACTATCAGACACTGCTGACTGACGTGTGTTATTCACTAGACTTGTGCGTTATATACTAGTTTGTGCAAAACGTGCACCTGTACGCTGTCACCGACAGGCACACACGTGCGGTTTTTAAATGCAAGCACGGACGCACTAAGAACCTAACAGGTTTTTAGGAGCGACAATTACTGAGAAGTTTGACACTATCAGACACTGCTGACTGACGTGTATTATTCACTAGACTTGTGCGTTATATCCTAGTTTGTGCAAAACGCACACAAGTGCACCTGTACGCTGCCACCGACAGGCACACACGTGCGGTTTTTAAATGCAAGCACGGACGCACTAAGAACCTAATAGGTTTTTAGGAGCGACAATTAATGAGAAGTTTGACACTATCAGACACTGCTGACTGACGTGTATTATTCACTAGACTTGTGCGTTATAGCCAAGTTTGTGCAAAACGCACACAAGTGCACCTGTACGCTGCCACCGACAGGCACACACGTTCGTTTTTTAAATGCAAGCACGGACGCACTAAGAACCTAACAGGTTTTTAGGAGCGACAATTACTGAGAAGTTTGACACTATCAGACACTGCTGACTGACGTGTATTATTCACTAGACTTGTGCGTTATATCCTAGTTTGTGCAAAACGCACACAAGTGCACCTGTACGCTGCCACCGACAGGCACACACGTGCGGTTTTTAAATGCAAGCACGGACGCACTAAGAACCTAACAGGTTTTTAGGAGCGACAATTACTGAGACGTTTGACACTATCAGACACTGCTGACTGACGTGTATTATTCACTAGACTTGTGCGTTATATCCTAGTTTGTGCAAAACGCACACAAGTGCACCTGTACGCTGCCACCGACAGGCACACACGTGCGGTTTTTAAATGCAAGCACGGACGCACTTAGAACCTAACAGGTTTTTAGGAGCGACAATTACTGAGACGTTTGACACTATCAGACACTGCTGACTGACGTGTATTATTCACTAGACTTGTGCGTTATATCCTAGTTTGTGCAAAACGCACACAAGTGCACCTGTACGCTGCCACCGACAGGCACACACGTGCGGTTTTTAAATGCAAGCACGGACGCACTAAGAACCTAACAGGTTTTTAGGAGCGACAATTACTGAGACGTTTGACACTATCAGACACTGCTGACTGACGTGTATTATTCACTAGACTTGTGCGTTATATCCTAGTTTGTGCAAAACGCACACAAGTGCACCTGTACGCTGCCACCGACAGGCACACACGTGCGGTTTTTAAATGCAAGCACAGACGCACTAAGAACCTAACAGGTTTTTAGGAGCGACAATTACTGAGAAGTCTGACACTATCAGGACTGTTTTAGCCCTAGATATGGTGATGAAGGCTGGTATACGGTCACCACTAGGAATGGCTATATACCCTGCCTGCCTGCCTGTATACAGCTACAATAGTCCTGAGAAGGACTCTTCTGGTCCCTAGCCTGTATTCCGACCTGGCTATACCCTGCCTGCCCTGCCTGTATACAGCAATAATAGTCCTGAGAAGGACTCTGCTCCTGTACTCCGACCTGGCTACACCCTGCCTGCCTGTATACAACTACAATAGTCCTGAGAAGGACTCTGCTTCTGTACTTCGACCTGGCTATACCCTGCCTGCCTGTATACAACTACAATAGTCCTGACAAGGACTCTTCTGGTCACTAGCCTGTATTCCGACCTGGCTATACCCTGCCTGTATACAGCAACAATAGTCCTGAGAAGGACTCTGCTCCTGTACTCCGACCTGGCTATACCCTGCCTGCCTGTATACAACTATAATAGTCCTGAGAAGGACTTCTGGTCACACTGTTTGCAGCCCTGCTACGGAAATAACTATAAAGGGCCGCAAACCTTTCCCTGAAGCAGCAACACTCTCCCTGCACTGACTGTCTGGATGGCTGTGAGCAGAGCACAGCGCGCCCGCCGGTATAAAGGCTCGGTCACGCTGTGCAGGCCGGCCAATCACTGCAATTCCACAACTAACAGGGTTGTGGCATTGCAGTGGTCTGCCAGCCAATCCCTGCATGAGGGCTGGCTCTCAAAAGAGCGCCAACATGCTGGGATGAAGACGACGAGTACAGCACGAGTATCGCGAGATGACTCGGTCCCCGCCGAGTAGCCCGAGTACAGTGATACTCGTGCGAGTACCGAGTAGTGACAAGCATACTCGCTCAACACTACCGGTGACCGCTAATCCCCTGAGTGACTGAAGTGAGCAGACCTCTCTCATACTCACCGATCCCCGATCTCCGGTGCGGCGCTGCTCAACTGTTATTAAAACTCCGGCGGCTTTAACTATTTTGAAAAAGCCGGCCGCTCATTAATCAATCTCGTATTCCCTGCTTTCCCCGCCCACAGGCGCCTGTGATTGGTTGCAGTCAGACACGCCCTCCACGCTGAGTGACAGCTGTGTCACTGCACCCAATCACAGCAACCGGTGGGCGTGTCTATACTGTGCAGTAAAATAAATAAATAAATAATATAAAAAAAACGGCGCGGCCACCGCTGGATCCTCCAACTGTGACAGCAAGTCGCCCGAGTGACAGCGATGTAGTCACAGGTGACTTGCTGTCACAGTTGGATGATCCAGCGGTGGTCGCGAGTTACCTCAGTGACAGCTCAGCTGATCGTGCGGCTGTCTTCAGTTGCTGCGTGGAGCTGACAGGAGCGGCGGTGTCTTCTGCAGCTCCTGTCACCTCCATGTAGCAGAGCTGGATGCGACGCTGGACCTCCGTGGATTACGCGGACATGGAGGGGTTTTTCGTGCTTAATAAAGTGGTGAACGAGGGTACTTGTTATTGTTTTTTATTGCAAATAAAGGATTTTTTCTGGTGTGTGTTTATTTACTGTAACTTACAGATTACTCATGGAAGGTATCTCGGGGAGACGCCTGCCATGATTAATCTAGGATTTAGTGGCAGCTATGGGTTGCTGCCATTAACTCCTTATTACCCCGATTGCCAACGCACCAGGGCAAATCGGGAAGAGCCGGGTACTGTCCCAGAACTGTCGCATATAATGTATGCGGCAATTCTGGGCGGCTGCTGACTGATATTGTTAGGCTGGGGGGCTCCCCATAACGTGGGGCTCCCCATCCTGAGAATACCAGCCTTCAGCCGTATGGCTTTATCTGGCTGGTATTAAAATTGTGGGGGACCGCACGCCGTTTTTTTTTTATTATTTATTTATTTATTTTACTGCACAGTATAGACACGCCCACCAGCTGCTGTGATTGGTTGCAGTGACACAGCTGTCACTCAGTGTGGGGGGCGTGTCTGACTGCAACCAATCACAGGCGCCTGTGGGCGGGGAAAGCAGGGAATACGAGATTGATTAATGAGCGGCCGGCTTTTTCAAAGTAATTGTTGCCGCGCATTCTCTGCACAGCTGTTCCTCGCAGCGCTGGTGATCGGGGAGCGGTAAGTATGAGCCGGGGGAAGAAACAGACCGAGCGCCAATGTAAGTATGACTGAGAACATCATGAAAAAAGTTAAGTATACTGAATTTAACAAAAAAACAAAAAAAAACAACAACATCGTTCGTTTAAAAACGCACACGGACGAAACGTGCTGAACACGGACATACTCCGTGTGCGGTCCATACAGGCACGGACCCATAAACTTTAGCGGGTCTGTGCCTGCGTGATGCCAGCCAAAAACGGACATGTTGTACGTGTCAAAAAGCGCACACACGTACTTACCACACGGACACGTTCCGTGTGATTTTACGTGTGTGTGCCATCTACCATTGAATAACATGGGTCTCCGTATCTCCGTGTCTTCGGTACGTGCAAATACGTACCACACACGTACAAAAAAAACGGATGTGTGTTGCGGGTCTTAGAAAATATTTAATCCTGCTGTGGATTAAACCTAATAGTATCATCTAAAGTACCACGTCACTCATCGCTACACTTCCGCTCTCCCCTCTGCAAATCCATTCATTGGCTCCCAATTCCCCAACTAATCCAGTTCAAATTATTAATATTGTACCCGCCATATATCTCTGTACTAATCTCCCGATATCTTTCCACGTGTAAGCTCAGGTCCTCCCAAGACCACCTTCTCTCCTCCACACTGATTCATTCCTCACCCAATCACCTCCAAGACTTTTCCAGAGTATCCCCCATCCTCTGAAATTCAGTGCCCCAATATTATCACCACACTAAGAAATTTCAGACAGAACTTGGAATCCAATCTCTTCAAGAAAACATATAGCCTGCAATGACCTCCCTGACACCTCATCACCACTGGAGCTGCTGCAACCCCCCAACCTGCTGGCTCATTTCTCATTACCCTGTAGCCAGCAAGCCCACAAGAGTAGGGTCCTCTCCCCCTCTGTTACTATTTATCATTGTTAGATTGTTAAGTGTAACAAAAAATTAAAAAAAAACCACAGTGTGAAAAACTAACTTAAGGCTGTGTGCCCACGCTCCGTTGTTATCGCGTTTTAGCATGCGTTTTTTCTTGCAGATTTTAATCATGCTGCAAGGAACAATGCATCGCAGCAAACTATGAGAATTCTGAAGTGCTGTGCCCATGTTGCAGATTTTTTCTGTGCAGATTTTGGTGTAGAAAAAATTTGCACCAAAGAATTGATATTTCAATTATTTTCAGCATTTTTTCCACCGTTTTTCCTATGTCAATGCATAAAAAACACGCATGAAAAAACACGTATGAAAAAAAAATGCAAAACCGTGGTAAGAGATGCATGTTTTTTCTACAGTGTTTTTCCTGCCAAAACATGCCATTTTGGGTGTAGACAATCTGCACACAAATCTGCAACGTAGGCACATACCCTAACAATATACATCCCTTGACAAGGGCCATCTTAATCAATGTTGTCTGACCGATGTATTATCATTTATTTTGTGATTTTAGTGTTGGCTTTAAAACCCCCAAACTAATCTTGTCTGCACCAGTCTATTTTGGTTTTGTGTATTGGGACACCGGCCAAGTGATTGTTGGGGAAGCGGTCAATCAAACATGTCTGATTTGAATTGGTTCTCCTTGAGATAAGCTACTAGCAGAGATGTCCATTAGCAGCTTTCTGACTGAAGTATTTTTCCCAGAAAATAATTATTATTAATAATAATACAATCTCTACAATGCCCTCTCCATAATCCCTCCCACACTGCCTCTCTGTATAATATAATATGTATAACACACACACACTGGCCCTCTATATACAGTTAGGTCCAGAAATATTTGGACAGTGACACAATTTTCGCGAGTTGGGCTCTGCATGCCACCACATTGGATTTGAAATGAAATCTCTACAACAGAATTCAAGTGCAGATTGTAACGTTTAATTTGAAGGTTTGAACAAAAATATCTGATAGAAATTGTAGGAATTGTACACATTTCTTTACAAACACTCCACATTTTAGGAGGTCAAAAGTAATTGGACAAATAAACCAAACCCAAACAAAATATTTTTATTTTCAATATTTTGTTGCGAATCCTTTGGAGGCAATCACTGCCTTAAGTCTGGAACCCATGGACATCACCAAACGCTGGGTTTCCTCCTTCTTAATGCTTTGCCAGGCCTTTACAGCCGCAGCCTTCAGGTCTTGCTTGTTTGTGGGTCTTTCCGTCTTATGTCTGGATTTGATCAAGTGAAATGCATGCTCAATTGGGTTAAGATCTGGTGATTGACTTGGCCATTGCAGAATGTTCCACTCTTTTGCACTCATGAACTCCTGGGTAGCTTTGGCTGTATGCTTGGGGTCATTGTCCATCTGTACTATGAAGCGCCGTCCGATCAACTTTGCGACATTTGGCTGAATCTGGGCTGAAAGTATATCCCGGTACACTTCAGAATTCATCCGGTTACTCTTGTCTGCTGTTATGTCATCAATAAACACAAGTGACCCAGTGCCATTGAAAGCCATGCATGACCATGCCATCACGTTGCCTCCACCATGTTTTACAGAGGATGTGGTGTGTCTTGGATCATGTGCCATTCCCTTTCTTCTCCAAACTTTTTTCTTCCCATCATTCTGGTACAGGTTGATCTGTGTCTCATCTTTCCATAGAATACTTTTCCAGAACTGAGCTGGCTTCATGAGGTGTTTTTCAGCAAATTTAACTCTGGCCTGTCTATTTTTGGAATTGATGGATGGTTTGCATCTAGATGTGAACCCTTTGTATTTACTTTCATGGAGTCTTCTCTTTACTGTTGACTTAGAGACAGATACACCTACTTCACTGAGAGTGTTCTGGACTTCAGTTGATGTTGTGAATGGGTTCTTCTTCACCAAAGAAAGTATGCGGCGATCATCCACCACTGTTGTCATCCGTGGACGCCCAGGCCTTTTTGAGTTCCCAAGCTCACCAGTCAATTCCTTTTTTCTCAGAATGTACCCGACTGTTGATTTTGCTACTCCAAGCATGTCTGCTATCTCTCTGGTGGATTTTTTCTTTTTTTTCAGCCTCAGGATGTTCTGCTTCACCTCAATTGAGAGTTCCTTAGACCGCATGTTGTCTGGTCACAGCAACAGCTTCCAAATGCAAAACCACACACCTGTAATCAACCCCAGACCTTTTAACTACTTCATTGATTACAGGTTAACGAGGGAGACGCCTTCAGAGTTAATTGCAGCCCCTAGAGTCCCTTGTCCAATTACTTTTGGTCCCTTGAAAAAGAGGAGGCTATGCATTACAGAGCTATGATTCCTAAACCCTTTCTCCGATTTGGATGTGAAAACTCTCATATTGCAGCTGGGAGTGTGGACTTTCAGCCCATATTATATATTTAATTGTATTTCTGAACATGTTTTTGTAAACAGCTAAAATAACAAAACTTGTGTCACTGTCCAAATATTTCTGGACCTAACTGTAATACACCACCACATTGACTTTCTGGATAATATCCCTGCACAGACACTGCCTCTCTCTATAATATAGTCCAACAGAAACTGTTTTTCTGTACAATATCCCCCACACACACACTGCCTCTGTGTACAATATCTGCCCACAGACACTGACTCAATGTAAAATATACTCCCAAACACTGTCCCTCTGTATAATATCCCCCCACATACACTGCTACTAGCAATACGGTGCCCTTTTTCACAATTCTCCCTATTGCCTTATAATGTGCCCTTGCAGTAACACTTTGCCCCCTTCCCATCTGTCACCTCCAGAGTAAATGTTAGGACATAAAATCTTTAGCTCCTCTATGGAGCGCTTACCATTTCTCGCCAGCTTTGCACAGCCTGCAGCAGTGTGAGGAGGTTGCAGTGTGATGACTTAATCACGCCGCTCTACGTTGGGCGAAGATGATGATCACTGCTCTGCCCAACTGCCTCTGGCACCTCCACATGGCTAATTTGTATGCAACGGCACCTGAAGTGCATCACATGCAAATTAGCCATGTGGTTGTACACTTTCACCCAGCATAACAAAAGGCAGCTGGCCGTGTCTGACATCACCGATGTCAGACACAGCCGGTCCCCTCAGCTGTGGACACTTTTTGCTGGGTGAGTGTGCACGAACACATGGCTAATATGTATGTGATGGGCCGTCACATGCAAATTAGCCATGTGGTGGACCCAGTGGCAGTGAGGGTGAAGACAATCATGCTATGATTTGGGCCCAGGGCTTAATAAACCTAAGTGATTCCCTCGGGCCCCCCTCTTCACTGGGCTCCATACACCAGTAAGGGCAGTAATGCTCTGATGGCAGTCCTGCCTTGTTGTATCAATATATAAATGTTTGTTTGTCCTACCTTTGCTCTCCAGGACTTCACAAGAAGGAAGCAGAAGCACAGCTGCTAGTGTTACTGTCCAGATCATTGTTGAAACTTGAAGAGAACAGCTCCTATAATATAAGATCACTCTGAATATATGAAGTAAGTAATGGCAGTGTTCAGGGAGTGAAGTGTGGTCCGACCTCATTTACAGTACTCCTAGTCACAAGCTATGTAGTATATACTGATCCTGATATCTGCTACATTAGATCCTCTCATTGGTCAGGAAAACAAATTGGAAGCTAAAAGAATGATCAGAAGAGGAACAAAGTTTATCATTGCAAAATCAAAAGTGAAAACCTCAAACTAACTCTTCCAATTACAGTCATGTGCTTTAGTCATTTCCAATTCACTGAGCAAACCTTGGAAAACCCATGGTTTTAGTGCTTCCATGCTACCAAGTATTAAATGGGTTTTCTGCTTTCAGAAAGTGGACCCAAAACACACTAATGTCGCGCCCAGGGAAGGGGGTACTCGGTCGCGCTTGCAAATGGGGATGTCACTCTGGTGGCCGTTGCCCGGTCCCGTGCCCTGGGGCTTCTTTTGTAATAAGGGGTTATGTACAGGGGAGATAATAGTCAATGTCATGTGACGTCACCTGCGGGTTGCGGTTAAGGATGGAGAACCGCCGCTGCTAAATGTGGGTACTCCCAGAGCTGGTGGTGATTGCAGCAATGGTGTTAGGCCCTCCGCAGGTAGGACCGTGCCTGGGAGATGATGAGGGATAATAACGGAGACCACACCAGGTCGTCTTTAACAGTCTCTACTCACTTATACCCAGGAGTTGCTGGTTCAGGTCCCTTGGAGTATCAGTGCCAATGTAGTGACCCAGGTTGATCTGTACCCGGCACTCTCTGTTGGTTGGGTCCCCATAGCGTGAAGTGTTTGGGGCCCAACTGTCCCTTTTAAGGGGAACAGTCTCCTCCGTACGAAGGGCAGTGCGGACCCTGTGGGGAGGTAAGTGTCTGAACCCCGATCCTAGTTTACTGCTGATGCCCCCGGATTATTTGATTCAGTGAAGTCCGTGAAGGTGTTCTCACCGGGCAGGTATTTATCAAACCGTGTAGAACTGGTGCCTGATCTAGGACCCTGTGCCCCATGCGTGCTCTAGTCCCAGCGGTATCTCCATTACCCGACCTGGCGACCTCTCTCCTGTGCCCCCGGATACCGTTGCACCGACCCAGCTCAGGCACGTCCGCACACCTCTCTGTGTGCCACAGTTTTCTCTACTCTCTACTGACTGCTGACCCCTCCCACTAGGCTGGCTAATCCCAGGAACTCGTTCCTTTCCATGGCGACCATCCCCTTACATGGTTAACCCTCTATGCCCAGTGTGGAGTGGAGAACTAGGATTTTTGGTTGTGCTTTGGTGGTATCGGCACTAATACTCCAAGTCCTAGGAGATAGGTCCTGCATCCCCAAGAGGATGCAGTTCCTTGTAGTGCCCTGAGTGGCTCAGGGGCGCTAAACTAAAATAACAAACAAAGCAGGTGTTCACCCTCCTCTGTCTGTTCTGGCTCGCCGCCATTGTTTGGTTTTCATGTTTTAGCTGCCTAATAGATGTCACTTTGACAACTCACATCAAATTATCAGCAATCACTGAGCTCAGCAGCCTTTGCTGTCTACCTCAGCCAAGCAGCTGAGCTCAGTGATTTATTACAGTGATGATGCTCATTGACAATTTTAATTTATCACTGTAGTCAAAACATAGAGACCCGAGCAGCGTTAAGGAGCCGGGCCTAGACCCGTGGAGTATGAGGACCTCCTCTGACAGCCAGTTAACATTAGAGGAGGCAGTCAGTCAGTCCGGAAGGTGCGGATACAGCTGCTGCTCTTTATACACGGAGCGGTGACTGAACCTACGCTAGTGCCGCCCCCGTGATTGAAGCCTGAATGCTGCCGGAAGGATTAAAGTAAATTTCCTGTCAATAGCGAAGTTTAATGTGCAAGCACTGGGCAGGTTCAGAATGCTGTTAATCTGCAGTTTAACCCCATATCTGCAGGTTAATAGCATTTTTCCATGTGACAGGTTCCCTTTAAAGCAAACCTATCATAAGATTTCACAAACTAACAAACTATGTAACACATCTGAATTGTTTTTCTTTGTCCTTGGGTATCATAGGTGTTTTCCCAATCACTTATGACTAAAGTGAAAAGAAAATGGCAAAAATTCCTAAGAAAGTTTGCTTTTGTGGTCAGGACATTGATAATTTGAAATCTATGTTTTCTCGAACATTCGCAAAAAGTGCAATGTTGTGTAGACCGCAAGAAGAGAGAAGAGTTCTCTGTGGGAAAGAATAACGTGAAGTGATAGCCATTGGTGGACCCACGGAAAGTGTTGATGCTACCCCTGCACATCAAGTTAGGCCTAATAAAACAGTTTGTCACAACTCTCGACAAAGAATCGGCAGCCTTCAAGTACCTACAAGATCTCTTTGCTAAGCTGTCTGAGGCAAAGGTAAAAGCTGGTATCTTCTTCGGACCACAAATCAAGCAGATTCTAGAGAACGAAGGATCCATAAAGAAGCTGACTATAAAAGAGAAAGCAGCTTGGCGCAGCGTTGCTGCAGTGGTGCATGGTTTCCTGGGCAATCACAAGGATGAGAGATATGTGTATGTGCAACTGGTTCAGACTCTGATAAAGATCTTTGGAAAAATGGGATGTAGGATGTCTCTTAAAGTACAAATCTTGGATGCTCATCTTGACAAATTCAAGGAAAACATGGGGGCTTTCTCAGAAGAGCAAGGCGAGCACTTTCATCAGGATTTAAAGGACTTTGAACGACGCTACCAAGGACAGTATAACGAGAACATGATGGGAGACTATATTTGGGGGTTGATTCATGAAAGTGATTTGCAGTATAATCGTAAATCATCAAAAGCTACTCACTTCTAAACCACTCTTGCTCATCTTGGCCAATATTAAACGCATATACAATGTTTTTGTAACTGTATCAACAAAAAGAAATGATGAACATTTTTTATTTCCCTATGCAAATACGTAAAACTGAATATTTCATTGTCCTGGTCACAAAAGCAAAGTCTATAATTAATTAAATCATTTTTCTTGACTAGGCATGAGTAACGGGAATATAACACTTAAAAGCTTGAGATAAAAATTGTGTTACATAGTTTTATTACGTAAATCTCTTTAGACATGATGAGAAAGGTATACATACTTTGAAAAGCCATTGTGTAAAAACAGTCAGATTTATTTACGGATGTACTCACTTTTGTTGCCAGAGCTTTAGACATTAATGGCTGTGTGTTCAGTTATTATGGCCTCATTAGCATATAATAAATGATCTTTAGAAATGCTTTTTCTAAAGATCTCTTTATCTATGCTAGCTAGTGTATAGAGACACAGTTAGGTAGGAATTAGCAATATGCACCCAGAACTGCTCGTGGTTCTGGGTGCATATTGCACCTGACAGGTTCCCTTTAAGATCTTTAGGCACTACAGACTGTTTTTTTCCCATAGAGGAGGCAATCGCAGTACACGTTTTAGCAAGGGGTGTCCATGTTGTCACTCCATCCAGCCGGACTTTGAACACAGTCGAGCATATACCCCATGAGCAGATATGCCGAATAGTAGCCACAAATGCAGTGAGGATGTAGCCTATAGGTAACTTAGGATATTCCTTACAACAAAATGGTACCATTTACTGTGTAGGCAAGACACTGTCCTGTCGCGGGCGGAGGAGGGGACGCTGCGCTCTCCCACTGCTCGGGTCCGGCCGCTGGTGCTGCTGCTCGGTGGTGGCTCGAGCGGTGGGCCGGATCCCGGGGACTCGAGCGGCGCTCTCGCCCGTGAGTGAAAAGGGGGTTTGGATTGATTGTGGGGATTTATTGTCCGTGACGCCACCCACGGCTGTGGTGATAATGGTGACACCACCGCTGCTCTGGACGGGGATCCCGGGAGCGGTGACAGGGAGCAGCTTTGTTGTTAGTTCTCCCCTCTGTGGGTGGGGGGTTGGTTGTCCCGGGGCCCGGTGATGGGGTAGGGATGGATGGCAGGCGGGTTACGGGGCCTGGCGAGGTGCAGGGTCGCAGGGGCAGCGCTGTGCCGCACGGCACGGTGGTACTCACTCAGCCCAATGATGAAGATACAGTTCTCGGTAAAACACTCGGCTGGATGGACGGGTCCCACCGACGGCTGCGGTGTTGTTTCTCCCGGCAGGTTGATGGTGACTGCCTTTCCCTGCACCTAAGTACGGTTGATGGTTCCGATGGGTTCCCACCGGTAACCCGCTCCCCAGCTTGGATATGGGCTGGAGGAGCCCCTCTTTGCCCGCAGGCGCTGGCCCTGAGAAACGGTTGCCTTGGCGGTGGCGGTGTCTCCCTCTGTTGGTTGGACTGTTGCCGTCTGTCGGGACTTGACTGTTTGGAAACCCAGAAGATCCCCTTCACTAACGGATTCGGCAAATTCACGGCGACTCCTAGCCTTGCCGGGGTCCGAAAAGCCCCTGCCAGATGGTGCTGGCTTCTCTTTGTGTACCGGTCCGGTACCGCCGGGCCACCGCCTGTCCATGGTCCTTACAGTAACTCGGATAGGCCACTCCTGCAGACGGTCACCACCGTCTGCCAACCTTGCTGTTCCGCCCGGGTCACACACCCGGACGCTGTCAGTCAGTTGCTCCACTACCACACTTTCCTCCTTCCACTTTCACTGTCAAAACTCGACTGTTTTCCCGTCTCCAGGACTGTGAACTCCTCGGTGGGTGGGACCAACCGCCTGGCCCACCCCCTGGTGTAATCAACAGCCCCTGGAGGAAGGCAACAAGGGTTTTGTGTCTGACTTCGGTGTGCCTGCTGGGAGTGTGGGGTGTGTGGGTGTTGTGCTTTGTGGCCCCTGGCTTGTTCAGGGCGCCACATTCCCCCTTAGTTAAATGCAGACCGTCCGCGGGCTGCCCGTCCATCACCGGTTTTATTTTCACCAACTGAAAAAGATAGAAAAACGGTAACACACATACAATTATAATAACTTCTTCCCACATCGGGAGGTACTCTTACTTAAAACGTTACGGTTACGGCTTCCGCTCTCTCCCACCCAAGCAACCTGGCCCTGATGCTGCCCCTAAGCAAGCAGGCAGCACCCCTTGACCCCAGTCCAGCACAAATTGCCCGAGCGGGTTCTGTCCTTTTCAGGGGACCCACGTCCATGGGGAACCCCTGAAACCCCCAGAGGATTGCCACCGGTTCCGGTGGTGGCTGGGCCCCAGCCTACTCCACTGCGGGCCCTTCCTCCAATCTGCCTCTCTGGAGGCGGTAACAATGGAAGCCACAACAAACATTTTTATTTACATGCCACTAGTTTGTGGTTGCCCTGCAAGTTCTCGGGCCTGTTCATAAAGAGTTCTTTATGCAACTTTTTGAACGGTCCCCACGGGGACAACGGTGCCGGCAACAACCGGTTTCAATCAGCAGTAAATCAGATGGTAATCAGGTGACTTCATCGGTAGATTATCCTTATCATTTTTGCAAAACTTTCAAAACTTTAAACAGTGGTGGTCCCAACGGGGACGGTGACAACGGCATTCCGCTGCCCTTACTCTGAGTTCACTGTATCGGCTGGGGGAGGGGGCGCGGTACACACTCGGGCCTCATTGCTGCCCCTCAGCTTGGCGTCCAACGGAAACCACCCCCTCTCCCCGCAGTGCCGGGTGTATTGCACCAGGTCTCCTGGCATCAGGTTACGGCCTGGGTGCTCTTCTGGCAGGTGGGCATTAACATGCCGCCGGGCTATAAAGACTTCGGCCTCCAGGCCCGGTTCATAGATGAAACCATAGCCCCGGCGGATATCAAACCGCCTCACCTGCCCCTCATACAGTGGGCCCCGGACACAGAAGGTTGCCTGACGGAGGTTCTCTTTCTCCCGGATTGCACGGGCCACCAATTCCGCCTTCTTCCTTTCCCTTTCCTCGATTTCTGGGCCCAACGGTACCGGCTCCCTATCCCAGTAAGGTGCTGCTGCGAGCTCCGGCGCACGGGTCAGGCCCCGCGAGACCTTTTGGACACTGCCCACTGCTGGTGATCTGGGCAGAAGGTCCCGCGGTGACTTGGCCTTGGACACCGCCTTGCAGCGACAACCCGGCGCAACCTCAGCCGAGGTATGGGGGATGGGCACAGGGGCTTTCTTCTGCTGGGCCTTTTTCACGGAGCGGTCTATCGGCTCCGGCTCGGGGAATCTCTCGGGGGGTGCCTCCGGTTCAGACTTCGGGGCTTTCCACGGTAGCACCTCCGGTCGGCTACGGGCTCCGGCTACAGGTTGGAACGCCTGGGCGGACATGCTAGGTATCGCTACCGGTTGCGGTGGTAGCGGGCCTAGTGGCGGGGTCACGGCAGCCTGGACGGGTGGCGAGGAAGGCAGCAGGGCGAGGGGGTTCAGACCGGGTCCTGCAGCCACGATGAACGACCCACTAGGGGTACCGAGGCGTGGGTCACTCACCCTCTGTTCCGCAACTCCCTCCTTGCGTCTCCGCACGGTCGCTATGACCTCCGTCATGTCGGTCTCCCACTCCTCCAAGAGGAGCTGCATCTTGACCTGCAGCCTCTGATAGAGCTGCGTGGTCCGGATCTCCACCCACGCCGCTGTTCCAGGCGCGGGGGCTACAGTGCTTCGGGACGGCATGTACATCTTGCTGGCGGCCTCTCCCAGGAACAAGATCGCCGCAGGGTCCTGGCGTCCCTGCTTTTATAGCCGCACTCACATGCGACCAGCTGCCATTTCGTCCCCCTTAGTTTCTTTCCGACTCCTCCTCTATTTGTGCGGGGTTTTGGCCTTCGCGCCTCTACTACTCGAGGAGACGCTCGAGCGGGAACTCTTCGCGCCTAAGATGGCGGCTTCGGCAAATTTTCAGCCGGACACCTCCGGCAATAACAAGGCGCACCTCTACTCAATGGCAGAGTGGTAAGATCATGTTCGTGACGCCAAGTTGTCGCGGGCGGAGGAGGGGACGCTGCGCTCTCCCACTGCTCGGGTCCGGCCGCTGGTGCTTCTGCTCGGTGGTGGCTCGAGCGGTGGGCCGGATCCCGGGGACTCGAGCGGCGCTCTCGCCCGTGAGTGAAAAGGGGGTTTGGATTGATTGTGGGGATTTATTGTCCGTGACGCCACCCACGGCTGTGGTGATAATGGTGACACCACCGCTGCTCTGGACGGGGATCCCGGGAGCGGTGACAGGGAGCAGCTTTGTTGTTAGTTCTCCCCTCCATGGGTGGGGGGTTGGTTGTCCCGGGGCCCGGTGATGGGGTAGGGATGGATGGCAGGCGGGTTACGGGGCCTGGCGAGGTGCAGGGTCGCAGGGGCAGCGCTGTGCCGCACGGCACGGTGGTACTCACTCAGCCCAATGATGAAGATACAGTTCTCGGTAAAACACTCGGCTGGATGGACGGGTCCCACCGACGGCTGCGGTGTTGTTTCTCCCGGCAGGTTGATGGTGACTGCCTTTCCCTGCACCTAAGTACGGTTGATGGTTCCGATGGGTTCCCACCGGTAACCCGCTCCCCAGCTTGGATATGGGCTGGAGGAGCCCCTCTTTGCCCGCAGGCGCTGGCCCTGAGAAACGGTTGCCTTGGCGGTGGCGGTGTCTCCCTCTGTTGGTTGGACTGTTGCCTTCTGTCGGGACTTGACTGTTTGGAAACCCAGGAGGTCCCCTTCACTAACGGATTCGGCAAATTCACGGCGACTCCTAGCCTTGCCGGGGTCCGAAAAGCCCCTGTCAGATGGTGCTGGCTTCTCTTTGTGTACCGGTCCGGTACCGCCGGGCCACCGCCCGTCCACGGTCTTTACGGTAACTCGGATAGGCCACTCCTGCAGACGGTCACCACCGTCTGCCAACCTTGCTGTTCCGCCCGGGCCACACACCCGGACGCTGTTAGTCAGTTGCTCCACTACCACACTTTCCTCCTTCCACTTTCACTGTCAAAACTCGACTGTCTGTTTTCCCGCCTCCAGGACCGTGAACTCCTCGGTGGGCGGGACCAACCGCCTGGCCCACCCCCTGGTGTGATTATCAGCCCCTGGAGGAAGGCAACAAGGGTTTTGTGTCTGACTTCGGTGTGCCTGCTGGGAGTGTGGGGTGTGTGGGTGTTGTGCTCTGTGGCCCCTGGCTTGTCCAGGGCGCCACAGTCCCATAACACAGTCCCTTATAATTCTTCCACAAGCCTTTATCAGCAAAGGAGATAGAAAATGGCTTACTCCCTTAAAACGTATACACTGCTTTTTTATTTTAATTTTTGTACATTGCAATTGTGATATGGAACATATTGTAGGCGGGCACAAAATATCAATATTGTGTTTTGAATTAATTAATATTTGTATCAAAGGGAACCTGTCACCACTTTTTTGGCCTATAAGCTGCTGCCACCACCACCACCGGGCTCTTATATACAGCATTCTAACATGCTGTATATAAGAGCCCAGGCCGGGGGTATAACATAAAAAACACTTTATAATACTTACCTAACGGTTGCGCTGTGGGCCTTATGGTCGTCTCCATTGTCCGGTGCCGGCGCCTCCTCTTTCCGCCATCTTCGTCCTCTTTCTGAAGCCTGGGTGCATGACACGGCTTCGCAGGACCTGAATGACGGTGAGTGTGTATGACACAAAACAAAAATTACCAAAAGAGGCCGCGCAGGCGCCGGAAAATGGAGATGCCCATAAGGCCCACAGCGCAACTGTTAGGTAAGTATTATAAAGTGTTTATTATGTTATACCCCCGGCCTGGGTTCTTATATACAGCATGTTACAATGCTGTATATAAGAGCCCGGTGGTGGTGGCCACAGCTTTTAGGCCGAAAAAGTGGTGACAGGTTCCCTTTAAGTTTTGTTTGTTCCTTTTTGTTCTCAGTTTTTGAATATTTTTATCTTGGTAGTTTGGTTAAATTAATTATGGTATTTGATTTGACCACCTAACAAATTTCATTTCAAAGCATCGAAACCTGGGCTACAAATTCCCCCACCCCCTCCATATCTGGCATTCACTGAAAACTTCCGATGTGCAATACGCTGACAACAGGTTATTTTCATAACTTTCCAGTCTGATGTTTAGTGGTTATGCAATGCACAGACAAAACCACAGCTATTTCATACAAAGCAAAGCTATAACATACGGCTCACGTAGAATTGTCCCTTCAGGTATTCTTATGAATACATTACTGCTTGACAACTCAGCTACATAATAAAAGCGTCTACTTCAATTCCTCAAGGAAGCCATTAAAGCGTACAAATCACCAAGATTTTTGTATATAACCTAAAGCCAGTGCTATACTGGCACTATCAGGCTGAGTCTATACAGTGCTGGCCAAAAGTATTGGCACCCCTTCAATTCTGTCAGATAATACTCAGTTTCTTCTTGAAAATGATTGCAATCACAAATTCTTTGGTATTATTATCTTCATTTATTTTGCTTGCAATGAAAAAACACAAAAGAGGATGAAACAAAAATCAAATCATTGATCATTTCACACAAAACTCCAAAAATGGGTCAGAAAAAAGTATTGGCACCCTTAGCCTAATACTTTGCTGCACAACCTTTAGCTAAAATAACTGTGAATAATCACTTCCGGTAACCATCAATGAGTTTCTTACAATGCTCTGCTGGAATTTTACACCATTCTTCTTTGGCAAACTGCTCCAGGTCCCTGAGATGTGAAGGGGCCTTCTCCAAACTGCCATTTTGAGATCTCTCCACAGGTGTTCTATGGGATTCAGGTCTGAACTCATTGCTGGCCACTTTAGTAGTCTCCAGTGCTTTCTATCAAACCATTTTCTAGTGCTTTTTGAAGTGTGTTTTGGGTCCTGCTGGAAGACCCATGACCTCTGAGGAAGACCCAGCTTTCTCATGCTGGGCCCTACATTATGCTGCAAAATTTGTTGGTAGTCTTCAGACTTCATAATGCCATGCACACGGTCAAGCAGTCCAGTGCCAGAGGCAGCAAAGTAACCCAAACACATTAGGGAACCTCCGCCATGTTTGACTGTAGGGACCGTGTTCTTTTCTTTGAATGCCTCTTTTTTTTCCTGTAAACTCTATGTTGATGGCTTTTCCCAAAAAGCTCTACTTTTGTCTCATCTGACCACAGAACATTCTTCTAAAGCATTTTAGGCTTTCTCAAGTAAGTTTTGGCAAACTCCAGCCTGGCTTTTTTATGTCTCGGGGTAAGAAGTGGGGTCTTCCTGGGTATACTACCATACAGTCCCTTTTCATTCAGACGCCAACGAATAGTACGGGTTGACACTGTTGTACCCTTGGACTGCAGGGCAGCTTGAACTTGTTTGGATGTTAGTCGAGGTTCTTTATCCACCATCCGCACAATCTTACGTTGAAATCTCTCGTCAATTTTTCTTTTCCTTCCACATCTAGGGAGGTTTGCCACAGTGCCATGGGCTTTAAACTTCTTGATGACACTGCGCACCGTAGACACAGGAACTTTCAGGTCTTTGGAGATGGACTTGTAGCCTTGAGATTGCTCATGCTTCCTCACAATTTGGATTCTCAAGTCCTCAGACAGTTCTTTGGTCTTCTTTCTTTTCTCAATGCTCAATGTGGTACACACAAGGACACAGGACAGAGGTTGAGTCAACTTTAATCCATGTCAACTGGCTGCAAGTGTGATTTAGTTATTGCCAACACCTGTTAGGTGCCACAGGTAAGTTACAGGTGCTGTTAATTGCACAAATTAAAGAAGCATCACATGATTTTTCAAACAGTGCCAATACTTTTGTCCACCCCCTTTTTTATGTTTGGTGTGGAATTATATCCAATTTGGCTTTATGACAATTTTTTTTTTTCATTGAAGACAAATTAAATGAAGATAATAATACCAAAGAATTTGTGATTGCAATCATTTTCAAGAAGAAACTGAGTATTATCTGCCAGAATTGCAGGGGTGCCAATACTTTTGGACAGCACTGTACATACCATTAGTGGTTAGCCGGATGTTTAGGCTTTGAAATCCAAGAAAGTAAAGTTTATAAAGTCGGCAGCTTCTTGAGTGACAGCAGCTGAGGATCAGATAATATCTGGGGGGTATTCATAGTTATCCCCTCCCCCTGTTAGAATTAGTATAAGTATTATACAACCTGTGTGAAGTCATACTCATGTTACCAGAAGGGGCGGGGGTGGGGCCAACAAAGCTGATATTAGAAATCAACATTTTTCTTTTGGCTGAGCACAATAAACTTTGGATCTTTTGTAAAACACTGTTCTAGAGGCGCGGTGTACCGCTTACAAAAACTTCAAATGTTGATCAATGTAGATTATTTCTGAAAAAAGCAAGTGATCATACATTGTTCTCTAATGTGATCTCCAGTGTATGTGTAGCCAACAGGATCAGTCACCCCATGGTTCCAACAAACAATAAAGTTCCTGGCTGCATCCTCTAAAAAAATGAAAAAAAGTGTTTATATATGTAGTATTATTGCAGCATTTTTTTTTTATTTTTTTTTTAGTAACAAGGATATTTTGCATGTGTGTTGCCATAGCTTCTATCATGTGGGCTTGCTGCATGATGTAGCGCATTAATATTGTGACCTGGTGATGGTAAATATGGCTGATTTTTTTTCCTGTGATGTTTCTGAATTTTATGTCCTTTTTGGGGAGTTGCTAAACTATATAAACTATACATGTACACAGCGGGTGAAATAAGTATTGAACAAGTCACCAATTTTCTAAGTAAATATATTTCTCAATGTTCTATTGACATTAATTTCTCAGCAGATGTCGGTGATAATTAAAGGTAAGGTGTCGCGGTTTTTTTCATTTTTGTATTAATAATAGTATGTAATCAATTATTTTTAATACAAAGTTAAATTAATTGTTTATTTAGTTTTTATTTAATTCAATTTTTACTAGAGCACTGGGGGCTGCCATCTCGGAGTAACGTTACTCACCTCACATTTGGCAGCTCCCAGTGCATTGGGTGTGACAGTCGGACTCCAACTCTATTCTCTAACACTGAGTGCTTCCTGCTGTGAGCTAGACGCGCCCCCTGGGCTGTCCAGATCACAGCAGAGGGAGGAGATTGCCGCCATCTTTGTGAAGCCCACAGCGTATGCTGTGTGCTTCACTTTCCCCCTGTCACCTGCTCGGGATGGGGTGAGCACTGATGCTGGGCATCGGTGATTGCACCCTAACTGATCCTGGTGTGCTGCTCCCCACCCCCACTCTGCTGCCCCCCCCCCCACTTCGCCACTCAACCCGGGCCTCCGCTCCTAACAGCTCCTCTCTGCTTTGTGTTGTGATCGCTTACAGGATGAACAGACACCAGGCTGACAGGACAGGCTGCCGGGGGCGCAGGTCTGAAGTGAGTGCACGTGGCGGTGAGCGGTGATTGCGGCGTGACATCTGTATTGCATTGCCGGGCTCAGGCTGCAGATCCTCCTTCCTCGCTACATGTCACCTCGGACCTCCGATCCCGGCCGACAGCTACTTTTGCCAGCCTGGTGTCTCAGCAGTTCCTCCTCTCAGTGCTTAGAGCACAGTATATGGGTTCACAGGAATATTGGGGCACAGTATATGGAGTCGCAGGAACATCGAGGCACAGTATATGCATACCTCCCAACATTTAAAGATGAGAAAGAGGGACAAAGTATGCGGCGTGCTACGCGCGCCACCGCAATTTTAAGCCACGCCCCTAACCACACCCATTTTGAAATCTGTCACGCCCACATCCAATCCTTTTCAGCACTGCTGATCACATTGTACAAGGCTGCGTGCCCACGATCAGTATTTGCAGTATTTTGGATGTAGCGTGTTTTTGCTGTGTCTAAACCCCGCATTGTACAGTACAAGCACAGTGGAGGGATTTCTAGAAACCCCGTGCCCACTGTGCTTGTTTTTTCTGCAGCAAACACTGACCTGCGGAGCGTCTTTCCAGACTGCAGCATATCAATTGTTTGCTGCAGTTGCATGCGTCCTCCGTAGGGAGAACACAGCAGGAGACCGCAGCGCACTGAACCCTGATCGTGGGCACAGGCAGCTGCGTTCTCCTGCGGAGGAGACGTGCAGCCCCGCAGGTCAGGACCCGCTGCCTACAGGATACAGCGAGTCCTGATTGTGGGCACAGGCAGCTGTGGTCTCCTGAGGAGGAGACGTGCAGCCCCGCAGATCAGGACGCGCTGCCTCCAGGATACAGCGAGTCCTGATCGTGGGCACAGGCAGCTGTGGTCTCCTGTGGAGGAGATGTGCAGCCCCGCAGGTCAGGACCCGCTGCCTCCAGGATACAGCGAGTCCTGATCGTGGGCACAGGCAGCTGTGGTCTCCTGTGGAGGAGACGTGCAGCCCCGCAGGTCAGGACCCGCTGCCTCCAGGATACAGCGAGTCCTGATCGTGGGCACAGGCAGCTGTGGTCTCCTGCGGAAGAGACGTGCAGCCCCGCAGGTCAGGACCCGCTGCCTCCAGGATACAGCGAGTCCTGATCGTGGGCACAGGCTGCTGTGGTCTCCTGCGGAGGAGACGTGCAGCCCCGCAGATCAGGACGCGCTGCCTCCAGGATACAGCGAGTCCTGATCGTGGGCACAGGCATACGCACATATACGGTACATATTTGAAGACAAATTCCCTAAAATACATATAAACAGACAAATCTATACACAGTCATCTGCACTGACATACATAGATATATACATCATACATATACACACATTGGAGGTAATAATATGGGGAAGCCGGCAGCAGCCGCACTCACCTACCCCGCTTGTCTCTATCCAGCTCCTCCTCGGCATGTGATCACTTGGCAACACTTTAACAGACCTAGCCACGCACAGTGCACACTGACACCACTGTGTATGTATCACAAGGGAGGATGGGGGTTTTATATACTATAATATAATATATATACATATATATACATATATATATATATATATATATATATACACACACACACACTGTTACGGGGGGCTGTCTGATAATAACCGAAAGGAGTATCAGACAGTCAGGGTCCACCGTGCAAAGACTTTGCTGCAGACTATGGCAGAGTGCAATACCTCTGTTAACTCACAGAAGGATATAATAAGTAAGTAAAGCAATTCCTCCCTTACTTGGAGGGTGTGTGGAATGATCTCTGTTAATAATCACAGAGACAAAGGCAATGTGTGCGAAATGGCACCTACCTAGGTCCGCTCTTCTAGTGGTGCAAAAGAGACGAACAGCAGCGTAAGCCGCACAAAGCTCCTACCTGCGTTCGCTCCACTAGTGTGCGAGGACACGAACCACTAGATATGGCACCTGCCTAGGTCCGCTCTTCTAGTGGTGCAAAAGAGACGAACAGCAGCGTAAGCCGCACAAAGCTCCTACCTCTGTTCGCTCCCCTAGTGTGCGAGGATACGAACAACTGCCAGACGCAGTATAAGGAACGTTACCCTAGCGGCAACGTCCACCTACGAGTAGAATCACAAGGCCCAGCCAGACCATGTGCCTCAGGCACCTGCCTATGTCCGCTCCCCTAAGAGGTAAGGATACGGACAGCAGCCGAAGCTGTAAGGTATAAGAACGCTACCCTGCCGGTAGCGCTCACCTAGCATAGACAGAGGAATGCCTAGAGGAACGCGCACAGAGCGTCTACTCATATGCATGAACCAAGAGGACTGAGCACCATGCGGCGTGTGTCAGGGTCTTATATAGACTCTGTGCCTCATCCAAGATGGAGGACACCAGAGCCAATCCGCTGCCAGAACGACAGGAGTGACGTCATGCTGGCCTATCACCGAGCAAGACGTCACAAGCACATGACCAGCGACCAATCGGCATAGAAGGTGTCAGAGACATGTGACCTCGTGTCAGCGATGATGTCACCCGCACATGTGCAATGGCTCCAAGATTGGACTTAGTCTCCGGCGCTCGCACATGTGCAGTAGCAAGAAATCTGGACTTAGTCTCCAGCGCTCGCACATGTGCAGTAGCAAGAAATCTGGACTTAGTCTCCAGCGCTCGCCGCAACCGTAACACACACACTGTATATATACAGTATATACAGCACAGGAGGGGCTGGGGGCTACAGTATATACAGCACAGGAGGGGCTGGGGGCTACAGTATATACAGCACAGGAGGGGCTGGGGGCTACAGTATATACAGCACAGGAGGGTCTGGGGGCTACAGTATATACAGCACAGGAGGGGCTGGGGCTACAGTATATACAGTACAGGAGGGGCTGGGGGCTACAGTATATACAGTACAAGAGGGGTTGGGGGCTACAGTATATACAGCACAGGAGGGGCTGGGGGCATAGACAGTACTTGAGGGGGCATACATATTAGGCCTGTTTCAGATGTCAGTGATTCTGGTATGTATGTGCTAGTTTTTATACGTACCAGAATCACTGACCTATGCAGACCCATTATAATCAATTGGTCTGCACACACATCAGTGATTTTTCACTGACCGTGTCTCCGTGCGGCATACATGCGTATCCGTGATTGCCGCACAGAAACATGTCCGTTTTTTTTCTGGCATCACTGATGTCCCACGGACCACACTATGGTGTGATCCGTGAAACACGTACCAGAAAAACACGGACATTTAAAATAAAAATCTTTTTCAACTCACCTTCTCCAGCGATGCTGAGTTCGGCAGCTGCTCTCTGCTTCTTCCTGGCTGGTTCATTATGGCATGCATATTCATTTATGCAGCCAGAGCCGACCCGGAAGCAGCTGCAGAGGTGAGAGAGCGGTGCCTGGATGCTGAATTGCGGGACTCTTCAGCACCACGGAGAGCAGGAGTGGGGGCAGGTGAGTATATGTCCATGTGCAATCACGGAGTACGGATCACGTACCATGGATTGCACATGGACAACCACTGTGTGCCGTGAATCACGGAGTATGAAGGGACATATGCGTGTTTAACACGTCAGTGAAGAACGTCTGTGTTTTTCACTGAGGGGCATACACGTTACTAAGGGGTATACACGTTACTGGGGGAAATACACTTTACTGTGGGGCATACAAATTACTGGTAGCATAGATATTACTAAGGGGCATATAGCTCTGGTGTTGGAGCTTATACAGCTCTGGGGGCACATACAGCTCCGATGGGGGGGCTGGGGGCATACAAATCTGGTGTTGGGGCTGGGAGGCACACAGATCTGGTGAGGGGGGGGTGGCTGGAGGCATATAGCTCTGGTGAGGAGAGGGCTGCTGGGGCATACATATCTGGTGAGGGGGGGGCTGGGATACATATCTGGTGGGAGGGGGCTGGAGGCATACATAGCTGGGGGGTGCTGGGGGGCATATAGATCTGGTGGGGTGGCTGGGGGGTATACAAATCTGGTGTGGGGGCTGGGGGACATACAAATCTGGTGAGAGGGGTGGCTGGAGGCATATAGCTCTGGTGAGGAGAGGGCTGCTGGGGCATACATATCTGGTGGGAGGGGGCTGGAGGCATACAGAGCTGGGGTGTGCTGGGGGTCATATAGATCTGGTGGGGGGGCATACAAATTTGGTGAGGGGGCCATACAGATGTCGTGAGGGGGGTGACTGGAGGCATATAGCTCTGGTGAGGAGGGGGTTGGGGCATACAGCTCTGGGTAGGTGGGGGGGTTCACATACAGCATTCCTGGTGTTGCAGCTCCTCTTCCTGCAGTCTCTTTATCTGTGGACAGAGCTCAGCATGTTGCTCGGTACCTCCGCCCACAGATGCACTTCCGTACACAAACAGCCCAGCAGTGAGCAGTGAGTGCACGCTGAGCTGCAGATTTAAAGTTCTGGCAGCCAGAGTGCTGCTGCCGCCCACCCATAACAGCGGCAGCACAGAGCCAGAGCAGTGAAGCAGTGCTCGGCTCTGCTCATGTGCATTAGGAGGGGGAGAAAGTTAGACGGGGAGAGAGCGGGTGGGCGGAGCCACGGGCGGGACAAAAAGCCTCACGATCGTGACACAGGGACACCCGCTGAAATCTGGTACAGTCCCGCTGTATCCGGGACGGTTGGGAGGTATGGTATATGGGGTCACAGGAACATCGAGGCACAGTATATGGGGTCATAGGAATATCGGGGCACAGTATATGGGGTCACAGGAATATCAGGGCACAGTATATGAGGGCAGAGTATAAGGAGCATAGTATACAGTGAGGCACAGTGTACAGTGGAGCACCATGCCAACAGTCCTTGGTTACACTTTAGATATACAGTTAGGTCCAGAAATATTTGGACAGTGATACAATTTTCGCGAGTTGGGCTCTGCATGTCACCACATTGAATTTGAAATGAAACCTCTACAACAGATATCAAGTGCAGATTGTAACGTTTAATTTGAAGGTTTGAACAAAAATATCTGATAGAAATTGTAGGAATTGTACACATTTCTTTACAAACACTCCACATTTTAGGAGGTCAAAAGTAATTGGACAAATAAACCAAACCCAAACAAAATATTTTTATTTTCAATATTTTGTTGCGAATCCTTTGGAGGCAATCACTGCCTTAAGTCTGGAACCCATGGACATCACCAAACGCTGGGTTTCCTCCTTCTTAATGCTTTGCCAGGCCTTTACAGCCGCAGCCTTCAGGTCTTGCTTGTTTGTGGGTCTTTCCGTCTTAAGTCTGGATTTGAGCAAGTGAAATGCATGCTCAATTGGGTTAAGATCTGGTGATTGACTTGGCCATTGCAGAATGTTCCACTTTTTTGCACTCATGAACTCCTGGGTAGCTTTGGCTGTATGCTTGGGGTCATTGTCCATCTGTACTATGAAGCGCCGTCCGATCAACTTTGCGGCATTTGGCTGAATCTGGGTTGAAAGTATATCCCGGTACACTTCAGAATTCATCCGGCTACTCTTGTCTGCTGTTATGTCATCAATAAACGCAAGTGACCCAGTGCCATTGAAAGCCATGCATGCCCATGCCATCACGTTGCCTCCACCATGTTTTACAGAGGATGTGGTGTGCCTTGGATCATGTGCCGTTCCCTTTCTTCTCCAAACTTTTTTCTTCCCATTATTCTGGTACAGGTTGATCTTTGTCTCATCTGTCCATAGAATACTTTTCCAGAACTGAGCTGGCTTCATGAGGTGTTTTTCAGCAAATTTAACGCTGGCCTGTCTATTTTTGGAATTGATGAATGGTTTGCATCTAGATGTGAACCCTTTGTATTTACTTTCATGGAGTCTTCTCTTTACTGTTGACTTAGAGACAGATACACCTACTTCACTGAGAGTGTTCTGGACTTCAGTTGATGTTGTGAACGGGTTCTTCTTCACCAAAGAAAGTATGCGGCGATCATCCACCACTGTTGTCATCCGTGGACGCCCAGGCCTTTTTGAGTTCCCAAGCTCACCAGTCAATTCCTTTTTTCTCAGAATGTACCCGACTGTTGATTTTGCTACTCCAAGCATGTCTGCTATCTCTCTGATGGATTTTTTCTTTTTTTTCAGCCTCAGGATGTTCTGCTTCACCTCAATTGAGAGTTCCTTAGACCGCATGTTGTCTGGTCACAGCAACAGCTTCCAAATGCAAAACCACACACCTGTAATCAACCCCAGACCTTTTAACTACTTAATTGATTACAGGTTAACGAGGGAGACGCCTTCAGAGTTAATTGCAGCCCTTAGAGTCCCTTGTCCAATTACTTTTGGTCCCTTGAAAAAGAGGAGGCTATGCATTACAGAGCTATGATTCCTAAACCCTTTCTCCGATTTGGATGTGAAAACTCTCATATTGCAGCTGGGAGTGGGCACTTTCAGCCCATATTATATATATAATTGTATTTCTGAACATGTTTTTGTAAACAGCTAAAATAACAAAACTTGTGTCACTGTCCAAATATTTCTGGCCCTGACTGTATAAGGGATCACTTTGCAAAGCCCAACAACATGGCTCTGCACTGTGATCCTAAACGTCCTCTTCCCTTATCCTTTTGGAAACACCCAGAACAGGAGGGAGGGCGACATCTCACACAGGAGAGATTCTGCCCACTTTTACTATAGTTGTAATGTGAGCTAGTTCTACAGTAGGATTACAGCAGCTGCTCCCCCTAGTGTTTAAGAGTAGAAAACTTTTTTTTTTTTTATTTTGCTTAATTAAAAACAAATAATATTTAAATAAAACATTAATACTTTACATTTTTTCAGTTATTGAATTTTTTTTTCTTTTTATTTTTTTGCAACACCTTCCCTTTAAGCCATAGATGTCCATAAATTATGAGAACTTACGAAGGAACCCGCGAGTTCTGAAACGCATTAGTAGTACGGACCCTGCTGGTTGCTGTACCTTGCTTGTGTGACGTCACATGTTGTTCGTGTATCAGGGTTCTGCTTCTGTCACCAGGGACACACCGACCGGGGCCCCCTGGGATCTGCAGAACATTCGCACATGTGGCTTCCCCCTGGATTTGACATATCACAGGACACTATCTCACAGGAATCTGAAGACTTTCTCCTGTTTATCTACGATCTCACCAAGGAACATTCCTTTACTGGTCTGCAGAACATTTGACTGGATTTAATACATTGTGGTTGTGGGACGTTTTATTTCAGGAATCTGCGGACATTCTCCTGCTTATCAATGATCCCATCAATGGACATTCCTTTACTGGGGTGAGTGTGACCTGACTCCCTGAAATGTCATTTATAATAGGAGTATGTGGATAATTTATTATGCTTATAATTGCAATATAGATATAAAATCTTAAACACTGCTAAGCACAACAAGACATTGTTTTCATACTGTTGCTGTTTCACTTAGTGTTCTATTTTATGAACACATATAGTGACTATACAAACTCATGTTACACTACGAAATTAAACAATGTATTGCCTGTGTATAGGTGCTAGCATATTATATTGTTCCATTTACGTATGTCAGTGTATATTTCACTGTTCATTTAGCGCAGAGGTATTTATATACACTTATTTTATTGATATTTATGAAGTTTATGCAAAGGATCAATATTTAGTGTTGACCCTTATTTTTCAAGACTTTTTTAATTTACCCCGATGTGCTTAATATCAGCTTTTGGGCAAAATCCGGGCTATTGACAACCCATACTTGTCTAGACATTGCTTGGAGTTTATCACAATTTATTTGGTTTTGTTTCTCCACCCACTTTTTGAAGCTTGACCACAGGTTCTCAATGGGATTGAGATGTATAATCTCTGAGTCATGGACCCAAAATATCAAATGTTTAGTTATCACTTTTGCCTTGTGACATTCTGCTCCATTATGCTGGGAAAAAGCATTTTTCATAACCGCAGTTGCTAATTATTAAAGGCTCAGGTGGCTAAGAAAGAGAAGAGTTGATGCCAGAACCTGTAACAGGAAGGTTGTGTTAGCAGAAAAATGGGCTTACAGCCACCATTGCCAGAGAAGACCATAGAGCCTCCAGATCTAGAAGACCCCGTGATACCAGATCCAGGAGAAGACCCCAGTGAGCTGCGCCATTGCTTCCTGTACAGACGTACAGTACTGGGTGGGGACTGAGGGCTGCGCTTTAGGGAACGAAGATGGTCAGCATATCGCGTGTGAGAAATTACCCACCAATATGGACGTGCGGCCTAGCATGTAGTGCTGTAGAGCCTGGATAGAGCCTGTGTGCGGTTTCCTGTTACTTACAGTGCCTACAAGTAGTATTCAACCCCCTGCAGATTTAGCAGGTTTGATAAGATGCAAATAAGTTAGAGCCTGCAAACTTCAAACAAGAGCAGGATTTATTAACAGATGCATAAATCTTACAAACCAACAAGTTATGTTGCTCAGTTAAATTTTAATAAATTTTCAACATAAAAGTGTGGGTCAATTATTACTCAACCCCTAGGTTTAATATTTTGTGGAATAACCCTTGTTTGCAATTACAGCTAATAATCGTCTTTTATAAGACCTGATCAGGCCGGCACAGGTCTCTGGAGTTATCTTGGCCCACTCCTCCATGCAGATCTTCTCCAAGTTATCTAGGTTCTTTGGGTGTCTCATGTGGACTTTAATCTTGAGCTCCTTCCACAAGTTTTCAATTGGGTTAAGGTCAGGAGACTGACTAGGCAACTGCAACACCTTGATTTTTTCCCTCTTGAACCAGGCCTTGGTTTTCTAGGCTGTGTGCTTTGGGTCGTTGTCTTGTTGGAAGATGAAATGATGACCCATCTTAAGATCCTTGATGGAGGAGCGGAGGTTCTTGGCCAAAATCTCCAGGTAGGCCGTGCTATCCATCTTCCCATGGATGCGGACCAGATGGCCAGGCCCCTTGGCTGAGAAACAGCCCCACAGCATGATGCTGCCACCACCATGCTTGACTGTAGGGATGGTATTCTTGGGGTCGTATGCAGTGCCATCCAGTCTCCAAACGTCACATGTGTGGTTGGCACCAAAGATCTCGATCTTGGTCTCATCAGACCAGAGAACCTTGAACCAGTCTGTCTCAGAGTCCTCCAAGTGATCATGAGCAAACTGTAGACGAGCCTTGACATGACGCTTTGAAAGTAAAGGTACCTTACGGGCTCGTCTGGAACGGAGACCATTGCGGTGGAGTACGTTACTTATGGTATTGACTGAAACCAATGTCCCCACTGCCATGAGATCTTCCCGGAGCTCCTTCCTTGTTGTCCTTGGGTTAGCCTTGACTCTTCGGACAAGCCTGGCCTCGGCACGGGTGGAAACCTTCAAAGGCTGTCCAGGCCGTGGAAGGCTAACAGTAGTTCCATAAGCCTTCCACTTCCGGATGATGCTCCCAACAGTGGAGACAGGTAGGCCCAACTCTTTGGAAAGGGGTTTGTACCCCTTGCCAGCCTTGTGACCCTCCACGATCTTGTCTCTGATGGCCTTGGAATGCTTCTTTGTCTTTCCCATGTTGACCAAGTATGAGTGCTGTTCACAAGTTTGGGGAGGGTCTTAATTAGTCCGAAAAGGCTGGAAAAAGAGATAATTAATCCAAACATGTGAAACTCCTTTGTGCCTGAAATACTTCTTAATACTTTAGGGGAACCAAACAGAATCCTGGTGGTTTGAGGGGTTGAATAATAAATGACCCTCTGAATAAACTTTTCACAATTTAAAAAAAAAAAAAAAAAAAAAGAAATAACATTCTTTCTTTTTTGCTGCAGTGCATTTCACACTTCCAGGCTGATCTACAGTCCAAATGTCACAATGCCAAGTTAATTCCGAATCTGTAAACCTGCTAAATCTGCAGGGGGTTGAATACTACTTGTAGGCACTGTAGGTAGTTGATGACAGTGACTAGTAGACGTGACACTGATGTTTCTTGGGTTGGGGAATTTGGAATAATATATTGTTGTGGGTGACATATTTAGGGATTGGAACAAATTAATAATGTGTAAAATAATATTGTGTACATATCCTGTATATCTGCACTGTTATATTCCTTGCTGTAACATCATGTGCTTTATTTCCACCAACTGTGCCATTTTCTGACTTTGCGCCTAAAGCACCTTTCCGTTAATTTGTGTAAAGTAAATAAATCGTTGATTCAGTTGCCACTGCCTCCTCATTGTCTGTTGCATTTTTGCACCTGTTTATGTTTGCAGGATGCAACATTCAAAAGCTGAAATAGCAGATCAGTTGGTAAATGAGTCCACAGGGGGCAGCCTTCCTCTTGGAGCTATACTCAACAATATTCTGGGTTGAATGGCTGAGCAGCATCTTTTGGATGCACGCTATAGCACATGCATTACAGACAAATAGCTCTGCTGACTCTGGATAAAGAGGCCAGACAGATGGTCATGTTTAGGCAACCCTGAGACCAAGATACTGTAGGTAAAGTGATCAAGATTCTAGAGGACATGCACAATGACGCAACCGATTTGGGTAACTTGCGCATGCGTCTCTTTCATCAGTTCCAGAAAGAGGGAGAGATGGCCCAATAGATGAACACTCTGCAGGAATTGACATCTCACATCACTAAGAAAACCTAAAAGTGGATAAAGGGAAATAAGCTCCCTAGATGGAGTTGTGGCGCCCCAGGACCTGGTCGCCACAACAGCATTGCCCCTCCAAAGGGTTAATGCTGAGCCTGGAGGTAATTGGGAGGTCTATTGGCCAGTAAGTTTAACATCCAACGCAGTTCTCCCTCAGGCCAGCAGGGGGAGCTCTGAACCTGGAGTTCCAGGGAGCATTCCTTAAGTCTGGCCTGAGGGAGGAGTTAGTGTTCAGTCTGTAGGAGAAAGCAAAGTGTGCAGACGCAGAGTGTGCTGTCCTGTGGAACTGGGGCCTAGAGCTGGAACAGCTTGGCCCAGTGAAACAGGAGGAGCAGAGAGGCACAGAGGAGACTTGGACATCGGAGTCTGTGGCCACCAGGGCCTAAAATACTCCCTGGTAGCCGAATCCGAAGGGCAGGAGAGCTGCAAGCACCTGGCCCATAAACAGCCCAAAGGTACAACTGCATCATCTGGGCCCAGTGTGGACTCCAGCAGAGAAGCACCAGAGAGGGTCTGTGCAGCCTACCACAGAGGGAAAGGGGACGTACCAACGGTCCCAGCAGAAAGAGGGCCAATGCTAAATCCAGAGAGCAGGGTCCTAGCACAGTAAAGAAAAGAACAGGAGTAGGCCTCATACTCATCTGGCCAAAACGACATCTCCGTTACTTCCAGGCCGGCCGGAGCCCTCTACCACCTGTAACGGTCTCCCAGGACTAACCGTTTGTGAAGTAAAAGAGGAGAAGGTAATGAGACTGTTGTTTGTGCCTGTTTCTTTCATTGCCTGTCGGCCCTGCACCGTGTTGTCCACACAACACCATAGACTCTCACGAGCACCAACAGTGTCCCCGGGGCACCGCTCCACCTGTGGGGAGCAGTACCACCATAGTTGCCATATCATCACCCCGGAGGCCTTACACAGCAGCGGTGGCTTAATAGCCGCATACCACAGGTGGCGTCACGAACACAAACTTTAATCACCCCCAAGTTATCAGCCATTTTAACTGACACCCACCAGGGCCACGGAGTCGGGGCCCGCCACCAATGACTACCCCCGGACTAGTCCGGCCCGGCACCGGGTGTCCCATAGCCCTGGGGTGGGCGAGTCAATTTTGGCGTCACGAACAGGATTTCGTGCCCGGTCCCACCGGGTACTGTGCGCCTGCAGAAACTGTGCTTAAAAGACTGTGTTACTGTTTGCAAACTGCCGCCTCCATTAGCCT
The DNA here is from genome assembly GCF_048569485.1 of Anomaloglossus baeobatrachus. NCBI lineage: Eukaryota > Metazoa > Chordata > Amphibia > Anura > Aromobatidae > Anomaloglossus > Anomaloglossus baeobatrachus. The sequence goes on along the minus strand of NC_134357.1, from coordinate 309,062,080 downwards.
CGCTGAGCGCAGGAAGAAGGGTGGCGTGCCTGACAAAGAGCTCGAAGGGAGCGCGCCATCAGAGCGCGCCGTTAACTCCGCGTGACCCAGAAGGGAATTTGAAAAGTGAACGGAGCCTGGTAAGGTTCACTAAGGGGGAGGAAGATGTCCGACACGGAGGGAGAGCAGGTGGCTGTGGTAGCTCAAGACGCAGCAGCACCGGCTGATGTAATCCCAGTCGCCGTCGCCCCAGCCCCCGCTGTAGCGCCGGTAATGCCGATCACAATGCCGTACATCCCGGGAGCAGAATGGCTGCCGCAGTACTCCGGGGAGTCCCATACCCTGAGCGACTTCAGAGAAAGGCTGCACAGCTTGTTTAGAGTGTATCCGCTGACTGAGAGCCAGAAGGTGGGCACATTAATGGGGCAGCTAGCCGGCGCGGCCCAGCGTGAAGTGAAGTCCTGGCCTGATACAGATAAAGGGACAGCAACCCAGATACTGGCCAAGTTAAAGAGTACTTTTGACACCCGCACCGCAGCAGAGATAAAGATGAGATTCTTTGGGTGCAAACAACGGGCCACAGACAGCATAAGGGACTATGCCTTAAACTTGCAGGAGGCCCTGAAAGCAATTAAACAGGTGGACCCAGAGAGTGTACGTGAAGAAGACAAACTCCTAACTGAGCAGTTCATAGAGGGGCTCCTGTCAGATGCCCACAGGACCCAGCTGCGTATCATGGTCCTGCAGAACCCTGCTCTGGACTTTGCAAAGTTTAAGGACCAGGCCATCCGGGTACTGAGAGAATCTACACCGAATGACCCAGTACCCCTCCGGCCTCTTGCTATCACGTACCATGGGGTGGTGCCTGCAACACGAGCCGCTGCAGGGGCTGAGGCGCAGTCCCTGGATAAGGATCCCGCTGCAGAGCTCAGACAGCAGGTCCAGGAGCTGACCAAGACTGTAGCTGCCCTTGCCAAGACCGTGCAGTCTCTACAAGTGACCCCATCGCCTGCAAGAATCGAGTTGGCCTCCAGCCCAGATGACGTCCCATGGATGCGACAGAGGAGGATTCCACCGACCCGAGGAAAAGACACAGACCGGTATGATTCAACGGGACAACCGATCTGCCGCCGCTGCAGCCAGGCGGGCCACATTGCAAGACACTGTCCTTTAAATGAGCCGAGCCTGGGGCCAGGAGCCAACCCCCAGGTGTAAGGAAGCCCGGCTCAAACCCCAGTCGCAGCAAGTATGTGGGAGGACGCCCGGTCCTTCCTATTGTGCTGGATGGGATCCCTTTGAATGCCCTCCTGGATATGGGGTCCCAGGTAACAACCATCCCTTATAAATTGTACAAAAGATATTGGGCTGATTCAGACATTGACCATGGCCCAGATGATGATTTAACAATTGTGGCCAGTAATGGTCAGCCCTTGCCTCAAATTGGGTACAAGGAAGTAACCATTAAAGTGGGGCGGGTAGAATTGCCATGTCAGGGGATGATAATTGTAGATATTGATCGCAAAGAATCTAACCCACTGCTAACCATTGGTACAAATGTGATGGAAAATTGTATTGCCGAAGTGATAATTTTGTTGCAGCAGGCGTCTGAAGGTGCCAGCTCCGGGCAGCAGCATGCCCTACAGAGGGAGATCAGAGCCCTGATGAGGAGGCAGCAGGTAGAGCTGGCCGGAGGAGAAATTGGCAGTGTGAGGGTAAGTGACCCCCTCCCCATTGCAATACCCCCAAGAAGTGAAATGTTGATATGGTGTCGGGCAGCAATAGGCCTCAAGGGTCAGGATTACCATGCCTTGGTAGAACCGGTGTATTCAGACAGTAGGCCTGGAGTCCTGATAGCCAGAGGGGTAGCAGACGTCCGCAAGGGAAGAGTACCTGTCCGCGTCCTGAATTGTGGGGAGGAAGAAGCCAAATTGCCCCGATACGCCACTGTAGCAAAACTGTACACTGTCAGTAACAATACCATCAAAGCAGTGGAACCCTTGATCCCATCCGACCAGGTGGAAGACAATGGCTCCAAGGGACAGCTGGAGGACTGGTGCCAAAAATTACATGTGGGCACCGACTCCACCCCCTCACACCTAAAGCATGGGGTTTACCGGGTGGTACAGGAGTACGAGCGGGTCTTCAGCAAACACCCCCTAGATTTTGGGCAGGTAAAAGGGGTTAAACATCAAATCCCCACGGGTGATCATCATCCCATTAAAGAGAGATACCGCCCTGTACCCCCAGCACAGTATCAGCGTGCCAAAGAAATGTTACGGGAAATGAAGGAGGCTGGGGTTATCAGAGATAGTTGTAGCCCCTGGACAGCTCCACTAGTGCTCGTAAAGAAAAAAGATGGTACAATGAGAATGTGCGTAGATTACAGACAAATTAACCACATTACACATAAAGATGCTTATCCACTACCCAGAATAGAGGAGTTACTAACAGCCTTAAAGTCAGCTAACTATTTCTCCACCTTGGATCTAACCAGTGGGTATTGGCAGGTTCCCGTGGCAGAGGCGGATAAGGAGAAGACTGCATTTACGACACCAATGGGCCTCTACAAGTTCAACTGTATGCCATTCGGGCTCTGCAACGCCCCAGGGACATTCCAAAGGTTGATGGAGTGCTGCTTGGGCCATCACAACTTTGAAACCGTGCTGTTGTACCTGGATGACGTCATAGTCTACTCCAAGACTTATGAAGACCACCTGAGGCACTTAGCAGAAGTGTTCGAGTCCCTGTCGGAGTATGGCCTGAAGATAAAGCCGTCCAAATGTCACCTCTTGAAGCCAAAGGTACAGTACTTGGGTCATGTGGTCAGCGCAGAAGGTGTGGCACCTGATCCAGAGAAAGTCACAGTAATCAAGGACTGGCCGAGACCCACCACGGTAAAGGATGTGCGGCAGTTCCTTGGGCTGGTGGGCTACTACCGAAGGTTCATTGATGGTTTCACCAAGATAGCAGCGCCTCTTCAAGATCTCCTGGTGGGCCAGCCAAAGAAGGCTAAGAAGCAAAGCCCTCCATTTGAATGGAACAGCGAAATAGAAACGTCTTTTGTTCGGCTGAAAGGGGCTCTCACGGGAGACGAAATTCTGGCCTACCCTAACTACAGCCAGCCGTTTGTACTGTACACAGACACCAGCAACGTGGGCCTGGGAGCAGTTCTGTCCCAGGTGCAGGGAGGCAGAGAGAAGGTGATAGCTTACGCCAGCAGGAAGCTTCATCCCACAGAAAGGAATCCAGAAAACTACAGTTCCTTCAAGCTGGAGTTCCTCGCTATTGTTTGGGCAGTGACTGAACGCTTCAAGCACTGTCTGGCGTCGGCCAAGTTCACCATCTTCACGGACAACAATCCGTTGACACATCTGGCAACAGCCAAGCTAGGTGCGTTGGAGCAGCGATGGACGGCCCGGCTGTCTAACTTTGACTTTACCATCAAGTACCGGGCTGGCAAGAAGAATAACAATGCTGATGCGCTGTCCAGAATGCCTCACTTACCCGAGTCTGGAGAAGACCTGGATGAACTCAAAGAGATAGAGTTACCGGCTTTCCATCACCAAGGTGTTTCCCAGTGTGAGCATGCTGTAGGAGAGAAGCGCTCGAGCCAGCACGAGGTCTCAGTCAACCCATTACTCCACCATAATTGGGAAGAGACACAGAACGGTGACCCGGCCGTGCGATTGGTCAAAGAAAAGCTAGCACAAGCTGAGACCCATCTTGGCCCAGATGCTCCAGAAGAAGCCCAGCAGCTGTGGAAGGAGAGGGGACGACTGTTCACCTACCAAGGCAAGCTATGCAAGAGATATGTCAACTGGCGAACGAATGAACTCGTCTGGCAGATAGTGGTCCCACAGAGGGATGCTCCAATGGTCCTAGCAGCTTACCATGATAAAGCAGGACACTTCGGGTGGAAGAAGTTGGAGACCCTACTCCGTGATCGGTTCTACTGGGTGCACATGAGAAAGACAGTCGAGAAGTGGTGCCGAGACTGTGGTCCGTGTAACCTGAGGCGGAAAGATGGTGCCAGCCAGAGGTCTCCCCTACAGCCAATTGTCACGAAGCAGCCCCTGGAGTTGGTGGCCCTGGACCACGTGAAGTTAACACCAAGCCGGTCAGGCTATGTGTACGCCCTCACCATTGTGGACCATTACTCTCGTTTCCTGGTAGTAGTGCCGGTGAAAGACCAGACAGCCAGAACAGCAGCTAGAGCATTTCAAGCATACTTTTGTCGACCTCACGGTTATCCGGAAAGGGTACTGACTGATCAAGGTCCTGCATTCGAGTCAGAAGTGTTCCGAGAGTTCTATAACATGTACGGTTGTAAGAAAATCAGAACAACACCGTACCACCCCCAAACCAATGGATTGTGCGAGAAGATGAACCATGTGGTTATTGATATGCTCAAGACTCTACCTCTGGAAGAAAGAAACCAATGGCCAGAGAAGTTACCAGATCTGGTAGACCTGTATAACCATATCCCAGTAAACTCGACCAATTGCAGCCCTGCTTACTTGATGCGAGCAAGACCTTGGAAGTTACCTGTAGACTTTGAGATGGGAACTGTGTCACCTGAAGCGGTTCTAGAGATAGAAGATTGGGATTCAGTGCGACAACAGCAGTACCGCAAAGTCCAGGAATGCGTAGAAAAGAGCCTGTCCCAAGCAAGAACGAGACAAGAGCAGAACTACAATCAAACAGCCCCAGCAACTCCCTTAGCACCTGGAGAACAGGTCCTCAAGAAAAAGAGGAGGGCGCATAAATTAGATGATCAGTGGGAGAATGAACCCTACACCATTATTCCCTCCAACTTTGACAATAGTAAGGTATGCCTCATAAGCAAAGATGAAGGCAGGACCTATCAAACAGTTTCTAGAGACCGCCTGAAAGTGTGCCCTGAGCGGTGCAAGATCCAAAAAGAAGTGGAAGAAATTCAAGAAAAAGAGGAAGAGATGATAGAAACAATCCTTGGCAAATTCCCTAAAACTTGGACCCAAATAAATAATGCCATAGTGTTACCAGTCTTGACGTTCCCGCAGTTGGTCGAGCCAGAGACAGAAGAGGTTCCAGATCCACCTAAGGAACTGTCCGCCCCAACACAAGATGACACGCCAGCAGTGGAACAGGAGAATCAACCCCCTGTCAGTGGTGAACCTGTCATACCCTTTGCGACTCTCAGACCACGTAGGCAATCATCACGCATACCTATCAGGGTTAGGCCTACCTGTAGTGCTGAGGTAGAAGACACACCAAGTAGTCAGGGACAAACACCAGAGCTACGCAGGTCCCAACTCAGCACTCAGGGACAGACCCCTCCAAGGTATAGAGAGTAAAAAGAAAGAGTACTTATTAGAATGTAAATAGTTATGTGAAATGTCTGTAATGTTGTGTATAAAATGTTTTTTTTATGACTAAGTAAATGGACAATTGGGTCACTGGACTATGAGTGGCCAACACTTTAATTGTTCATAGTTAGCACCAGTGTGCTCAACACCCCTGAAGAAAAACCCGTCCGGTGTGCATAGAGTGGGGTCAGCAATGCTCTGACGCACGCCCAGAGCCTACGTTGGGGGTTTTATCGCGGCGGGTCCCCCATGGAGCAGTGTAATGGACACCCGGCAGGGAGCCACACTGGACTCTTATAGTTGTTTAAGGTTGTAACATGTTATGTCTTGTTTGTTTCTTTCAGTCCGGGAGTACTGAGTTTAACTAAGGGGGAATGTGGTGCCCCAGGACCTGGTCGCCACAACAGCATTGCCCCTCCAAAGGGTTAATGCTGAGCCTGGAGGTAATTGTGAGGTCTATTGGCCAGTAAGTTTACCATCCAACGCAGTTCTCCCTCAGGCCAGCAGGGGGAGCTCTGAACCTGGAGTTCCAGGGAGCATTCCTTAAGTCTGGCCTGAGGGAGGAGTTAGTGTTCAGTCTGTAGGAGAAAGCAAAGTGTGCAGACGCAGAGTGTGCTGTCCTGTGGCACTGGGGCTTAGAGCTGGAACAGCTTGGCCCAGTGAAACAGGAGGAGCAGAGAGGCACAGAGGAGACTTGGACATCGGAGTCTGTGGCCACCAGGGCCTAAAATACTCCCTGGTAGCCGAATCTGAAGGGCAGGAGAGCTGCAAGCACCTGGCCCATAAACAGCCCGAAGGTACAGCTGCATCATCAGGGCCCGGTGTGGACTCCAGCAGAGAAGCACCAGAGAGGGTCTGTGCAGCCTACCACAGAGGGAAAGGGGACGTACCACCGGTCCCAGCAGAAAGAGGGCCATTGCTAAATCCAGAGAGCAGGGTCCTAGCACAGTAAAGAAAAGAACAGGAGTAGGTCTCATACTCATCTGGCCAAAACGACATCTCCGTTACTTCCAGGCCGGCCGGAGCCCTCTACCACCTGTAACGGTCTCCCAGGACTAACCGTTTGTGAAGTAAAAGAGGAGAAGGTAAAGAGACTGTTGTTTGTGCCTGTTTCTTTCATTGCCTGTCGGCCCTGCACCGTGTTATCCACACAACACCATAGACTCTCACGAGCACCAACAGTGTCCCCGGGGCACCGCTCCACCTGTGGGGAGCAGTACCACCATTGCTGCCATATCATCACCCCGGAGGCCTTACACAGCAGCGGCGGCTTAATAGCCGCATACCACAGGTGGCGTCACGAACACAAACTTTAATCACCCCCAAGTTATCAGCCATTTTAACTGACACCCACCAGGGCCACGGAGTCGGGCCCCGCCACCACTGACTACCCCCGGACTAGTCCGGCCCGGCACCGAGTGTCCCATAGCCCTGGGGTGGGCGAGTCAGAGTACTAATGGACCAGCTGGTCATGGGCCTGCATGACACCTACCTAAGGCAGGTTGTGAATGAACGTTTATGCTACAAGCCCAACAGGAGTTTACTCAAAGTTGGAGCAGAAGCTAGAGAACTCTGACTATGGCAAGAATGGTCCGAAGCCATGAGATACCGGCCTTGGTGATGCCTATTGTCAAACCAGTTTGGGCCTGCAAGTTATGGCAAGAGATAGGAGAGATTAGCGACAAGCTAAAGAGCATTAGAAGAACCCCTGCAACCACCATGGAATCCATCTTGGCACCTCTATATGAAGAGCAGCTAGAGAAGGGGTACCTTCCTTATGAAGATCACTCCTACCAACCCAGGCACCCACCAAGTGAGGGCCAAATTTAGTGTTCAACCTGCGAAAAAAGGCGGCACATGTCCACAGTTATGGAGCATACCATGTGGTTAGGGTACTGTGTGAGGAGAATTGAAGGCTCTGAAGACATCAATTCAGAGTCTCACTACATGGGATGAGCTCGACAGACACAGAATTAATTGTCTAATAGACTTGGGGACTCAGGTGACAACAATGTTGGAACTATATTTCTGTCAGTACTTCCCAAATGTTCGCAGATCACAAGACGGTCTGACTATTTGACTATTGACCGCCAATCAGTTACCTATCCAAGTCACTGGGGTGGTGTGGCTAAAGATCCAGGTGTGCCGCCAAAATTTGGGAAAGAAGGGGATCATGTTAGTGAGGGGTCCCATCGGGAATGGACCTATTGAGACATTGGGGATGAATGTCCTGAAGGAGGTAGGACAGTTCTTGGTGGGCAGCCAGCAAAGAAATAACTGGAAGCTTATGATACCGCCTTAGTAGAAGCGTGGTTCAACAACTAATCCAAGAAAGTCAGATCCAGAAATCATCAGTCGCTTCCTATGCCTTGGGAAAAGCAGTGGTGCCTGCCCCTACAGTGCTGACTTTACCACATGGTCAGATAGTACTCACTATGCCGATCTAGGTTCAAGTGTCTATGGAAGGAGTAGAAGAGCAGGTCGAACCCTGGGGTAGTGATGCCGGAACTACCGGTAGCCAGCACCCTGGCAACAGGCCGCCAAAGAAGAGTGCTGGTGAGTGGTCTTAACTTCAGTGAAACAAGTCTACGGCTGACTCCCAGGAAGGAACTGGGAAGAGTATACCTAACACAGGAAGAACTTCTAGATCCGATGCATTGAGTTTGTCTCCTATGGAAGGAGAGCCGTGGACTGTCGGTTTCCATCAGAAGAAAGGAGTATAAGACTAAGACTGGTAATGGTATTTTACGGCAGATGAAGCAAACCGGAGTTTTCCTCCAGACAAGTGGGACAAGTAGAATCTTTGTTGGGACAATATCAGGAGGTGTTTGCCCAACATGATGACGACTTAGGGTGTACAGAGGCTATTCAGCATGAAATCCCTACAGGAAATACAGCTCTCATAAGAGACAGATATTGTCAGATTGCACCACAATGTATCAATAAGTGAAGGATCTGTTGTCATATGCTTCGGAATCGGGTGATACAAGAAAGCTAGAACCCCTGGGTTATGCCCATCCTGTTTATTTGCAAGAATTACAGGACTCTGAGGTTCTGTGTGGCCTATCAGCGATTGAATGCCTAAACAGTTTGCGATTCCTACCACCTACAGAGAATTGCAGAATCTCGGTCGGCATTAGGGAAGACTAGTAACTTCTCCTCCTTTGCCTTGGACGTTGGCTACTGGCAAGTCCCCATGGCCGACCAAGATCGGTAGAATATGACTTTCAACTTTCCTATGGCACTGTTATGGGTTTAACCAGATGCCGTCTGGATTATCTAAAGCTCCAGAGACATTTCAACAACTGATGGATTGGAGAGTTGTCTTGGACACTTGAATTTTGAGCCCACACTGATATATCTAGATGGCATAAAAATCTACTCTGTCATGTTTGATGAGCATCTAGCTAGACTCAGGCAAGCGCTGGAGCGGCTTTAGAGGCATGGACTGAAGATTAAGCCTCAAAAGTGCCATTTGCTCCACAAGGAAACAAAATACCTAGGGCATTCAGTCTCCAGTTAAGGAGTATAGCTAGCAAAGAAAAAAGTAGCCACTGTACAAAAGTGTCCCACAGCCTCGATGTTGAGAGACCTGAGAGCCATCCTGTGTCTAGCCAGGTATTATTGTTGATTCATCAAGGACTTTGCGAAGACCGCAGCAACCTTGCATGAACTACTGATGGGGACGGGAGGAGGTCCTAAGTTGACTGATCCAGTGGGGGATGAAGCAGGAAGATGCCTTTCCGGCATTAAACCTTTTATCAGTGCTCATTCATATTTGCTTTCTTTCTTCATCCAGCGCAGACCGCCATCACTTCTTCCAGTCAGGACACGTGTCTGCAAAAAATAACACTTTTTTATAGCTTATCAATTCCAGAGTACATTCCCCACTTTTCCCCTGACTTCTCCAGATGGAGAAAAAAATAGCAACAGTGTCGCTCTGCACAGTTACAGGACCTCCCCAAAAAAGGGTCCGTCTTATACTACAGTAGTGTCTTACTGTATGGGGCAAAAACAGTGGTGGAGCGGGGGTCACAGGAGGCAGGGGTGGTGCTGGAGTAGGGCAATGCTGGAGGTGATGTGGCCGGCTGTGCTGGCTGCAGTGGGGGCAGCTGTGTTGGCTGCAGTGGGGGCAGTTGTGTTGGCTGCAGAGGCTGTGATGGCTGTGTGGAGCAGGGCAGTGCAGTGGGTGAGATATTCTATAGGCAGTGCAGAGCTGTGTGGAGCAGGGCGGTGCGGCAGGTGTCCCAGATGCTTTGTCAGCGGTGCGATCTTCAAATAATGTTGCCCGGAATTGGCGCCTGCGCAGATTTAGCTCTTGGCTAAATGACAATCCGAGAGCTCCATCTGCGCACGCAACGACTCCTGGCGGCATTATTTGAAGATCGCACAGCCGACAGAGCATCTCACTCACCACACCGCCCTGCTCCACCCCCCCCCCCCCACTGCAGCCAGCACAGCCCCACACCACCGACAAAGCATCTCACCAGCTGCACCGCCGTGCTCCACACAGCCCCTCACTGCCGACAGAGCATGTTACCCTCCACACTGCCCTGCTCCACACACACCCCCCCCCCACCGCAGCCAGCACAGCCCCACTCCGCCGACAGAGCATTTCAACCGTTGCACCGCCCTGCTCCATACAGCGCTCATCGCAGCCAGCACAACGTCCATTCTCCACCTCCCGGTAAGCTACATTAGGATTTTAAGACGCACCCCTCATTTTCCTGCCAAATTTTTGGGAGGAAAAGTGCATCTTATAATCTGAAAAATATGGTATATCTGTTCCCCATATTGCAGCTTTTCAGTACAAATAAAAAAAAAATGTTTTTCTTCTTATTTGGCACACGATCCAGTGGCATCATCTTCCTACGTGATCTAACGCACCGACACATGGTTGTGATATCATACGCTGGCGACGTGTGCACCGACATCAGCTGCTGGCTTCTTGATTGAAAAAAGGAAAAGCAACTTCCAGACCTCGTATTAAATTGTTTTGAAGTTTTATTACATCATTTAAAAAAAAGTAAAGTTCACAAAGACACAAAAATTGTTAAAGGCAAGGCGTTTCGGGTGCATGCAGGTAGCCTTTAACAAAAGCCAACTCAGGCACGGGAGTGCAACGTCACTTCACCCTTGTCTAAACAACACTGTGAGCAAGACAGATTAGGTCGAAACGTTGTTACCTGTCGTCTTCCCCTATTTTGTATGCACCACATCTACAATTAAAGACTTTGCATATTGAAATAAGAGTGTGCCGTGATTCTCTGCATATTTCACCAGTAAGTGAACATATATTTAAGATTAAATCACTGCAGTCTGATGTGGTTGAAACCCAGCCAATTACAGAACATTTTCCATTCTGGGTTTTAGTCTCAAACAAAGCTGAACAGCAGAATTTTACCACTGGATAGAGCTATTGAGAAATGGAAAGTAACTCTCCCTGGGATGGCTATCCCATCCTTCACAAAAGGGAGCCATCACTTTGTGCTGGATCGATGGCGAACGACCTATCATTAGTCTGCACTGACACTGCAGGAGCTGAAAGTGTGCACACACAATATCAGTGCAAGCATGCCTTCATCCCTCTCTCCTGTCTGCAGCGTCCCCTCACAACACACAGGATCATAAAGTAGTGGACAGCCAGTGCTGACAGGAGAGGGGGATGAGAGCGTGGATGTGAACATGCCCACACTGACACTGCAGGAGCTGAAAGCACACACAATGTTAATGCAACCAAGCTCTCATCCCTCTCTCCTGTCTGCAGCAGCCGCTAACAAAACACAGGATCACAGAGTAGTGAGATGAGAGCGCACCCACACTGACACTGCAGGAACTAAGCATAACCACAGTGTCAGGGAAGGTTTGCTCTCCTCCCTCTCTCCTGTCCACATCAGTAAATGTGATTATAGTTTGTTGAGTTTAACTTTTTCTGCTTCCATCACACTCCCACTTTATTGGAACAAGCTAATTTCCAAAGGTAGTGACAAAAGTTTTAAAAAGTATTTTTCTGCATTCTGATGGGACATCTAGTATTACAATAGCATGACTGGAATGCCGGTCTCTTGATTTGTAAGCCACTGCAGGGGTTCAGGAGGTTCCATTGAACATGTATATGACTTCAAACATTGTATTCCCTATTATACATCATTGCTCCATGTACGACTCAATATTCAGACTACACAGCTGATGACATCAGTAGCAACTAGCAGTTAGATGCTGTGTGACATCACAGTGCTTCCTCCAGTGTTCTATTTGCTGGAGAGCACTTGGGTCTTTTGAGGGTTTGTTGTTGGAGAATATGGATATGCGAAGTGTTACTGTATTATTAGTGACAATTATTTTGTGCTACGTAGAAGGAAAGTCTGCAGAGACACCTGATGGTAATGGACATTAACAAATGGGGATTAAAGGGATTGTCCTGCCTTAGGGTACAAGTCTGCAATCTTGGAATCCTCACAGAGGGTGCATTCCACGCAGTGAGGATTCTCCGGTGTCGGGAGCAGGCGGGCATGTAAACGCATGTACAGTGCCTACAAGTAGTATTCAACCCCCTGCAGATTTGGCAGGTTTGATAAGATGCAAATAAGTTAGAGCCTGCAAACTTCAAACAAGAGCAGGATTTCTTAACAGATGCATAAATCTTACAAACCAACAAGTTATGTTGCTCAGTTAAATTTTAATAAATTTTCAACATAAAAGTGTGGGTCAATTATTATTCAACCCCTAGGTTTAATATTTTGTGGAATAACCCTTGTTTGCAATTACAGCTAATAATCGTCTTTTATAAGACCTGATCAGGCCGGCACAGGTCTCTGGAGTTATCTTGGCCCACTCATCCATGCAGATCTTCTCCAAGTTATCTAGGTTCTTTGGGTGTCTCATGGGACTTTAATCTTGAGCTCCTTCCACAAGTTTTCAATTGGGTTAAGGTCAGGAGACTGACTAGGCAACTGCAACACCTTGATTTTTTCCCTCTTGAACCAGGCCTTGGTTTTCTATGCTGTGTGCTTTGGGTCGTTGTCTTGTTGGAAGATGAAATGATGACCCATCTTAAGATCCTTGATGGAGGAGCGGAGGTTCTTGGCCAAAATCTCCAGGTAGGCCGTGCTATCCATCTTCCCATGGATGCGGACCAGATGGCCCGGCCCCTTGGCTGAGAAACAGCCCCAACACCACCATGCTTGACTGTAGGGATGGTATTCTTGGGGTTGTATGCAGTGCCATCCAGTCTCCAAACGTCACGTGTGTGGTTGGCACCAAAGATCTCGATCTTGGTCTCATCAGACCAGAGAACCTTGAACCAGTCTGTCTCAAAGTCCTTCAAGTGATCATGAGCAAACTGTAGACAAGCCTTGACATGACGCTTTGAAAGTAAAGGTACCTTATGGGCTCGTCTGGAACGGAGACCATTGCGGTGGAGTACGTTACTTATGGTATTGACTGAAACCAATGTCCCCACTGCCATGAGATCTTCCCGGAGCTCCTTCCTTGTTGTCCTTGGGTTAGCCTTGACTCTTCAGACAAGCCTGGCCTCGGCACGGGTGGAAACTTTCAAAGGCTGTCCAGGCCGTGGAAGGCTAACAGTAGTTCCATAAGCCTTCCATTTCCGGATGATGCTCCCAACAGTGGAGACAGGTAGGCCCAACTCCTTGGAAAGGGTTTTGTACCCCTTGCCAGCCTTGTGACCCTCCACGATCTTGTCTCTGATGGCCTTGGAATGCTCCTTTGTCTTTCCCATGTTGACCAAGTATGAGTGCTGTTCACAAGTTTGGGGAGGGTCTTAATTAGTCAGAAAAGGCTGGAAAAAGACATAATTAATCCAAACATGTGAAGCTCATTGTTCTTTGTGCCTGAAATACTTCTTAATACTTTAGGGGAACCAAACAGAATTCTGGTGGTTTGAGGGGGTGAATAATAAATGACCCTCTGAATAAACTTTTCCCAATTTAAAAAAAAAAAAAAAAAGAAATAACATTTTTTCTTTTTTGCTGCAGTGCATTTCACACTTCCAGGCTGATCTACAGTCCAAATGTCACAATGCCAAGTTAATTCCGAATGTTTAAACCTGCTAAATCTGCAGGGGGTTGAATACTACTTGTAGGCACTGTATGTGATTTGTATACATTTGATCACGTGCTGAGTCAATGTGAGTTACGCAAGGCCAGATATGTCTAGTTGGAAAGTGGCTGGATATGTCTAGTCGGAAAGTGTCCAGAAGTATGCAAATCTCATACTTACAGTCACATGATTGCCCGTTCCTGGTACCAGAGAATATATACAGCATGGAGTGCGCACTGTGAGTAGTCACAAGTCTGCAGTCACATAAACTAAAGGCCCTGTCACACACAGAGATAAATCTTTGGCAGATCTGTGGTTGCAGTGAAATCATGGACATATTGTTTCATTTGTACACAGCCACAAACCTGGCACTGATTGTCCACAATTTCACTGCAACCACAGATCTGCCGCAGATTTATCTCTGTGTGTGACAGGGCCTTTATACCTTAAGGCCTGACAACCCCTTTAAATATTGCATTTTTCCTTACATGTTTTGGTCATAGGCTGTGTGTAGCTTTGCATATTAACGCCAGTCACTTGAAAAACATATAACTGCAATATTATACCCATAAGCAGGAATGTAGCTGTTTTAGGAAGAAATCAACCATTTTTCTATAATCCCATAATCCCTTTATAGGAAAAAAATTGTCTTCCTGATGCCACCACTAGAGGGAGCTCACTGAATACAGATTTATTGAGTTGAGTGTATGCATGACTGTTGTAGGACCCCATATCCAGTGATGGCAGAATTGTATGCTTTACTTCTATAAGCCCTTGTGAGCTCTGTATCAGAAAACAGCTTTATCCATTATATAACTATTTTAAAGATTATTCATTAAGAAATTAATCAGTAAGACATTTTGATCATATTTAGGTCCTAAATATTTAGGGTCAAACATTCACTGTAAGCTGATATTATGCATTATCATACTTCTATCCCTACCCTCATGTTACAGTATTGAGGGCCATTTGCTAGTATCATGTCTTTAATGTCTTCATTCTCTTATGGACAGTGACTACTCGAAGATCATGGGATGAGACTTCCCCAGTTCTGGACGTCAGGACTGATAACAGTGAGTAGTCAATTCCTTCTTCCCATACTAGTCCTGACTGCAGTAGAGAACGGCCATTGAGCGTCTCTTTTGGGTGACTGCTTCTACAGTTAGGTCCAGAAATATTTGGACAGTGACACAAGTTTTGTTATTTTAGCTGTTTACAAAAACATGTTCAGAAATACAATTATATATATAATATGGGCTGAAAGTGCACACTCCCAGCTGCAATATGAGAGTTTTCACATCCAAATCGGAGAAAGGGTTTAGGAATCATAGCTCTGTAATGCATAGCCTCCTCTTTTTCAAGGGACCAAAAGTAATTGGACAAGGGACTCTAAGGGCTGCAATTAACTCTGAAGGCGTCTCCCTCGTTAACCTGTAATCAATGAAGTAGTTAAAAGGTCTGGGGTTGATTACAGGTGTGTGGTTTTGCATTTGGAAGCTGTTGCTGTGACCAGACAACATGCGGTCTAAGGACCTCTCAATTGAGGTGAAGCAGAACATCCTGAGGCTGAAAAAAAAGAAAAAATCCATCAGAGAGATAGCAGACATGCTTGGAGTAGCAAAATCAACAGTCGGGTACATTCTGAGAAAAAAGGAATTGACTGGTGAGCTTGGGAACTCAAAAAGGCCTGGGCGTCCACGGATGACAACAGTGGTGGATGATCGCCGCATACTTTCTTTGGTGAAGAAGAACCCGTTCACAACATCAACTAAAGTCCAGAACACTCTCAGTGAAGTAGGTGTATCTGTCTCTAAGTCAACAGTAAAGAGAAGACTCCATGAAAGTAAATACAAAGGGTTCACATCTAGATGCAAACCATTCATCAATTCCAAAAATAGAGAGGCCAGAGTTAAATTTGCTGAAAAACACCTCATGAAGCCAGCTCAGTTCTGGAAAAGTATTCTATGGACAGATGAGACAAAGATCAACCTGTACCAGAATGATGGGAAGAAAAAAGTTTGGAGAAGAAAGGGAACGGCACATGATCCAAGGCACACCACATCCTCTGTAAAACATGGTGGAGGCAACGTGATGGCATGGGCATGCATGGCTTTCAATGGCACTGGGTCACTTGTGTTTATTGATGACATAACAGCAGACAAGAGTAGCCGGATGAATTCTAAAGTGTACCGGGATATACTTTCAGCCCAGATTCAGCCAAATGCTGCAAAGTTGATCGGACAGCGCTTCATAGTACATGAGTGCAAAAAAGTGGAACATTCTGCAATGGCCAAGTCAATCACCAGATCTTAACCCAATTGAGCATGCATTTCACTTGCTCAAATCCAGACTTAAGACGGAAAGACCCACAAACAAGCAAGACCTGAAGGCTGCGGCTGTAAAGGCCTGGCAAAGCATTAAGAAGGAGAAAACCCAGCGTTTGGTGATGTCCATGGGTTCCAGACTTAAGGCAGTGATTGCCTCCAAAGGGTTCGCAACAAAATATTGTAAATAAAAATATTTTGTTTGGGTTTGGTTTATTTGTCCAATTACTTTTGACCTCCTAAAATGTGGAGTGTTTCTAAAGAAATGTGTACAATTCCTACAATTTCTATCAGATATTTTTGTTCAAACCTTCAAATTAAACGTTACAATCTGCACTTGAATTCTGTTGTCGAGATTTCATTTCAAATCCAATGTGGTGGCATGCAGAGCCCAACTCGCGAAAATTGTGTCACTGTCCAAATATTTCTGGACCTAACTGTATAAGTGATTTATTGTTGGAATATATAATGTGGTGCCCCTTATCCGGACAATATCTTCTAGGAGTATTGTGTAACAGAAATTAATAACCGAAAACCTTTTTTCTTACTAGTTATTCGTCGCTACGTCCAGCCCATATGCCTTAGTATAATGTTTGCTCTATTGATGGGGTCCTGGATCTGCTGGTGAGTTTCCATCTCTTTCCACTCTGTATATTACATTACTTTTTATACACTTTACTGTGTGACCTACATACAGTGCAGCAGTCACAATGATGCAGAGGGGATCAGGCTGTGCTATCAGATAGCTGCTCTTCTCCCTTTCCTGGTGCTTTGTTATGATAGAATATATACTACAACTGGTATACACTGACTTTTCATACTTTACTGCCTGTAGTGGGTGAAGGGGCATGGGTACATGTTGGTGGGTACCATGTTTCATATATTTCTCTTTGGCAGTTACATGCATAGGGTCCGGAGAAGACGTGATATGCTGGAGGAGGCAAATCTGCTGGAGATAGTTACCATCAGGTAACTGTTCATATAAAATACTACAAAACCCCTGTTTACCTGTCATTACTGGTGACATCACACACATGGGTGGTTTTTATTACCAGGGAAATCATCAGAATGCAGCGCTGTGACAGCTTATCCCTGCCCAATAGCTGCAGTGCTATATTATCGCATCACTCATATTTTATAGGGAAACTATCTATAGTACGCAGCATTGACACACCTTTATATATTAAATGTTTTGTTACATTTGCTGCCTACTGATGCTTTCCTTTTATTTTGTAGAGAATCCGGAAACTAGGATTGACATCTAATATATAAAGCTGAATGTGTATGTGTGTGTGTGTGTATGTGTGTGTGTATGTCCGGGATTGGCATCCGCACCGTCGCAGCTACAGCCACAAAATTTTGCACACACACTTCTGGACCCCGAGAGCGTCATAGGCTATGTTTTGAGGGGAAATTTTAACCCCGCTCTTTACAGTTATTCACCAAAAAACCTGCCTCCATTAAAGCGAATGGATCTGGGAGCCACAGTGCAGCCAGAACTTCAGAAGAATGTGCAGCCACGCCCTTATATGGAATGTTGGCGTGTCACAATGCAGCCAGGGAAAGAGACAGACACAGACAGGGAAAGAGGCAGACACAGACAGGGTAAGAAACAGACAGACAAGGTAAGAGACAGACAAAAAGAGACTGACACAGACAAAGAAACAGACTGACAGGGAAAGAGAGGGAAAGAGACAGACAGGGAAAGAGAGGGAAAGATACAGATAGGGAAAGTGACAGACTGGGAGTGACAGACAGGGAAAGTGACAGACAGGGAAAGAGATAGATACAGACAGGGAAAGAGATTGAGACAGACAGAGAAAGAGACAGACAGGGAAAGAGACAGACAACCAAAGAGAGAGAGAGACAGAGAGATATATACAGAGGGGGAGACAGACAGAGAATGGGAGAGAAACAGAGAGTCAGTTACTATCCCGGGCAGCGCCGGGTGCTATGTTGTGAGGCGAAATTTTAACCCCGCGTGTTCCAATTTACCAATCAATTTTGCTCCTATCTACATAATGGGGAAAAAGTGAAACGAAAAGTGTTGGGGGCAAATTGACAGCTGCCAGATGTGAACAAGGGGGACTTAAAGAATGAGAGCGATGGCGCCAAAGAGTATATACCGTACAGTTGCTAAGGTGGGGCCCCGACATGGGATACTCACCACACTCTGGGATATGAACACACACACAAAATGCGCCCCACACTACCACGTACTTGAATACATATACCACCCTCAGCACACATCTCACCACACATACACCAACCTCGCCACACAATCGCCCTAAAACACACACAAGTCTGGTATTATCCTTCAAAAATAAAAATCTGATTAATAAGCAGCCAAACTACAAGAACAACAAATGTACCACATAGGAAATACGGCAGCTGTGAGTCACATGACCTGTCTATTTTGTGTATGTGTGAGCTAATATATACTGTCAGGGGGAGGGCTTTCTGTTGCCTGGAGATTTATCAGGCTGCCAATAGCAACCAATCACAGCTTAGCTTCTATTTTGCTACAGTTAAATAATCTGAGCTCTGATTGGTTAATATAGGCAACAAAGGACATTCTCAGTATGTGTGAGGTCATGGGATGTTAAATCTGTGTGGAATATCTGTGGTGTTGAAATATATGTTGTGAAATGCTATTAGCTTAGTTTTTGCCTTTTAATAATTACATTTCTATCTATTTGTTTTGTGTTTTTTGTGTGCAGAATAAATTTTTGTTAATACATTCTATTTTGTTAACAGCAGTTATTAACCCGGGCGAAGCCGGGTAGTACAGCTAGTAGCAAATAAAGTTAATGTGAGAATCCAGGCGATCAGCAAGAAAAAGTCAGGTCTGAAACATCTCAAAAATGGATGAAGAATAGGGAAAGAAGAGAAAGAAGAAGGGGAAACATTTAAGATCTAGTTCCCCCACTGTGGTCCATATAACATCTGTCCACCATGACCACTGTATGTCTTATCGGATGAAAGAAAAAAATAGGGATGGGGAGAGTTGTGATTCACCTCTCAGATCCTAGAAGTCCGTTAGTGGCGGAGATTGGAATACATTTTACTTGCCTGAAATTTCCATTTCCTAGAGTCCGCAGCCAGCGCCCAATGGGCAATTCTACTGCGGACAGAAGACATGTTAGTTAGTACTGAAAACACCTAATTAACATATCAAGTGCTGCTATAAAAGGAGAGAGTCTGACACCATGAAGGATATGCAGCAATAGGAATTTAAGGGTGGGAAAACGTGCTGCCTACAGACTCCAAGAAATGATCATTTTACTCTTTCCCGTAATAAAATAAGGGTCAGCAAAGTTTGGAATTCTTCTACCTAAGGCTGATCTCCACAGGAAGAATGGCTAGTATGTAGTGCCTAAGGAAAGCAGAATTGGATGGAGGACCTCGATGCATCTCTGCAGATTTGTTCAAGTGGGAACTTGTTCGACCCATGAGGCTGAAGTTGATCTAGTGGATTGGGCGCTGATCGTGGCCAGGAAGTAGATAACAATCTGGAATAGTATGCCGAATCCATCTGGAAAATGAGGCTTTACTGCCCTTGTTAGAACCTGAGAATTAAAGAATCAAGCTTTCTGCCTTTCTGAATGGAAGAATGCTATTAAGATAGAGAACAATTCTTCACATCTAGAAGATGGAAATTTTTCCTGTTTTACATTTTGAGGGTCAGGAAAGAAAACTGGAAAAATTTCGATTTATATCAGTAAATGAATTGAATTTTGGAAGAAAACCCATCATCAATCTGAGCACTATGTGATCAATGCAGTCTTTCAGATAGGGCTCCTTAGAAGAAAAGACATTCTTTTGGCAGATGCAATCGCCACCAGGAATAAAGTCTTGAGGGATATATGCTTGTTTGAGGCAGCTTCAGCATTCAAATAATAAGAACACAAGTGATTCAGGACTATAAAGAGGTCTTATGATGGAACTGGAGCATGGAAAGCAGGTTTAAGATTTGTTTTATTGTTTGTTTAATAAACTAATTGTTATTAAAGTTTAAAGTCAATTACATAAAACATCTACAAAAAATACTGTATAGGAAAATAACTGGAAAGACAAAAGATGCAGATGGTGTGTAAGGAGGGGGTTAATCTCTTTTGCTTCCCTGAAATGGTTGTGAAGTCACAACCACTAGAAAGGCTCAATAGCGCCTGCTGCAGTCCCCATATGAAGTTGTCACAAAGTAGGAAAGAAGGGGTTAACACCACACTGCCGTGAAGAAATAGAATACAGTAATTGTTCTTGGTGATCTTTTATTCAAAAATCCAAAAAGATCACCATCAATGACAAATTGTATGTTGCATTATTTCGTCACGGCCGTGCAGTGTTAACCCCTTCTTTCCTACTTTGTGACTACAAAAAATACTGACTTTTTGACATATCGAGAAGACGTAATTATTAGCGATGACCGAATACCTCAAATATTCGGCTTCGTGAATATTTTCCGAATAGGTCGCCGCTATGCGAATATTTGATGCACAATGTAAGTCTATGGGAAGCCTGAATAGTCGTTATTCGGGTTTCCCGTAGACTTACATTGCGCATTGAATATTCGCGAATAGTCGAATAGCGGCGATTTATTCGGCAAATATTCGCGAAGCCGAATATTTGAGGTATTCAATCATCCCTAGTAATTATCCAAATGGTAACAAATGGCGAGTCACTACCAGGGTCCTCAAAAGGATCCTGAACATTACATCAACTACAACTCACCTAGACAAATTAATATTAACTCTCCAGTTACCAGTTAAATCTAAACTAGAAGCAAACAGTGGGGGGGTAAAAAAAAAAAGAAAAAAAGGACACATACATGAGGAAAATATAGTAGGGAAGCTGTAAAAAAAAATTCTCAAAGTACAGATATTGTCTCAAATAAGTCCACCTTCACCTTAATTAAGAAACACCACGCTAAGTCTGAACTGTGTGCAAAAAGCCTAAAAAAACCCTTCACTATATAAAGGAAAGGGCTGCACACCAGCGACAGTTCAAGTGGAATTAATGTAAAGCAGAAACTGCTGTGTGAATACCGACATGAAAAATACAATAACTATATGTAAAAATCAAACTATGACAATGGTATCTGCATAACTGCTATGAATTTTAAGAATAAAGAGAAATTTAGCTATTGAATTGATCACTACAACAGAGCCCCAACACCTCGTCATGGTATTCTCTTACACCTTCATATTAAGTGACGCAGATATTCTATCCTCCTTATATCTGAAATTTTACCAAGCAGATCTTAATAAGAAGATGGAAGTTTTCTTCCAATAAAGAGCAAACATCTGTCAGCTGGTAAATGCATAAAGTAATTTGGAAGATTGTTTACCCTACTTCTTAGGGGTAATATTAAGAATGTAAATCAGGAGATCCAAAAGGCACCTCTACCGTGTTTTTCCAAAAATAAGACACTGTCTTATATTTTTTTTGCCCCCCAAAAAGCACTAGGGCTTATTTTTGGAGGTCTTAT
Source organism: Anomaloglossus baeobatrachus (assembly GCF_048569485.1). NCBI lineage: Eukaryota > Metazoa > Chordata > Amphibia > Anura > Aromobatidae > Anomaloglossus > Anomaloglossus baeobatrachus. The sequence continues at coordinate 309,040,880 of NC_134357.1, read as the reverse complement.
TCTTGGAGAAACACGGTTGAGGGGTAAGTTTACCCCCCCAAAAAAGCAGACCCCACGGACGTCTGATGGCGCTCAGGTCCTCCCTGTGATCTCCAGTGGGTGCTGCACGCAGTCCTCCCCTGCTTCTGGCTGACTGACACACACACACACACCACATCCAGCATTAAATAATGCTTCCGGGCACAGGGAATGATGGGAGGAAGTCACGTGTGTCAGCAGGTCCTGTAAGCAAGCATTGTGGCAGGTCCTTGCACTCCACTGCACAGCCTCTCAGGATTCTGCCGGCGAGAAGAAATCGGTGTCGCTGGATGCGATCCGATGTGTGTGTGATCCAATGTTTGTATGCGATCTGATTAGGTGTGTGATCTGAGAGTGTGTGTGTGTGTGTGAGAGAGAGATCGGATATGTGCGGGTGTGTGATCCACTGCAAGGCCTCCCACTCAGCGTCTGGTGAGTGTGATTGTGGGGTGTCTGCTTTCTATAATGAAGTGTCCTGCAGTATCTAACTTTTTTAGCTGCACGGACACTTCATTATTGAACCGCGACTAGGGCTTATTTTCGGTGGAGGGCTTATATTTAAAACTTGCTCCGAAAATGCTGAAAATCCCTGCTAGGGCTTACTTTTAGGGGAGGTCTTATTTTTGGAAAAACACGGTATTTATAACAACTTATGGCTCGGTGTTTTAAAACAGATTCCCAGAACCCAGCTAGTCTAAAGCAGGACCGAAATATGTGGGTAGTGTGCCCAACGAGGAACCATAAAGGCCAACATATATAATGTGGTTAGGTATTAAGTTCTGGCGTGTGATACCAGAACATCAATATCTTGTGTTGATTTTCTTTATCGAGAGTGGAAATCGATGTTTTTGCTGCCTTACACGAAATGGTCTGACAAACCTGTGGCAATAGTGCCCTTCCCAAAAAGGACTCCAATACAAATTGACACCTTGCATACAGAAATGCTATGATATGAAACCCATGACCCCCCCACACCCCCAAACATTGAATGCTGGTCACGCATATGGCGCTCATTTATCTTTAATGCTCAAAGTGGCCACAGCTGCAATGCACATCTGGACTCTGGACAGCATACTGTATCTTGCTGCACGCTGTGCAATATGGTAGGTGACACGTTTGCACAAGCATCTGTGATACGTTGTCATAGGTCCTGCAATGTTGGTGGAGGGGTCGCATACACCTGCTGTTTGATGTGACCTCACAGAAAGAAGTCCAATGGGGTCAGGTCAGGTGAGCGTGGAGGCCACTCCACGCAGCCACCATACCCAATGATTTGTAGGAAGGTCTTCATGAGGTATCGCTTCACGTCCGCAGCCTTGTAAGTTTTACACGTTCTAAACATAGCATTTCTGTATGCAAGGTGTCGATTGGTATTGAATTGATGATGCCCTACAACTTTATAATTCACTTTTTATCCTCTCGTTCCATTTACGAGATAAAAATGCTAACTCCGTTGTTTTCCACCAGGTGGCACTATAGGTGGTTTCATTGTGTAGCGCATGGCTACTTTTCTATACCTAGACACCACTTCTATGCCTATATCTGCCGCCGTTCTCAAGTTAATGGCGGTAGACAGGATATGGGTGGACACTGTATAAACGTAAAATACAGCTTTTATTATACTCACTTATAGAGCTGTCTTGTCTGATGAGAACCGCTTATCTTGATCTAGCACCTCCTCTTATTGTGATCTTTGTCCTCTTCCCCGCTTTGTGTGGATAATGAGTCCTACTCAAGGTAGTTATACTTCATCAGCAAGTATTTCCCCCAGCAAAAAGCAGACTAGGGTTTTAAACTATTCTACTCAAGCTCTGTTGAAGAAGTATAGAGAAATGCTGAGAATGGTTCACACAGCAGTTAGGCAAAGAAACTTAGCACAATGTGTCTTATCTGCTGCACTAACTTCCCTCAAAATTGGAATATGTCCAGCAGTGCCACCAGCTCAGAACTGGCAGAGAGGAGTAGCATCCAGCTACATGGAAACAATGTCAAGTGACTCAGCTATACACAAAAACATAGCAACTGGGGTGCAGAAAAACAGCAGCAGGTGCTCTGGATTGAGGAGTCAAAATGTTAAGTATGTGGCTTTAAACAGAAGTCAGGTTGTTTGCTGAATGGCTAAAGAATGTTACAATAATGTGTGCAGGCAACAGTGAAGCAAGGTGGAGGTTCCTTGTAGGTTTGGGGCTGTATTTTAATAAACATATCTGGAGATTTTGTCAGCATTAATGATGTTCTTAATGTTGAGTTACACAGGTATATACTTATCTATGATGCAATACCATCAGGGAGGCATACGATTGTGCTTAATGGCAAATTTTGTGCCAATCTTCAGGAGTCCTGGAAATTATGAAGTGTGTCTGTGATTAAATATAAATAGTGTTGAGCGAGTAGTTAGCGAGTACTGTCTGCTATTCACATATTTGTTACGAGTATTATTGATCCCCTAGAGTTTGCTTACCGGCATAGATTGGGGGTGAACGATGCTATTCTGTTACATACTGTACATTCATTTTTGGAGAATGATGGAACCACTGTGCGAGCGATGTTCTTCGATTTCTCGAGTGCATTTAACACCCTGCAGCCACTTTTACTACACAAAAAGATGACTGATATGAAGGTGGAGGAGGGGATGAGAAATTGGATAACTGACTACCTATCAGATCGGCCACAGTTTGTAATGATGGGAGCAGTTGTGTCTAGCAGATTATTGAGCAGTGTAGGTGCCCCTCAGGGAACGGTGCTAGCGCCCTTTCTATTCACACTGTATACATCAGACTTTCAGTATAAATCTGATTTTTGCCACCTTCAAAAATTCTCGTATGACTCCGTGGTTGTTGGATGTATTAGGGGGGACCAGGGGGATGAGGAATATAGAAGGGTGGTGTCGAATTTTGTGGATTGGTGCCATGGTAACTATCTACAACTAAATGTTAAGAAAACTTAGGAGTTGGTGGCCAACTATAGCAGGAGAAAGATGGAATGTTTACCGATCACTATTGCTGGTCAGGAGGTAGAGCAGGTGGAGAGTTACAAATATTTGGGGGTCCACCTGGATAGCAAACTGGACTGGAGATGCCACTCAGATAGGGTCTACAAGAAGGGGATGAGCAGATTGTATTTCCTAAGGAAACTGAGGTCTTTTAACCCTAGAACGCGCAACCAGAGAAATCAACCATAGAAAACAAGTAACCTAGCAGGCCTGCGAGGCCCCAGGTATGCGTTCTAGGGTTAATGTGTGCAGCAAAATGTTAGAAATGTTCTACCAGTCTGTAGTGGCAAGTGTCATCTTTTTTGCACTCATATGCTGGGGTAGTAGTGTGCGGGTCTCTGATGCTAATAAGCTGAATAAGCTTATCAATAAGGCAAGCTCTGCTGTTGGCTGCAATCTTGACTCTTTTGAGGAGGTAGAGGAGAGAAGAACGCTGAAAAAGTGTATAGCGATTATGAATAATAATGCACATCCATTATATGAGCTATTCATGAGACAGAAGAGCACCTTCAGTAACCGGCTAATCCTTCTGAGGTGTAAGAAGGAAAAATATAGGAAATCTTTTGTGCCAACTGCTATGGGAATGTACAACAATAACATTAGTGTTAAATCATCAAGGTGAATATCTACTTTATTTCTTCTACTTTCAGTTCACTGCTGTGTATGTCCTTATCTAATGTATAATGTTCTTCTGTCAACTCTACTGTCTTGTCAATTATGTAATTCATGTTATGATTTAAGTGATACTGCTGTGATACCAGAATTTCCCATGGGATCAATAAAGTGTATCGTATCGAGTAGCAGGCGCAATGAAAGTCAATGGGATATACTCGCTAACTAGCGAGTAACCCGAAAGCCGTACTATTCGCTACTCGCACGAAAAGTACGGCTTTCTGATTACTCACGACTTAGCGAGTACTTCCCATTGACTTATTGTGCCCGCTACTCATAATGAATATGCGAGTATTGGACAGTACTCTCTAACAGCTTAGCGAGTACGCATGTTTAACTACTCGCTCAACACTATATATGAAGCGACAGAAGGATTTGCACACGCTTACATCCACAGAAGATCAGTGGCTGGTCCTCCAAGATGTTTGGAACTACATCCCCTGCCAAGTTCCTTCAAAAATTGTGCGCAAGTGTACATACGAGAATTGATGTTGTGTAGAAGGCAAAAAGGGATGGTTATAGCAAATAAGGATTTGATAGAGATGTCAATTTTGTTATCAAAATATGTATACATACACATACGTACATACATACACATGTGTGTATGTATGTATGTATGTATGTATGTATGTGTGTAATATATATATATATATATATATATATATATATACATATATATATATATATATATATTACACATACACACACACGTAGTTGAAAACAATTACCGTATTTTTCGCTTTATAAGACGCACTTTTTTTCCCCCAAAATTGTGGGGGAAATAGGGGTGCGTCTTACAAAGTGAATGTAACTTACCAGGCAGTAATGCGGCGGTGGAGTGAGTCACAGGAGGCTGGTGCGGCCGCCATGGATCCCCCGGCAATCGGCTGCGGTGGCGGTCACCATGGATCCCCCGGCAATCGGCTGCGGTGGCGGCCGCCATGGATCCCCAAGCAATCGGCTGCGGTGGTGGCCGCCATGGATCCCCCGGCAATCGGCTGCGGTGGAGGTCACCATAGCCGAAATCTTTATCTGCGCCTGTGCTGCCTCCAACGCGACTTCCGGAATATGGCTGCGGAGGTGACGCAGGCGCAGATGGAGATCTCGGAGAAGCGAGATCTCCATCTGCGCATGCGCTGCCTTCCGTAGCCATTTTTCTGAAGTCCATCGCGCAGATAGAGATCGCGGCTCTCGAAGATCGCGATCTGCGCATGCGCGGGCTCCATGTTAGATCTCTGCAGCAGACGGAGACTATCATAAGAAAGAGGAGAGAGAGAAGAACGATTCTCCCTCTCCTCGCTAGGGCTGGATGCTGATTGGTGGAGACAACTTCTGCAGAGCTGCCTCCACCAATCAGTGATCTGAGCCTGACAAATGTTATCAGTTGAACAAAGGGTCCTAATAGGTGAGCAAAAAACACTGAAGGGGAACACAACCCCCATCATCAGCCTTCAGAATATACTGTATCAATCGGTGTATTCTGAAGGATGATGGGGGCTGTAGTCCTTTAGTGTAAACACTCCAGGGAGGGACTAATGTAGTGGCCAAAGTGTAAATGTGACTACCACCCCCCTCATCTTTCAGAATACAGCCATGTATGGTATACAGTACATGGGTGTATTCCTAAGGATGAGGGGGGTGGTAGTCCCAGATCCCCATAAAAGTGTGTCGCGGGCGGAGGAGGGGACGCTGCGCTCTCCCACTGCTCGGGTCCGGCTGCCGCTGCTGCTGCGGCCTCTGCTGCTCGGTGGCTCGAGCGATGGGCCGGATCCCGGGGACTCGAGCGGCGCTCCTCGCCCGTGAGTGAAAAGGGGATTGGTTTTGGGGATTTATTGTTGTCCGTGACGCCACCCACGGTTGTGGTGATTGTGTGGACACCACCGCTGCTCTGTATGGGGATCCCGAGAGCGGTGACAGGGAGCAGCAGAGTTGTTAGTTCTCCCCCTCCGTGGGTAGGGGGTTGGTTGTCCCGGGGCCCAGTGATGGGGTGGAGGATGAGGGATGACAGGCCAGGTGCGGGGCCTGGTGAGGTGCAGGGTCGCGGGGGCAGCGCTGTGCCGCACGGCACGGTGGTACTCACTCAGCCTGAGACGTTGACAGTTCTCGGTAAAACACACGGCTGGAAAGACGGTTCCCACGGACAGCTGCTGTTGCTTTTCCCCGGTAGTTGGCGGTGACGGTCTCTGTCCCTGCACCTAGAGTAACTGTTGATAGCGATGGATTCCCACCGGTTACCCGCTCCCCGACTTGGATATGGGCCGGAGGAGCCCCCTCTTTTGCCCGCAGGCGCTGGCCCTGAGAAACTGGTGCCTTGGCGGTGGCGGTGTCTCTCTCCAACGGTTGGACTGTTGCCTTCAATCGGGACTTAGTTGTTGGGAGACCTGGAGGTCCCCTTCACTGACGGATTTGGCAAATTCACGGCGACTCCTAGCCTTGCCGGGATCCGAAAGGCCCCTGCCAATGGTGCTGGCTTCTCTTCGTATACCGTTCCGGTACCGCCGGGCCACCACCCGTCCACGGTCCTTTCGGCAACCTCCGATCAGCCTCTCCTGCAGACGGTCACCACCGTCTGCTAACCTTGCTGTTCTCAGTCTGGGGCACACACCCGGACCAACTTCAGGCTTTCAACTGTCACTTTCTCTTCCACCTTAACTCCTTTCTCTTGCTCCTCTACCACTTCACTCCTCTCACTTCCTCCTCCAACACTAATCTGCCTGTGTTTTCCTGCCTCCAGGGCTGTGAACTCCTCGGTGGGCGGAGCCAACCGCCTGGCCCACCCCCTGGTGTGGACATCATCCCCTGGAGGAAGGCAACAAGGATTTCTGGTTTAACTTTCGTGTACCTATCCGGGGTGTAGGGTGTGGTGGTGTCATGACCTGTGACCCCTGGCTTGCCCAGGGCGTCACATTCCCCCTTAGAAAAATGCAGACCGTCCGCGGGCTGCCCGTCCAACACCGGTTTTATTTTTCTGAAAAAGATGAAAACGGTAACATATACAAGTAGAAGAACATCATCCCACAACGGGAGGCACTTTTCTTAAACGTTACGGTAACGGTTGCGGCTGCCGCTCTCTCCCACCCAAGTAACCTGGCCCTGATGCTGCCCCTAAGAAACAGGCAGCATCCCTTGACCCCAGTCCTGAACCAAGTCACCCGAGCGGGATCTGTCCTTCCCCTCCAGAGGGTAGCCACTGGTTCCGGTGGTGGCTGGGCCCCAGCCTGCTCCACTGTGGGCCCTCTCTCCAACCTGCCTCTCCGGAGGCGGTAACGGTTAGCTGCAACACAACATTTTTATTTACAACCCACTAACGTTTGTGGTTGCCCTGCAAGTTCTCGGGCCTGTTCATAGAAGTTTCTATGCATAAACTGTAGATGGTCCCCGCGGGGACAACAATGCCGGCAACGGCCGGTTCAATCACGGTTGCTGACAATCAGATGAGACTTCGGTGATCATTTTCATTCTTAAAAACTTTCAACACTTTAAAACACATACAGGTGGTCCCAACGGGGACAATTTGCAGCGGTGGACCGCTGCCTTTTGCGGCTCAACAGTCCATTCCCACTCGTGGGGCTCTAGTGCCACCTTCACATGGTGCACCGCTCAGGACCCCGATGGTAGCTCGCTGCAGGCGATCTTCCTCCATATACATGCGGGCATGCTCATCCGCTCTACACCCCTCTCGGGCATCGATCTCTCTGCGCAGCTGCCGTTGCCGCTGCTCCCAGTCTGGGGCACTTTCTGCTTGCTCCGGTTCAGCGTGTGCGGGGGACGGACCCAGCCAGAGTCCCTCCGTGTCGGCTACGACCGGCACCTTCAGTAATGAGGGATCCCGCTGTGACATGGCCTGCTCTGCCTCCTGGCAGCTGCATCCCCGCCATGCCTCCGGTTCTTCTTTGATGACTGCCTCAGCCTTCGGCTTCTTCCATTGAAGCGGATGAGGGTGGTCATGAGCTTCTGCTGCAGGTCGGTCCGCCGGGGCGGATTGGCAGGGTACCGCTACCGGTGGTGGTGGTAGCGGGCCTAGTGGCGGGGCAGCAGCAGCCAACACTGGTAGCGGGGGAGGTACCAGGGCGAACGGGTATGGACCGGGTCCCTCAGCCGCGATGACCGACCCACTAGGGGTACAGGGGCGTGGGTCACTTACCCTCCCTTCCAAGACTCCCTCCACCTCGTGTCTCCGTATGGCCGCCACCACTTCCGCCATGTCGGCCTCCCACTCCTCTAGGACCTGCAGACGGCCGCTTAGCTGGATGGTCCGGACTTCCACCCACGCTGCGGGGCCAGGCGCGGGGACCACGGTGTTGTTGGTCGGACTCAGCATCTTTAGCAGCGGCCTCTTCCAGGAACCAGTCAATGGTCGCAGGGTCCTGGCGTCCCTGCTTCCATAGCCGCGCTCACATGCGGCCAGCCGCCATTTCGTCCCCCTTAGCCTCTTTCCGGCCCCTCCTCTATCGGGGCGGGGTTTTGGCCTTCGCGCCTCCGCTACTCGAGAAGACGCTCGAGCGGGAACTTTTCGCGCCAAAGATGGCGACTTCCGAAATTTTTCGGCCGGACACCTCCGGCGGTAACAAGGCGCACCTCTACCCAACGGCAGAGCGGTAATATCCTGTTCGTGACGCCAAGTTGTTGCGGGCGGAGGAGGGGACACTGCGCTCTCCCACTGCTCGGGTCCAGCTGCTGCTGCTGCGGCCTCTGCTGCTCGGTGGCTCGAGCGATGGGCCGGATCCCGGGGACTCGAGCAGCGCTCCTCGCCCGTGAGTGAAAAGGGGATTGGTTTTGGGGATTTATTGGTTGTCCCGGGGCCCAGTGATGGGGTGGAGGATGAGGGATGACAGGCCAGGTGCGGTGCCTGGTGAGGTGCAGGGTCGCGGGGGCAGCGCTGTGCCACACGGCACGGTGGTACTCACTCAGCCTGAGACGTTGACACAGTTCTCGGTAAAACACACAGCTGGAAAGACTGTTCCCACGGACGGCTGCTGTTTCTTTTCCCCGGTAGTTGGTGGTGACGGTCTCTGTCCCTACACCCAGTGTAACTGTTGGTAGCGATGGATTCCCACCGGTTACCCGCTCCCCGACTTGGATATGGGCCGGAGGAGCCCCTCTTTTGCCCGCAGGCGCTGGCCCTGAGAAACTGGTGCCTTCGCGGTGGCGGTGTCTCTCTCCAACGGTTGGACTGTTGCCTACAATCGGGACTTAGTTGTTGGGAGACCCGGAGGTCCTCTTCACTGACGGATTTGGCAAATTCACGGCGACTCCTAGCCTTGCCGGGATCCGAAAGGCCCCTGCCAATGGTGCTGGCTTCTCTTCGTATACCGTTCCGGTACCGCCGGGCCACCACCCGTCCACGGTCCTTTCGGCAACCTCCGATCAGCCTCTCCTGCAGACGGTCACCACCGTCTGCTAACCTTGCTGTTCAGTCCGGGGCACACACCCGGACCAACTTCAGGCTTCCTCAACTGTCACTTTCTCTTCCACCTTAACTCCTTTCTCTTGCTCCTCTACCACTTCACTCCTCTCACTTCCTCCTCCAACACTAATCTGCCTGGTTTCCTGCCTCCAAGGCTGTGAACTCCTCGGTGGGTGGAGCCAACCGCCTGGCCCACCCCCTGGTGTGGACATCAGCCCCTGGAGGAAGGCAACAAGGATTTCTGGTTTAGTTTTGGTGTACCTATCCGGGGTGTAGGGTGTGGTGGTGTCATGACCTGTGACCCCTGGCTTGCCCAGGGCGTCACAAGTGCATCATGCAGGTCCCCATAGCCGTGTCATCCACAGATCCCACATAACAGTTCATCATCCACAGGTCCCCCATAGCAGTGCGTCATCCACAGGTCCCCCATAGCAGTGCGTCATCCACAGGTCCGCCATAGCAGTGCGTCATCCACAGGCCCCCAATAATAGTGCATCATCCTCAGGTCCCCCATAACAGTGCGCCATCCACAGGTTCCCCATAACAGTGTCATCCACAGGTCCCCCACAGCAGTGCATCATCCACAGATCCCCCCATAACAGACCCTCCTGTTGAGTCTAAATTGTTAAAATAGTTTTTTTTTATTTTATTAAAATGTTTTAGCACACTATTTGGCTCAATTTTTTTTTTTTTTATTTTCCTCCTCTAAAACCTAGGTGCGTCTTATAATCAGGTGCGTCTTATAAAGCGAAAAATACGGTACTTCAATGAATACAGACAAGTTATTAAAAGATTACAAAAATATTTTATTGATATGCAAGACAGAATGCAAACGTGAGTACAAAACGTTTTACACACCACTGCTCTAGTGTCTTCTGGAAATAAATTAAAACATGCCTACAACAAAAACTAAAAGAATGAAAAAGTAAAAATTTAGAGCATAACATATTAAACAAACAATGAAGAAAAGAAAAAAACACCGTAGATACAGTATGTCAATATGTAGAGTCAGCACAGAAGCATTTTTTTTACAAAAGTCCAGTTAAAAAAATAGATTTCTATGAAACAGATAGGTCTAACACTTACAAAATTAGGAAAGTGGAGGTTTTCAACTTGCATTAGTTAATTAGAAGGCAAAAGGTGAGGACAAAACTCAAACATTTTGCACAGTAATGTGTCACGCCTGTTTTCTTGACAGTCAAGAATTTTTTTTATTTTTAACAGGAATCTGTCACCAGGTTTTTGCCACCTAATCTGAGAAAAGCATAACGTAGGGGCACAGATCCTAATTCCAGCGAGGTGTCACTTACTGGGCTGCTTAGTGTAATTTTGTTAATCTACTGCTGATTAAACGGTGCTTTTTTCATTAGAGGACTACTTGGTGTGCTGCCAGGTAGTCCAGCATATTCATGAGCTCTGTATATATGATCTGCAGAAGAGAAAAACACTGCTTAGCAAAATGACCACAAACAGCTCAATAAGTGACACATCGCTGGAATCAGAGTCTCTGTCTCTACATTATGCTGCTCTAAGATGGTTCGCAAAAACCTAGTGCAGATTCCTTTTAAACAAAAAGGCACATTTTCCCCAAAAATGTTTAATGGATGGCTGGTAGTTAAGAGGGTTGTTTGTTTTTAAACTTCATTCCCACTTCTAATATTTACAGGTCACCAATTGCCTTGTGTTAGGTTACAACACCTTTCTTCAAATAGGATACAAGTTTATATTCAGATTAAAGCCTTTTTTTTTCTAACCCTGTTTCCAAAAAAAAAATCCTGCATTAACACACAGTTTAGACTTGCGTTTCAGACTACCTGAGCACACAGGTATGCGATTGTTGCCTTCTAGGGCTACATGGCAATATTTGTGAGGAGACACTAAATTGAAGTGTTGCATTGTGACAACATACCGGTATCTAATCATTTCCAATGGTGTTGCACAATCATAAATCCATTGGATGTTCTGTCACAAAGCACTGAAGTCTAGGGCAAGTAATTTGCAAAAGGACATGTCATTTCAAAATTTTATTTTACAGCAAAATCAGAGTTTTTAAAAAGGGAATCAGTCATCAGTTTTTCCTATCTAAACAAAGACTAGCACCTACAGCATCGCCTGTGCTGCATTCCATAAAAGGTGTATATTATCCCCGTATACCCCCCAAAAACCTTTTTAAATTCTTGCTCGCTTTATGTAAATCTGGATGGTCTAATGGGCATCCTTGCTGGGTCTTCTGTCCCTCCTCTCCACTGCTGATCGCCGTTCTATTGCTTTAAGTGACGTGGATGACGCCTCGTGTTGTGTGAAATCTCGAGTCTGCGCAAAGACACTAATGTTTTAGGCTATGTCCGCAGTAGGACAGAACAAAGCGCACATGCATGAGCTGATGTCTCTGCGAAGAGGAGAGCCTTCACCCAGCTATGTGGTTGACGAAGGAGGTGCAATTCACATACCACAAAGCAATATGATTGTCATCAGCAGAGGAGAGGAGGGATAGACGCCACAGGAAGTACGCCTATCAGACCGGACTGTCCAGACTTAGGCCGGTGTCTCATTTGCGATTGCCTCGCGTGTATCTCCTGTGAGCAGTGTGAGTCCATGCCGGGTGATGCACTGCGAAACTCACGCGAGGCAATCGCAAGTGTGACACCGGCCTTACAGAGAGTGCAGGAGGATTTAAAAAGCTTTTTAGGAGGTATATAGGGGGAGTCAGGGGATAATATATACCCTTATGGAATGCATGACAGGCACTGCCGATGGTGGTAGTTTTTGTGCAAACATTAAAAAACCGGTGACAGGTTCCCTTTAAATTAGTTGTGCAACAGGAATTTACACAGATTTTTTTTGGCGCAACTTTTCTAAAAATTGCCATCACGCATCAAATGTCACCATGTAGCCCCGGCTTGAGGCTGCACTCACACGAGCCAGGATTCTCTCTTCCGAGGCAATCGATCATCATGACACACTGCACAAACTCCGATCAGAGTTTGAGCCCAATGTCATTTACTGGAATCAAATGATTCTCTCATATGAAAGAATCATAACAGGTGCGGAGAAGAGGGAGAACTTAATGTCTCCATCTTCTGTGTAGGCATATATCGGACTGCACTGGAATGACATCTGAATGCGTTCTGATGTTTTATGTACACCAATACATTACATACACCAATAGACTTAAGGGGTGCTCGTGATCTGATCTGTGGAGCCACACGATGCATGCGGCAGGTTTTTTTTCCCCTCATGCTGAAACAGCATGAAAAAACATAAAAAACAAAAAGCAAACCCTGCAGATATAACATTGGATAGCACTCGTCCGATGTGTACGCTCGTGTGAGCAAGCCAACAAGGAGGTATTCTGTACTAATGAAAAGGAATTGCATTATTAGCAACTAATAACTAGAGCTGAGCAAGTACCCAACTGTTCCATACTCGCTATACTCATAATGACTACTGTCTACTACTCGCATATTCACTTCGAATAGCGTGTGCAATGCAAGTCAATGGAAAAAAAAAAAAAACCACACTAACGAGTAACCCGAATACCACACTATTCGCTACTCGCATGAATAGTATGGCAATCCAGCTACTCGTTACTTTGAGCGTTTTCCCCAATGACTTGCATTGCACACGCTATTCGAAATGAAAACGAGTACTGTCTAATACTCGCGTAATGATTATAGAGAGTACGAATAGATAGGTACTCGCTCAACTCTACTAATAACCAGAGCAAAAAAAAGTTGCAGTGAAATTAATAATCTGCTTGGCTGCTTAACATTAGAAGTCCCAGAGAGGGGTCATTTAACATTTCTACCATTGGAACCCTGAGGAGCTTGAAATGTCTGGGACTTCTAGTGTTAAAGTCCAGAATAAAGGCTGTCATAAGTAGCAGTCTGCATTTTGCTGAGGCGTCCAAAGAGTGAAGCTGAATTATTTTCTATAGTTCGCTACCACATAATAGCGAAGGCAGCTTTATCATTGAGATATTAGGTCATCACAAGACACAAAAAGGAAGTAGTTATGATTGTGAGCACTTTTACAAGTTTTTGGTTAATGCTTTCTCTACTAAATGAAAACTTCTTTCTTAGTTGCTCTCACATGCACACAAAAGCCAACAATTCACAAGCGAGTCCACCTAAGGGTATGTGCGCACGTTGCTTTTTACCTGCTTTTTACCTGCTTTTTTGCTGCTTTTTCTTCTGCGCTGTTTAATGCCAAAATGGATGTGTTCTTCTATTCAAGCAAAGTCTATGGGAATTTGGGTTTCTTGTTCACACTATGTTGTTCAAAATGCTGCCTTTTTGTGGCAGAACTTTGGTCAAAAACTCAGCTTTGCAGTGCAAAACCCAAATGGCAAAAACAATTGACATGTTGCTTCTTTGAAAAGCTGATTTTTTGACCAAAGTTCTGCCACAAAAAGGCAGCATTTTGAACAACATAGTGTGAACAAGAAACCCAAATTCCCATACACTTTGCTTGAATAGAAGAACACATCCATTTTGGCATTAAACAGCGCAGAAGAAAAAGCAGCAAAAAAGCAGGTAAAAGGCAACGTGCGCACATACCCTAAGTCTTTCCAATATCTGAATCGTAATGAGGCTAACAAAAACCCCTCAAATGTGGTCCACCAGGTCTACACCCCTAATGCATTAGCCAAAAGTATCTCAATTAGTACTGCAAAAGACTGAAAGGCACTTCATAGAAAATGCACAGTTTCTATAAAAAAAAAAAAAAAAAAAAAAAATGTAAGATCAAATCATCCCAAAATTCAATCTGAGTCATCCTCGTTTTCATCATGGTAACTGCGATAAGACTACCTCCTTTATCGTCAATAGCATCTGCCCAGCCACTACAGCAGAACAAAGGGGAAAGTACTTTTTATACCTCCAGACATCCTGTGTTTCGTGTACCCCACAATGGAGTTTAGTGGGCAGAATGTCCAATCAGGAGACTGGACAGTATTTTTTCTCCAGTCTTGACTCTCCTTCCAGTGTACTTATTTCCCCTTTATTAGGTCATCAATGTCAGTCACCAGAATATCCAAACTATACATGACGACTGGTTAGTAAATAGTAGCTAAAGATTTGTATGGGCAGAGAACTCTGCATAGCTGGATTACTTGACTAACTGCAGCATGTAAGTTTAATAGTGAAGGTAAGGTAGTCAGGGGTGGTATAATATATATATATATATATATATATATATATATAATCTCACTTAAAGGGAACCTGTCACCACATTTGGTGACTATAAGCTGCGGCCACCACCAGTGGGCTCTGGTATACAGCATTCTAACATGCTGTAAATAAGAGCCCAGGCCACTGTGTAGAACATAAAAATCATTTTATAATACTAACCCAACGGTCGGATTGGTGTCTCCGTTCTCCGATGCCTCCTGCTTCGGCCATCTTTGTCCTCCTCCTTCTGAAGTCTGGGTGCATGACGCGTCCTACTTCTCACACACACTCGCCGTCATTGAGGTCCCGCGCAGGCGCACTACAATACTTTGATCTGCCCTGCGCGGGACCTCAATGTCAGCGAGTATGAATGACATGGGACGCATCATGCACATAGGCTTCAGAAGAAGGACAAAAGATGGCTGAAAGAGGAGGCGCCAGCACTGGAGAACGGTGACACCCATATGATCCAACTCCACCGCAGCTACCGTTTAGGCAAGTATTAAAGTGTTTTTTTTACGTTCTACACAGCGGCCTGTGCTCTTATATACAGCATTCTAACATGCTGTATATAAGAGCCCACTGGTGGTGGTCGCAGCTTATCGTCACCAAATCTGGTGACAGGTTTCCTTTAAAGTTTTCTGGTAATTAATACCATTATTGTAAGCTATAAAACACTGTAGAAAACTATGGACAAGCAGCAGAACCAATACAAAACAAATGAGAAGGTTAAGGCTCTGACAAGCAACTGAAGCTTTTCTTTCTCAGGTTCCAGAAGCAAAACTAGGGAGATTCGGGTACCCAAGTATAAAATCTATACAGCCTTAAAGGGCATCATTAAGATAGAAGTTTTGTCCTGAGTTCTATTGTCTAACGCAAGATAATATTGGACAGGGTATAACTCAATGACAAGGTTGAGCCTGCAAACTTTGACATTAATGTCAGCTAAAAAGTATTAAAAAGCTTTACTCCTAATGATAAGGCCCTCTAACAGGCCACAGGTATAAACTCAAAACTGCATGAGCCAGAATGATCAGGAATAGTATTGTAAACTCCATGTGATTTGAGCAGGACAAGTCAATTCCTGTTTCTTTTGTGGTGTCCTAGTTACCATCGAGTCTTTATGCAAGGCTAAGGCTGCTTTCACACTAAGTTTTTTTTTTTTTTAACATATGTCATGAACTTTTTTTGCTGTAAAAAGTGGATCCTGCTTTTACAAAGAAAAACGCATGCAAACATGTGTTATTTTGCAGGATCCTGCCACTTGAAGTTTATGGGCGGGCATTGAAGTCATGTGATCGGGAGTGAGGGGAATTGAACATGATAGACTGGGAGCCGGCATCCGACAGCTGCAAACGCTGGTAACCAAGGTAAACATCGGGTAACTAAGCGAAGCGCTTTGCTTGGTTACCCGATATTTACCTTGGTTACGAGCGTTTGCCACTCTCAGGTGGGGGAGAGAGAGGGAGGGGGAGAGAGACTGATCACGCCAGGCTGGTTTCTGAGCATGCTCAGTAGAGTAAGCAGGATCCTGTCTATCAGCATGCCAGCGTTCACATGCGTTTGCGTGCAGTATAGTCAGAATCCAGTGAAAAACAGTATTTGGACACAGCTCAAAAACGCTACAAGTAGCGTTTTTGAGAAAAGTTAAAAAACTGCAACTCGCTGGATCCTCACTATAACGCACGCAAACGCATGTTGACGCGAGTCCATTGCAAATGCATTGAAATGAAAAGTCATTTCATCTAAAACTCACTGGTTAGGACACAATGTCTTAAAAAACAAAACATACATCATGTAACCCCTCAATCAAACAGATTAAAACTTTTCAAGCATGACTTAAAATATATAAAAATTGGCTTTAATTATTAAAAAAAAGCTGTTGAAGCGACCGTCAGGGCTTTTGTATGCCATCTAAATGATCAGTTCCTGAGTGCAGTCTAAGGCCAGAATCACACTTGCTAGTGCCTCGCGTGTTTCTCGCGCGAGTCTCTCATGGTAGAACCCGGCATGGCAGCACACTATGCATACAGGAGCGTCTGAGCTGCATAGAGATACATGCAACCGACCCGCTCCTGTCAGGGGAGTGCGCGGCCAAGCCGGGTTCTACCATGAGAGACTCGTGCGAGAAACACGCGAGGCACTAGCAAGTGTGATTCTGGCCTAATAGGACAACATGCTCACTCGCACCATATGCCAATTATCTGTGTACAACCAAGCAGGTGGAGATGCAGTGGGGTTACATAAGATGCCCCCATCATGTCTTTATTGACATCACTTTGTAAAATAGTCAAGTCTTTTCTATCAGGCACAGATTACAGCTTGGAAGGCCAAAAAAAGACCCTACAGGTTAACTTTAAATGGACCTGACAACATGCATAATAGGTATAACGGTGGGTAGGAGAGTCGGGTACACGCTGCGCTAAACATGCATAAGTGGTTTTCACTCAAAGCACAATCACTAGCAGAAAATCTAGCAAATCTGAATACGGCCATCCACAAAACCCGCAACATGTTCTAATAAGCAACATGACTCCCAGGTTCAAACCACAACAGAAAGGCACAATCAAGATTTGGATAATTGTCATATCTATGCTAGAACATCTTCTAAACTAAACCATACTTATGGTTATCTGTTTCTACAATCGAGAGATGCCAAAGAAATGCAAAACAATTGTTAAGGCCAGCGGTGCTTCGTGTAAACAAAACGTTCACGTCACCATCGACACATGTACAGAAAGAGTGACCTCTTGCACATGAATTTAGAAAAGTTAGCACAATCATACAGTAAGGCATCATGATGCCAAAGCCAGCATTTACAGGAGACGTTCGTTTGCAATTTCCAGTAAAGCGCACCAATCACCAGGATTTTGCTATATAATCTAAAGCCAGTGCCATCATGCGGAGGCTATACATACCTTTGTCAGCCGAGATGTATAGGTTTTGAAATACAGGCGAGTTTGTGAAATGTACAGCTTTTTGATCGGCAGCTGCTGCCGAACAGCTAATAGCTGGGGTGG
Source organism: Anomaloglossus baeobatrachus (assembly GCF_048569485.1). Lineage (NCBI taxonomy): Eukaryota > Metazoa > Chordata > Amphibia > Anura > Aromobatidae > Anomaloglossus > Anomaloglossus baeobatrachus. The sequence continues at coordinate 309,023,600 of NC_134357.1, read as the reverse complement.
GTTTTGATATTGATTTCCGCAACCATGCCTGCTGACTCTCCCCACATCTTTTATTTATGCTAATAGCTAGTAGCATTTTACTAATGGTTGGGTTGGGTTTAAATTAAAGTTGCTAGAAGGACCTTGCTGACATACCCATGTGACCAGAAAATAATGTTGCTTCCTGGTATCAGCTAAGTTGGTTGAGGCCCCACCCCTTTTGGTCACATAGGTATGACATCAGCAAGGTCCTTCTAGCCATAATCATTAGTAAAACTTCTATAATGAAAGTAGCATAAATAAAAGATAGGGGGAGGAACATGCAGGAGGGCGGAAATCACTATAAAAACCCACCCCAGCTATTAGCTGCTGCCAATCACAAAGCTGTACATTTTGCTTGCCTGTATTTCAAACACTATACATCCCAGCTGACCACTAAAGGTATGTATAGAATCAGCATGATAGTGCCAGTATAGCACTGGCTTTAGTTTATATTGGAAAATCCTGGTTATTGGTGCACTTTAAATATGGAGATCTCTTCAATTAACCACCAGATGAGGGGATGCATCAAACAAATATTAAAGGTCACATTAAAGATCTGATTAACAACAGTGTACATCCTCAATAATTGACACCAGTTATTGCAGGTTTTTACCTAGTTGCCACAAGCAAATGGCTCTTAAATGCTGTAATCTAGATGGACAGATCTCCAAGTCACACGCATTTTATTGGCAGGCTCTGTAAAACTTTTTTCAATTCTTGTGGATGCTCAATTGGCTTAGAACAGAGCATGTACCACTGATGGAAAACCCCCAAGAATTTCTTGAAAAAACAGCGCTCTTTGGGCAATATAATTGATCACAAAGTGATCCCTGCCTCTTCAGTAATCCAACAAATTAAGTATATTACTTAAATTAGAGAACGCACCTCAAGCTCTCTTACACCAAGACAACGAAACAAACGTTATAAGGCCAAATATTTTAGATTAACGCATTCACAAGCATTGCTATTACATATCACCTACGTTTTTTGGCAAATTCCTTCTGCTTTACAATGTTCATATATAAAGAAAACTTCTATTTCTATTATATATCATTTTAAGGCTTGACCTGTACTATTATGCATTACTTTTGTCTATTGCTCTGGTTTGCATGAGTCACAAAAGTGCTAAATGAATAAGGCAGGGCTGAAGAGAACAGCTGGAGAGGGTATATAAAGCACCTACAGAGCGCTCGCTTAGAACTCCAGCTTAGTCTTTAGGGTTCTTTATACAACAAATAAAGTTTGCACACCTCTTCTAGCAGTCTAAAAAGGTCCAAAATATATCTCCTAAGTAATATTAAAAATAGTACTTGTGGCAACTAAAAGCCAAATATACAACCACTCAAAAATCAAACCTGCTACTATTCTTAAAAATCAATTCTTAAGACATCTTTTTTTGACAACCTGACTCCATAAACATGCACCATACAGAGCCGAGGTTGTCCGGTATTAGCACACAGATATTCCTTTTAGAAGCTGAGTACAGCTTAGGCTAAGGAAACAAACACAAAATATTAAATATTACCATGGGATAGCATCACGCTTTAAACTATCAACTAGAAAAAACCTCTAACATGAGGCGGACTTTATACATTTTGGTTGTATACTGCCATTTTCCGCTCAGTAAGGCCGCATGTTAAAGAAGCCAACACTGGTGGGAGACTCCTTTACAGTAACTGTGATGAGATTGGCAGTGACATCAGTCACAAAAACATGCTCAAGTAGACTGCGAGCCGGTTTCCAGTCTTGGCTAGCCTGGACGGACATGTCCTGGCTGGAAAGTGATGAATCATGGTCAGAGTCCAAACTGCTATCGTCGCCGGTGCTCAACTCCGCTAGGTCTTTGCGAGGCTCTGTCTGCGGTCCACGCTCAACAGTAGGGACATCTCTTGTGGAACCTGGAGGTCCGGTCCTTACTTGGCTTACTGCCCCACTTTTTCTACCCATCTTTTCAGTCTTACAATCTGTGGTTATCCCATGTGAAGGAGGATCATTGTTTTTCTGAGGAACACTTTTCTGAGCAGCATGCACACCAGATGTACCACTTAGTGTTCCCGCACTCTGCCCACCTTGAGTTTTGTTATGAACATTTAACGTTTGGGTTGTTTCTCGGTTCGCTATTCCAGGCCTTGGCACAGACTGATTTGTCTGTGGACTTGTGTGCTCTTCGGTATCATGTTTTACAGTTTTCTGGGCAGGTGGGCCAAGAACAATCTGCATTTTGGAGGCACCTTTAGATTCCGGAGTCTGACAGCTTCGTTTGGAATGTAATGCAGAAGTCATTAGTTTCCTGCTTGCCTGAGGGTTGTTTTGGGCTATTCGGCTCATATAATGCACAATCGAGCTCTGCCAGCTTAGGTTTCGGTTGGAATTCCCATTGGGATGGCTAGGAGAGTTCTTTGCAATACTGGAGAGCAGTTCTGCAGACAATTGTCGATTATTGCTTGTTACAGGTAGGTCTTTGGAATTTGATTTAAGAGCGGAGAATCCTTGTGCATTATTAGCAGCCTGTAATTTTTCTGCTGCACTCTTAGGTCCTGGCTTTGCTCCCTTGGTCCTCCGAGGGATTTTCTGATCAGGAAGCGATGGTTTTCTTCCCCTCTTCTTGCGGAGTTGCTCTTTTATCTCTGGCCTTACTACCACAGCTTGTGCTTTCTTCTGTGGAACAGGGTGGGAATCCCGTGGTCTTGGACATTGCGGAGTTTCTGTCTCACTGTCATCTGATGAGGATGAAGATGAAGAAGATGAAGAGGAGGACGATGACGAGTTAGAAGTAGAGGATGAGGAAGAAGAGCTGCTTGATTTGGGTTTTGGTGGCACTTCTGACTCCTATTGGAAAAACAGTATCAATAAAAATTAATGAGACAAGTTTTTGAAGGGCATTACTACTGAAAAGGTAGATGGTTTTGTTTTTTCTTTTTTTGTTTAAATACACTTAACATTTTGTCTATTGGCTTCCTCTAAACTTTTTATTTAGTCCTTACAGGGCAAGATTATTCTCACAAGTCTGCTATCATATGCATATGGTGCCTAGAGAAAATATACAGCAGACCAAGAAACAAACCACTAGGTTCACTGATATAATTCCATTTGAAAAGAAAAAAAAAAAAAAAAAAAAAAGAAAAACCACCATGTCAAATATAGATCTTTAATTCATACAGGATAACAAAAGATTGGACATATTGAGGGCCAACGTGCATTGATCTTCCTCAACCACAGCAAGTTAGGGGGGGGGGGGTGTTACACGGGACGATATATCGTGTGATCGCATGAGCGATCGCACCCGCCCGCATCGTTTGTGTGTCACGGGCAATTTGTTGCCCGTGTCGCACAAAGTCGTTAACCCACCCACACGCACTTACCTCCCAAACAACCTCGCTGTGGGCGGCGAACATCCTCTGCCTGAAGGGGGGGGGGGGGGGACGACGGCGGACGATCAGCGTCACAGCGACGTCACACAGCGGCCGCTCAATAGAAGCGGAGGGGAGGAGATGAGCTGGACGTAACATCCCGCCCACTTCCTTCCTTCCGCATTGCCGGCGGCCGCAGGTAAGCTGCAGTTCATCGTTCCCGGGGTGTCACACGGAGCGATGTGTGCTGCCTCGGGAATGAACAACTGACACGCAGAAGAAGGAACGATTTTATGAAAATGAGCGTCGTGTCAACGAGCAACGAAAAGGTGAGTATTTTTGCTCGTTAACAGTCGCTCGTAGCTGTCACACGCTACGATATGTCAAACGATGCCGGATGTGCATCATGGAATCCGTGACCCCGACGACATATCACCCGATATATCATAGCGTGTGACGCTGCCCTTAAGAGTCAGGAGACACATGCCTCCACATACAGATTAAATAGTTGACCAGTCCTAATATGTATACTTTAGCTTTCTACCCACATAACAGCCATTTAGATTTCAAGTCTTAACCTACGGGCGATTTTCTTCTTAAAACTTATTTTAACGTCAATATAGCCATATGAGGGCTTGTTTTTTGTGGGATAAGTTGTACTTTTGAATGCCACCATTTATTCTGCCCTACATTATACTGGAAAACGGGGGAAAAATGCGGTGAATTTGCAAAAAAAAGTGCAATTCCAGAATTGTTTTTTGGGTTATTTAAGGTGTTAACTATATAGTAAAATTGACCTGGACATACGATTCCCTAGGTTAGTATGAGTTCATAGATACCATATGCATTAGTTTTGTTTTTATCTGTGGTGAAAAATAAAATCCAAAAGTTTACACAAAAAAAAAATAAAAAAAAATAAAAAAAAAAAATGAATAAATAAAAATAAATTTAGAATTGCACGTTTGTCACCATTTTCCGACACCCGTAGTATTCTCATTTCTGAAGATCTGGGGCTCAGTGATAGCTTACTTTTTTTGCGTCATGAGATGACGTTTTTAATTATACCATTTGTGGGTAGTTGAGATGTTTTGATTGCCTATTATTGCATTTTCATACAACGTTGTGACAATCAAAATAGACAATTCTTGAGTTTTTATTTCTTTACCTTGCTACACCCTTTCCCGATCAGCTTAATGGATTTTATATTTTGATAGGTCGAGCATTTCTGAAAGCGGCGATACCAAATATGTGTTTGGAGGGTTTTTATGGTTTTATTTTCAATGGGGCAAAGAAGGGGGAGGGGGGATGATTGAAGTAATGTTTATTTATTTATTTACTTACTTACTTACAATATTACTAGTCCCCTTAGGGTATGTGCACACAATCAGGACCTGCTGCGTCCTGACCTGTGGCGCCGCGAGTCTCCTCTGCAGGAGACAGCAGTTGCTCGTGCCCATAATCTGAGTTCGGCCAGTTGCGGTCTCTCGATGTGTTCTCCCGGCTGATCCCGTGATGCTCGCCAGAGCGCGTTAGATCGCGCTGTTAGAATTTAAAAGCGGGATCTAAGGGTTTAGCAGGCGCATGTAGATTGGAGATCCACCCGAGCCTGTTAACTGCACATGCTGCTGATCAGATAAGTAGACACGTGCAGGGAATAATGCGGGCATTAAAAGGCCTAACATGACCAAGGGTTAATGTAAAATACTACACTCACCACAGTTTTACGTGGTCTCCCTCTTGGTCTTTTTCCTCTTCTTCTGTTCCGCAGCTCTTTTTCCTGTTCCCTAGAAATAAAGATTTACAGACGTTTGTGACAAAAACAAAAACGTGCCAAAAAAAAACTATGGCCAGCGGGCAAATTTTTACCTCTTCTGGAATGCCAAAAGTAGTCGTGGGTCAAGAATGTTTTCCTCAGGCTCCCAACTATTGTGCCTGTGCAAAATGAAAAAAATAAAATGACAAAGGCTTAGGCTACGTCCATGTCAGACAGCAAAATGGTTTTGAGGGGAATAAAACATTTAGACAAAAGTCATATGTATTCTGCAAAAATTGCAAGATCAGCCAGGTGTCTTTGGACACATCCAATCTTTGCTTTATTGTATAGAATTGATATAAAGGATCATTATTAACTCTTTAATCCAAGTTACAATTTGTGACTTTGGCATCATTCGCTCTTAAAAAAAGCGAAGATGGAGGGTTTGGCACTGGTAGTTGCAATCAGCTAATGTAATATCAGCACTGCTGACCTCCTGACGCAGAACTAAGGAGTGTTAGAGAATCCCTTTAAGGCTATGTGCCCACGTTGCGTATTTACATGCAGTTACGCTGCGTATTGCACTGCAGCGTAACTGCATGCGTCCTGAGCACAATCTATGAAGATTGTGCATAATCCATGCGCACATTGCGTTTTAGAACACAACGATTTGCATGCTGCCAAATCGCTGCGTTCTAAAAAAGCAACATGTCACTTATTCCGTGCGCTTTGGATGCTGCTCCCGCTCTGTCTATGGTGGGGGCTGCATCCAGAGCGCATGAAATCGGCTTTTTTCACTGCATCCATTATGCAGTGTTTCTGCAGTGATTTGAAGCGCACATGTGTTGTTCAAAACGCTGCAGAAATTTCTGCAGGGACAGGATGCGACGTTGGCACAAAGCCTAAATTCAGTCCAAGAGCTTTTTTCAGCCAGGTTTTACAGTTGTTTCCTGCTGGCTTAGTACCTAAAATGGGTTGTCCAGGCTTGGGGCACAAGTCTATAGTCATCTTACAAGATTGCAGACTCGTGGATCCTCACAGTGTGCAGTGCGCGCACAGATAGGCTTCTCCAATGCAAAATCGGGTTGTCATGTGACCAAAAGTATGCGATTTGCATACTTTCAGACACATTCTTACACTTCACTCAATTCCTACATAGAGCGAGGCCACGCCGGTCTAGTCAGCACGTGACTGCATATATGCAAATCGCACACTTGAGGTCACTCACCTGCCTGCTCCAGACACTGGAGAATCCTGACAGCATGCACACTGCTTGCTGTGTAAACTCCCAAGTCTGCAGTAACATACTGTGCAACTGCAGACTTATGCCCCAAGCCTGGAAAACCACTTTAAACCCTTCTCCATACCACCAAATTGACAACCTTTGTGCATTTCAGGAAAACTGAGGGATTAGCAGCAGTTCCAGAGCCTAGGATAGGAACTAATAACAACCAACTCGAAGTGGTAACTGCTTGGATATTTTGCTGACTGCTCCTCCCTTCTGTCTAAGGCCAAATTCAGATGTTCATGATGCAGGGTCCATGTGCAGACTCGCAATGGGACTCCTGTCCTGAACACAACAGCTTCATATCTAAATGATCCTATATTTCAGGGATACCTGTGGCCAAGTCGTACATCATGATCTACACATGGCCAGTGATTCCTATACATATGAATGCAGTCTAAAGCTGTTGCTTTTTAGTATTAGATCTTACCTGATCTTTAAATTTGTAGGCTTTTGGCAGAGGACGAAAAAAATTAAACACACACACACACACACACACACACACACACACACACACACACACACACACACACACACACACACACACACACACACACACGGGTCACTTCAGGAAAAAAAAAGTTATGTTGTCTTATTTGTGCGCCAAGTACCTCAATGTTATAAAATATAATCTGCTTCTCATGAATTCAGTTTAATATGTATTGATTCAATGTCTGCATACATCTTGGCACACGGTGTGCTGCTGTATTCTTCAGTTTGTCTGAATGCAGTCTAAGCAGCTTGCACCTGTTCACATTTGCTTGTTAGGTGCTAACGGTCATCTTGTTTCTTTGTAGTAACATTAAAGGGAACCGGTCACCAGAATTTTCGCTATTAAACTAAAAGAATCCCCTTCTGCAGCTCCTGGGCTGCATTCTACAAAGGCTCATCTTGCTACTGGCCCCCCTTTCAGACCTAAATAAAACACTTTATAAAATATTACCTTTTGCTATGGTAATGAGGTTTGCTGGCCCCGTGGGCGGGCTGTATTGCGTCCGTTATCCCCCCTCCTGCCGCTGTTCGCCGTCCCCCAGTGTTCATCTACATAGATGAGGCCGCCGCCCTCATGTTCCGCAGTGCTCCGGGAGTCTCGCGCATGCACAGTGGCACTATCGCGGGACTGAGAACAGTTTTCAAATCGCGAGCGCCGGTGATGTTATTGCGCAGGCGCGAGATTATGGGTGGCGCTGTGAATGTCATCACCAGCGTCATCCATGTACCCGCCCATAATCTCGCGCCGGTGATGATATTGCGAAGGCACGAGATTATGGGCGGGTACTTGGATGACGCTGGTGATGACATTCAAACCTCATTACCATAGCAAAAGGTAATATTTTATAAAGTTGTTATTTAGGTCTGAAAGGGGGGTCAGTAGCAAGATGAACCTTTATAGAATGCAGCTCATGAGCTGCAGAAGGGGATTCTTTTAGTTTAATTGTGAAAATTCTGGTGACAGCATTGCCATGCTCGGTACTCGTAACGAGCAGGGACGCTTGAACAGGCTCAACTTGGGTATAGTGGAAATCAATGGAATCTTCTGGAAAAATGTTCGAGTCACCCATTGACTTCCATTATACTCAGGTACTCGAGTTGAGCCCGTCTGAGCGTCTCTGCTTGTTACGAATAGCAAGCATGGTAGTGCTCACTTATCACTAATAGCTTTGCTATAGATTTCTTTAACATGAACCTGTCAGGTGCAATATGCACCCAGACCCACGAGCAGTTCTGGGTGTATATTGCTAATCCCTGCCTAACTGTCCCTGTATACACTAGCATAGATAAAAGGGATCTTTACAAAAAGTATTTCTAAAAATCCAAATAAAATGCTAATGAGACCAGCAAGGGCGTTTGTTCCCTTAGCTAGTCAGCCCCCTTAGCATATAAGCAGGCCCCTGTGGGCGTACTAACATGCTAATGAACGTGCAGTGTCAGAGGCATGGTCACACTCACCTGTCTGACCATTGCGTCAGACACTGGATTTCAGTTCAGTGCGCAGGATCCCAGACTTACACTCATGCACACTAGACGAGTTTGAAGCCAGAACGTGTACACCCGACTTCATTGTGCACATGAACCAAAGTCCGGGATGATGCGCACTGAGCCGAAATCCGGGAGTCAAACGTGATGGCAGGAGAGGGGAGAGCGACCATCCTCTGACGCTGCGCATTCATTAGCATGCTAGTACGCCCACAGGGGCCTGCTTTCATTCTGAGGATGCCGACTAGCCAAGGGAACTAAAGCCCTTGCGACAAGTCGCTGCACTCATTAGCTTATCATATGGGATGTTTAGAAATACTTTGCATGTATGTTACTATAGGTTGGGTCTGCTAGGCAGGGATTAGCAATATGCACCTAGAACTGCTCGTGGTTCTGTGTGCATATTGCACCTGAGAGGTTCACTTTAAGTCCAAAATTGGGAAATGGACCACAAACCCGACAAGGACAATCCTCACACCATTATTGTGACGTTCAAAAAAAAAAAAAAAAAAAAAAAAAGCAGAAAATGCACTGGAATGCGGCACATTTCTGTGGGAGAGGGTGTACTCACAGGGATCCACGTGGAGTCTGTATATTGCAGGACGGCGGTGCTTCACTCCGTGTAAAGTCCCAAATACAGGTGCAAATACCAAGAAAAATGGAGGTCACAGGGCACCCTGCCTTAAAGGGAACCTATCCGGTCAAAAAAAAGTTATAACCTACAAGCAGGAGCCTGTGTGAGCTGCTAACCCCTTCCTACCCATCCCTGTGTTGTAATAGTGTGTAATATAAAACTAACAAAGTACGTTTTATTACTTACATATTCCCTATGTAAATAGCACGTTGCATCGCCCTGTGTGTTGGCATGCTTTCAATGGTATTGCACCCCTGTGGGTGTGATACCGTGGATTTTCATGATCAACGTCACTTCTGCAGCTTCAGAATCTCACGTGTGCACTTACCATTCTTGCCATCTTCTCATTCTGGCTTCTAATGTGCACAGCGCAGGACCGGAACCGCAGGAGTATTCGGAGAATGCGCAGTGCGTGTTAGAAGCTGACACACAAACACCAGGATGAGGCGGCGGTGGGAATGGTAAGCGCGCACATGCGATATTCTGAAGGAGCAGACGTGACGTCGCTGATGTAAATCCATGGTATCACACCCACAGGGACGTGATATCATGGAAAGCATGCTAACCCCCACAGGGCAATGTGCTCATTTACATAGGGAATATGTAAGTAATAAAACGTATTTTATTACTTTCATATTACAACACAAGGATGGGTAGGAGGGGGTTACTAGATCACACAGGCTCCTGCTTGTAAGTTATAACACTTTTTTGACCTGACAGGTTCCCTTTAACCCCTTCACGACCTTGGACGGATCTATCCGTCCAGGATCGTGTCCCGTTAAGCCCCGCCCCCTGCCGCGGGCAGGCGGCGTGGATCGGCACACATATCAGCTGTTTTCAACAGCTGACATGTGTGCCTACTAGCCGCGGGTGGAATCGCTTCCACCCGCGGCCATTAACCCCTTAAATCTTGCTGCCAAAGTCTGGCAGCAAGATTTAAATGCGCGCGGCCATGTTTGTTACTCACCGCCGCCCCCACCGGAAGTCACGTGTGTTATCACGTGACTATCGGTGGTTGCCATCGTAGCACAGGGTCATGTGATGACGCCTGCTGCTACGATGTTTCACTTTCATTTTCCCTCGGCCGAGAGCAGAGGGAAAACCAAAGTGACTGAATCTGCTGATTACAGCGGTATAGCTGTGATCAGCAGATAGCGATCAGCAATCGGATTGCTGATCGCTATAGCCCCCTAGGGGGACTAGTAAAATAAAAAAAAAAACAAAAAACCTAAAAGTTCAAATCACCCCCCTTTCCCCCCATTGAAAATTAAAGGGTTAAAAAAATAAATAAATATACACATATTTGGTATCGCCGCGTTCAGAAATGCCCGATCTATCAAAATATAAAATCAATTAATCTGATTGGTAAACGGCGTAGTCGCAAAAAAATTCCAAACGCCAAAATTACGTTTTTTGGTCGCCGCAAGTTTTACGCAAAATGCAATAACAGGCGATCAAAACGTAGCATCTGCGCAAAAATTCTACTATTATAAACGTCAGCTCGAGACGCAAAAAATAAGCCATCACTGAGCCATAGATCCTTAAAAATAAGAACGCTACGTGTTTCGGAAAATGGCGCAAAACGTGCGCCACTTTTATTGGACAAAAGTGTGAATTTTTTTTAACCCCTTAGATACAAGTAAACCTATACATGTTTGGTGTCTACAAACTCGCACCGACCTGAGGCATCACATAGATACCTCAGTTTTACCATATAGTGAACACAGTGAATAAAATATCCCAAAAACTATTGTACGATCACACTTTTTTTGCAATTTTTCCGCACTTGGAATTTTTTTGCCGTTTTCCAGTACACTATATGGTAAAACTTATGGTTTCATTTAAAAGTACAACTCGTCCCGCAAAAAACAAGCCCTCATATGGCAAGATTGATGGAAAAATAAAAATGTTACGCCTCTCAGAAGAAGGGGAGCAAAAAACAAAAACGCAAAAACGGAAAGTGCCCGGGGGCTGAAGGGGTTAAGTCCAAATCATGATTACAGGTCCCGTAGAAGCGCCTGGTCGGTGTGAAACGTCCGTCGTCCGAAGCGCTCTCCCCTCCCTTGCTGTAATATGGATTCATTTGTTGGTATAATTCAATTCTGATATGAAAAATAAATTCAGACTTAAAAGGCTGAGTGCCCCGTGACCTCCATTTTTGTTCACACCATTATTGTGGTTGCTTCCGCCTCTGATTTCAGTGTGCAGTAAAAAAATAAATAAAAAAGGGACACTGGCCCATACAGGTACCACCTGCCAGCTAGTATATACTCTCTGTTTCTGCCTCATACATGTAAGGAGAGAGGGTGATTGTCAGCAGCGGTACAAGAGCCCAACAATTGGACTTTCCCCAGTAAATAAACCGCCTGTAATAGTATATTCTGCATGTATAGTAGGAAGGAATATAATATATTATATATATGTACACATATACACACACACACACACACACACACACCTGGCCACAGGTGGTCCAGACAGTGGCACCCCCCCCATGACCGGACAGTGCACACACATCACACAGGGGGCTGCGAGAGAACAACATTGGGGGTCGTCAGATGAAGCCGGGGGCGGGACCCAATCCCCCAGGGCTGGAGGAATAACATGGCAGTCAGACAAAGAGCCGAGTACTCACTTGGAGGACCATCCCCTCCACTTCACCAGGTATTCCGCGGTGCCCTGCGCGAGAAAGACACGAGAGGGTCACTAGTTGATATTGGGTGGGGGCGGGGCAATAGTAACGGGCTGCAGATGGGGGACAGTTACCTTCCTCAGCCTCTTGCTCAGGATGCACTCCGCCGCGAACACCTGCTCCCCGACCGCGCTCAGCTCCTCCATGGCTCCCACGGGCGGCCACAGGAGTCACTCCTTGTGTCTTTATCCACTCGAGTCGCCACGAACAACGCACAAAGCAGCGCGGGAGCGAGCGGAGGTGCGCGCCTCTTCTTCCACGCCGTCCAATAGGAGCGCGCTACACAGCGGCGCATCCGGGGCGGAAGAGCGTTCTGTGAGAAGGTAGCATCATTTACATAAACCCGCCCACATTCCTACATGTAGGCGTGGCTTCGAGCCTCAGCGCTGAGGGAGAGACAACAAGTGAGGGCGCGATGAGACTGGGCAGTGATTGGTCAAGAATTGGGCGGGTAATGAAGCTGCTGTTTATGGCCGGGTGCAGGCTGTACGTGACGTCTGACGATATATCGTGAGGTATTATTCGCCTCCAGTGCCCCGTCATTTTGGCCACAAGAAGATACTGTATAAAGTCGCTGTTGATGCAGTTGTGGAGATAGCTGTCTGAGAATTAATATGAGTGCTATTAAATAAAATATTTTATTGGAAAAGTGTCAATTCGTATTTTTCCAGTAACAATTTTTTGTCAGTATTTGTCTATTTTACATAAAGGGATTTTGTGTACAGAATATGGGGCAGACATTACTGTTTCACCTCATACTGATCGCCACATCAGAAAGTTTCCACAAAGCGGAAAAGCTGGAAATGTACAGTTTATTTGTGATGAGGAGATATATACTCACAAGATGGCGTGTGAGGAACAGGCTGTGTCTTGCTCACTCGCCAATAATGATGATGGGTCATACGGCAAAAAAATCCATAAACCAGACAAACCCCATTGTAGTAAATTGGGACCTTGTTTTAGTTCCATTTCCAGAATTCATGTGGAACAGTGAGACCGCTCTCACCACCCTGAGCTCACAGACATTGGCTAAACATTCCCCCCTCTCCTTTCCTAAGCTTTTCCTGCTTACCACCTATGCAAGTTGCTATACACTTCTCCATCCTTGATCTGTCTTTGCTGGACCTTGCCCTAAACCAGGAATGTCAAACTCAAATGCACATAAAGCCAAACTTAAAAACTTGGAGAAAGTCGTGTATCAACCTACTCGCGGACTCACCATAGTACTCCATACTTAATAATGTGCCCCACATAGTCCTCTATACAGAATAATGAGCGTCACATAACCCTTCATACAGAATAATGGGCCCCATAAACTCCTCCATACAGATGAATGTGCCCCACATAACCCTCCATACTGAATAATGTGCCGAAAATAGCCCTCCATACAGAATAATGTGCCCCACATAGCCCTCCATACAGAATAATGTGCCCGACATAGCCCTCCATACAGAATAATGGGCCCCACATAGCCCTCTATACAGAGTAATGTGCCCCACATAGCCCTCTATACAGAGTAATGTGCCCCACATAGCTCTCCATACAGAATAATGTGCCCGACATAGCCCTCTATATAGAATAATGGGCCCCACATAGCCCTCTATATAGAATAATGGGCCCCACATAGCCCTCTATACAGAGTAATGTGCCCCACATAGCCCTCTATACAGAGTAATGTGCCCCACATAGCTCTCCATGCAGAATAATAGGCCCCACATAGCTCTCCATACAGAGTAATGTGCCCTACATAGCTCTCAATACAGAATAATGGGCCCCACATAGCCCTACAAACATTATAATGTGCCACACATGGTTCTCTACAGAATAATGGGCGCCTGGGATTACAGGCAAAATAAAATCAGCCTGTGGGCCAGAGTTTGACATATGTGCCCTAAACCCTTCCCCCCCAATATGTTCATTGCCAAACATTTAACGATGCATTAGAATTCATTACACTGGTCTACATTTCATAAAAATATTTCTGCTAACCTAAGTATGTTTGCTAATTTTACTGAAATGAAAGGTGTTGTTTCCAGATGAAGTAAAAATAAAATATGCAATATGTACATTTTTTTCACAAATGGGAAATGTTTGATTAAGGTTTTAAAGTGGAATATCAGGGCTACTAAGAAATTCTGAAGAAGCGATAGCATGTAATATATTTGTTTCATGCAAAGAACGAGTCTATCTAACCAAGTGTCACACTAGGTATGGGGAAGTACCAGGCAAATGGCAACAGGGAACGGAAAACCTGTGTCTAAGGAAGGGGGACATGGTGACCCTTGACCAAACCTTTAGCTGGTCCCTGGTTCCCCTGACCACACTAGATAGGTTCTGCACCTATGCGTCAAGCAGGATACCTGACCCTAGAACTGGGCCCTTGGTAGGGAACGGATGAGATAAGCACTTAGTCAACCCCACTAAGCCAAGGCTACACGCTGCGTTTTTTGCTGCGTTTTTGCTGCAGTTTTGTGGTCAGAACTTTCTGACAGTTGACTTCCCAGCAACGTCTATGAGAAGTCAGATTTACTGTGCGCACATTGCAGTTTATTTGTCAGCGTTTTATTTGTCAAAAGTTTGTGACAAAAAAATGCAGCATGTTCATTCTTCCTGCGTTTTTGTCAACATTTGTCACAAGAACGCAGCAAAAACGCACGTTGTGAAAAACGCACCGAAAACGCAGCAAAAACGCATCTACAATTACAACCATTTTTTGTGACATTTTCAGGCTCTTTCTGATAAGGTGTAGTTTTGGCTGCAGTTAGGCTGCAGTTTGTCTGCAGTTTTGGCTGCAGTTTGTGAAAAAAAAGGATGCAGCGTGCGCATGTAGTCTAAAGAAGACACAGGGAGCACACACATGTCAAAACACATGAGCAACTTATCTCCAGGATGACTCAAGGAAAGTGCAAATCTCAAAATCCCCTCTAAGGCCTCTGTCACATATACGTGCCTCCGGTACGTGTTTTGCAGTTTTCTCACGTACTGGAGACACGTACACACGTTGACCTATGGATTCCTAATGGTTTGGACACACGTAAGTATTTTGGAACGGAACGTGTGTCCGTTCCGTACTTACGTTTGTCCGTGTGTTCCTCACGCCGACATGTCCGTTTTTCTCCGGCATCACGGGTGTCACACGGCCCGCACCCGTACCACACGGATGTAGTATGTATGCGGTCACGTGTGACACGCGCCAGAGAAACATGTGTCATTATTTTAAAATAAAAAAAACACCTCCATAAACCCTGCAGAATCTTCCGCTGCAAACAGTTGCTGCCAACCGCCGCTCATTATGAGCGTGTTAAGGAGGTGGGCGTGATGTCACGGCCGCTGATCTCCGCCCCTCCGCTCAGCCAGAAGCAGCATCAGCGGGGAGTGGGCGGGACTGGAGCCGAAGATCAGTACCCTGGACAGCAGCAAGGACCACGTGAGTATTCAAATTACCGGTTCTCCGTGTGTTATCGCGGATAGCACACGTAGAACACACGTGGCCCGCACGTACCGGAGACACGTACTTACCAAACGCAACACGCAGGGAAAATACATGTCTCGCGGCACGTGCGTGATTTTAACGTACATGTGACAAAGGCCTAAAGTGAAGGCATGCTCACAGCGATGAGGATAAAGTGACAGAAAATCACATTTAAAAAATATATAAAGTTTATTTTGAATACCACAAAAATTAAAATGTTCAGTGTACATAAAAATGTGAAAAGATAGGGTATTTCCTATATAGAGATGAACAGGTGCAGGTAATACCAGACTGCCCAGAAGGTGGAGCACTCTGCTGTGCTATAAAGTTTAATACCAAATGAAAGCTAAGTAGCCTAAGTAAAATATATGTGAAAAGTATTGGTAACTAGCTAGATAGCTCAAAAATAGACAGAGTGCCCCCACACTGTATGTTGTAATTGGGAACATTGAAGATCATACCTGGTTGGTAGCCAATTAGTCCTGTGTCCCTATGGCCCCGGGAGACTCAGGGAGAGGTACAGAAACAAACACTGTTTCGTCATATGGATACAAGCTGACTGCTTGGATCCAAGACCTGTAAAGGCTTTTAACTCTATCCCCAGCAAAGACCAAGGGGAAATGAGTGTATTTAAGGACACCAAAGGAAGTGCCAATCATTAACAGCTGAAAGGTGAGGAAATCCACAGGGTCCTGAAGGGAAAGGATTTAACCTCAAGCAGAGAAGATAATGTTAGGGAGCAGTTTGTGCAGCCAAACCCTGCGACCTTCTACGGCCGGACACCAGAGAACTATCTGTCAAGTGTGACACATCCGTGACAGTACACCACTTCTACGAGTGGTCTCCAAACAATCAAGACCAGGTTTATCTGGATGGGAAGCATGAAATGAACAAACCAGCCTTGTGGTGTTCACATCCAATGCTGCCACCCACATCCTTTCTCCTGGACCGTAACCTCTCCAGTGCACCAAGAATTGAAGGGAACAATGTAGAAAATGAGAATCAACGAGCTTAGCTATTTGAAACTCTAAATTACCATCAACCATGATTGGGGCGTGCAGCAAGGGGGGCGGCTCCGAAGGTACCACATACTTTTTGAGCAGTGACCTGTGGAATGCATTGTGGATCCTAAGAGACTGAGGTAATTCCAGATGAAATGCTACTGGGTTAATGACGGTGGTTACTTTATAGGGACCAATAAAACTAGGTCCCAGCTTCCAGGAATGAATCTTCAACTTAATATTCCTGGTAGACAATAACAAATTGTCATTCACACTTAGGTCCGGATCGAGCAAGCAATTTTTATCAGCCATATGTTTGTATTTGTTACCCACCTGCTTCAAATTACTTTGAACCCTTTGCCACACAGAAGAAAGCGATGAGGCAAAACGATCTTCAAGGACTCCCGAAGCCCCTCTACCGCTAATGGTACTAAATTGCATATGGAAACCATATGCACTAAAGAATGGTAACTTGCCAGTAGACTCCTTGTGATGATTATTTAAAGCAAATTTGGCCAATGGTAAGATGTTGAATCATCATGGCTCTCAGAGATAAAGCACCTAAGATAAGTTTCCAAATTTTGATTTATGCGCTTGGTTTGACCATTCGACTGAGAATGGAAGGCAGAAGAGAAAGACAACTGCACTCCCCCAATTGAGCACAAAATGCTTTCCCAAATTTGGAAACAAACTTCTGATGTCCTGTAGTTCGGGGACGAGCTACGTTTAACCAAGGGGGAATGTGACGACCTGGCCTATCAGGTCATCACAGGGTTTTGTGCAATCTGCCCTTCTGTGCAATATCCACCTCCTCCTTGGTTACGGGTCCCTAACAAATAGTGTTGCCAAAATCAGCTAATCAAGATCCTAGGAACACTCTGCACCACACCCACCAGACATACCAGTGGATGGCCTGAGTGGAATAGGGTTGCCCACCTGGGGGGTTGGTTAAGTGGAGGTCTGGGGTGTCAGGAGTCAGTCTGAGAAAGGGAGAGTGTAGAGTTGGAAGTGAAAGTGAGAGGAGGTCAGGAGCTGGGCTCCTTGGAACTACTATGTAACAGATGTTAGTGACAAGGGGCACGGCATTGTCGTGGAGGACAGCCGGCGGCCTTGTACCATCACCGAGCTGGGACCAGGGCACGACGGGGTACGTGGACCCTAGGTCAGAGAGTAGCCTCAGGCAACCTGACAATTTGCCCGACGAGCCTTCAAGATCCGCTCTCCACCCGCTCCAAAATTGGGGTACTAGCGCAATGAGAGGGATAGGACTTTCCACTAAAACGGTCCAGGAAATCCCAAGCGTGAACCCTGAGAGCAAGCTCCCTCATTTAGCCACACTGGGGAGCGGGACCCGACTAGTTTTAGGCTACAGGGACCAACCAGAAAGAAACAAGGAGCCATGGGAAAAGGTCACAGATCAACAGGCAACACTAACAGAAACCGGTCCCAAACGTGCTCCCCCTCAGCGGCAGCGGTGTCCAGAACTTTAGTTTACTAAAGTTGTCGGTGTCAGCATTATTGGACTGAATGAGTATGCAAGTGACCCTTACCTCCCCAACGGCACCTCCCTGTCACCATCACCGAGTCGAGGGGCATCCCCCCTACCCATGGAGGAGTTAAACAACTGGCTGCCCATTCCATCGCCACCGGGTACTCCCAGCCGCAGCAGTGGTACTCCATCTTACCACACACCACAGGTGGTGTCACGAACTCTCAATATTCCAAGCCCTTGTAAATACCCCCCCTTCATTCGGGTGGCCGCGAGACCCCTGGGTCTGGACGCCCCTCGAGCCACCGCGGATCCGGACTCGAGCAGCTCGGCTGCTGACACGGGTTTAGTACAAATACAACAAGGAGATCTATTTCTGCTTCATCGACTAATGCAAAGCCTTTGACTGTTTTGAGCACCTGAAACTTTGGAATACCGTGAAGGATATGAGTGTGCCAAACCATCTGATCAGCCTTGCTAGGAACCAGTAGATCGACCAAAAAGCTACAGAACATGGTGACACAACATGGTTCAAAGTAAAGCGACGTGTCAGACAAAGTTGCATCCTGTCACTATTTCTCTACAATTTATATCCAGAAGTTATTTTCAAGAAGCCTGGAACTTGCCAAAAAAGAATAAGGAATCAAAATCGACAATCTTAAATAGGCAGACAATACAACATTGATAGCAACAAGTGTAGATGGAATGAAGGACTAATTATGGAGTGTGAAGACAGAAAGCTTGAACTTGGAACTCCTACTCAATACAAAGAAGACAAAGGTATTGACTACTCTCAAATATGACCTGGACACATTTAAGATTGACAGAGACAAACTGAAAGTTGTAATGGACTTGAACCTACTCAGATCAATGATCACTCAAGATGCAGCAACGACACCAGAAGTCACTATCAGAATACTGTAGCTATGGGCAAACCAACAATGAAGTCACTGGACAAGGTCCTCATATCGAGGAACATTTCACTGGAAATGAAGACACGGCTCATACATAATATGGTCTTTTCTGTAGTAATATATGGATACGAAACCTGGATGATAAAGAAATAGGACAAAAGAAGAATCAACACATTTGAACCTTTGAAATGTGGTGCTGGAAAAAGATGTTATCAATACCATAGTTGGCAAGAAGAACAAACTAATACATTTTGGAACAAATCAAGCCAGACATGTCACTTGAAGCAAGGATCATCATGCTATGACATGCCTACTTTGGACATATCACAAAGAGGGCAATCACATAATGGTCGGAAGAATAGAAGGAACAAGGTGAAGAGGAAGAGCAGCAACCTGTTGACATCATACAATCAAGATAACGGTGGAGAAGACCCTGATGGACTTACTGTATGTAGGCTTGCACAAGATCGATCTTCCTACATAGCGTTCATCCATCAAGTCACCATAACTTGAGATTGAGGTGAAGGCCGTTAAATAATAATAATAAAAGTAAACTCTGAATACTTCACATTGTAACAAAGTGTCATATCTTTAGTGTTGTCCTGTGAAAAGATATAATAAAATATTTACAAAAATGTGAGAGATGTATTCACTTTTGTGATATATTGTATCTAAATTATTCTGAGATTGTTTTTTCGTAATACATTGTACTTAATGTTATTGGTAAATTTAGTGAATATAGCAATGAGGTGATTAAAATTTAACCTTTAATGAGAATAGATAAAACAAAACACAAATCAAAAAGTGCTCATGCAGTAAAAACACTGCCAATCTGCTGTGTTTTTTAGGTGACCCATAAATAGCCAGTATATTATTGGGTACCACCTATGTTCCTCCCCAGCGGGGATTAGAAAACACATAAAGTGAACGGTGCAATAAATTAATTTAGCGCAGGATATGCATATGACAAAGATCACATCAACCTCATGAATCAAATAATGGATTGATCTCACCCAGTCCAGTCGTCAAAATCCATCCTGCCGATGAACCGTCCACTCAGGTCATATAGGTGGGTCAGGAGCAGGGCCTTGCTTAATAGTAATATACTGGCCCTAAATAATATAGCATCCCCCAGTTGGTCCTGGTGCCTCCCAACGTGTTTCTGGCTTGTCAGGGGAGATGCGTGCACCATTCAAGCTTCCAACAGGACATAAGCCCTAACTGATCCCAGCTAGGTATATTCAAAGACTGAGTCAGTCTAGAATAACATTTCTGTCATGTCTACCTTATGTCAGCATCATTTTTCAAACATGCTTTTGACTCGCCCACCCCAGGGCCTTAGGTGACTCGATGTTGAGCCGGACTAGTCCGGGGTAGTCAGCGGTGGCGGGGCCCGATTCCATGACCCTGGTGGAGTCAGTTAATGTGGCGCTATTGGGGTTGATGATAGTGTTAAAGTTTATGAAAGATTCGTGACGCCACCTGTGGTAATTTGCAGCTATGGAGCCGCAGCTGCTGGAAGGGACCTCCGGGGCTGATGTTATGGCAGCTAAGGTGTTTCTTGCTCTCCACAGGTAGAGCGGGTACCCCGGGGCAACTTCTGGTGCTTTATAAAGTCTATGGTGTTTGTGGACGAGGTGCAGGGCCGACAGGGCAGTGGAAAGGAACAGACACAGACAGTAATTTCCTTTTACCTTCTCCTTTACTTGTCCAACCAGTGAAATCCGAGGAGCCTGTTACAGGTGGTAATGGTGATCCAGTGGCCTGGAAGCAGTCGGGGGTCTCACACTGGCCAGGTGAGTAATGAGGCCTGCTCCCTACGCTCTGTATGTGTAAACGGGGTCCCACTGTTTCAATATACTGAGACCCGTTCTGCTGCTCTCTGAGGTAATTTGTTACCTCTCCCGTATGGCGGGCTACGTGGACTGTCAAAGGTGCCATTCTTTCTAACTGGGCTCCTAGCCCTGGCTTTGCAGTTGCACCTCCGCAAGGCTCCCTGAAACTCCAGGTTTAGAGCTCCCTCTGCTGGCCTGGGAGAGAAACTGTGTTGAATGATGGTAGTTGTCGCGGGCGGAGGAGGGGACGCCGCGCTCTCCCTCTGCTGCTCGGGTCCGGCTTCCGCGGCCTGCTGCTGCCGCTGCTCGGTGGCTCGAGCGATGGGCCGGATCCCGGGGACTCGAGCGGCGCTCCTCGCCCGTGAGTGAAAGGGGGTTTTTGGGTGTGGGGATTGTTTATTGTCCGTGACGCCACCCACGGTTGTGGTGATTTGTTGACACCACCGCTGCTCTGTATGGGGATCCCGGGAGGGATGATATGGAGCAGCCAGTTGTTGTGTTGCCCCTCCGTGGGTAGGGGTTGGTGATCCCGGGGCCCAGTGATGAGGTGGGAGATGCAGGGCTTGGTGGGTGCAGGGACGCGGGGGCAGCGCTGTGCCTTGCGGCACTGTGGTACTCAGCCTGAGACGATGACACAGTTCTCGGTAAAACACACGGCTGGAAAGACGGTTCCCAGGGACGGCTGCACTTGCTTTCCCCAGTAGGTGACGGTGATGTCCCTTTTCCTGCACCTGATGTTTCTGTGTTGGTAGCGATGGGTTCCCACCGGTAACCCGCTCCCCGGCTTGGATATGGGCCGGAGGAGCCCTACTTTGCCCGCAGGCGCTGGCCCTGAGAAACTGGTGCCCTGGCGGTGGCGGTGTCTCTCCTCAATGGTTGGACTGTTGCCTTCAATCGGGACTTGGTTGTTTGGAGACAGACGTCCCCTTCACTGACGGATTTGACAAATTTACGGCGACTCCTAGCCTTGCCGGGGTCCGAGAGGCCCCTGCCCTGGTGTTGACCGTTCTTCGTATACTGCTCCAGACCGCCGGGCCACTACCCGTCCGCGGTCCTTCCAGCAACCTCCGAGCAGTCCCCCTCCAGACTATCACCGCCGTCTGCTGACCTTGCTGTCACTGTCCGGGCACACAGCCGGACCAACTTCAGGTTTTCTTACTGACACTTTTACTCTTTTCTTCTGCTCCTCTACCACTTCACTTCTCTCTTTCACTTCCCTAACTTGACTTATCTCTGTTCACTTAGCTCCTCACTCAAGCTCCCCCTGAGCTAATCTCTGTTCTGTCTGGTTCTTCCCGCCTCCAGGGCTGTGTACTCCTCGGTGGGCGGAGCCAACCGCCTGGCCCACCCCCTGGTGTGAACATCAGCCCCTGGAGGAAGGCAACAAGGATTTTGGTAGCCTTGGTGTTCCTAACTGGGGTGTAGGGTGTGGTGGTGTGATGACCTGTGACCCCTGGCTTGCCCAGGGCGTCACATACTCACTGGCCAATGGATTTCCCCAGCTACCTCCAGGCTCAACACTGCTGTGGCAACCAGACCGCTGGGGCGCCACACTTCATTTAATTAAGTTAAAGAGGCTAAAATTTATCAGCAATTTTTCACTTGCTTTTCAAGGAAATTTACAAATCCTATATTTTACAGACCTATTCAGTGTTAAAGTGATTTAGAGGCATGCATACATTGGAAAACCCCCAGAATTGAGATAATTTTAAACACTACACCCCTCAAATTATTCTACACTGCTGTAAGGAAAATTGCTAACACTTTAGGTGCTACACAGAAATTAAGGCAATGTGGAATAAAAAAATGAAAAAGTACATTTTTTTCCATAAAAAATATTGCTTTAGCTGCAAATTGTTCATCTTCACATGGGGTAATAAGAGAAAATGGACACAAAAATGTATAACACAATTTCTTCCAAAAGTGGCAATATGGCAATATCCCATATGTAGTTAAACATTGCTGTTTTGGCACATGGCAGGTTTAGAAGGGAATTTGCTATTTGGAACATAAATTTGGCTGGAATTGAATCTTGACATCATATCTCACGAAGAATATAGCGCTATTTGATATTTGCCTGAAATAAATCGTGCATGCCATTTACATTTAGCAGAAACCTCGCACATGTGACCCTTTTTTGGAAACTAGACCCCTCAAGGAATTCATCTAGGGATTTGTTGAGCATTTTTAACCCTCAAGTGATTTAAGTAATTTTCTAACATTTAGATGTAAAAACAAAATGTTACTTTTTTTTAAGTAAAATACTGTTTAAGCATCAAATGAATAATATTCACAAGGGGTATAATGAAACAGCCGAGAAGATCATGCAGATATCCTACCAATTCCAACAATTTGTCAAGAAAAAAACTTTGCTGCCTCCAATCATTAGTACAATTACACAATTGACTGACGAATGAAGAACAAGGCCACGGCTGTTTCCACTACTAGGTCAGCTATTGGGGAGCTCACAGTGAGCATGTGGTGTATATACACCTCCGATTCCAGCTCATGGAATATATATATATATATATATATATATATACATATATATATATACAGTATATATACAGTATACACACACACACACACACACACACAGTACAGACCAAAAGTTTGGATACACCTCATTCAAAGAGTTTTCTTTATTTTCATGACTCTGAAAATTGTAGATTCACATTGAAGGCATCAAAACTATGAATTAACACATGTGGAATGAAATACTTAACAAAAAAGTGTGAAACAAATAAAAATATGACTTATATTCTAGGTTCTTCAAAATAGCCACCAAACTCTTGGCATTCTCGTGATGAGCTTCAAGAGGTAGTCACCAGAAATGGTCTTCCAACAGTCTTGAAGGAGTTCCCAGAGATGCTTAGCACTTGTTGACCCTTTTGCCTTCACTCTGCGGTCCAGCTCACCCCAAACTATCTTGATTGGGTTCAGGTCTGGTGACTGTGGAGGCCAGGTCATCTAGCGTAGCACCCCATCACTCTCCTTCTTAGTCAAATAGCCCTTATACAACCTGGAGGTGTGTTTGGGGTCATTGTCCTGCTGAAAAATAAATGATGGTTCAACTAACCTCAAACCGGATAGAATAGCATGCCGATGCAAGATGCTGTGGTAGCCATGCTCGTTTAATATACCTTCAATTTTGAATACATCCCCAACAGTGTCACCAGCAAAGCACCCCCACACCATCACACCTCCTCTTCCATGCTTCACGGTGGGAACCAGGCATGTAGAGTCCATCCGTTCACCTTTTCTACGTCGCACAAAGACATGGTGGTTGGATCCAAAGATCTCAAATTTGGACTCATCAGACCAAAGCACAGATTTCCACTGGTCTAATGTCCAATTTCTTTGTAGCGTTTGATGGTTTTTGTCACTGCACTTGGGGACACTTTCAAAGTTTTCCCAATTTTTCGGACTTACTGACCTTCATTTCTTAAAGTAATGATGGCCACTCATTTTTCTTTACTTATTTGCTTTTTTCTTGCCATAATACAAATTCTAACAGTCTATTCAGTAGGACTATCAGCTGTGTATACACCAGACTTCTGCACAACACAACTGATGGTCCCAACCCCATTTATAAGGAAAGAAATCCCCCTTATTAAACCTGACAGGGCACACCTGTGAAGTGAAAACCATTTTCGGTGACTAAATCTTAAAGCTCATCAAGAGAATGCCAAGAGTGTGCAAAGCAGTAATCAAAGCAAAAGGTGGCTACTTTGAAGGACCTAGAATATAAGACATATTTTCAGTTGTCTCACACATTTTTGCTAAGTATTTCACTCCACATGTGTTAATTTATAGCTTTGATGCCTCCAATGTACAATCTACAATTTTCAGAGTCATGAACATAATGAAAACTCTTTGAATGAGAAGGTGTGTCCAAACTTTTGGTCTGTACTTTATATATATATATATATATATATATACATATATATATATATATATATAGCTCTGGCAAAAATTAAGAGACCACTTCCAAATTTTCAGCTTTTCTGATTTTTCCACACCATCACACCTCCTCCTCCATGCTTCAAGGTGGGAACCAGGCATGTAGAGTCCATCCGTTCACCTTTTCTGCGTGCGTCGCACAATGACACTGTGGTTGGATCCAAAGATCTCAAATTTGGACTCATCAGATCAAAGCACAGATTTCCACTGGTCTAATGTCCATTCCTTGTGTTCTTTAGCTCAAACAAGTCTCTTCTTCTTGTTGCCTATCCTTAGCAGTGGTTTCCTAGCAGCTATTTTACCATGAAAGCACGCTGCATAAAGTCTCCTCTTAACCTCTTAACAGTTGTTCTACAGATGTGTCTGCTGATAGAATTCTGTGTGGCATTGACCTTGTCTCTAACCTAAGCTGCTGTTAACCTGCTATTTCTGAGGCTAGTGACTCAAACTAACTTATCTTCCGCAGCAGAGGTGACTCTTGGTCTTCCTTTCCTGGGGCGGTCCTCATGTGAAGCAGCTTCTTTGTAGCGTTTGATGGTTTTTGTCACTGCACTTGGGGACACTTTCAAAGTTTTCCCAATTTTTTGGACTAACTGACTTTCATTTCTTAAAGCAATGATGGCCACTCATTTTTCTTTACTTACAATTTGTATTATGGCAAGAAAAAAGCAGCTAACAGTCTATTCAGTAGGACTATCAGCTGTGTATACACCAGACTTCTGCACAACACATCTGATGGTTCCAACCCCATTTATAAGGCAAAAAATCCCACTTATTAAACCTGACAGGGCACTCCTGTGGAGTGAAAACCATTTCCGGTGACTACCTCTTGAAGCTCATCAAGAGAATGCCAAGAGTGTGCAAAGCTGAAGGGGGGTAGCGGAGACTGAATAATGGAAATATACATTGACGAAAAAGGGGAAGGAGCAAATTTGATGACCGTGACAAATATTTGATCGATAAATTGTAAAGACTATGTTATTTGATATTTTGATTTGTTGACCCTTATTTTCTTCATTCTGTACCCTATTTTACCATTACCAGAAAATAAATAAAAATTTGGTTTAAAAAAAAAAATATAAAAAAGATGTTACAAAGGGGACAAAACAATGCAATCTACAGTTAAATAAAATAAAAAGGATAAAAAAAGAAAACTACTTCAGCTATGAAGTAGTCAACTCAAACTTCTGTATTTATTAAAGAACCATCACTCCCACATAACTCCCATATGGTGATGTCATGGGATGTGGCTCTGGTCTCTAGAAACTCATTACTACCCCAACTTTCAGGATATTTTCACCCCTAGAAATATCAGATTGAAGATATTGTGGTTATATTTCTTATTGCGATTTTAGCTTTCTATAGAGAAGAAACATGGCATGAATAGCATCATCCATCTGACCGATATTAATTTGGGCCTCATGCTCAGGCAACCCAATTATATAAAAATATGCATGTTCTTCCTCTCAGAACCACGATGCTGAAAATGTGTCTTCCATAACCAGGCCTGCTATAAGAACCCAAATATTGATCTCCTTGCTATTGCTCCACTCCTTGTACTGTCGTCTTTTGAAGTTCAGATGATTTATCAATTGAACTGATAGACGTGTTGCTTCTCAAGCTTTATATATATAAAAAAAAACCATATGCCTTACAGCAGATGTACCACTTCAATTACCTGTTCACACCAAGGGGTCATTGACAGCTTAACATGAGTCAGCTGTAGTGTTCAATTACAAGCCCTTGGTTAATTTCCTAACTATGATGAAGCCAGGTCTTAATAGACTGATCCTTAAATATCATTACATTATGACAAGGGGTAATAGGACAAAGTGGACCCTATAATTTGCTAAGCTATTTTATTCGAACACAGTGATACAAAATATCTGGTCAAAAACTAATGTTTGGGCACATGGCAAAGCTTGGAAAACCAAGAACAGTTTTTATTTTTTTAAATGCAAATTTTGACAAAATGTTGCATTTACAGAGCCCTCGACATGCTAAAAAAGCGGAAAGACCCACAAGTCACCCTATGTGGCGAATTAAACCCTATAAATAATAATCTATGGTGTATGGTGACCATTTTAAACCAATAAACTACATCACAGAATTTTAGTATAGAAGTTAAGACTGTGAAAATGAAAAATGTAAGGTTTTTCCTCTACAATGTTACTTTAGCCTCAAAGTTTTAACTCACAAGTAGAGTCAGAGGAGAAAATGGACAGACAATTTCCAATTTTTGGCAATGCCCCATATATGGTTGTACACTACACAGCGAGAGTTGGATGGGAAAGAGCACTACATGGTTTTTAAAATGTAGTGTTTGTTTGACTAGATTGTGGGTTCCCCTAGCAGAACCCCTGGGGTGCCAAATCATTGGAAACCCCCCATTTTAGCAACTTCACTGCTTAAGGAACTCATCTAGGGGAATTGCAAGTATGGTGAATCCACTGGTGTCTCACAGAATTTGATAACATTGGTATGTGGAAATATAACATATTGTGATAAATATCTCATTTTTTTATTATTAGGTGCAAATTTTTCATTTACACAAATGTAATAGGTGAAACTAGACCTCATGATTTGTTGTATAGTTTCTAGCGAATGCTATTATTTCCAATATATCGTTGAAAACTACCACTTGGTCACACCGCAAGCCTGAGAAGGAAAGAGCACTACATGGCTTTCAGAGTGCAGATTTTGCTAGAATAGTTTGCAGGAAACAATTCTGGAACCAGAACAGCAGGAAACCCATAACGGTGACCTCGTTTTAGGAATTAGTCAAATGATAAGGAAATGGGAAAGGAGAGTCAGCTCACTAGTAATCAGCACACTTGTTTCAGTAGTAGGTAATCATTGCAAGGAACCACCCGAGCTAAGGATACATCAAAGCTAACTTAGGGCTATTTCACACATCCGGCTTTTTGCCGGATTGCTGGATCCGGCGCACTAAAGTAGAGTGTGATACAGTACAATGGCAGTGCGACAAGCTCTGGTCACATGCTGTCATGTGACCGGAGCGTGTGATTTGGAAGTAGCCGCTCTGCTATTGTACTGTATCATACTGTACTGGAGAACGCCAGATCCGGCAATCAGGCGAAAAGACGGATGTGTGTAACGGCCCTTAAAGAGAAAGAATCCTCCAGCGATGAACAGGGAAGTACAAGATAAAACTTCACATTTATTATGAATCTTTAAAACATTGAGTAGTAATGACAGCGAATCTACATGGACCTTGATAGGCCTACCCGTTTCAGCGTTTAGCCTCAATCATGGTTTGACTATCATGGCTGTGGCAATATGTCCACATACCTAAGTGTGAAGTTTTCTCTGATACTTTTCTCTTATACTTGTTTTTACACAAAAGCTATGTATTTAGTGGCAAAACAGCTTTTCATGATTTTTTGTACTTCTTTTTTGTATTTTTTTAACTTTTTTATACTTTTTTAACTTCTATTTACTCTTTTTTACTTAGTTCCCTGTGGGACATGAATATTTTTCACTTTGATCGCTGGTCTCACGCTCTGTAGTACTTATACTAATGGCAGGGTCTAACAGACCACCGTATTTTAAGGTCATCAGATGACTTTGGGTTGCAGTAGCTACTATTGGCATTATCGCAGGGTGCCGATAGGGTTGAAGAGGGAGCCCTCTCCCTCCTTTAACCATCTAGATGCCACTGGCTCAATTAACAGATGCATCTAACGAGCTAAATGACCTAATCAGTTCCAAAACCAATCAAGACCATTTCCAAAGGGTTTCAGCTATTATATACAACCGACACCTGCAGCATTTTCACCCATCAGTGCTGAGGATTAAGGCCCCTTAATAATTGACTTGAAAATGTGTATCGGCGGTCATAATGGGTTAAAAAAAACTCTGATTGGCTATAGTAAGTGGATCGGCAATCGTTTATTAGCCGATTTAGACAAGCCAACCACACTTTTATGTCAACAGAACGATTATTACTATGATCATTATGTGTGCATAGAGGATCATTTTTCTTGGCAGCACATCACCTGTTTACATAGGACATGTGCTGCTGAGAACAATGATTTTCAAACAAGCTTAAATATCAGGCCCCCCAATAAATGAGCGTTTTACTTGTTCATTGAGTGAATGTCGACCTGTATAGACAGGCTCATTATAAAAAAACAAAAAAACATTTCTAGGAATGCTCATTCCCGATTATCAGCCAGAGTACATGGGTCATTATTATCCAAAATAAACAGATAGGATGCTATCCAGTTTTTATTTTAGCATTCACTCATCCTTTACATTTTGCTTGTCTTTCTTGTCCACATTGTAATTTTCATTATCTTAACAGTGGAATATTCACTCCTATTGTTTTGCATTTCTTATTGACCTACATTACTCTAACCTGACCTAAATAATAAATGTCTGCCGTTGCTCTCATATTTTGATTAGAATTATTCACTGCACATTCAAGTTTATAAGCCGTGACCTAATTGGAATTATAGCTGGGTATCTTCATCCTTATATTTTAGATTATTTGCTCTTTTTTAGCCTAAAGACTAAAATGAACCAATGAGTAGCATTAGTGTGACTTGCTTTAGTTTGCAGTATAAGAGTGAGAAGAATGCTTTTCTTGTACACAATAGGCGCCATAATGCCAATTATAAATTTTTTAACCCCCTTCCTGCCTTGGCCAATTTTCATCTTTGTGTTCTCTTTTCTTCTCCCCTTCCAAGAGCCATAACTTTTTTTTATTTTACCATTGATATTGCTGTATGAGGGCTCATTTTTTGAGGGACAAGTTGAAGTTTTCAATTACACCATTCATGCTGCTATAAAATGTACTGCAAATGGAAAAAGAAAGTCCAAGTGTAGAGAAAAGGCAAAAAAAATTGCAATTCTTTTCCTGGTTTGCGTCCTATGGCTTTCATTATGTTGTAAGAAATGGTCTGGCAATATTCAGGTCATGGTTGTGTTATCAAACTTTTATTTTTATATATATATATATATATATATATATACACACAGTATATACCCAGTATAGACCAAGACCAAAAGTTTGGACACACCTTCTCATTCAAAGAGTTTTCTTTATTTTTGTGACTCTGGAAATTATACATTCACATTGAAGACATCAACACTATGAATTAACACATGTGGAATGAAATATGTAACAAAAAAGTGTGAGACAACTGAAAATATGTCTTATATTCTAGGTTCTTCAAAGTAGCCACCTTTTGCTATGATTACTGCTTTGCACACTTGGCATTCTCTTGATGCGCGTCTAGAGGTAGTCACAAGAAATGGTCTTGCAACAGTCTTGAAGGAGTTCCCAGAGATGCTTAGCACTTGATGGCCCTTTTGCCTTCACTCTGCGGTCCAGCTCACCCCAAACCATCTCGATTGGGTTCTGGTCTGGTGACTGTGGAGGCCAGGTCATCTGGCGTAGCACTCCATCACTCTCCTTCTTAGTCAAATACTTACACAGCCTGGAGGTGTATTTGGGGTCATTGTCCTGTTGAAAAATAAATGATGGTCCAACTAAATGCAAATCGGATGCAATAGCATGCCGCTGCAAGATGCTGTGGTAGCCATGCTGGATCAGTATGCCTTTAATTTTGAATAAATCCCCAACAGTGTCACTAGCAAAGCACCCCCACACCATCACACCTTCTCCTCCATGCTTCACGGTGGGAACCAGGCATGTAGAGTCCATATGTTCACCTTTTCTGAGTCGAACAAAGACACGGTGGTTGGATCCAAAGATCTCAAATTTGGACTAATCAGACCAAAGCACAGATTTCCACTGGTCTAATGTCCATTCCTTGTGTTCTTTAGCCCAAACAAGTCTCTTCTGCTTGTTGCCTGTCGTTGCAGTGGTTCCTAGCAACTATTTTACCATGAAGGCCTGCTGCACAAAGCCTCCTCTTAATAGTTTTTCTAGAGATGTATCTGCTGCTAGAACTCTGTGTGGCATTGACCTGGTCTCTAATCTGAGCTGCTGTTAACCTGCAATTTCTGAGGCTGGTGACTCGGATAAACTTATCCTTCGCAGCAGATGTGACTCTTGGTCTTCCTTTCCTGGGGCGGTCGTCATGTGAAGAAGTTTCTTTGTAGCGTTTGATGGTTTTTGTAGCTGCACTTGGGGACACTTTCAAAGTTTTCCCAATTTTTCGGACTGATTGACCTTCATTTCTTAAAGTAATGATGGCCACTCGTTTTTCTTTACTTAGCTGCTTTTTTCTTGCCATAATATAAATTCTAACAGTCTATTCAGTAGGACCATCAGCTGTGTATCCACCAGACTTCTGCACAACACAACTGATGGTCCCAACCCCATTTATAAGCAAGAAATCAATCCCACTTATTAAACCTGACAGGGCACACCTGTGAAGTGAAAACCATTTTCGGTGGCTACCTCTTGACGCTCATCAAGAGAATGCCAAGAGTGTGCAAAGCAGTAATCAAAGCAAAAGGTGGCTACTTTGAAGAACCTAGAATATAAGACATATTTTCAGTTGTTTCATACTTTTTTGTTAAGTATTTCACTCCACATGTGTTAAATCATAGTTTTGATGCCTTCAGTGTGAATCTACAATTTTCAGAGTCATGAAAATAAAGAATCCTTTTTGAATGAGAAGGTGTGTACAAACTTTTGGTCTGTACTGAATATATATATCTTAATTTTAAAAAAATGTATTAAGTTACCATTTTCGGAGACCCCTCTGAGCCCTTTTTTTCCCACGGTTACATTTTTTTATACCGTTTTCAAGTAGGTACGAAGTTTTGATAAATTTTAATTGCATTACTTGTGTGAGAGGGTTCTTCAATTACAAAATGGCAAGTCAGTGTTTCAATTTTTTTTTTGCTTTAGGAGATTTATCACATGGGTTTTAGGGAATCTGTCAGCAGGTTTTTGCTATTTAATCTGAGAGCAGCGTAATATAGGGCACAAAAGCCTGATTCCAGGAATTTTATTCCAGGGACTTATTAGTCTATGTATTGAAGATTCTATGCAATCAGCATTTTTCCAGCAGGAGAAAAACACTATCTGACAAAATCTCACATAACAAGTAGGCTAATCTGTGTAACCCCACCCACACAACTGATTAGCAGCATGCTCACAATGCACTGTGTACACAGGAACCTGTCAGTCAGGGATGTGGGTTGGGTTACACACAGTGTAGTTCTTAGCTCTGCTGTGATGCTCTAATAATAGGTGTCACTAGATACACTAGTGGAGGAGTAGTCAAACAAGCCAAAAGGTTAGGAGCCGGGAATTCTCGTCTGTTCAAAAGAAGAGAGCAGAGCTGAGGTCTGGATACAAGCCGAGGATCTGAAAGCCAGGGGAACATGTCAGGTACAAAGGGAGAGAGTGGAGCCAAGGTCAGGATACCAGCCAGTTGTCTGGAAGTCAGGAGAACACGTCAGGTACAAAGGGGGAGAGTGGAGCCGAGGTCAGGATACAAGCCGGAGGTCAGGAAGTCAGGTAGTCAGGTCAGGGTCAGAGAAACAAGCAGGGGAGGGTACTAGGAACGAGGTATCGGGGCAAGATCAGGATGGTCACTTACGAGAGTCAGCAACAACTGCTGCAACATAGGAACTATCAGTGGCGGCATTCCAGGTGAAGTAGCTCCAAAATAAAGCAGATCAATCATCCGGAACGAGGCTCAAACAAACAAGCCCCTCCTACAGGGCCCGAGATCGGGAACAACAAAATCACAGGGAAATAATACAAAACCATGCATCAGCTCTGCAGGAGAGCAGTGCACCACAAATCAGAATCATGACATCTGCTACATTTCCATCAAAGAAAATATTCTACAAACACTGCACCAAGCAGCCCAGTAAGTGATACAACGGTGGAATCAGGTTTTCTCGCCCTATATTATGCTATCAAATTATATAGCAAAAACCTGCAGACAGATTCCCTTTAAAGAGAACCTGTAATCAGGATTTTATATCCCAAACTATTGACATGTATGTAAAGGTGCTTTTATACTGAGTAAATCCTTGACTTTCTTGTAGACATCTATTCTGCTGTTTTCGGGAAATCCATAGTTGAATTTATATGATAGAGAGCTGCAAATACAGTGGGTGAGCACTGCACTTCCAGTGCTTCAGCTTCTCTCCCTTCTCCTTTTCTTTCTGTTTGACTGACGAGTCAATGAAACCTAAAGCCCGCTACACACGCTTCAATATATCTCACAATCCGTCTTTGGGGTCAAGTTGTAAGTGACGCACATCCGGCATCGTTTGTGACGTATCTGCGTGTGACAGCTACATGCGATCAGGATTGAACGCAAAACCGTTGATCGCAAACACATCGTATCATTCTCTAGAATTGAGCGTTTTGTTGCAAGAACCTAGTGAATTGTAACGTGTGACATCCCTCATACGATTGTGATGTGTGATGCTATGTGCGCAGGTGTGCGCTCTGCACCGCAGCGTAAAAAAGGTCTGCTTCAGAGCGCAGCTGAAAAGCTGCGTTCTGAAGCGCCTCACAATGTCTGTCATGCACTAATCTCTGTCAGTCGGTCACTATCTCTGTCCCTCACTCTCTGTCCATGTCAGTCTATCCCCCTCTCTCATATACTCACCAATCCCCGATCCCTGGCGCTGCACGGCATTCACATTGCTCCGGCGGCTTTTACTGTTTTGAAAAAGCCGGCCGCCCATTAAACAATCTCCTATTCCCTGCTTTCCCCGCCCACCGGCGCCTATGATTGGTTACAGTGAGACACGCCCCCACTCTGAGTGACAGGTGTCACACTGCACCCAATCACAGCAGCCGGTGGGCGTGTCTATACTGTGTAGTGAAATAAATAATTAAATAATTAAAAAAAACGGCGTGCGGTTCCCCCCATTTTTAAAACCAGCCAGATAAAGCCATACGGCTGAAGGCTGGTATTCTCAGGATGGGGAGCTCCACGTTATGGGGAGCCCCCCACCCTAACAATATCAGCCAACAGCCGCCCAGAATTGCCGCATACATTAGATGCGACAGTTCTGGGACTGTACCCGGCTCTTCCCGATTTGCCCGGGTGCGTTGGCAAATCGGGGTAATAAGGAGTTATTGGCAGCCCATAGCTGCCAATAAGTCCTAGATTAATCATGTCAGGCGTCTATGAGACACCCTCCATGATTAATCTGTAAGTTACAGTAAATAAACACACACACATGAAAAAATCCTTTATTAGAAATAAAAAACACACACATATACCCTGGTTCACCACTTTAATCAGCCCCAAAAAGCCCTCCTTGTCCGGCGTACTCCAGGATGATCCAGCGTCGCATACAGCGCTGCTGCATGGAGGTGACCGGAGCCGCAGCAGACACAGCCGCTCCGGTCACCTCCACGCAGGTAATGAAGACAGCCGTGCGATCAGCTGCTGTCACTGAGGTTACCCGCGGCCACCGGTGGATGCAGCGGTGGCCGCGGGTAACCTCAGTGACAGCAGCTGATCGCACGGCTGTCTTCATTAGCTGCGTGGAGGTGACAGGAGCGGCTGTGTCTGCTGCGGCTCCGGTCACCTCCATGCAGCAGCGCTGGATGCGACGCTGGATCATCCTGGATTACGCCGGACAAGGAGGGCTTTTTGGGGCTGATTAAAGTGGTGAACCAGGGTATATGTGTGTGTTTTTATTTCTAATAAAGGATTTTTTTCTGGTGTGTGTGTTTATTTACTGTAACTTACAGATTAATCATGGAGGGTGTCTCATAGACGCCTGACATGATTAATCTAGGACTTATTGGCAGCTATGGGCTGCCAATAACTCCTTATTACCCCGATTTGCCAACGCACCAGGGCAAATCGGGAAGAGCCGGGTACAGTCCCAGAACTGTCGCATCTAATGTATGCGGCAATTCTGGGCGGCTGTTGGCTGATATTGTTAGGGTGGGGGGCTCCCCATAACGTGGAGCTCCCCATCCTGAGAATACCAGCCTTCAGCCGTATGGCTTTATCTGGCTGGTTTTAAAAATGGGGGGAACCGCACGCCGTTTTTTTTAATTATTTAATTATTTATTTCACTACACAGTATAGACACGCCCACCGGCTGCTGTGATTGGGTGCAGTGTGACACCTGTCACTCAGAGTGGGGGCGTGTCTCACTGTAACCAATCATAGGCGCTGGTGGGCGGGGAAAGCAGGGAATACGAAATTGTTTAATGGGCGGCCGGCTTTTTCAAAACAGTAAAAGCCGCCGGAGCAGTGTGAATGCCGTGCAGCGCCGGGGATCGGGGATCGGTGAGTATGAGAGAGGGCTGCTAACTTCAGTTACTCAGGAGATTAGCGGTCACCGGTGAGTCTTCACTGGTGACCGCTAATCAGGGCGCGACACAGACAGAGCCGTAGCATGACAATGAAGTCGGGTTAAGTTCACCCGAGTTCATTCTGACAGTGCGGCTCTGTCTGTGTCTGCTGTGAACTACCATTCACCGCTGCTACATGGCTGTCTGTGTCTGCTGTTAGCGGCCATGTAGCAGAGCTGAATGGCAGATGACATAGTAAAAACGCATCCCTACACATTACACACGCTTGGCAAGTCAATAAATAAAAAAAAAAAAAGGTGCTCAATGCATACGTCACAGAACACATGATCTAAAGGAGCGCACACAAAATTGACCAATTTAACATAGACTACTAACGCTCGTGTGACAGCAAATGAACGACCAACGTGAAATCTCATAGATCCCGTATGCAACCTGGGCGTGTCACATCGCAAATGCGATTGTACAACTAATTGCAACGTGTAAAGTGGGCTTAAGTCACCTGTAAGGCAGAGACAGGAGGCAGTCAGTGGGCAGGGAATGTGTAGAGAGGTTGAAGAGCTGGAAGTGCAGTGCTCACCCCACTACATTTACAACTCATAGCATACAAATTCAACTATAGATAACATTAAAACAGCAAAACAGATTTCTACAAGAAACATGTTAAAGGTATCAGTATTAAAGTGCCTTCACATATGTCAGCAGTTTGGGGTATAAAATCCTAATGGTGGGTTCACTTTAAATAATGTACTAGTTTGATAGAAGGCACTTTAAGCCAAAAGGCGGCGTTACACACCACGATATATCGTGCGATCGCATGAGCGATTGCACATGCCCTCGTCGTTTGTGCGTCACGTGCTATTCATTGGCCGTGGCGCACAATGTCGTTAAACCTCGTCATATGTACTTACCTCCCTAACGACATCGCTGTGGGCGGCGAACATCCTCTTCCCTAACTTCACACAGTGGCCGCCCAATAGAAGCGGAGGGGTAGAGATGAGCGGGACTTAACATCCCGCCCACCTCCTTCCTTCCTCATTGCCGGCGGGACACAGGTAAGCTGTGTTCGTCGTTCCTGGGGTGTCACACGTAGCGATGTGTGCTGCCTCGGGAACGACGAACAACCGGCGCACAGAAGGAGGAACAACATTATGAAAATGAATGACGAGCAACGATAAGGTGAGTATTTTTAAGAGTCGTTAACAGTCGTTCGGAGCTGTCACACACTACGACATCTCTAACGATGGTGGATGTGCGTCACGAATTCCGTGACCCCGACGACATATCGTTAGATATATCGTAGCGTGTGACGGGGCCTAAACATGTGTTTTTCTTTTAATGTGTCTAATTTTCATCAAGGGAAAGAGAAAGATTTGAATTTTTAAGTTTTTTAAAAACTTTGTTTTACATACTTTTACACTTTCTTTAAACCCTCTAGGGGAGTCAAATCTGCAGTTGTATGATTATTTGTTCTTTATGCCACAATATCACTGGGATACTGACAAGGCAGCCGTCAGGATCTTCAGCTGACACTTAGTTGCCTTAAGGCCGCTTTAAACGCTGCAATCTCGCTAGCGAGATCGCTAGCGTATGTACCCGCCCCCGTCGGTTGTGCGTCATGGGCGAATCCCTGCCTAGCGACGTTGCTGTGACCGGGGAACTGCCTCCTTTCTAAGGGGGCCGTTCGTTCGGTGTCACAGCGACGTCACTAAGCGGCCGCCCAATAGAAGCGGAGGGGGCGGAGATGAGTGGAACGAACATCCCGCCCACCTCCTTCCTTCCTCATTGTAGGCGGCCGCAGGTATGATGAGGTTCCTCATTCCTGCAGTGTCACACATAGCGATGTGTGCTGCCGCAGGAATGACGAACAACATCGTACCTGCGGCAACGATATTTGGGAATGGAGCACCGTGTCAACGAGCAACGATAAGGTGAGTATTGTTGCTTGTTAGCGGACGCTCGTACGTTTCACACGCAACGACGTCGCTAACGAGGCTGGATGTGCGTCATGAAATCCGTGACCCCAACGACATCACGTTAGCGATGTCATTGCGTGTAAAGCGGCCTTTAGGTCCAGTGCCCACACTGCGGATTTTGATGTAGATTTTCAGAAATCTGCAGAAAAATCTGCATGTCCATTGTGAAGCCAGCAAAGTCTATGAGAATTCATAAGTGCTGTGCCCACGTTGAGTATTTTTCCCTTGCATATTTGGTGCAGATTTCTTTTTTTTCTGCACTAAATCTGCACCAAATACGCAAGGGAAAAAAAAGCAACGTGGGCACAGCACTTCTGAATTCTCATAGACTTTTCTGGCTTCACAATGGACATGCAGATTTTGCTGCAATTTCTGAAAATACGCGTCAATACTACACAGAGTGGGCACTGAGCCTTAGAAACCCATCATCACTCAGTGATCGCGCCATGGACAGGGCAATGAGGCTCTGATACAACTTGCCCCTGGGATCATGCACACTAAATGCTACTGTCACAGGGGTTAGCAACAGGAATCAAACAAGCTGGCATCTGCTCCTAACCCTTTCCGTACACCCACACAATTTCTGTGACATATATTTGTACTCCACGTGTCTAAGCCTACCTTTGAAATTTTGCTGAACATTAAAAGCCTTATACTAATGTCTTACTTTTTTACTGTACAAATGAGTCTGTAAGTTAAGCTAAAGAGAATGTCAAGTCAAGAATAGATCTAAAATGGTGTGCCTATAGAGGACAACTGTAAAGCCTGCTTTACACCTTTCAATTTATCGAAATTATTATTTTTTTACAATATCGTATGCGATGTGACCCGCCCCCATCGTATGTGCGGCACGTTCAATTTTTTGACCGTGCCGCATAATCGATTAAAAGCTGTCACACATACTTACCTGTCCATACGACCTCGCTGTGGGCGGCGAACATCCACTTCCTGGAGTGGGAGGGACGTTCGGCGTCACACCGACGTCACACGGCAGCCGGCCAATAGAAGCGGAGGGGTGGAGATGAGCGGGACGTAAATGTCGCGGGCGGGGAGGAGGGTGTCAACGCTGCGCTCTCCCACTGCTCGGGTCCGGCCGCCGCTGCTCTGCGGCTGCTGCTGCTGCTCGGTGGCTCGAGCGATAGGCCGGATCCCGGGGACTCGAGCGGCGCTCCTCGCCCGTGAGTGAAAGGGGTGATTTGTTGGTGGGGGATTTGATTAATGTTCGTGACGCCACCCACGGTTGTGGTGATTGTGTGGACACCACCGCTGCTCTGTCTGGGGATCCCGGGAGTGGTGGTATGGAGCAGCTAGATGTTGGTTTGCCCCTCCGTGGGTAGGGGTTTTGGTAGTCCCGGGCCCAATGATGGGGAGGTCAGGATGGTGGACAGGCGGGTTATGGGGCCTGTGGAGATGCAGGGACGCAGGGACAGCGCTGTGCCGCACGGCACGGAGGTACTTACTCAGCCCAAGGATGATGACACAGTTCACGGTAAACAAACGGCTGGTTGGACGGGTCCCTCGGACGGCTACGGTGCTGATGTTCCGTGCAGTTAGCGGTGGCGGTCACTTCCCTGCACCTAAGTACGGTTCTTTGGTAGCGATGGATTCCCACCGGTAACCCGCTCCCCAGCTTGGATATGAGCCGGAGGAGCCCCTCTCTTGCCCGCAGGCGCTGGCCCTGGGAAACTGGTGCCTTGGCGGTGGCGGTGTCTCCCCTCCACGGTCGGACTGTTGCCTTCAATCGGGACTTTGCTGCTGGGAGACCCGAAGGTCCCCTTCACTGACGGATTTGGCAAATTATGGCGACTCCTAGCCTTGCCGGGATCCGAAAGGCCCCTGCCACTGGTGCTGGCTTCTCTTTGTATACCGCTCCGGTACCGCCGGGCCACCACCCGTCCACGGTCCTTTCGGCAACCTCCGATCAGCCTCTCCTGCAGACGGTCACCACCGTCTGCCAACCTTGCTGTCTCAGTCCGGGGCACACACCCGGACCAACTTCAGGCTTTCAACTGTCACTTTTCTTCTCTCACTTCCACTCCTGTCACTAGCACCACTGCCACTTCCTTCTACTCTCAAACTCAACTCTAAACTCTATCTTCACTAGACTGCCTGGTTTTCCCGCCTCCAGGACTGTGAACTCCTCGGTGGGTGGTGCCAACCGCCTGACCCACCCCCCTGGTGTGAACACCAGCCCCTGGAGGAGGGCAACAAGGATTTGTGTTCTGACCTTGGTGTTTCTGCAGGGAATGTGGGGTGCATGTGGTGTTGTGACCTGTGACCCCTGGCTTGACCAAGGCGTCACATTCCCCCTTAGCAAAACGTAGACCGTCCTCGGGCTGCCCGTCCAACACCGGTTTTATTTTCCTTTTTTTCTTTTTTTTCTGAAAAAGATAAAAACAACACAGTACAAGTAGAAAAACATCATCCCACAACGGGAGGCACTTTGCTTAAACGTTACTAACGGTTTTAACGGTTGCTGCTGCCGCTCTCTCCCACCCAAGTAACCTGGCCCTGATGCTGCCCCTAAGAAACAGGCAGCACCCCTTGACCCCAGTCCTGAACCAAGTTACCCGAGCGGGATCTGTCCTTCCCCTCCAGAGGGTAGCCACCGGTTCCGGTGGTGGCTGGGCCCCAGCCTGCTCTACTGCGGGCCCTCCCTCCAATCTGCCTCTCCGGAGGCGGTACGGTGGCAGTTGCGACGGAAACATATTTACAAGCCACTAACGTTTGTGGTTGCCCTGCAAGTTCACGGGCTTGTCCATAGGAGTCCCTATGCAAACAACTCCAATCGGTCCCCACGGGGACAACGGTGGCGGCAACGGTCGGTTGCAAATCACGGTAGGATAATCAGGTTACTTTCTCGATTCCATTTCACTTATCATCATTTTCAAACTTTTAAACAAACACACTGGTGGTCCCAACGGGGACTGGACAACGGTGCTCCGCTGCCATCATTCTGCACTTTCGTTCTCCCCACCCGGCTCTGGGTGGAAGAACCCGGGCTCCAGCCCCTCCATCGCATAGCAAGCACGGCGAGAAAGGGACGCCCGATACCCGTTGTTCCCACTCCGGGGGATGTAAGTGGCCTCCACGGCATGCAGAGCAATGGCTCCTTCATCTTCCTCCGAAACGGGCTCGGTGTCAGGCCCGGAATCATTATCGTCCATCCCTGCTCCAGACGGGTTGCCGCCAGCTACCGCAGCTTCCGGGCTCGATACTCTTTCGGCCACCGTGACGAAGGGGAATACGCCCGACGGGCCAGGCGCAGCACGGTGCACGGGCAAGGAGGACGGAGGCGGCATGGGGGCCAGGGGTAGACCGGGTCCCTCAGCCGCAGCGGCCGGTCCCTCGAGGACATAGGGGCGTGGATCACTCACCAGCTCCTCCATCATGGCCTCCATTCCATACACTCGTGCAACTGCAGCTGCATCCTCCACCTCTGCGGTCCACTGCTCCATCAGCCTACAGATTTGGCTCCGGTAGTGTCGGCAGATCCCTGCCGTTCGGGCTCTCAGCCATGCCGCTGTCCCGGGCACCAGCTCAGTAGCCTCCGTGTAGCTAGGTGGAACGGACATCTTTCTGTAAGGCTCAGCAAATCGCGGGGTCCCAGCGTCCTTGCTCGTATAGCCACGCGCTACATGTGGCCAGCCGCCATTCCGTCCCTCTTAGCCTCTTTCCGGCTCCTCCTCTATCGGGGCGGGGTTTTGGCCTTCGCGCCTCTACTACTCGAGAAGACGCTCGAGCGGGAACTTTTCGCGCCCAAGATGGCGGCTTCTGAAATTTTCTGGCCGGACACCTCCGGCGGTAACAAGGCGCACCTCTACCAGACGGCAGAGCGGTAAGATCCTGTTCGTGACGCCAAGTTGTCGCGGGCGGGGAGGAGGGTGTCAACGCTGCGCTCTCCCACTGCTCAGGTCCAGCCGCCGCTGCTCTGCGGCTGCTGCTGCTCGGTGGCTCGAGCGATAGGCCGGATCCCGGGGACTCGAGCAGCGCTCCTCGCCCGTGAGTGAAAGGGGTGATTTGTTGGTGGGGGATTTGATTAATGTCCGTGACGCCACGCACGGTTGTGGTGATTGTGTGGACACCACCGCTGCTCTGTCTGGGGATCCCGGGAGTGGTGGTATGAAGCAGCTAGATGTTGGTTTGCCCCTCCGTGGGTAGGGGTTTTGGTAGTCCCGGGGCCCAATGATGGGGAGGTCAGGATGGTGGACAGGCGGGTTATGGGGCCTGTGGAGATGCAGGGACGCAGGGACAGCGCTGTGCCGCACGGCACGGAGGTACTCACTCAGCCCAAGGATGATGACACAGTTCACGGTAAACAAACGGCTGGTTGGACGGGTCCCTCGGACGGCTACGGTGCTGATGTTCCCTGCAGTTAGCGGTGACGGTCACTTCCCTGCACCTAAGTACGGTTCTTTGGTAGCGATGGATTCCCACCGGTAACCCGCTCCCCAGCTTGGATATGAGCCGGAGGAGCCCCTCTCTTGCCCGCAGGCGCTGGCCCTGGGAAACTGGTGCCTTGGCGGTGGCGGTGTCTCCCCTCCACGGTCGGACTGTTGCCTTCAATCGGGACTTTGCTGCTGGGAGACCCGAAGGTCCCCTTCACTGACGGATTTGGCAAATTATGGCGACTCCTAGCCTTGCCGGGATCTGAAAGGCCCCTGCCACTGGTGCTGGCTTCTCTTTGTATACCGCTCCGGTACCGCCGGGCCACCACCCGTCCACGGTCCTTTCGGCAACCTCCGATCAGCCTCTCCTGCAGACGGTCACCGCCGTCTGCCAACCTTGCTGTCTCAGTCCGGGGCACACACCCGGACCAACTTCAGGCTTTCAACTGTCACTTTTCTTCTCTCACTTCCACTCCTGTCACTAGCTCCACTGCCACTTCCTTCTACTCTTAAACTCAACTCTAAACTCTATCTTCACTAGACTGCCTGGTTTTCCCGCCTCCAGGACTGTGAACTCCTCGGTGGGTGGTGCCAACCGCCTGCCCCACCCCCCTGGTGTGAACACCAGCCTTTGGAGGAGGGCAACAAGGATTTGTGTTCTGACCTTGGTGTTTCTGCAGGGAATGTGGGGTGCATGTGGTGTTGTGACCTGTGACCCCTGGCTTGCCCAGGGCGTCACATAAACATCCTGCCCACCTCCTTCCTTCCGCATTGTCAGCCGGAGCCGCGGACGGAGGTAAGTTGTCGTTCAATATTCCCGGGGTGTCACACACTGCGATGTGTGCTGCCTCGGGAACATTGAACAACCGCACGTTCAATCTTTGAGAAATGAACGATGTGCATGCGATGAACGGATTTTCATTCAATCGCAATTGCACAGAGGTTTTACACGCTACAATCATACTTACGATGCTGGATGTGCGTCACTTACGACGTGACCCCGCCGACACATCGTAAGATTTATTGTAGCGTGTAAAGCGCCCTTAAGGGCCTATAAAAGACATTTTTTCTTTGTACTTGTTGCAAGACTGCTTCTTATGTTGGACCTTTTAGAAAAGAGTAGTCTCTTGGACTAAAGTTTTGCATCTGTGCATATAGAGAGTGTTGGTAGTCTGATACACCTCTTGTCTAATGATTGGCTCTGACTGCTGCTCCCTCTCACTTCCCCTGCAGCTTTGACACCTCCTCCGCAGTTTTATTGTGGTGTATTACCACAACTCTATCAAAGGATTAATTTAACCGGAAAACACAAAATTGACTGCTTTTTTAGATTACTGGGGTAGAATGATCATAAAGTATAGACTACTAAATCACCACTAGATTGTCAGGTTGTTGTCACACCTACTTTATACTGTGGTAAACGAGGCTTTGCAAAGGGAAGTCTAAAGCCTGCTTTACATGGTACGACCGATTGTGCGATTTGACAATCGATCGTACCCGCCCCCGTCCTTTTTGCGTCACGGGCAAATCGCTGCCCGTGTCGCACAAAGTCAGTAACCCCCGTCACACATACTTACCTCTCGTGCGACCTCGCTGTGGGCGTCGAACGTCCACTTCCTGGAGTGGGAGGCACGTTCGGCGTCACAGCGACGTCACACGGCCGCCGGCCAATAGAAGCGGAGGGGCGGAGATGAGCGGGACGTAAACATCCCGCCCACCTCCTTCCTTCCACATAGAGCCGGCGGAGGCCGCGGGAGGCAGGTGAGCTGATCATCGTTCCCGTGGTGTCACACGGAGCGGCGTGTGCTACCACGGAAACGATGGTCAACTAAATTCAACGATATTATGGAACCTAACGAGCAGTACCCGACTCACGATTTGTGAGCGATACTGCGTCGCTAGGAGGTGTCACACAGGCCGGCATCGCCAGCGATGCCGGATGTGCGTCACAAAAACCGTGACCCCGACGATCTATCGCACGATAGATTGTCTGGTGTAAAGCAGCCTTAAGAGTTGCAAACTGATGATTGAGTTGAAAGGTATATAATGGTATATGTAGCGCCCCTGAACCCATCAGGGTGCTACAAGGTTCTGTATCCACAGCAGGATGCAGGGCCTACCCCCCTTAGGGACCCAGAACCTCAGTAACACCAAAAACCCAGGTAATCCAAGTTTTCCCCAACAATCCCCCATACAATGGTACCCAGCTAGGGTGGGACCATGGATGGCCGCCTAGAAGTGGAGCCACTCCAGTCCACTAGTTGACCAGGTGGGAGGGGCAGACTGTGGAGAGTAGTCAGTAATCAGAAGGAGAACGGCAGTGACAGTGGTAAGAGCAGCAGTGACTGTAAGAGTGGAAGTGAAGTGACACCCTGACTTGGGTTAACGGTGTCCTGGTACCCAGGAGACGTGGTTGCTGGTGGAGAACAGTGGAGTACTCCCGGAACTACGCCCCAACGGGGTACAGGACCCTAGGACAGGAAAGAGCTTCAAGCTGACCTGTTAACACCTGCACAGCAAAGGGGACCATCAAGGACCTTGCTGACCCTAAAGAATCCAAAGACTCAGTATCAAAGGGAGAACTGGGGACAGGACCAGAGACTCCAACCCCACAGGGTTCACGCTACCGTCAGTCGGACAGAAGTGGACAAACCACAGAATGGGGACCCCCAGTGTTCTATACCACGGGGACCCACTTACCAGAGACAGGTGCAGGGGAAGAAGGTACCAGAGAACCAGACTGGCACTTGGACGAAGGGAACCTGAAGGCGAAACCAGCCGGCCTCGGGCCCCCAGTTACTGTGTCAA
This sequence comes from Anomaloglossus baeobatrachus, assembly GCF_048569485.1. Classification (NCBI taxonomy): domain Eukaryota; kingdom Metazoa; phylum Chordata; class Amphibia; order Anura; family Aromobatidae; genus Anomaloglossus; species Anomaloglossus baeobatrachus. The sequence goes on along the minus strand of NC_134357.1, from coordinate 308,979,793 downwards.
GGAAGTGAGTAAACCAGTTGCACTAAATATCTGTGTGGACTCCCTTTTTCCAACGCCCACTGCACCATACACCCACTTGGGCAAAACCATTCTTGCGTAGGAACTACTATACTAGCTGCCAATACCATCAGCCCCAGTAGAGACATTCTGCAGTGGCGACTCCCTACTCCTTTAGCTGCAACACCGCAAGTGGCGTCACGTATAAACTTTATTCAACAATCCCCTGTAAATATCCCCATTACAAAAAGGGCCCAGGGCACAGAACCAGGCAACGGCCACCACCGTGACATTCCCAAGAGACACACTACCCATATCCCTGGGTGCTACATATACAGTAGATGGTTGTATGAATATGCTCAATTTATGTAAAAATGTACAATCTTATAATTACAGGACACATTTTATTGCTGTTTTTTCATAAAATATATTTTTTAATGGTCTGCAGTCAAATGATGTCACATGTATCATACATTTTATATTTTTACATTAGTTCTACATGTTTAAGTTACTTATTCCAAAATTATTACTGCAGTCAATTGGTTAACTATATGATTTGTCCATGTAACATGGTCTTCATAAGTCACAGACACTTATTAGATGAGTCTTCTTGGGAGTGTGTAAATAGTTACGTTGATTTCCACCAGAAATGTAATGTTTCTCATCCATGGTCTTCTCTTCATTCAAAAACAATTGAAAACTCTGTGAAAGATAAAAAAAATAACATTTTACATCACCTTGGAAAAGAAGGAAGTCTAGTAAAGAAAGCAGCACAGTTAAAAATGTTTGTAAGGGTCTGTATATTCTATTTTACATTAGGTTTGATGTATGCATCGTTAAAGTTGTAAGTATCTATTTACCTACTTATCAACCCCCATGCACCCAAATTTTGACAAAAAAGTGTCCGTATGAGATAACCAAGATGATTGTCTCTATTATAAAATGAATGTAGTCTATGTATAAGGCCCCCTTCACACTTTCGTGAAAAACACGCACGTGTGTTACGGGCCGTTTTTCGGGTCCGTATCCCGTTTTTGTGTCCATTTTTATGGTCCGTGTGGCATCTGTGTGAATTGCGTATGCTAGCCGTGTTTGTGTGTAGAACGTCCGTGTGTGCGTGTGGAATTAACGTGTATGTGTACGTGGAATGTCCGTGTGGAATGTCCGTGTGGAATGTCCGTGTGTGTGATGCACAATGTCGTTTATAAATGTCGGCTGACAGCCGACAGAGTTGCGCGATGAGAATGAACTCGGGTGAACTTCACCCGACTTCATCCTCATACCGCGGCTCTGTCTGTGTCGAATACTGATTAGCGGTCACCTGTGAAGGATTCACCGGTGACCGCTAATCCCCCGAGTGACTGAAGTTTCCCCCCCTCTCTCATACTCACCGATCCCCGATCCCCGGCATCTGCACGGCATTCACACTGCTGCGGCGGCTTTTACTATTTTGAAAAAGCTGGCCGCTCATTAAACAATCTCCTATTCCCTGCTTTCCCCGCCCACCGGCGCCTATGATTGGTTGCAGTGAGACACGCCCCCACGCTGAGTGACAGGTGTCTCACTGTACCCAATCACAGCAGCCGGTGGGCGTGTCTATTATGTGCAGTAAAATAAATAAATAATTAAAAAAAACGGCGTGCGGTCCCCCCCAATTTTAATACCAGCCAGATAAAGCCATACGGCTGAAGGCTGGTATTCTCAGGATGGGGAGCTCCACGTTATGGGGAGCCCCCCACCCTAACAATATCAGTCAGCAGCAGCCCAGAATTGCCGCATACATTAGATGCGACAGTTCTTGGACAGTACCCGGCTCTTCCCGATTTGCCCTGGTGCTTTGGCAAATCGGGGTAATAAGGAGTTAATGGCAGCCCATAGCTGCCAATAAGTCCTAGATTAATCATGTCAGGCGTCTCCCCGAGAAACCTTCCATGATTAATCTGTAAATTACAGTAAATAAACACACACACACCCCAAAAAATCCTTTATTAGAAATAAAAAACACAAACATATACCCTGGTTCAACAATTTAATCAGCCCGAAAAAGCCCTCCATGTCCGGCGGAATCCAGGATGGTCCAGCGTCGCATCCAGCTCTGCTGCATGGAGGTGACAGGAGCTGCAGCACACACCGCCGCTCCTGTCAGCTCCACGCAGCAAATGAAGAGTGCCGCGCAATCAGCTGAGCTGTCACTGAGGTTACCCTCTGTCAACACTGGATCCAGTGACAGCGGGTAACCTCAGTGACAGCTCAGCCGATCGCGCGGCTCTCTTCATTTGCTGTGTGGAGCTGACAGGAGCGGCGGTGTGTGCTGCAGCTCCTGTCACCTCCATGCAGCAGAGCTGGATGCGACGCTGGACCATCCTGGATTCCGCCGGACATGGAGGGCTTTTTCGGGCTGATTAAATTGTTGAACCAGGGTATATGTTTGTGTCTTTTATTTCTAATAAAGGATTTTTTCGGGTGTGTGTGTGTTTATTTACTGTAATTTACAGATTAATAATGGAAGGTATCTCGGGGAGACGCCTGACATGATTAATCTAGGACTTATTGGCAGCTATGGGCTGCCATTAACTCCTTATTACCCCGATTTGCCAAAGCACCAGGGCAAATCGGGAAGAGCCGGGTAGAGTCCCAGAACTGTCGCATCTAATGTATGCGGCAATTCTGGGCAGCTGCTGACTGATATTGTTAGGCTGGGGGGCTCCCCATAATGTGGGGCTCCCCATCCTGAGAATACCAGCCTTCAGCCGTATGGCTTTATCTGGCTGATATTGAAATTGTGGGGGACCGCACGCTGTTTTTTTTAATTATTTATTTATTTATTTTACTGCACAGTATAGACACGCCCACCCGCTGCTGTGATTGGGTGCAGTGAGACAGCTGTCACTCAGCGTGGGGGCGTGTCTCACTGCAACCAATCATAGGCGCCGGTGGGCGGGGAAAGCAGAGAATACGAGATTGTTTAATGAGCGGCCGGCTTTTTCAAAATAGTAAAAGCCGCCGCAGCAGTGTGAATGCCGTGCAGCGCCGCGCCGATGATCGGGGAACGGTAAGTATGAGAGAGGGGGGGGAAACTGACCGACAGACTGTGAGAGAGGGACAGACAGACAGAGAGACCGACAGAGAGACAGAGAGACCGACCGACGGACTCAGGGAGATTGCCGACATACACAGAAATAGAAAGAATGGCCGACATCACTATAAATAAAAACACCAAACGGACACGGACTATAGGTAGATGCATACGTGTTTACTAACGTGTGTGCACATACCCATAGTCTTTCATTGTGTCCACGTGTGCGTGCTCCGTGCAGATAACGGACATGCATCCGTGCAAAACGCAAACACATACGGATCACGGACACGCACACACGGACATAATGAAATAACGCACGTGTGACCACAATCATAGATTAACATTGGTGCATGTTTGTCCGTGTCTCCGGTATATACGGAAACGGAACAAACACGCACGTGTTTCACGGACGTGTGAAGGGGGCCTAAAGCTGTAGTGGATGGTGAGATATGGAGCCTGAAAGTCAAACATTCAAAACATTGTTACCCTTTTGCTTGTCAGTGTATACTAGGCTGCTATGTGTTAATATACCTTTTCTTCTCTTGTTTAAGATAGCATAGTCTGCTACTCCTTCTTATACATACTGTAGGTGGACTACACTCAAGGGTGGACATACCATTGGTGCAACTAGCTGCACAGTGGCCCGTGATTTAATCAACTTTTGGACTGCAAAGGGTTCATAAATTGTTCTTGCACGGGGGCCCTCTTCTGCCTGTGATCCCTCATGATAACACTAATTAAGTTTTTTTTTTATAATGAGAGTCATAAGCTAACCACTCTTAAGCGTACACAGTGTAAAAAGCTGGAGGGAAAAGAGCGCAATAGGGTCTTACCCAGTAACAAGGAATAAAAATAATAAGGGAATGTCCTCACCTTATTGATTTGTGTATCACACAACCAGAAGTAAAGCCTGTAACCAGCTGCTGCAGAGTCCACATGCTGAAGAAGCCAAAGATCGCTCGGGAACACTGTAAATGTGGAACCATTACTGCGCTGCTGGAGATACGACACAAATCCAGGAGACGTAAAATACGAGGTGGTTTAATTCAACGCATTTCGAAGTGTAACCCCACTTCATCAGGAAATCCACCAGTATGACCTGGTGTGGTCATACTGGTGGACTTCCTGATGAAAAAGTCAGGTTACACTTCAAAACGCGTTGAATTAAACCACCTCGTATTTTACTTCTCCTGGATTTGTGTCGTATCTCCAGCAGCGCAGTAATGGTTCCACGTTTACAGTGTTCCTGAGTGATCTTATGCCTACACAGTGGCATTCGCAGGAAGTATACAGGAATATTCTCAAACAAGTTTAAGTCACAGACCACAATCTAAGTATTTTATTTAAAGGGAATCTGTCAGTAGGTGTTTGCTACCTCATCTGAGTGCACCATGATGCAGATAAAGAATCCAACAATGCATCACTGGGTGCAGTAGTTCTGACACAATTATAGTTTTTACATTTAGCAATGCAGCAGGGCTCCGAAAGATGCCCCTGCCCACATCAGGCTCTCTTTATGCAATGTCTATAGACTGAACTGCTAATCACACAAAGAGGGTGTGCTAGACAAGCTGACCTCTAGCTGATTTAATTTCAAAGGCAGGAGGAAATCGGGTTTAAATACCGCGCCACAACCACAGGAGTCCGGAACGTATAAGTAAATCCCCTTTATTTTCTCAGGTCTACGCGTTTCAGGGACATATCCGTCCCCTTCATCAGGACAATATACAAGGAATAATATTGTCCTGATGAAGGGGACGGATATGTCCCTGAAACGCGAGGACCTGACAAAATAAAAAGGGATTTACTTATACGTTCCGGACTCCTGTGGTTGTGGCGCGGTATTTAAACCCACTTTCCTCCTGCCTTTCAAATTATCTTACCGCTGCGGGACTGCTGCCTTCCACGTGACTTCCATGTGTAAGGGGTTGTGACTGGCACAACCTGATAAGGTGAGTGTTTTCCCAACATTCACCCCATACCTGTATACCGGATAAGACCCTATTTGCGCCTATTCTTTCCACAGCTTGCTTCTTTTTCCTCTAGCTGATTTAGTCCATCAATGATAATCTCCTGAAGCTAAAATAAATATTGCAAATAAACAAGGGCACACAGTGTGATAAGAGATACATCTGTACCTTTAAATACAATACACAGCTTATTTCGGACAAATAAAAACATTTTAAATGCTTGAAAAACAGTAGGTATCTCTTGATTCTAAAACAAAGGCTTTTGTCATATGTAAAATCTGTGACATCAATAAGAGAAAACATGTGGCTTAAACAATATTATAATGTGATGGTTAGGAAGACATATTGGCTGGCGATGAAATTATTATTTCAGTTGTATTTCTTTTAGTTGCTGAGTTTAGAAACTTAATGGCCCCGATTTATCATAACCGGCCTTGTTCATGCTGATCTTCATGAAGGAGTATGTTGGGGCGGACACTCATGATTCATTAAAAGACACATGCATCTGTCAAGTGGCATGCACCTTGCTACAAACCTTATTTTTAATCTTAGTATTTTATGACCAGCTACGATGTCATACGCTCATTTTGGTGTTTTTTGGCATGAAAACACCAAAAGTCACAAAATGTTGGCGCAACTTCATGTTATGCAAAAATTTAGTAGCTTTTGAAAAAGTAATTTACTCCAGAATTCTGGAGTAATCACTTTGATGAATTAGGGCCTCTGTACATGTCCTGCTCATGAAGGTATCAAGTCTTTATTTTACAAAATTAGTTACAGGGTTTAGACCAAGTATGGCAGATATTCCTTGTCTATTGTATTGCATTTATTAGATAATTTCCTGATCGTTAGGTGTCCAACTGCTGGAAATCAGCTGATCCCAAGCACATTCTCTTTGCAGAGTCTCATCTAAATGAAGAGGAAGTCAAGCATGTGCACCTTAGGTTCTCCTCATTTTCTAAGGTCCGTTTCCCAAATCCGGTATTTCACCGGATTACCGAATATGGCACACTCCAGTACAGTGTAAGGCCTCTGTCACACGTTCGTGCCTCTGGTACGTGTTTGACAGTTTTCTCACGTACCGGAGACACGTACACACGTGGACCTATGTATTCCTAATGGTTTGGACACACGTAAGTATTTTGGAATGGAACGTGTGTCTGTTCCGTACTTACGTGTGTCCGTGTGTTTCTCACGTTGACATGTCCGTTTTTCTCCGGCATCACGGGTGTCACTTGGCCCGCACCCGTACCACACGGATGTAGTGTGGATGCGGTCCCGTGTGACACGCGCCTGAGAAAACTCACGTGTCAGAGAAAAAAAATATATCTTTACTCACCTTCTCCAGCCCTCCTGTCTCTGCCGCTGCTGTCACTTGCTGCCGACCGCCGCTCATTATGCTTATTTAATATTCACTTCACTGCAGCCTGAAGCAGCAGCAGCGGGGAGTCAGCAGGGCTGGAGACCGAAGATCAGTACCCTGGACAGCAGGAAGGACCATATGAGTATGCAAATTACCGGTTCTCCGTGTGTTATCGCGGATAGCACACGTAGAACACATGTGGTCCGCATGTACCGGAGACACGTACTTACCAAATGCAACACGCAGGGAAATCGCAGCACGTGTCTCGCAGCACGTGCGTGATTTTCATGTATGTGTGGCAGAGGCCTAATACAGTACTATGGCATCACGGCAAGCTCCAGTCACATGCTGTCATGTGACTGGAGCATGTGACCGGAGCTTGCCGCGATGCCATTGTACTGTATTACACTGTACTGGAGTGTGCTGAATCCGGTAATCCGGCGAAATGTCGGATGTGTGAAATGGGCCTAAGGGGCACTTTGCACACTACGACATCGCAGGTGCGATGTCGGTGGGGTCAAATTGAAAGTGACGCACATCCAGCGTCGCAGGCGATATCGTAGTGTGTAAAGCATTTTTGATACGATTAATGAGCGCAAAAGCGTCGTAATCGTATCATCGGTGTAGCCTCGGTCATTTCCATGAATTGGGAAGGGCCGATGTTACGATGTTGTTCCTCGTTCCTGCGGCAGCACACATTGCTGTGTATGAAGCCGCAGGAGCGAGGAACATCTCCTACCTGTGTCCCGGCCACAATGAGAAGGAAGAAGGTGGGCGGGATGTTTACGTCCCGCTCATCTCCGCCCCTCCGCTTCTATTCGTTGTCTGCCGTGTGACGTCGCTATGATGCCGCACGACCCGCCCCCTTAATAAGGAGGCGGGTCACCGGCAAGAGCGACGTCCCAGAGCAGGTGAGTGCATGTGAAGCTGGCATAGCGATAATGTTCGCTACGCCAGCTATCACCATGATATTGCAGCTGCGACGGGGGCGGGGACTATCGCGTTCGGCATTGCAAGCATCGGCTTGCGATGTCGTAGTGTGCAAAGTGCCCCTAAGAGACTGCCAGAAATAGCCAAGTTTAGTGGTTGGGTTCTCAGCAGTCGTACCCCTGACAATTAGAAGGTTATACCATTTTCTATAGATGCAGGTAACTTGATACAAACTTTTAAAGTTGTACTTACCATAGAACAAGCCAAATAGTTCACATAAATAAAGATGAAAACTGTTGTTTAAAATGAGATTTAAAATGAGATTGACCCACCATTGTATATAACACTCAGTGTATAGATCATAAAAATAAATATTATTTACAATTTACATGATGTTAAAAAAGGATCCAGTGAAGAGTTATGACATTTTCATACAAACAATGGCACCACTGGGGGATAAAGTGCCAAGCAGTGTGCAGGTCCATCAACTGAGCTGGGCTACACAAGTATAATTCTCTGCAAAATGATTCACTATTCACTTCAGAGCAGCAAATATAAATAGGAACAAGGGCAGAAAGTGATGCCTATAGGCTACCCTGCAATTAACAAAGGAACACTATACAGAGACCTGGCTGTGAGCAGAGTTGTTGGGTATGTGTGACCAGCATCATTCAGGTCATTAGATGACCTGAATTGATTACATCGTAGCTTACTGGTCTTGGAGAGCCAGAGCAAATCCAAGCTAATTTAAAGAGTTAATAAGGTTGTCCATGCTTTTCTTTAAGAATATTGTAATACAGTTTGGCTGTAAGAATCATCTTTGCTGTCAATGTGGATAATACCTTACCCTAGTCCTTTTTTTTCTCTGTGAGGGTATATCCTGTATTTGCATTCAACTTTGTGGTGTCTCCACAAACAGATCTCAAGTGTATGCATTACCTATGTGAAATGGCATGTATTCACGTAACAGAGTGCACTGGTGGACACAGACCGAAAAGGGCCCCTGTGCAAGAACAATATATGGGCCCTTTGCAACCCAAAAACTCATCAAAATGCACCATTCTGCCTTCTTTGGAGGTGGAAATTGACCCCCTAATCCCTTGGGCTCCGATGCGGCTGCACAGGCTGCACCAATAATATTTCCACCCCTGACAGAGTGAGTTGGCTACCTTTCTCCCTCTGTCTACCAGGCTATTTCTCCACTTATCTAAAAATATTATCCAAGAAAGCTCCACTGTCTGACTATTTTATATTCAAGAGTTTGATTTTAATGGTCGTCTAAAATGTAGAATGTACACACACACATACACATGATTTATACTTCACCTCTTGCTGTTGTTATACTATTCTTTTTCTTTTTCTTTTGACAGCTATGACCACTACCGTAATGACAAAAGTAATAAAAAGAATTCCAACTACAGCGGTAAGTCCAATTGTAGCCTGGTAAATCACATCTGCTACAGCGTCTAAAACAAATAAAAAAGATAAATGAATACTCTGAATTATAAAATAACAGTATAAATTGTATCACAGCTATTATAAAGAGAAGTTTATCCAGGCATGCATGTAGATATCATGTAGGCCTTATTCATATGTAGATTATGACTATACTTTCCATCTGCATGGGTTAATCTATCCGGAAGAACAGTAGGTGTTGGACTTGTGACTGAAAAAAAAATAAATAAAAAGAAGTAATGAAAGCAAGGTCTAGTTTTCAGTTTTCTCCGTCAATTTGTTTTTACCGCTCCATGATAGAGACGTTCTAGAACTTAAATACTGTATATATGTGACTGACATAATATAGGGAATGATAAAATTTGCAGATTGTTAACCATTGGTGTCTTCTTTTCCTTTTTAAAACATGCTACCAGCACACCCAGAATCGGACTGGCTACCGCAGGAACCTCCAGTAATACCAGGCCTTGCTGCGTTTACCTGCATTGAACTCCGGAGCTCAGGTGACAGCTCCGGAGTTCAGCCTGGTCCGTCCGCAGCTGCCATAAACTAATCCGCAATCGCTGTGGAAGTAGTCGGTGTTTGCAGTTCAGTCCTGCAAACCCCGAGTTCAGTCCAGGCTGCACTCCAGAGCTCAGGTGAGAGCTCCGGAGTTCAATCCAGGTAACCGTAGCCAGGACTGCTATTACTGGAGGTTCCTCCGACAGCCAGTCCAACACTGTTTACACCCATCCTCAAACCAACCCTGTATGTCCAGCTATAGCCCAATATTATTACTTCCATTTGACTCAAAACTTATTGAACTGCATCCATCTATGGAAACCAACCTTTATCATCCTGGCTTTCTGTCAGTAACATGTTCTTGGTTACATCAAGGTTTCCATCATGAGGCTCTGGTGTTATTCCCAACAGCTCGCACATTAGTGCATACACGTTGACACTTTCAAAAGGCTCCACTATCAGGCCTTTTTTGAATGAAGGGCCCACAGCTCTGAATATGGTTTTCATTTCTATTTCTTTATTATCAAAGCCATGTTCACCATTATTAAATTGGAACTTTGCATACTAGAAAAAAAAAGTTTGCCACAGTTAAAAATGTGCATTTATTATATTACTGGTTCACATTTTGGTATCAACATGATGAATCTTTAAATGTTAGATCTATTTATACAGAACAGATCCTTAGGAAATGCATCTATGACATCAAAGCTGTTATAAATGTCCTTATAGTTTTAAGGAGGCTCGCTGTGCATCTACAGTATATGCCTTCAATTTCATATGAAATCATACATTGTAGGTTCATCTGCATTGTAGGTTTATCTATATAAAATCCTCCTTATAATATCATCAGTCCTAGTGGCTCAAACAGCTAGAACAGCTAGGAGGGCTGCTAGACACGTTTGAAAGTTGATAGTCTGAATCCAAGGTGGTGAAAATAAAGAACAATTTTTTTATATATATTTGTATTTTTTTTCTCATTTCTTTATAGAAGTTTATGGCAAAAAATTAATCTCTTTCCTTCACATACAAAGAGATGCAGTATTTATCTATCTCTCATGTATCTCATCTATCTATCATGTATATATTATATATCTACCCCTCTGTCTATTATCTATCTATTATATATCTATCTATTTATCATGCATATATCTATCTATCTATCTATCTATCTATCTATCTATCATGTATCTATTATATATCTATCCCTCATCTATCTATTATCTATCTATCATCTATAATGTATCATTTATCTATCCATATATCTATCATCTATCTATCTATCTATCTATCTATCTTTCTATCCATTATCTATTTATCCATCTACAGTCATATGAAAAAGTTTGGGCACCCCTATTAATGTTAACCTTTTTTCTTTTTAACAATTTGGATTTTTGCAACAGCTATTTCAGTTTCATATATCTAATAACTGATGGACTGAGTAATATTTCTGGATTGAAATGTGGTTTATTGTACTAACAGAAAATGGGCAATCTGCATTTAAACTAAATTTGACAGGTGCATAAGTATGGGCACCCTTATCAATTTCTTGTTTTGAACACTCCTAACTACTTTTTACTGACTTACTGAAGCACTGAATTGGTTTTGTAACCTCATTGAGCTCTGAACTTCATAGGTAGGTGTATCCAATCATGAGGAAAGGTATTTAAGGTGGCCACTTGCAAGTTGTTCTCCTATTTGAATCTCCTATGAAGAGTGGCATCATGGGCTCCTAAAAATAACTCTCAAATGATCTGAAAACAAAAATTATTCAACATAGTTGTTCAGGGGAAGGATACAAAAAGTTGTCTTAGAGATTTAAACTGTCAGTTTCCACTGTGAGGAACATAGTAAGGAAATGGAAGAACACAGGTACAGTTCTCGTTAAGCCCAGAAGTGGCAGGCCAAGAAAAATATCAGAAAGGCAGAGAAGAAGACTGGTGAGAACAGTCAAGGACAATCCACAGACCACCTCCAAAGACCTGCAGCTTCATCTTGCTGCAGATGGTGTCACTGTGCATCGATCAATAATACAGCGCACGTTGCACAAGGAGAAGCTGTATGGGAGAGTGATGCAAAAGAAGCCGTTTCTGCAAGCACGCCACAAACAGAGTCGCCTGAGGTATGCAAAAGCACATTTGGTCAAGCCATTTACATTTTGGACGAAGGTCCTGTGGTCTGATGAAACAAAGATTGAGTTGTTTGGTCATACAAAAAGGCTTATGCATGGAGGCAAAAAAACACGGCATTCCAAGAAAAGCACTTGCTACCCACAGTAAAATTTGGTGGAGGTTCCATCATGCTTTGGGGCTGTGTGGCCAATGCCGGCACTGGGAATCTTGTTAAAGTTGAGGGTCGCATGGATTCAACTCAGTATCAGCAGATTCTTGACAATAATGTGCAAGAATCAGTGACAAAGTTGACGTTACGCAGGGGATGGATATTTCAGCAAGACAATGATCCAAAACATCGCTCCAAATATACTCAGGCATTAATGCAGAGGAACAATTACAATGTTCTGGAATGGCCATCTCAGTCCCCAGACCTGAATATCATTGAACATCTGTGGGATGATGTGAAGCAGCTGTCCATGCTCGGCGACCATCAAACTTAACTGAACTGGAATTGTTTTGTAAACAGGAATGGTCAAATATACCTTCATCCAGGATCCAGGAACTCATTAAAAGCTACAGGAAGCGACTAGAGGCTGTGATTTTTGCAAAAGGAGGATCTACAAAATATTAATGTCACTTTTATGTTGAGGTGCCCATACTTATGCACCTGTCAAATTTAGTTTAAATGCGGATTGCACATTTTCTGTTAGTACAATAAACCTCATTTCAATTCAGAAATATTATTGAGTCCATCATTTATTAGATATATGAAACTGAAATAGCTGTTGCAAAAATCCAAATTTTTATAAAGAAAAAAGGTTAACATTAATAGGGGTGCCCAAACTTTTTCATATGACTGTATCTATTATCTATCATGTATCTATCTATCTATCTATCTATCTATCCATGTATCTATCTATCTATTTATCTATCCATGTATCCATGTATCTATGTATCCATCGATCCATCTATCTATCTGTCCATCTTTCTATCTCTCCATCTATCCATGTATCTATCTATCTATCTACACTGTGTGCAGAATTATTAGGCAAATGAGTATTTTGATTACATGATACTTTTTATACATCAAAATCTAGAATAATGAATTGAATCCTGCTATGATTGCTCCATGTGGAAGGAAATGCATTCTGTGTGTCATCATAGGATTATGCACAAGAGGTAACCATATTGATCATAAGAAAAGGAGTCAATATTATGGTCTATTTGCAAAGCAGAGATCCAAAGCTCCAAGTATATTAGCTGTGCCGAGGCAGACCCACACACCACTGCAACGATCGTTTCTCATTACCTTCGTCAACTTCGTTAGCTTGTTAGCTTCCCTGACTGCCTGACGAAGCTAACGAGAAACGATCATTGCCGTAGTGTGTGGGTCTGCCTCGGCACAGGTAATATACTTGGAGCTTTGGATCTCTGCTTTGCCAATAGACCATAATATTGACTCCTTTTCTTATGATTAATATGGTTACCTCTTGTGCATAATCCTATGATGGCACACAGAATGCATTTCCTTGCACATGGAGCAATCATAGCAGGATTCAATTCATTATTCTACTAGAGCTTTGTGTTTGTACTAATTATCAATTATATACAGCTTGATTCCATATTGATTGAATATATTGAATATCTTGGATAAATTCAATTAGTCAAATCCATCTCAATCCTGGGCATAATTAATATATGAAATTTAGTGTAATGAAATATTCATTATCATGCATGTATAATTATATGGTTTCCTAATGCTGATTTTTCATGCTCCTTACAATAGCTGGGGTAGACCTCTTTTATCACACCTCATATTTGTAATTCTGTCTTTTTGTGTATATGTTTTTTAATCATGTTATAATAAAGATTTTGACACCTTTTTGTTAAATTTGGTCTTTTGAGTGATTTATATAGAGTTTCTGTGTTTTACACTTAGAGACATTGATTGGCAATAGATTTTCTCCTTGTGAATAATTACTTTTTATACATGTTGTCCTACGCCAAGCTGTATAGGCTTGAGAGCCAACTACCAATTAAGTAAATCAGTTGATGTGCATCTCTGTAATGAGGAGGGGTGTGGTGTGATGACATCAACACCCTATATAAGGTGTGCTTAATTATTAGGCATTTTCCTTTCCTTTAGCAAAATGGGTCACAAGAGAGACTTGATGGGCTCTGAAAAGTCCAAAATTGTGAGATGTCTTGCAGAGGGATGCAGCAGTCTTGAAATTGCCAAACTTTTGAAGCGTGATCACTGAACAATCAAGCGTGTCATGGCAAATAGCAAACAAGGTCGCAAGAAGCGTGTTGGGCAAAAAAGGCGCAAAATAACTGCCCATGAATTGAGGAAAATCAAGCGTAAAGCTGCCAATATGCCATTTGCCACCAGTTTGGCCATATATCAGAGCTGCAATGTTACTGGAGTATCAAAAAGCACAAGGTGTGCCATACTCAGAGACATGGCCAAGGTAAGGAAGACTGAAAAACGACCACCTTTGAACAAGAAACATAAGATAAACGTCAAGACTGGGCCAAGAAATATCTTAAGACTGATTTTTCAAAGGTTTTATGGACTGATGAAATGAGAGTGACTCTTGGTGGGCCAGATGGATGGGCCAGAGGCTGGATCAGTAAAGGGCAGAGAGCTCCATTCCGACTCAGACGCCAGCAATGTGGAGGTGGGGTACTGGTATGGGCTGGTATCATCAAAGATGAACTTGTGGGCCTTTTTCGGGTTGAGGATGGAGTGAAGCTCAACTCCAAGATCTGCTGCCAGTTTCTGAAAGACAACTTCTTCAGGCAGTGGTACAGGAAGAAGTCGGTATCGTTCCAGAAAAACATGTTTTTCATGCAATTCAATGCTCCATCTCATGCATCCAACTCCTCCACAGCATGGCTGGCCAGTAAAGATCTAAAAGATGAAAAAATAATGACATGGCCACCTTGTTTACCTGATCTGAACCCCATAGAGAACCTGTAATAAAATGTGAGATCTACAGGGAGGGAAAACAGTCCACCTCTCGGAACAGTGTCTGGGATGCTGTGGTGGCTTCTGCACGCAATGTTGATCGTAAACAGATCAAGCAACTGGCAGAATCTATGGATGGTAGGCTGTTGAGTGTCATCAGAAAGAAAGGTGGCTATATTGGTCACAAATTTTTTTGGGTTTTATTTTTGCATGTCAGAAATGTTTATTTCTACATTTTGTGCAGATATATTGGTTTACCTGGTGAAAATAAAGAAGTGAGATGGGAATATATTTGTTTTATATTAAGTTGCCAATTAATTCTGCACAGAAATAGTTACCTGCACAAACAGATATCCTCCTAAGATAGCAAAATCTAAAAAAAAAAAAACACACTCCAACTTCCAAAAATATTAAGCTTTGATATTTATGAGTCTTTTGGGTTGATTGAGAACATAGTTGTTGATCAATAATAAAAAAATCCTGTAAAATACAACTTGCCTAATAATTCTGCACACGGTAAATCTATCTATTTATCATGTATCTATTTATCTATTATCTATCATGCATCTATCTAGCCCTCTATCATGTATCTATCTATCTATCTATCCATCTATCCGTCTATCTGTCCATCTATCTATCTATCGATCATGTATCTATTATATATCTATCCCTCTGTCTATTATCTATTTATCATTTATGTATCTATTATCTATCTATCTATCATGTATCTATTATCTATCCATCCCTCTATCTATCATGTATCTATCTATCTATCCATCATCCATCCATCCATCCATCCATCCATCCATCTTTGTAGCTGAATAATCTGCTTCTGGTTTCTCTACTGCAATACAGAGGTCAAGATAATCAAATCTTCTCAGTGGTAAAGCTGCTGCCTATGGACAACGAGTTCAAGTCCCGGTAAACCAGAGCAGATGAAAATTTAATTTCATTTATTCACTGCACTGAGGGGAGGAGCAGGGACGACAGCTTTGAGCCGCGGTACTGCGGGAGAGAGCTCTCAAATCGGTCCCGCAGAATTCGGTATGGTTGGGAGGTATGATTACTACAACCGCTGGGCCTAGGTCACTGTCTCCAGAGGCAGTACTCCAGTTTTGTGACTGTGTCTGCCTGACTCCCAGCTGAGTGTCAACGCCATACAGAGCTGCCCACAAATAGTAGCAACCACCAATGACATCCGCTCGCTTGTCTACCACCAAGTCCATAGCTCCACTCTCTGGCTGGAAAGCTGTGTCAGCCAAAGGGCGTATCGTGTGCATGCAAATTCAGCCAGAGAGCGAAGTAACAGAGCAGGAGAAGCTCCTCCTAGCACACTGTACACGCCGGTGCTGAGTGACAGTCTGACACTCAGCCTGAGATTAAAGTGAAAGTGGGCATCCGCCGTGGGCCCCCCTAGCTCATGGACCCCATAGCAGTGGTGTGGCCTGCCTCTTTTGATGGTATGCCACTATCCCTCACAGTGACCACCACAAAAAATAAATGCAAAGAACAATGCCAGAATTCCTGTTTTTGTTTATTCTATTCCACAAAAGAGTTAAATAAAAATGGTTAAAAGGTGGGAGCACCACTGTAAACTACATCTTATCGCAACATAAGTCCACAAACAGGTACACTGAAAGTAAAAAATGTTAATGCATGGTTCTCAGAATATAGTGAACCCAAAAAGAAAATATTTTGTTCACTCAGTTTTTATTACTCATAATAATAATAAAACATGAATAAAAACTACAGCGGGTTAAATAAATATTGAACACTTCACCAATTTTCTAAGTAAATATATTTCTAAAGGTGCTAGTGCCATGAATTTCTCACCAGATGTCAGTAACAATCTATCCAATCCACATAGGCAAAGAAAGCAAGCTATAGATGTCCAAAAATGTAGTGATGTGTAATAATGAGAAACAACACAGGAAAAAAGTATTGAATACATGAAGAAAGACAGATGTAGAAAGCCATGAAAAGTCATGATAACACCAGCTGAAATTTGTCAGGAATTGGAAAGCAATCCTACCACTTAGTTCAACTAGTCGCCTATAAAAAGGTGTTTCATTACCAAAGTGTAACACAAAAAAAAACATTTTATGATGGGTAAAACCAGTGAGCTGTCTCAAGACCTTTGCAACCTTATTGTTTCAAAACATACTGATGGCATTGGTTGCAAAGAATTTCTAAGCTACTGAACTGAAGGCTCCAGTGAGTAACGTTGGAGCCATAATCTGGAAGTGGAAAGAACATCATTTCATCAAAAACCGGCCATGACCAGGTGTTCCCTGCAAGATTTCAGATAAAGAACTGAAAAGAATTATCAGAAGAGTTGTCCAAAAGCCAAAAACCACCTGTGAAGAGGTACAGAAAGACCTGGAATCAGTAGTTATAATTGTTTAAAAAAAACCCTAAAAAAAAACTATGTAATGCATTCAACCTCCGTGGCATGCATGCACACTCACCACGCAAGATTCAATTGCTGAACAAAAAGCATGTTCAAGCGTATTTAAGGTTTGCTCAACAACATTGCACAAGCTTGTGAAATACTGGGAGAATAGAGAATATAGTTTGGTGAGATGACAGCCAAATTGAAATCTTTGGGTGCCATAACACATCATTTGTAGACTAAAAGGCACTATATATTACCCCCAAAACACCATACCAGCAGTGAAGTTTGGTGTGCTGTTCCTACCTGTTTTCTTTAAAACTTTTAATGACATATCTACTGTTATTTAATTAATGTTATTCAATGTATATACGTTCATGCTTGTCCTTTGCTGCCATCTACTGGTCAGACCATTCTGTTCCCCTGGTTCTTTTTAGTCCAGCCTGTGGGAGTGTTTTCAACCCTATATGTGATCTCATATCCTGACTCCAAGTTACTTTCACTTTTAGTCAGTGCATCGTGAGGAGCACATCTCTGTCCTTTGGGCTTCAGAAAGAAAAAGTTTTTGACCATAGTAGCAGCTCTAGGACAATCATCACAAGACTACCAAAGTTACAGCCACTTGAACCACTGTATTGCTGCACGTTTTTGTTCATGGAGGAAAAATAAACCATCGTTGCTTCACCTCAGCGTGTGTACATTTGAATCCATCCACCCTGGAGTGCTCTGGTCATGTCTGCCCCATCTAGTGGAAACGAAGGCAAGGCTCCTCACACTTCTACCCAACTACTTGTCTTCAATCGTATCTAAAGGTCCAGTCACACACAACGACTTACCAGCGATCCCGAAAACGATGCGACCTGATAGGGATCGCTGGTAAGTCGCTGGGAGGTCGCTGGTGAGATTTCACACATACAGACCTTACCAACGATGCAGGAACGATACAGGTCGCAGTAGCGACC
This sequence comes from Anomaloglossus baeobatrachus, assembly GCF_048569485.1. Lineage (NCBI taxonomy): Eukaryota > Metazoa > Chordata > Amphibia > Anura > Aromobatidae > Anomaloglossus > Anomaloglossus baeobatrachus. The sequence goes on along the minus strand of NC_134357.1, from coordinate 308,962,062 downwards.
TGTATAACGATCTCAGCAGTCACTGTGACCCTGTCACACAGTGTCAAACACAGCGATGTGTCCTGCCCAGCAGGACATCACCTTTGAAGAAAATGGCCTGGGCCATTCGGCAACGACTAGAGATCTCACAGCAGGGGCCTGATCGCTGGTAGATGTCACACATAACAAGATCGCTAACGGGATCGCTACTGCGTCACGGAAACCGTGACTCAGCAGCAATCTTGCTAGCGATCTTGTTATGTGTGACGGTACCTTAAGTGGGGACAGAACTTTTGGAGATGACAACATCATGTTGTGAGGCTTTCAGCATGCAAACTTCCTATGATTAAAATAAGGATTAATGGACAAATGTACCTAAGCATTCTTGATAAAAATCTACTGCCATCTACCAGGCTAACAAAGAAGAAATGAGGGTGGACATTTCAGCAAAACAATGATCCTAAACACACAGCCAAAGAAACTCTCAATTGGTTTCAGAAAAAGGAAATAAAGCTGCTAGAATGGCCCAGCCAAATCACCTGATTTGAATCCAATAGAACATTTATGTAAGGAACTAAGTTCAGAGTTCATAGAAGAAGTTCCCAGAACCTTCAAAATTTGAAGAGTGTTTGTGTGGAAGACTGGTCCAAAATCTCACCTGAGCAATGCATGAAAAAAGGTTCTCCATACAGGAGGCGTCTTGATGCTGTCATCACCAACAAAGGCTTTTGTACGAAGAAATAAATACATTTCAGTAATTGTGTTCAATACTTTTTCCCTAAGTCATTTATCATTATTACACATCACTAAATTTATAGACTCCTATGGTTTCATCTTTTTGCCTTGCCTGTGTGAATTGGATGCATTGTTACCGACATCTGGAGAAAAATTCCTGGCAATGAGCACATATATTTTTTCATTTTATCTACAAATCCACCATTTTTCTTTAAATCAATTCATTATTCTGTGGGTTATGATGATTATAGAGATCCAAAAGTAGCATTTTTTATTATTATTCTAACTCTTTTTATTTATTTAATTTAATTTTTAAACTTATTTGTCCCAATAGGGAACATAAACTTTTTTTTGCCTTCTTCTGGATCAACATGTTAGGTTGAACTTGATGGACTTAAATCTACTTTCAACCTTAAAAATTATGAAACTATTGTTTGGGTGGTTATATAATGATTTCAAATTTCCAGTGTTATGCTGACCCTAAACTATCAGGCTTGGCCTGGCTTAGTACATAGATACCAAATGCCGACGTTTCCTGGACGCCTGGCTAACCACTGTAAAGATTGGCATTATGTGATAGATACTTATCAGGCATCTAATAGGGTAAAACTACCAAGATCAAAAGTAATTTCTATTTTGACAGTTGCAACAAGGAGCCTGGATGCGTAATGCAATCATTTCCATCATATGACATACTGTATTGAACGCTTCCACAAATCCCAGTGATTCTGAGATTTTTTTTTGTGCCATACTGTACTTCCTGCTAGTTGTAAACTTGGGATGATATTTTTTGCATTTATTTGTGAAAACATTGGAAATTTGGTGAAAATGTTTTAATTTTTATGGAATAAATCAAAAAGTAACATTTCACAAAATATTTATTAAATAACATTTACCACATGTCTACTTTACATCAGCATTATTTTTTTAAAATATATATTTTGGTATTAGAAAGTTAGAAAAGTTAAATGTTTATCAGCAATTTCTAATCTTTCCAAGAAAAAACAATTTTTTTATGGACCGCATCACATTTGAAGGGCTTATGTTACAGAAATATGTGCTCAAAACCACATTCAAAAAGTTGAAGACTTTAGGCATACCTCCCAACCGTCCCGGATACAGCGGGACAGTCCCTCTTCTGAGCCTTTGATCCCGGGTCCCGCCCGTGAGGCTGTTTATCCCGGGCTCCACCCACCCACTGTAGCCCCGCCTCGCTGTTTCTCCCTTCTATTCATTACAGAGCCGAGCGCGCACCTACTCCTGTGACTGCTGCTGAGGTATGAATCACCCCCTGCAGCAGAGCGACCCCTCCCTGCAGCAGAGCGACCCCCCCCTCCCCCAGAGCCGACCCCCCCAGTCCCGGAGCCTGCGTTTGTCTGCAGCTGTTCTCTGACTCCCCGTGTGCGGCTTCTCACTGCTGCAGACACGCGGGGAGTCAGGACGCTGAGGAGACCGTGCAATCAGCACTTCTCTCTCCTGCAGATAGCACTGGCCAGTAATAACCTATGCAGAGTGACATCTGCAGGCTTCTATTACCGATCAGTGGTCTCCTGCCTGTGGAGCTGCTGGGTCCTAGCTTCCCAACAACTTCAGCTCTGCTTTATCCTGGCTGCCCTACCAGTTAAAGGGAACATGTCAGCAGAAATTTCACAATAAAAGTAATAGATTCCCCTCTCCAGCTCCTGGGCTGCTTCTAGAAAGGTTCCTGTTGCTATTGTGCCCCCTTTGAGACCTACAAAAATACTTTATGAAGTCTTACCTTTTTGTATGCAAATGTGTTTTTATGGTCACGGGGGCGGGCTGTCTGGCGTCCGTTATTCCCCCTCCTGCCGCTTTACGCAGTCCCCCATTGCTCATTTACATACACAAGGACGCCTTCCTCATGTAACTGTCCTCCCGAAGATTTGCGCATGTGAACGCTTTTTCAGGTGATTGCGCAGGCACGAGATTATGGGCGGCGCTGTGATTGTCATCAACAGCGTTAACCAAGTACCCGCCCATAATCTCGTGCCCGCACTTTTCCCTCTGACTCCACCGTTATGCGCAAGTGCTGGCCATATGAACCATGTTACCTATTACCGCTTGCACGAGATTATGGGCGGGTACTTGGATGACTTTGCTGATGACAATCACAGCGCCGCCCATAATCTCGCGCCCACGGTAATAGGTAACATGGTTCATATGGACAGTGCTTGCGCATAACGGTGGAGGCAGAGTGAGAAGCGCGGGCACGAGATTATGGGCAGGTACTTGGATGACGCTGCTGATGACAATCACAGCGCCGCCCATAATCTCGCGCCCATGGTAATAGGTAACGTGGTTCATATGGCCAGTGCTTGCACATAACGGTGGAGGCAGAGTGAGAAGCGCGGGCACAAGATTATGGGCAGGTACTTGGATGACGCTGCTGATGACAATCACAGCGCCGCCCATAATCTCGCGCCTGCGCAATCACCTCAAAAGCGTTCACACTTTGCACAGTGCTCAGTCCCGCGAGAGTGGCACTGGGCATGCACAAAACTTCAGGAGGACAGTTACATGAGGAAGGCGTCCTCATGTATGGAAATGAGCAATGGGGGACGGTGTCCAGCGGCAGGAGGGGGAATAACGGACACCAGGCAGCCCGCCCCCGTGACCATAAAAACAGATTTGCATACAAAAAGGTAAGACTTCATAAAGTATTTTTTTAGGTCTCAAAGTGGGCACAATAACAACAGGAACCTTTCCAGAATTCATCCCAGGAGCTGCAGAGGGGAATCTTTTATTTTTTTGCTAAATTTCTGGTGACAGTTTCCCTTTAAAGGGAACCTGTCAGGTGCAATCTGCACTCAGAGCCAGGAGCAGTTCTGGGTGTATATTGCTAATCCCTGCCTAACCGTCCCTGTATACACTAGCATAGATAAAGGCATCTATAGAAAAAGTATTTTTAAAGAGCTTATATCTTATGCTAATTAGCGCGGGGACTAGTCCCAAGGGCGTTACTTCACTTGGCTAGTCGGCTCACATAGCGTATTAGTACTCACACAGGGGCGTAATAACATGCTAACATGCTATGCGAGCCGACTAGCCAAGTGAAGTAACGCCCTTCGGACTAGTCCCCGCGCTCATTAGCATAAGATATAAGATCTTTAAAAATATTTGTTCTTGATCTCTTTATCTATGCTAGTGTATACAGGGACGGTTAGGCAGGGATTAGCAATATGTACCCAGAACTGCTCCTGGCTCTGAGTGCATATTGCACCTGACAGGTTCACTTTAAAGGGAACCTGTCACCAGATTTGGGGCCTATAAGCTGCGGCCACCACCAGCGGGATCTTATGTACACATTCTAACATGCTGCATACCTCCCAACCGTCCCGGATACAGCGGGACTTTCACTCTTTACGTTGTTTGTCCCGTTGCCACGGGCGAGACGGCCGGCTCCCGGGCTCCGCCCACCCACTCTCTCTCCGCCTCCCTGCTTTTCCCTCCTACCATCCTAGTAGACGTGGCATAGAGAGGAGCGCTGCCTGTGCTGCTGCTGGTACAGTAAACTAATCTCCCCAGCGCTGATTTCCCTCCCTCCCCCCTCACCCCCGGCCGGAGCCTGTCTGTGCGGTCGGCCGGCCGCCTGTCTGTGCGGTCGGCCGGCCGCCTGTCTGTGCGGTCGGCCCGCCACCTGTCTGTGCGGGCGCCCCCCTGCCGCCTGTCTGTGCGGGCGCCACCCGCCGCCTGTCTGTGCGGGCGCCCCCCGCCGCCTGTCTGTGCGGGCGCCCCCCTGCCGCCTGTCTGTGCGGGCGCCCCCCTGCCGCCTGTCTGTGCGGGCGCCCCCCGCCGCCTGTCTGTGCGGGCGGCCCGCCGCCTCATTGTGCGGGCAGCCGGCCGCCTCTCTGTGCGGGCGGCTGGCCGCCTCTCTGTGCGGGCGGCCCGCCGCCTGTCTGTGAAGGCGGCCGGCCGCCTGTCTGTGAAGGCGACCGGCCGCCTCACTGTGCGGGCGACCGGCCGCCTCACTGTGGCTGCCTGCGTGTCCGTGCTGGAGGCCCGCCGGCTGCCTGCGTGTCCGTGCTGGAGGCCCGCCGGCTGCCTGCGTGTCCGTGCTGGAGGCCCGCCGGCTGCCTGCGTGTCCGTGCTGGAGGCCCGCCGGCTGCCTGCGTGTCCGTGCTGGAGGCCCGCCGGCTGCCTGCGTGTCCGTGCTGGAGGCCCGCCGGCTGCCTGCGTGTCCGTGCTGGAGGCCCGCCGGCTGCCTGCGTGTCCGTGCTGGAGGCCCGCCGGCTGCCTGCGTGTCCGTGCTGGAGGCCCGCCGGCTGCCTGCGTGTCCGTGCTGGAGGCCCGCCGGCTGCCTGCGTGTCCGTGCTGGAGGCCCGCCGGCTGCCTGCGTGTCCGTGCTGGAGGCCCGCCGGCTGCCTGCGTGTTTGTGCTGAATGGGTGTGGATGGGGAGTGGATATGGGCGTGACTGTGAAATGGGTGTGGTTAGGGGGCGTGGCCTAAAAATTTGCCGCGGCGCGCTACGCGCGCCGCAAACTTTGTCCCTCTTTTCCTTCTTTAAAAGTTGGGAGGTATGCTTTAGGTGCTTCACAGGAATTAAAGCATTGTGAAAAGGAAAAAACCTAAAATTTCATTTGTTTGAACAAAAATGTTAATTTAGCCCCACATTTGGAATTTTCACAAGGGTTACAGGAGAAGATACAACATACAATTTGTTGTGCAATTTCTTCTGAGAACATATCCCATATGTGGTGGAAAGCTACTGTTGGGGCGCATTTCAGGGCTCGGAAGGGAAGGAGGACTATTTAACTTTTGGAACGCAAAATCGCCTGGAATCGATAATGGACACCATGTCATTTTTACAGAGTCTTTAATGTGCCGAAACAGTGGAAACCCTCCACAAGTGACCCTATTTTTGAAAGTAGACCCATTAAAGGAATCTATCTAGATGTTTTGTGAGCACCTTGAGCCCCCAGGTCCTTCACAGAATTTTATAATGTTGATGTGTAAAAATAAAAAAATTCAATTTTCCTAACAAAAATGTTGCTTTAGCTCCAATTTTTTTTACTTTCACAAGGGTAACAGGAAAAAATGCACCATACAATTTGTTGTGTCATTTCTTCTGAGTACGACGATACCCCATATGTGGTGGCAAAACTACTGTTTAGGTGCCTGGTATGGCTCAGAATGAAAGGAGTGCCATTTTGGAATAGATTGCGAATGCCATGTCATATTTGAAGACCTGGCATGCTAAAACAACAGAAATCCCCACAAGTGACCTCATTTTGATAACTTCAACTCTTGAGGATTTCCTCAAGGGGATTAGAGCATTTTTAACCCTCAGGCTATTCACATAATTGTATAAGATTGGGCTGAGTTAATGAAAATGACAAATTTTTCTATTAAAATGTTGCTTTTACCCCAAGTTTTTAATTTTCATAAGGGGTAATAGGAGAAAATGAATGGTACAATTTGTTGTCAATTTTTCCTGAGTATGTCAGTACCCCGTTTATATGACTGAAAACTAATTTTGAAGCACAGGCCAAAGCTCAAAAAAAAAGAGCTCTATATTGGACTTCATGTTTTGCTGGAATGGTTTTGGGGTGCCATGTCACAATGTCAAAGCCCATGTGGTACCAGAATAGTAGAACCCAGCCATAAATCAGCCAATATTGCAAACTACACCTCTCAATGAATTATTCTAGTGGTGCAGTAATCATACTGACACCACAGGTATGTCACAGAATTTTATACCATTGGGCACAAAACTGATGTCGAACGCATGTGACAGATTTTTGAGTATGAGTCTCACTTTTCCCTGTGAGACTCTGCTATATAAACGGATTATTCTTTCCCTTTGGCAGTTGTAGTATTAATGGCACTATTATTTGCCAGCAAGCAGACCTAGTCCCAGCTCAGGTGTTTCCGGTCTGGACCACACCCAGACCCTTTATATACCCTCTACTACCAGCAGAGGGTGCCAGTTATTCTTGATTCATTTGGATGTTTCTCTTGGAGCTGGAAGGACCTGCTGAAACCTGTGGCTGAGCTGCTGGTGTAGCTTCAGTCTTGTTGCTAACTGCAACAGTCTGTTGTCTTTCCCAGTGTGCTGTTTCAGTGCAGCAGTGAGGCTAGCATCCATCACATGCCTACTCTCTAATCAGGGACTATTGTAGGGCTGTCTCAGGGATTCAGGTTCCGGTACAGCGGCAAGTAAATGAGGAGGTGCCCATCTTCCCTCTCACTAGCGCTAGAGTCCACTGTTGTTAAAGTGTCCCCGGTGTACCCCATGTTTGTCGTGGTGTTAACTTTGTTTTGTTGTGTATTTGGCCTCCCGCCGGACGTTCCCTAGTCCACTTTTATGTAACACTGAAAAGACGGACACCGCCGGATCAAAGTACAGACTGAGTCTAATGCGGGCTTTACACGAGATGACTGATCGTGTGATGCATCGTCGGGGTCACGGTTTTCGTGACGCACATCCGGCATCGTACACGATGTCGTCTCGTGTAACACCTCCTAGCGACGCAGTAACGTTCACAAATCGTGAGTCGTGTACTCGTCGCTAGGTTTCATAAAATTGTTTAATTAAAATGACGGCGGTTGTTCATCGTTTCCGTGGCATCACACGTTGCTCCGTGTGACACCACAGGAACAATGAACACAGCTTACCTGCCTCCCGCTGCTGTTGCCGGCTATGTGGAAGGAAGAGGTGGGCGGGATGTTTACATCCCGCTCATCTCCGCCCCTCCGCTTCTATTGGCCAGCTGCCGTGTGACGTCGCTGTGACGCCGAACGTCTCTCCCACTCCAGGAAGTGGACGTTCGTTGCCCACAGTGAGGTCGTCCGGAAGGTAAGTACGTGTGACGGGGGTTAAACGAGTTTGTGCGCCACGGGCAACTAATTGCCCGTGACACAAAAACGACGGGGGCGGGTACGATCGATAGTGCTATTGTACAATCGGTCATCTCGTGTAAAGCAGGCTTAAGGTGATTCCATCTTCCTCACTTTAGGGAATCTTTTGTCAGGGGTTCCATCTGAATTATATATTTTAGAGATTTACACTGAAACCCCATGTAAGTGCTCAATAAAGAGCACAGGATAAATGTGAGCCGTGCCTTACTGCAATCTTTGGGAGGAAAAATGAATAAATCAACAGCAGGTCAAGAATTGACTTTGCTTATTTTTTTTTTTTTTTTTACAAAAAAAAGGTTTTGAATCTCTATATTTTGAGATCTCTATTTCTGCTGACAGAGTCACATGAGGACAATGCGTGATGAATTGACTTTTTTATTGGTACCATTTTTGAGCACTTTATGTTTTTTGATCGCTTTCTATTCCTGTTTTAGGGAAGCAGAATGAACATAAAACAGCTATTCAGGATTTTTTTAATTTTTATTAATGCCGTTCACTGTGCAGTAAAATTTATACCAGAGCTTAATTCTCCAGGTCATTACGATTATAGTGATAACACATTTATGTAGTTTTTTTTAATGTTTTGGCGCTTTTACATAATAAAAACAATTTTATAGAAAACAAAGAATTGTTTATCAACTATAAGTGATGGCTGAGTGCAAAATGCTCGGCTGCTTGGTACACAAGTCAAGCAGGTCAGACGCTCGGATGTGCCCAATTTGAGTCATGAGTATAATGGCAGTCAATAATTGGACAATTTGGCTATCTGGCTACATACTGCGAGCCATAAACAGAGATTTTCCGGGGGGAGTGAGCCTTGGAGTTTTTTTTTTGGACATAATACATCCAAAAACATTGTTTAACTCCAGTGACAGTCATTTAGAGGCTGCAAGTGGCTCTCACTGGGGTATCGGCTCCCGTCATTCACTGAAGGGAGTCTGTGCTTTGTGTTCTTGTTTCATGTATGACACATCCAAACACCCATGGTACTCAGCCAAGCACCATGAGTAACAGTCGAGTATCGAGCAGTGGCGAACAGGCTCGCCCATCATTAATCGCTATATTTTGAGAGCTATAGCTTTTTTATTTTTCTGTGGATGGAGCTGAGTGGGGACTTATTTTTTGCAGAACAAGATGACATTTTCAGCAATACCATTTTTCTTTTCATGCAGTTTTACTTTTTGATTGCATTTTATTCCACCTTTTTCTTCAGCTGTATGATGAAAAAGCTGTTTTTTTACGTTTATTTTTTTTCAATTTATAAATTTTATTGATTTTTAAACAGCCAAAAATTATTCCATAACAAAGCTTAGTAGTAAACATCATACAAATAATAATGTGAACATACTGATTCATTGAAGAAAAAAAGAAAAAGAAGAATTAATAGCAGTTGAGATTGAGAAATGGGGGATTCCAGAAAAGAAGGAGAAGAGTCACTTCCAAAAGAGAGGCATAAGCAGGGAAAAAGGAGAGAGGTTGCTGAAGCTCCGATCACGGGAATCCACACATACCAACGAAAGCAACTACAAAGATCCTAGGTACACAACAACACAACTCATGCCTCAATCTATCTCAGCACCGTCTAGAACAGTGCCGAAGATAACAAGGCCTCCCAATGGAACCATTTCGTAGCCACGAAAGATTGCTCCTGATGGGACTGGGCCACTAAAGTGTCCATCCTATGAGACAACGACACCTCCGTGATCCACTCCTCCAGGGAAGAGTGGTCTGTAATGGGGCATTATTGTTTTAGCTGCCTGCAGCAAGTGTCGCAGCAATGATTTTTTTATAGGCCATTTTAGACATCGGAAACATGAACAACAGCACCACCTTCAGTGAGGCTGGTACTATGACGTCCGTGACAGCCTTAACCACCTTGAGCACCATCTCCCAGAAGGCCCTCAAAATCGGGCATGACCACCAAATGTGGGTCATGGTTCCCTCTTCTAAATTGCAGTGCCAGCAAAGATTAGATCTTCTGCAGATCGATCCATTCATCCAGGCCCGGACTGACAGGCGGGAGGGGCGGGACTTCTCCCGGTGGGCTGGCCGGTGGAGGGGTGGGGGGGCTGTCCCCCGCCTCTCCCGCACTGCCTGCTGTTTATTTATTAACATTATTTTGTGGCTGCCGCCACCCGCCGGCCACCACTATAGCGGCGGGGTCCGGTGAGCGGCCCCCGCCGCCAATTTTCAATGCTGCTGGTAGCCAACCGTATAATATGTAATATGATATAGACAGAGGCAGGGCCGGATTGGCCATAGATGGGCCAGTCCCTGTAGTGGGCCACTCGATCTGCGGCCACTCTCTCCTTTGCAGCATGAACGGCAGGCAGCATTTGCCTTGAGCTGCACGATTATGCTGCACTCGCTGCACAGTTAAAATCCGCAGGAGCAGGAGGAGGGGGTGGTGTGCTTTGTGCCGGCCCCTGCTCCTGCTGATTAGACAGTGACAGTAGATCAAGCCTCCATCCGGCCCGCGAGATGTGGGCGCCAATGCTGCTCCCTGCTTCCCTGATCAATGCAGCGCGATGACCAGGCCCTGAAGTGCGGCAGCATCATGATGATACTGCACTGCTGACGTCATCACATGGCGCGCAGACACACGTCGGGTACCGGTAAGCGCTTCACGGAGCCGAAGATGAAAAGTTTTATCAACGTGGATGAGAGAGGAGGGGAGAGGATTAGGGCACAAGATGAGTGAAAGAGGGCACAGCTTTGCAAAAAAAAGTGGAGGGAGTACTTTATACAGATGGACAATGTGTGTCTCTAAGGTGGGAGGGGGGGGATTTTGTACTGAAGCAGTGTGGGGAGGAATGTTTTGGAGAGGAACTGTGTGTGTGTGTGTCTGTGTATGAGGCCTGGCTGTGTGTGTGTGTGTGTGTGTGTGTGTATGTGTATGAGGCCTGGCTGTGTGTGTGTATGAGGCCTGGTTGTGTGTGTGTGTGTGTGTGTATGAGGCCTGGCTGTGTGTGTGCGTGTGTGTGTGTGTATGAGGCCTGGCTGTGTGTGTGTGTATGTGTGTGTGTGTATGAGGCCTGGCTGTGTTTGTGTGTGTGTGTGTGTATGAGGCCTGGCTGTGTGTGTGTGTCTATGTGTGTGTATGAGGCCTGGCTGTGTGTGTGTGTGTGTGTATGAGGCCTGGCTGTGTGTGTGTATGAGGCCTGGCTGTGTGTGTGTGTGTGTGTGTATATGAGGCCTCTCTGTGTGTGTGTATGAGGCCTGGCTGTGTGTGTGTGTGTGTATGAGGCTTGGGTGTATGTGTGTGTCTGTGTATGAGGCTTGGGTGTGTGTGTGTGTGTGTATGAGGCTTGGGTGTGTGTGTCTGTGTATGAGGCCTGGTGTTTGTGTGTGTGTGTGTTTGTGTGTGTGTGTGTGTGTGTGTGTGTGTGTGTGTGTGTGTGTGTGTGTGAGGCCTGACTGTGTGTGTGTGTGTGTGTATGAGGCCTGGCTGTGTGTGTATATGTGTATGAGGCCTGGCTGGGTGTGTGTGTGTGTGTGTGTGAGTGTGTGTGTGTGAAGCCTGGCTCTGGGTGTGTGTGTGTGAGAGAGAAGCAGGGATATTATGGAGAGGGGCAGCCTGGGGGGAATATGATGTAGAGGGTCAGCCTGGGTGGAATATGATGGAGAGGGGCAGCCTGGGGGGGAAAATGACTATGTTCACATTTCTGTTGTTTATGATCAGTCACAATCCGCCGTTCCGATAAACAACGCAATCCGTTTGGCAGATTCCGTTGTTTCCCATAGACTTGTATGAGTGGAGGATTGCGACTGATGCCCTTGCGTTGCGTCCGCCAACCGGCTGATCAGTCATGGAACGACTGACCGTCGGGCGGCAGAAACGCAGCATGTAACGTTTTTTGAGCAGCGGAATCCTTATGTTTTCACTGCGCATGCTCAGATCTTGTGTTTAATCATTCAAATGACTGTCTCTCTCTCGGCGGCCGAACGATCAGCTGATCTCCCGGCGGCCGGCTTCTGTGAGCGATCAGCTGATGTCCCGGCCGCCGGCTTTTGGGAGCGATCAGCTGATCTCCCGGCGGCCGGCTTATGAAAGAGATCAGCTGATCTCCCGGCGGCCAACTTATGAGAGCATTCAGCTGATCGTTCACAATAGATCAGCTGATTGCTCTCAAAAGCCGGCGTCCGGGAGATCAGCTGATTGCTTTCAAAAGCCAGCGGCCGGCTTATGAGGGAGATCAGCTGATCGCTCTCAAAAGCCGGTCGCCAGCTTTTGAGAGCGATCAGCTGATCTCCCGGCGGCCGGCTAATGAGAGCGATCAGCTGATCTCCCGGCGGCCGGCTAATGAGAGTGATCAGCTGATCGTTCTCTTTTTCTCGTTTTACAACGGAATGCGCTTTCTCATGACAATGAATTCCATTTCTTGTCACTCGTTGTACAACGCATCAGTCACAAACGTCAAGCAACACAGGTGACTGATGCAAAACAACGGAAATGTGAACATAGCCTATGATGGAGAGGGGCAGCCTGGGGGAAATATGATGGATAGCGGCAGCGTAGGGGGAATATGATGGAGAGAGGCAGCCTGGCGGGAGAGAATATGATGAAGAGGGGCAGCCTGGGGGGAATATGATGGAGAGGGGCAGCTTGTGGGGGAATATGATGGATAGGGGCAGCCTGTGGGGGAAATATGATGGAGAGGGACAGCCTGGGGGTAATATAATGGAGAGGGGCAGCCTGTGGCAGAGTATGATGGAGAGGGACAGCCTGGGGGTAATATAATGGAGAGGGGCAGCCTGGGGGGTAATATAATGGGGAGGGGCAGCGTGGGGGGGAATATGATGGAGAGGGGCAGCCTATGGGGGAATATGATGGATAGGGGCAGCCTGTGGGGAAATATGATGGAGAGGGGTAGCCTGTGGGGGAATATGATGGATAGGGACAGTCTGGGGGGAATATAATGGAGAGGGACAGCCTGGGGGGAATATAATGGAGAGGGGCAGTCTGGGGATAATATAATGGAGAGGGGCAGCAGGGGGGGAATATGATGGAGAGGGGCAGCCTGTGGGGGAATATGATGGAGAGGTTCAGTTTGTGGAGGGGATATTTTGTGAAGGAAGCACTGCAATTTTTTTTTCAGGAGTGCAGAATAGGAGACATTTATGGGGCAGTATAATGATACTTTTATTTTTAAGAGCGCCATGTTGGGAAGTGTTGCGGAAGGTGGAGAAGAGGGAAATCTGGACACTTGAGCACTGTGCGCGACATCTCATCATGGTGTCTTTATTTCATGGAGACACAAGGCACGGGAACAACTCTGATTTGAGATTACATCACCTATAAGGTACCTGCATGTAAATCATTTTGATACTGCCTGAATCTCATCAGTACTGTGGTTCCTCTATGCTCCGCAATCTGATGATGCCTGATAACAACTCCCAACTCACAGCATCTCCTTATCATTTTTCAGGACAACCTGGTAGTTGGTTTGTACAATGCAATTGTACATGGGGCTAAGGTTGGCTATTTATTCATGTACTGATGGTAATTTTGACTCTGCATTCATGTGCTGATGGTGGTTCTGGTGCTACATTTATGTGCTGACGGTGGTTTTGGCTTTGCATTCATGTGCTAACGGTGGTTACGGCGTTGCATTCACGTGCTGACCTTGGTTCTAGCTTTGTATTCATGTGCTGAAGGTGGTTCTGGCTGTGCATTCATGTGCTGAGCTTGGTTCTGATGCTGCATTCATGTGCTAATGGTTCTTGTACTGCATTTATGTACTGATGGTGATTATTGCGATGCATTCATGTACTGACGCTGATTCTGGTGTTGCATTTATGTACAGATGGTGGTTCTGGTGCTGCACTTCTGTAATGACAGTGGATCTGATCTTGTACACATTTAACAATCCAAAACAAGCTTCATGGCTTCAAGTTAAAATCTAAAAAAAATCTTCAAAACTGTTTTGAGATTGAGGAGAATTTGGCGAGATTCTTATCCAAAAACAGTGTAAATTAGCTTATGTTCATATTGATTTTTTGAGCTGAAACTGAGAATAATCTCACCAAATCCTCATTAAATCCTTACAAACTTTATTCCAGGGATGCATTAATGTACTCATGGTGGTTCTAGTGATATATTCATGTAAGTGCCCCTAACATGATACTAACTGCTCACATCCTCTTGATGTCTGATGCTTCCTTTTTGTTATAAAAATTATAAACTGCTGTTGTGTCTGCTGTCTATAATTGATTGGTTTCAGCGCCGTCATTGTGACGTGACATCAGCGTTGCAGACAATAGCAGGCCTGGGAGAGACAATAAAGCAGTTTGTTTTCAACCAAACAATCCAGGGAATGGGTTTCCAAAACCGGAAAACCACTTTCAGGGCATTTTTTCTGCTTTTTGACCATCTTTTTTTTTTCCGTGTTTTCTCATTGTTTTTGTCACATTTTTTACTGCGCTTCTAAGAAAAAGCAATGGTAAAACGCAACAAAAAAGACGTCCGGGCATCTTCCGAGCCTTCCTATTGACCTGCATAGTAAAGTACAGAGCGTCTTCCGAGTGGTAAACACCAGAAGAATGGAGCAGTCACTGCTTTTAATCACTGGGTGGTTTTAGAAACCTGAACTGGTTAAAAGATGCTGAAAATCCTGAACCTGTGCACAGCGAGTAGATGCATATGGTCATTCCAGTATTTTTCATAGTGGTGTCCATGGTGGGATCTGCCCCCAAAAAATGGCACTGCACCTTCCCTAAGTGATATGTGTCCAAAATTATCACCAGTGAAAACTACAGCTTCCTTCCATTCCCCCTATCCAAAAAAAGCAAAGTTATGGGTCTCAGAAATTGGTGGAAAAAAAATCTGATTTTGTATCCCTGCCCATCAGCAATATGAAGAAGCCACAGCACTATAGAGGGCAGCATCCTCTTCATTATCTATGAGCTCTGTAGGGAAAATAGCAGCAAATAAAGCAATAAATAGGACTGTAAGCTGGTCACAGCTGTGACTACATGTTATATGGTTGTGTTACACAATCTACAAGTGCACAAAGATATCACACATTCACCACGCGACAAGTGGGCCTGTGTACCCCCAAATGCCAGGGGTGAATGTGAGTCCCAGTCCGGCCCTGCATTCATCTCTTTATAAAAAATCCTCTCCGTTCTAGATAATAAATTAAATTTTAATTCTATTATTTACTGCTTGCTGCCTAGGTTACTGGCCACCTCTACTGTCTTTCAGCAGTAGCCAGTATCCTTAGGCATGAAGTGCAGTGCTTACAAGCTCTGTCCTGAAGCTAGATGTATTTGGCCAGCTTAGATGCCCTTGCACTTCTCCAATTCTTCAGGGACCAAGCTGTTTCTTTTAGGAGCATCAGAGAGTACCCAGTTTGTACCAGCAGTGTAACCATGCCACTGATCCAAACTATCAATCAATCAGGAGTGCATTACCCCCTGCGAATAGGAAGATGAAAAGCTAAGGTTCTGTGTAGTAATGAAAACCCAACTATAGACAACCCACTTAAAAGATTAAATTATCTAATTTTAAATGTTTTTGTAGCGCCCCTGACTACATCAGGGTGCTACAGGGAACTGCAGGGCCTACCCCCCCATGGTTCCAGGTTCCCATCAACAGTGTCACTAACATCCGCACTACAAATCCCAACCACACCTCACACCAGAACTGGACAGACACACCAGTGGGTTGGTCAAGTTGGAGCACGGCCGCCCACCTAGGGGTCAGACAGACTGGTGGGAGGGGGATCAAGTCAGTTTGAGAGTATCCCTCAGAGAGTGAGGAGCGAGGTAGTTGGAGCTCCCAGGGAGGTGACAGGTTGGGTCGCAGATGGTAGACCGGGACCACAGGAGTCGGGGGCCGGTATTTGGAACACTGGACAGGAGTGTAAAGGGTGCTATACACGCTGTGACATAGCTAGCGATCTCATTAGCGATGTGACATGCCAGATCGCAGATAAGATTTGCTGAGATCGCACATAGGTCATTTTTTTTAGCACTGGTCACATATGCGATCTCGGCAAATCGTATATGCGATCTGGCGTGTTACACCGCTAACGATATCGCTAGCGATGTTGCAGCGTGTAAAGCACCCTTAACAGACGCAGTCTAGGAGGACTGTTGGCACCAGAAATTCCAGCCACCTTACCGGTACCGAGCACGGCAGGGATTGGAGGCGACAGCACAACGCGGGGGATAGGGTTCTCCAAAACACACAACCCACAAAAATCCCAAGTGCCAGCCACCAAGAGCACAGCTACCACATACACAGGTAACGGGGTCCCGAAAGCTTCAAGCCGAGGGGCCACTATGGAAAAATCCATTTGTGCACAGAAGCAGGGCTCCGGACATACCAAGTGACACTGGTGGGAGCGGGACCTGGACGGGCTCCCCTGTAGAGACTGCGGTGCCTAGAGACATTGGTTTAACATCTGTGTTGAGTGTCTGCTTACTCCATCCAAATCCAGCACCACGACAACCGCAGTGAGTAACCTGTCCCCTGCATCCTGCTTCCCAAGGCCAAGCCATCCATTCACCAAACTCCCACTATCCGGGGCCTTCCCTACCTGCGGAGGGATTGACGCCTTTCTGCCCCCACATCATCTGCCCCGGTACTCCTTTCGGCAGCAGCGGTACCCCTTTACCACAACCCGCAGGTGGCGTCACGGACATTCATCTCCTGTAAATATCCCCTTACATTTGAAGTGGCCGCAAGCCCCTGGGTCCGGAGACCCTCGAGCCACAGCAACCCCGGATCCGAGCTGTTCGACTGCTGCAGGAGTGGCACATTTTTATTTAGGCTCAAAACATGTATTATTTCTTAATTTAGAATTATCGGTATTCCATTTCTACAGGCAAACATACCAAATTTCAGAATGCCAAATGTAAGAATCCATTATGAACTTATCACTCTTACACATAAAGCTCATCACAGTTTTGCACCATCTTACATCTCCTCCCTCATCTCTGTCTAGTGTCTACCATCGAACTCACCTTCTCCATTCCACTAAGGACCTAAGAATAATAACCTCTAATATCCGAACCTCCCAATCCCATCTTCAATACTTCTCTTATGCTGTACCAATTTTCTGGAATGTACTACTTCAGACAATCCAATTAATTCCCAGTATCTACAGTTCAAAGTGTGCCGGAAAAACACATTTTCTTAGACTGGCTTTTCACCTCACCTCACTCATCTAACTATCCCTTGTTCTCTCTTCCACACACTCAGTAGATCTTTGTACCTGTACTTATAGAGATACTGTCTTGTGACTGGTTATTGCAGCGTTATTTGAATGCCCCTATTTAATGTATTGATGACTGGACCTTATACTTATTTTTTACCTTTTACCTTTTGTGTTACCCCTATTTCCTCTTAGATTGTAAGCTTCCGAGAAGGGACCTCACTTTGTATGCGTTGAATTAAGTCTAATGCGGGCTTTATACGAGACGACCGATCGTGCTATGCATCGTCGGGGTCACGGTTTTCGTGACACACATCCGGCATCGTACACGATGTCGTCTTGTGTGACACCTCCGAGCGACGCAGTATCGCTCACAAATCGTGAGTCGTGTACTCGTTGCTAGGTTTCATAAAATTGTTTAATTAAAATGGCACCGGTTGTTCATCGTTTCCGTGACATCACACGTTGCTCCGTGTGACACAACGGGAACGATGAACACAGCTTACCTGCATCCCGCGGCACCCGCCGGCTATGTGGAAGGAAGCAGGTGGGCGGGATGTTTACATCCCAGTCATCTCCGCCTCTCTGCTTATATTGGCCGGCTGCCGTGTGACGTCGCTGTGACACCGAACGTCCCTCCCACTTCAGGAAGTGGACGTTCGTCGCCCCCAGCGAGGTCATCCGGAAGGTAAGTGCGTGTGACGGGGGTTAAACAAGTTTGTGCGCCACGGGCAGCGATTTGCCCGTGACGCAAAAAAGACGGGGGCGGGTACGATCGCTCGTGCTATCGCACGATAGATCGTACCGTGTAAAGCAGGCTTTACTCTATAAAGTCTTATCCAGTTTGTACAAGTACCCTCTGAATTATAAAATGCTGCGTAATATGTTGCCACTATATAAATATAACATATTATTACGGTCAGGGTCGGACTGGGGTGTGAGGTGCCTACCAGGGAAATTGCCTCTAGGGGTCCACACTATAGCTGCAATAAACGTTTTTATTATTGCAGTTAATAATGGAATCTGTTATTTACAGTCAGTCGCAGTTTTTCTTACACACGGACATTCCTTGTCCTAGGAAAACCACCGAGTCCATCAGCCAAACAATATCCAAGAGAAGCAAAAAGGCGGCTCGGTGGCTGAGTGGTTAGCACTGCAGTCTTGTGGTGGCTCAGTGGTTAGCACTACAGTCTTGCAGCACTAGGGTCCTGGGTTCTAAACCACCCAGGACAATATCTGCAAGGAGTTTGTATGTTCTCCCCGTGTTTGCGTGGATTTCCTCCGGGTTCTCCAGTTTCCTCCCACATTCAAAGACATTCTGATAGCATCATATGTTGTTGTATACTTACGTTGTTGTGAGCCGTGACGAGTCTTCAGAGAGGGGCGACATATAAGTTCGACCAATAAATAAATAAATAAAATGTTATCCAGCATCTTCAGATGGAAAAGTTTACTATGATTAATCCACCTCTGCCCCCATGTACCCATCATATAGGGAAATCCCCTATAGAGTTAATATGTGGAGGTGTGAAGCATTACCACTCCAATACACTTTTCCATTTGGAGACTCTGGTGAATATTTGTCTTCTCTTTCCACCTTCATACATTTACATAATTATCAAGTAACTAGAAGGTGGCCCGATTCTAACGCATCGGGTATTCTAGAATGTATTGTGTAGTTAATGTATGATTTTTGTTATATATATAGATGTTGTTGTGTGTAGTTGTCACGTGTTTGTGTAGGGCACTGTAAATGTTCTGGGTGTTGTCTGGGTGGGTGTGGGGGTGTGTGAGAGCGATGTTGTTTGTGTGTTGCGTTGTGTGTGTTGCATTGTTTGTGGAGCGCTGTGTGTCTGCAGCGTTGTGTGTGTGTGGTGCTGTGTGTGTGGTGCTGTGTGTGTTGCGTTGTGTGTGTTGCGTTGTGTGTGGAGCACTGTGTGTCTGCAGCGTTGTGTGTGGTGCTGTGTGTGTTGCGCGGTTTGTGTGGGTGTGTGTGTGTTTTGGGGGGAGGTATGTTTTGTGCAGTGTGTGTGTGTTGGAGGAGTAGTGCTGGAGGGAGAAGAGTATAATAGGAGGAGTAGTTCTGGGCAGAGAGGAGTATAATAGGAGGAGGAGTCCTGGGGAGAGAGGAGTATAATAGGAGGAGTAGTCCTGGGGGGAGAGGAGTATAATAGGAGGAGTAGTCCTGGGGGGAAAGGAGTATAATAGGAGGAGTAGTCCTGGGGGAAAGGAGTATAATAGGAGCAGTAGTTCTGGGGGGAAAGGAGTATAATAGGAGGAGTAGTCCTGGGGGAAGAGGAGTATAATAGGAGGAGTAGTCCTGGGGGGAGAGGAGTATAATAGTAGGAGTAGTCCTGGGGGGAAAGGAGTATAATAGGAGGAGTAGTCCTGGGGGGAGAGGAGTATAATAGGATGAGCAGTCCTGGGGGGAGAGGAGTATAATAGTAGGAGTAGTCCTGGGGGGAGAGCAGATAATAGGAGGAGTAGTCCTGGGGGGAGAGGAGTATAATAGGAGGAGTAGTCCTGGAGGGGAGGTGTCTAATAGATTAAGTAGTCCTGGAGGGGAGGTGTCTAATAGGTGGAGTAGTCCTGGGGGGAGGTGTCTAATAGGTGGAGTAGTCCTGGGGGGAGGTGTATAGGTGCCCAATGTGTGTGGGGAGGCATGGCCGAGCGGGCAGAGCGAGTGGGGGCGTCGCCGAGCGGGCAGAGTGTGTGGGGGGCGTGGCCGATCGGGCAGAGCGTGTGTGGGGCGTGGACGCATGGGCAGAGCGTGTGGGGGGCGTGGCCGAGCGGGCAGAGCATCTGAGGGGTGTGGCCGAGTGGGCAGAGCGGGTGGGAAGCGTGGCCGAGTGGGCAGAGCGTGTGGGGGGTGTGGCTGAGGGGGCAGAGTGTGTGGGCGGCATGGCCAAGCGGGCAGAGCGTGTGGGGGGCGTGGCCAAGCGGGCAGAGCGTGTGGGGGCGTGGCCGAGTGGGCAGAGTGTGTGGGGGGCATGGCCGAGCGGGCAGAGTGTGTGGGGGGCATGGAAAAGCGATTTCCATAGTTACCCGATGTGTATCATGGTTACCAGCGTATCCGGCTCCGGGACACGGGTGCCGGGAGTCGGGGTAAGCTAGTAAGCATGGTACACATCATGTAAGTATTAAAAGCGACAGTGGTGGTTCACTTTTTGTTTGTTGGTCTCCTGCTGTGCAGCACGCATTGGCGTGTGACAGCGGGAGACCAACGATCTGAATGGGCAGGGAGCTGGGCATAGGCTGGTAACCATGGTACACAATATTACCCCATGTGTAGTTGCCGGCGTACGCTGGTGTGGGCTCCCGGGGGTGCAGCACTCACCTGAGAGTCGGGGCTCCGTGTCGGTTCGAGGAATGCGTGCGGGGCCAGGCTGAGCGTCCAATGCGTGAGGGGGCGGGGCCTGGCCAAGCGGCCAATGCGTGCGGGGGGAGGGGCCTGGTCGAGCGGCCAATCCGTGCAGGGGGTGGGGCCAGGCCGAGCCGAGTGGCCAATCCGTGCGGGGGGCGGGGCCAGGCCGAGCTCAGCGGCCAATGTGATGGTTGTCACTGTAACGACATAATTTTGGAGCAAGACAGACAGACAGACAGAATAAGGCAATTGTATATATAGATGATCAGCCCCCAGTGTCTGTACTGGATGTGACCAGTCATTCTGTGGGGACAGAGGCCTATAACAGCCTCACTGTGGTTTCCAAATTAGCTTTATATGTTGGATAAACCCTTTACTAGTCCTGTGTATTCTGACAACACTGCTCTATAGGCAGATCATGTTTGTTTTTTTGTTTTCTTTTACATATACAGTATTTATACTGAGGCCCCTCCTGTTCTATCATCACATATAGAGGCCCCCTGAAGAGTAATTACATATAGCCTAATGGTCATGTCACACACAACGACAGCGATGACGACGTCGCTGCTAAGTCACCATTTTCTGTGACGTAGCAGCGATCTTGCTAGTGATGTCGCTGTGTGTGACATCCAGCAACGACCTGGCCCCTGCTGTGAGGTCGCCGGTTGTTGCTGAATGTCCTGGACCATTTTTTGGACGGTGCTCTCCCGCTGTGAAGCACACATCGCTGTGTCTGACAGCGAGAGAGCAACGAACTGAATGTGCAGGGAGCAGGGAACCGGCGTCTACGGACGCTGGTAACCAAGGTAAATACCGGGTAACCAAGCAAAGGCTTGGTTACCTGATATTTACCTTCGTTACCAGCGTCCGCAGCTTATTGAAGCCGGCTGCCTGCTCCCTACACACGTAGCCAAGGTACACATCGGGTAACTATAAGCAAAGCGGTTTGCTTATTAACCCAATGTGTACTCTGGCTATGAGTGCAGGGAGCCAGCGCTAAGCGGTGTGCGCTGGAAACCAAGGTAAATATCGGGTAACCAAGCGAAGCACGGTTACCCAATATTTACCTTAGTTACCAAGCGCAGCATCGCTTCCACGCGTCGCTGCAGGCTGGGGGCTGATCACTGGTCGCTGGTGAGATCTACCTGTTTGACAGCTCACCAGCGACCATGTAACGACACAGCAGCGATCCTGATAAGGTCAGATCGTCGTCGTGAACGCTGCTGCGTCGCTACGTGTGACCTAGGCCTAATGACACTGACAATGACAATGACACTGACACTGGAGGTACAGGATAATGTCACTGACACTGGGGGTACAGGATAATGACGATAAATGAAGAAGGTGATCCAGCTGAGTGATCAGGTGATTTATTCAGTGCAGTTCAGACAATGCATAGAGACTTTGTTAACGCGTTTTTGGCTTAGCGCCCTTAATCATAATGGTTATGATTAAGGGCGCTAAGCCAGAAACGCGTTAACAACGTCTCTATGCATTGTCTGAACTGCACTGAATAAATCACCTGATCACTAAGCTGGATCACCTTCTTCATTTATCGTTGCTGTGCGGCCAGGGCAGGGCCGCATCCGAGTCTGAGGCACGGTGAGGTCAGACGTGGGTGAGCTGGATTCCTACACAGGATAATGACACTGACACTGGGGTACAGGATAATGACACTGGGGGAACAAGATAATGACAATGAGGTACAGTACAGGATAATGACACTGACACTGGGGTTACAGGATAATGTCACTGACACTGGGGGTACAGGATAATGACACTGACACTCGGGGTACAGGATAATGACACTGGGGTACAGGATAATGTCACTGACACTGGGGGTACAGGATAATGACACTGGGGGTACATGATAATGACTCTGACACTGGGGTACAGGATAATGACACTGGGGGTACAGGATAATGACAATGGGATACGGTACAGGATAATAACACTGACACTGGGGCTACAGGATAATGACACTGACATTGGGGTTACAGGATACTGACACTTGATACTCAGTACAGGATAAGACACTTGGGGTAAAGGATAATTACTCTGGACACTTGGTTCTTTTCCTCAACACCCAGCTTTTCTATGTTCTGGGTGATGAGGAAAACACCCTTTTTCTCTCAGCCCAGCACCCAGCTTTCCCATGATATCAGAGAGTGGGAAAGCTGGGAGCTGAGGACAAAATGGATATCAGAACACTGAAAGGCTGGGTGATGAGGAAAAGAGCCTCTTTCTCTCAGCTCAGCACCCAGATTTCCCAATCCCATCCCATGCTCTGACTGTTGCTATCCCTCTCTTTCCCTAATCCCTACTGATATATGGTTACTGTGTGGACTTGACGCATGTCATGCAGCAGGGACTGGTGCACACACCCTCACCCCCAAATCACACACACCCTGCACTATCAATCACACACACCCTGCACCCTCAAATCACACACACCTTGCACCCTCAAATCACACACACCCTGCACCCTCAAATCACACACACCCTGCACCATCAAAAAACACACACCCAGCATCCCCAAATCACACACACCAGGCACCCCCAAATCACACACCGAGCACCCTCATGCCCTGCATATCTCAGGCAGACTGGTTGTACCCCAAATTACCCCTCTCTCAAACACACTGAAGCCCCATGTCCCACACTGCAAAACACACACACACACAGTATCCTTTAACACCCCTCTGTCACAGTTTGTACCCCTCATATGCCACTCACTCACCATCCCACATGTCCCTCTCATCCCTCTTTTACCGGCCACATACTCCTCAATCGGCATCTCCTGCCCGGCTCCTCCCACACGGTCACATTGGCATAAGTCATCGCAGGTCCTAGCTGCAAATCCACTAGATGCAGTTTCTTCTTCTAGAAGCAGCTTGTGTTCTGCCCCTGCCGCGCTCGGAGCTCATAAGCTCCGGGCGCCCCCCTCTAGGTCAGGACTGCCCCCTCTGCCCCCTCTAGCTACTGGCGCTGTCATAATCTGACTGATGCATACAGTGTCATCACCTGCGGCGGCGGCCCCCTTGGCTGGTGATCCAATTTTGGGGGGGACCCCCACGTGTTTATTTTTTTAATTATTTATTTAATTTAAAATAACAGCGTGGGGTGCCCTCAGTTTTGGATTACCAGCCAAGGTGAAGCTGCCAGCTGTGGTCTGCAGGCTGCAGCCGTCTGCTTTACCCTAGCTGGCTATCAAAAATAGAGGGAACCTCACGTCATTTTTTTTAAATTTATTTATATTTTTTTGCTAAATACAAGGCTAAGCATCCCTTAGTGCCACATGAAAGGCACCAAATGGTGCAAAATTACAAAATGCAGGAGACTGGGACATTATGTGTCTTTCTGCCATTATAATGACAGAAAAGACTGATATGAAGTGTAGAAGCACAAGAAAATCACCAGAGCGCTCTACACTGTGAAAAGCAGTAGAAAATGGCACTGGAGTGAACATGTGACCGCCTCATGTAGGTTGAAGCTATGGATCCTGGGTAAATTTATATATTTTCCCTCCTTCAGTTTTTTTGCAGTACGCAAAACAAACGGAAGGCACACGGATGACAAACGGATGACATACGGACCGTCTACGGAACGGAAACGGATGCCACACGGATACAACCGTGAAAAAAATTGACCTTTTTTTGCGGGCCGCAAAAACGGATTGGTCGTGTGAATGTAGCCTTATTCTGATCTGCCGTTTATAAACAGCAGGCAGAAATAAGTGAATAGCGCCCCCCAGCGTGCCGTGGCCGCAGGTCATTGTAATATACCTGGCGGGGGCCCCTGGAGGCTGTCAGGACAGCTTAGCATGAAAAGAAGGTCGAGGCCTACCGGGTGTTTCCCTGCTATGCCAGACCGACGCTGATTACGGTATTATTGGTAAAATAATGGTACTTACGCTATGTATGACATATCCCGGCTCACCATATAACACTAAAGGAGTGATTCTTTCATTGTTTGAATAGTGCAATCTGTTTGGAACCTCCTCTTTCTTGTAGACATTCAGTTTGGGGTGAGCACCTTTCAATGCTTTATATACTTTTTCCAAGTTTCCTTCTTTAGGAACAAGAAGTCCTGATGGCCCATAATCCACTAAATGAAACTGAATGTCAGAAAAAGCAAAACCTGGTATATTTCTCAGGATAATCTCATTGTCACCTTTCTGTACTGTAGTCATACCATGATCTGCAGTGATTATAATATTGAGATTGGATTCCAAGCTATAGTGTCGCACTCGATTCCGTATGTGTCCAACCATGCGATCTACTTGTTTAACTATGTCTTTGCGCTCCTGAGTATCTGGTCCATGTTTGTGTCCTGTCACATCGGGCTCTCCAAAATACAATGCTACAAAGTCGAGATCTTCCTCTATGAACCACTTCATCACGGTTTCTACATTTTCTTCCCATTCTGTTTCATTGCTGTAGTTGTGTCCTCTGCTCTCAGCTTTCTTAATATTTACAGTTTCCCCTCTATATGTCGCATTGCCACCAGGAAAGAAAAGTGATCCAGTTTTTAAACCCTGAGAAGAAAAAAAAATGTCATCATAAAATGTTTACATTAACTACAGTATTTATTTAGTAAAGGTTATAGATCTTTAAAGCACCACTCTAGCAAGTTTTTATTGCATCGCTGGAGTGGTGCTTTAAATGCAAGCCCCATGTCCGATACTCAGCTTGCAGTGCGTTCACCTGCTATCACTGCCTCTCCGTCTAGCTCTGGCGATTTGTGACCTGCCATTGCGCTCCAATGTTTCATGGAGCATGCCAGAGGTCACAACTCAATTCTTCGCTATGAAAGCCCCGTTCTGACCTTGTTCTGGCACTCATAGAGATGCCTTGGGAGCTTATCGTAACTCTGACTTCTGGCAAGACAGAAGCTACTGTCACAAGATGGCAGAGCGGGAACGGAGCAGCGTCGGAAACGGGGAAGCCACTGAAATGTGAGTATATGACAGGGAAAATTCAGACATGGCCAACTTTCAAGACTCATATATGTGATAACAGATAGGGAATAACAATATACATGCACATAGACTGTCCCTATAAAACTTAAATACTTTATTAAATTACTTAAAACCACACCGTGATTATTAAAAGTGCACAGCATAGATTGCTAGCCTCAATAGCTGCACCTTTCTGTGCACTGCCTAACAGCGGGGGTTGGCACCCTAAAAATGCGATATGGCGCCCTCACTCCGCAACGACTTTCCCTGCGGCCCCTGAATTCCCTGCCGGAAAAAGGTGCAGTGCCTAAGATAAGTGCAACAAACAAATTGGTGTGGCAGGTGGACAGTAGGGAGGGAAAGAAAAACTTATCTCATTGATATGAACAGAATGGTAATTTCAAGCCTCAACGCGTTTCTCCCAGAAGTTGGGTTCCTCAGGAGGCCAATAGTAAACTACAATGGTGGTTCAGGTAAAACCCTCTGTAGCCTAATGGCTGATTCAAAGAGGGGATCCTACAGAAATAACAAGATACATATAATACATATCAGATATGGTCTAATTGACCAGCAGTGGAATGTGAGCCAAACAAGCATAAAAAATTGTAGAAGCACATATCTGTTGATAAATAGCACACTGCAGACCCAAATAGTGCTGGTGTCCAAGGACCCTATTCAATGATATCACAGTGTGCTTGTGGGACTGGAGACTTTAAATACCAGTAGCTGTGCTGCAATAGGTCAGTTCCGCCTACTAGTTGCTAAGCACCATTGTAAACAACTCCTAATGGACATGCGCAGTCTAATGGCCATAAGGTTGTATGTAACAATTAGATAGACAACAAACACTCAAATCCCGCGAGATGTGAAGCAAATCTCACCCCAGAAAGGATCCTAGTAACAGATGTAAGGGTACCGTCTCACTAAACGACATACCAGGGATTCCGACCACGAAATAACCTGGTCAGGATCGCTGGTGCGTCGCTACATGGTTGCTGGTGAGCTGTCAATCAGGCAGATCTCACCAGCGACCAGTAACCAGCCACCAGCCAGCAGCGACTCGTGGAAACGATGCTGTGCTTGTGTCAGTGTTCCGGGATTTCCAGTTTGCTTCTGAAGGATCTTGCCCTTTGTTAACATGGAGGTTTCTGTTCTGTTGCCCTACTTCCTGTTCATCTGTTTAAAAGCCCGCCCTTAAGCTTAGTCTAGTTGCTTGAGTATACTGCTTCCTGTGTACTCCTGCCCTGCTGCTCTCATTTCCTGGTTGCTGTTTTGGTTTCTGGTGAATCACCTGATACCGAGCCTGGACTTCACCTGGTCTCATCGAGCTGTGCCCTCGCTGGTCCCGGACTCTATCTGCTGTCTCTGGTTGGCGTTTGTGCCCGGTCACTTCCGGTACATCTCTACCATAGGACCCGTGTTCCACATCCAGTACGGACATTTTTTGGACTGTAATCTGTTGCCCTTTCGTGTCCCGGCTGCTGCGCATTTAGGCCTTCTGGGGTGATTGCCAGACAGCCCCTGTTTAGGGGTTCGCTCCTGGTGGCCTCCCTGGGGGAGTCCGGTGAGCGGCCCCGGGAATTCCCCTGTGCTCCAAACCTGGCAGGTATTTACTGTGTTTATGTTCTACTGTGTATATGTTCTGTTCTGTGTACATATTTTGGTTACATATTATAAAACGTCTTTGCACCAAGAGCCCGTCTCTGGTTGTCATTGCCCTAACGCAATCGAAATCCTCAGTTCATACAATAGTATTACAGCTTGGTAACCAAGGTAAATATCGGGTAACTAAGCAAAATGCTTTGCTTGGTTACCAGATATTTACCCTGGTTACCAGCGCACACCGCTTAGCGCTGGCTTCCTGCACGCGTAGCTAGGGTACCCATCGGGTTACTAAGCAAAGCGCTTCGCTTAGTTACCCGATGTGTACTCTGGCTACATGTGCAGGGAGCCAGCACTGGCAGCCTGAGAGTGGCGTACGCTAGTAACCAAGGTAAATATTGGGTAACCAAGCAAAGCCCTTCACTTGGTTACCCAATGTGTACCTTGGTTACCAGCGTTCGTAGCTTCCAGATGCCGGCTCCCTGCTCCCTGCAAATTCAGATCATTGCTCTCTTGCTGTCAAACACAGCGATGTGTGCTTCACAGCAGGAGAGCAACAGGCAAAAAATGAACCAGCACTGTGTGTAACGATCAGCGATTTCACAGCAGAAACCAGGTCGCTGCTTAGTGTCACACACAGCGAGATCGCTAATGAGGTCACTGGTATGTCACAAAACCTGTGACTCAGCAGCAATCTCGCTAGCAATCTCGCTATGTGAGAAGTACCCCTAAAACCACCTAAAATGAGATTTGGCAGTCATCCAGAGCCAAACTGCTAGTGTATAAACGGTGTATTTACCAAAAATTTGCATTATAAAGCCATATAGATAAAGGTAGGTGGAGTGATGTTTGTCATGCTAATCCGAGGCATGATAAGCAAGGTACAGACACTGATATAAATTCGTTATGGGGAGATAAGGTATGCACACCAGTGACTATGTAAGGGGAATACATGGAATAGCAGAAACTGCTGTGTGAATACTGACTTGAAAAATCCAATAGCTATATGTAAGAGTGAAAATGTGAAAAATGGAACCTGCATTACTGCCATGAACATATGAATCAAGAGAAATTTAGCTACTGAATTGATCAATGCAATAGAGCCCCAACACTACGCCAAAGTATTTCTCTACGTTGGGGTCCCTAGCTTGTGTGTGTCCTCTCATGCAGTTAAAAAACTTACCGTGCATGGGAAGCTGAGACCCAGGCTATTTATGCGTATTATATGGATTGGCAATAGGTGTGGTGGGGAGGGTTCACAAACGAAAAACTACTAACAATAACGAATAACGTTTGGAACACCATTCTAAGTCCGAACTGGGTGCAAAAAACCTAAAAAAACATCACTATGGGGAGATAAGGTATGCACACCAGTGACTATGTAAGGGGAATACATGGAATAGCAGAAACTGCTGTGTGAATACTGACTTGAAAAATCCAATAGCTACATGTAAGAGTGAAAATGTGAAAAATGGAATCTGGATTACTGCCATGAACATATGAATCAAGAGAAATTTAGCTACTGAATTGATCAATGCAATAGAGCCCCAACACTACGCCAAAGTATTTCTCTACGTTGGGGTCCCTAGCTTGTGTGTGTCCTCTCATGCAGTTAAAAAACTTACCGTGTATGGGAAGCTGAGACCCAGGCTATTTATGCGTATTATATGGATTGGCAATAGGTGTGGTGGGGAGGGTTCACAAACGAAAAACTACTAACAATAACGAATAACGTTTGGAACACCATTCTAAGTCCGAACTGGGTGCAAAAAACCTAAAAAAACATCACTATGGGGAGATAAGGTATGCACACCAGTGACTATGTAAGGGGAATACATGCAATAGCAGAAACTGCTGTGTGAATACTGACTTGAAAAATCCAATAGCTACATGTAAGAGTGAAAATGTTGATTCATATGTTCATGGCAGTAATGCAGATTCCATTTTTCACATTTTCACTCTTACATGTAGCTATTGGATTTTTCAAGTCAGTATTCGCACAGCAGTTTCTGCTATTCCATGTATTCCCCTTACATAGTCACTGGTGTGCATACCTTATCTCCCCATAGTGATGTTTTTTTAGGTTTTTTGCACCCAGTTCGGACTTAGAATGGTGTTCCAAACGTTATTCGTTATTGTTAGTAGTTTTTCGTTTGTGAACCCTCCCCACCACACCTATTGCCAATCCATATAATACGCATAAATAGCCTGGGTCTCAGCTTCCCATACACGGTAAGTTTTTTAACTGCATGAGAGGACACACACAAGCTAGGGACCCCAACGTAGAGAAATACTTTGGCGTAGTGTTGGGGCTCTATTGCATTGATCAATTCAGTAGCTAAATTTCTCTTGATTCATATGTTCATGGCAGTAATGCAGATTCCATTTTTCACATTTTCACTCTTACATGTAGCTATTGGATTTTTCAAGTCAGTATTCACACAGCAGTTTCTGCTATTCCATGTATTCCCCTTACATAGTCACTGGTGTGCATACCTTATCTCCCCATAGTGATGTTTTTTTAGTTTTTTTGCACCCAGTTCGGACTTAGAATGGTGTTCCAAACGTTATTCGTTACTGATATAAATTCGAACACATATCAGAGACAAAACTACTAGTATAAAAGCTTAGTATGATAACTATTTCTACATTTATAACACCCTGAACAATAGCGCTATGGGTGGGCGGAGCTAAGTTGATGACAGGTGGTCAGAGTCACAATAGCCAATCAGTAATAGGCAAAAGGCATTACATGACGAGGATTGAAAGCATCATACAGGGGCAGTCTCCAACATGATGGACAAACTCACAGTGCAACATAGAAACACTGAGTGGCCGGGGAAATCATCAAGAGTGTGCTTAAAGCAATAGTATTAGGATCTAACGCATAATAATCAAGGTACAAACATTGATATTAATTCTAATACAGATTGGAGACGAAGCCGCTAGTATATATGCTTAGTATAATAACCCATTATACAATTATAACACTCTAAAAATAGCGCTTTAGGTGCGTGGGGCAACATTGATAAATAGTCAGGGGCATGATAGCCAATCAAAGGAAAAAAGAAAGGCATCACATGACGAGGATTGAGGGCATCATACAAGGGCGGTCTCCAACATGATAGACATACTACCAGTGCAACCTAGAAGCACTGAATGGGCGGGGAAACCACAACCAGGGTGCATAGCAGCTTTGCAACAGAGGTTATCAGGTTTAACATCTGGATTCATCCCAATCAGGCATAGTGCAAAAATTGACTTGACTCAATTAGAGATGTATCTATTTATAGTCCAAAAATACATTGGACGATATAAACTCATCGGGAAGAACTGAATAGATAAAAACATTGAAAATCAGGAAAAACACCATAAATACCTCATAGAAAGCACGCAAATGATATCAGTTCATTAAGGCCTCTGGGACTCACCGACTCAATCCGAAAAATCCATTCACATTCTCTCCTAAAGAGTTGTTTGTCATGGTCCCCACCCCTTATTTTGGTTTTGACAACCTCAATAACGGAAAAGGACAACTGTTGAGGATTATCTGGATGGAGCAGGTTCATGTGTCTAGCCAAAGGGGTGTCACGTTTATTACGAATGTCGCCAAGGTGCTTGCCCACCTGCCTCCGAAATTCTCACTTGGTCTTCCCAAAAAAAGCAAGAGGGCAACCACATTTTGCGACATAAATGTTTCCTGTGGTACGGCAATTACAAAAGTCTCTCAGAAGGAAGACCTTCTTGTTAGCAGCACTCATGACAGATTTTATTGGCCTCATCACAGTAATATAACTGCAATTGCCACATCTAAAACAAACCACAGGCCCTACGATCAAGCCAAGTCCCCCCTCCCTCGGGCCTCTGATATAAACTATACACTAGTTTATCTTTAGGTGAAGGCCCACGCCAAAAGTAAATCGGGATCAGCCAAAAATATATCCCAATATTTCCGAATTGTTTGATACATTTTCTGACTCTGACAGTCGAAGGTGCCAATCAGCCGTATGGGATTTCTATCCTTTCTGTTATCCCTTGGGTTAAGTAACACAGTTCTATCACAACACAAAGTATGATTGTAAGCCCTATTGATAACATCTGAGGATAACCCCTATCTGAATATTGATTGCCATTTCCTTCGCTTGTAGTTCAAAATCTGATACGGAGGAACAATTTCTATGGAGTCTCATAAATTCCTCGTTTGAGGGGTAGAGGGTGATGGCTTTGCCAATGTAATAGGTTATTAGTGGCTGTAGGCCTACAGTAGGTTTTAGTACCGATAGTACCATCTCCCATTTTCTGAATTGTGACATAAAGAAAGGCAAGTTCTTGTGCATGAATCTCTGAAGTAAAGGTAAGGCCAAAGGTAATAACATTCAGAAAACTCAAGAACTTCGTGAATTCTATCCTGCTTCCAGTCCATAATATCAAGATGTCATCTATATAGCGAGACCATGATGCAATATGAGATTGCCACCCATGGTCTATCTCTGAGAAAACAACAGTCTCCTCCCACCAGCCCAGAAACAAATTAGCATAAGCGGGGGCACAGGGGCTTTCCATCGCTGTGCCCTGAGGTGGTGGAAAAATTTTTGATTGATTGAATAGAAAGATATTATGTGTGAGGAGAAATTACAACAACTGAATTACAAAGGTATTGTGCCCATGACAATGTAGGTTCCTAGAAGCAAGATAAAACTCAAACGCTTGCAAGCCCATGTGGTGTGGAATACTACTATATAATGCCTTTTGCACTCAGGTGATACCAGGTGGTCAGACAAGTTCACTGTCCCTCAGAACTCTGTTTAATGATCTCTACTCCACTTACAAGGAACATAGTAGGTCCTGGTGGGAAATTAAAACATTAGAAAACTATATAAAAAATAAAGTTATCCCCAGGGGCCTACGTATTAACCTTAGTCCTTCCCCCAGAAAAAAACTGTTTGATACCGCCATTCAGAATCTTAATAAACAAATTGAGATTGTACTCAAACGTAAATCTGATTCTGACTTTAATCATCAGGAAAATATTCTACAAACATCAGTGGAGAAGTACCAGAGCAATCTCAAGGAGAGGAAACATTTGCAATTTCAGCGTGATCTGAAAGAGTTTTAGAATAAACAAGCATATCAGTTTGAGAATAGTAGACAAACCGATCAATCACTTTCAGATCTGGAAAATTCTGATACTGAGAGGTCTTCTTTTCTGAGTGGCGGTAGAAACCAGAGAAGGGGGTAGATCGAACAGGAGATGGCGTGGGCATAATCGGGGCTCTCAGAGTGGTGGAAGGGCGGCATTTGGCAACCGTACCAGCTCCGTGTCTCCAGGAGGGGGTGCCAATCCGTCAAATTTTTCATCAGTCCATCTTCCTCCTCTGGCTTGGCTTCCTCCTCTTTTTTAGAGAAGGACAAGAACTTACCATATCTATTGCGCAATCGCATGGGAAATTGAATCAGAGTCAGATTATTAATCTATCCAGCCATTCTCTTTCAGCCGTTGTATTATACAGTTAGGTCCAGAAATATTTGGACAGTGACACAATTTTCGCGAGTTGGGCTCTGCATGCCACCACATTGGATTTGAAATGAAACCTCTACAACAGAATTCAAGTGCAGATTGTAACGTTTAATTTGAAGGTTTGAACAAAAATATCTGATAGAAATTGTAGGAATTGTACACATTTCTTTACAAACACTCCACATTTTAGGAGGTCAAAAGTAATTGGACAAATAAACCAAACCCAAACAAAATATTTTTATTTTCAATATTTTGTTGCGAATCCTTTGGAGGCAATCACTGCCTTAAGTCTGGAACCCATGGACATCACCAAACGCTGGGTTTCCTCCTTCTTAATGCTTTGCCAGGCCTTTACAGCCGCAGCCTTCAGGTCTTGCTTGTTTGTGGGTCTTTCCGTCTTAAGTCTGGATTTGAGCAAGTGAAATGCATGCTCAATTGGGTTAAGATCTGGTGATTGACTTGGCCATTGCAGAATGTTCCACTTTTTGCACTCATGAACTCCGGGTAGCTTTGGCTGGATGCTTGGGGTCATTGTCCATCTGTACTATGAAGCGCCGTCCGATCAACTTTGCGGCATTTGGCTGAATCTGGGCTGAAAGTATATCCCGGTACACTTCAGAATTCATCCGGCTACTCTTGTCTGCTGTTATGTCATCAATAAACACAAGTGACCCAGTGCCATTGAAAGCCATGCATGCCCATGCCATCACGTTGCCTCCACCATGTTTTACAGAGGATGTGGTGTGCCTTGGATCATGTGCCGTTCCCTTTCTTCTCCAAACTTTTTTCTTCCCATCATTCTGGTACAGGTTGATCTTTGTCTCATCTGTCCATAGAATACTTTTCCAGAACTGAGCTGGCTTCTTGAGGTGTTTTTCAGCAAATTTAACTCTGGCCTGTCTATTTTTAGAATTGATGAATGGTTTGCATCTAGATGTGAACCCTTTGTATTTACTTTCATGGAGTCTTCTCTTTACTGTTGACTTAGAGACAGATACACCTACTTCACTGAGAGTGTTCTGGACTTCAGTTGATGTTGTGAACGGGTTCTTCTTCACCAAAGAAAGTATGCGGTGATCATCCACCACTGTTGTCATCCGTGGACGCCCAGGCCTTTTTGAGTTCCCAAGCTCACCAGTCAATTCCTTTTTTCTCAGAATGTACCCGACTGTTGATTTTGCTACTCCAAGCATGTCTGCTATCTCTCTGATGGATTTTTTCTTTTTTTTCAGCCTCAGGATGTTCTGCTTCACCTCAATTGAGAGTTCCTTAGACCGCATGTTGTCTGGTCACAGTAACAGCTTCCAAATGCAAAACCACACACCTGTAATCAACCCCAGACCTTTTAACTACTTCATTGATTACAGGTTAACAGGGGAGACGCCTTCAGAGTTAATTGCAGCCCTTAGAGTACCTTGTCCAATTACTTTTGGTCCCTTGAAAAAGAGGAGGCTATGCATTACAGAGCTATGATTCCTAAACCCTTTCTCCGATTTGGATGTGAAAACTCTCATATTGTAGCTGGGAGTGTGCACTTTCAGCCCATATTATATATATAATTGTATTTCTGAACATGTTTTTGTAAACAGCTAAAATAACAAAACTTGTGTCACTGTCCAAATATTTCTGGACCTAACTGTATGTATCTTGTTATTTCTGTAGGATCCCCTCTTTGAATCAGCCATTTGGCTACAGAGGGTTTTTCTGAACCACCATTGTAGTTTACTTTTGGCCTTCTGAGGAATCCACTTCTGGGAGAAACGCGTTGAGGCTTGAAATTACCATTCTGTTCACATCAATGAGATAATTTTTTCTTTCCCCTCCCTACTGTCCACCTGCCACACCAATTCGTCTGTTGCACGTATCTTAGGCACTGCACCTTTTTTCCGGCAGGGACTTCAGGGGCAGCAGGGAGAGTCGTCGCGGAGTGGGGGCGACATATCGCATTTTTATGGTGCCAACCCCCGCTGTTAGGCAGTGCACAGATAGGTGCAGCTATTGAGGGCTAGCAATCTATCCTGTGCACTTTTAATTATCACAGTGTGGTTTTAAGAGTTTAATAAAGTATTTAAGTTTTATAGGGATAGCCAACTTTCACCCATTTTAACAAATCTGATATATCCGTTCGTGCTGCGGCTTCACAAGCAAAACTACATTTTTTGTGGATGTATCACATTCTGTTTTGAAGACCACCTCTTAAAAATTTTGAGAAAACACCAGAAAATTGAAGGCTTTATATAAATATAAAAACGCAGTTATAATAAAGCTCAGTCTAAGGCCTGCGTCACGCTGGTATGTGACTCGGACGAGTGCAATGCAAGTAGATTTTGCATTGCACTCGGCTTAATGTTAATCAATCAAGCAACTCATATCTGCTAGTTTTTGCTCACTCCTAATGGAACTGAGGAAAAAATCGTGGCATGCTCTAATTGTTAGCGAGTCTCGGCTCTCTTGCACCCATACAAGTCTATGGGTACGAATGAAATATAGGACTGCAATCGGTTGACATTCGAGAACAATATACAATAAATGCAGAGACCGGCAGGGGAGAACATGTAGAGATCACTCTCTACCCCGTCTCCGCAGCTGTGATCCGATCACAAGAGAGCAGGAGCCAAGGGTCATTAGCATATCGCATCGGATGCCATACGCTAATGAAACTCCAGTCTTCGGGTTCACTCACATCTGCATATGAAAGATGGCTGTCATGATTACAGCATGACTTTGACATTTCAGAGCCTGTGTATGGACTTTGTTTCCAGGGTTAGGTCAGGTGGGAGGGGCCTGTTTGTTTGTGCCTCGTTCCAGGGGTCACGCTGCATTATTATTTTGTGGCCAGTGATAGTTTCTGCTCTGCAGCGTGCACACTGGTTCCTGTGAGTTTACTCTAATTAAGTCCCGTTACCCAGCACCCCTCTCCCTGACCTCCATTCCTCCCGTCTTGTCTGACCTTCCTGTCTTCCTAACCCTGGTCCCGTTCTGTGTTCCCATCTACACTCCCTCCTGGCCTCTGACCTCGGTTTTTCTCTCTGACTTTGACTCTGCTTCCCTCCGGCTTCTGACATGACAACTTGGCTTCCAACCCCTGCTTCCACATGACTACAGCTTGTTTTCTCCTCTGTTGTGACGCGACATCCCAGTATAGACCTAGGCTTGATCGACTATTCCTGTGCTTGTACTAGCGACCTCTAGTGGGCTTCTGTCTAACTGCACACAGGAGCTTTTTCTTTTTTCCTGAGTAGCTGCGGCCCTTAGAGGAAGGTTGACATTGGCTCTGTTCTTGCTGCAGAAACCGTTTTGGAGTGAAATGCGAGTGACATGTGTGTGTCATTCCATATGTCATGCGAGTGCATTTTTCCATCTCTGTACCATCCGTGTGACATCGGTGTGCCATTTAATGAGATCTGTGTGACATCCAAATGTCGTCCATGAGAGACAGAGAATGTTTTAAGGCATTTTTATTACTTTCTGCAAAGTCAAAGTTTACATGCACATTGAGTACTATGCCTTTAAAGTTCCTTTCAAAAGATCTTTACTGACAATCACATAGATACTCAGTAGAGTTAATAATGAGCCCATTTGGCCAGATAACCCTGTGTAAGTGGCTATATACTGTATATATGTAGTTTGTCTCACCATTTTATGTGAACCTGATGAAGAGAGCGGGTCACTCTTGAAGCATGTTTGTTTTTAAATTAAAAAAAAATCTTACTGATCTACACTGTGACAGCTTCTTGTCATCGCCGGATTTTTTTGTTTTTCTCTTTTCACCTTTTTATTGCATTGCACTCTCAGATTGTATACAGAGATGTGACTGAACCCTTCAACTGGTTATCCAGTGAAAATAATTATCACTTTTCCACGGGTAGTGATAACTTGTTGGGATCAGACTACTGGGACATGCACCATTCTATAGAATGGGGACTTTTATCTCCGTCAGAATAGAACAGCAATGCTCCTTCTAGAATTGTGGACTCGTGAAAATTGTGACAATTCGTATGCCATACGTATCTGATAGGGATGTCACATGGATGTGAAAAAACAATGCACAGATAATAAAAAAGGATGAAAGTCATTTTATTTTTCTGGATGAAAATCAGATGATTTTTTATATGCTCCCCCAAACTTAACCCTAGTTAGGGAAACCCATCTTTGAAGGGGTCAAGCATAATAAAGACCAGCGAAATAGTCAACCCCTTAACGACCGCGGGAGCATAAAATTACGTCCTAGCGGTCATAACGTTACTGCCCGCGGTCTCCTGGCAGCAGCATGCTGCGATCGGCGCACATCTCAGCTGATTTTCACAGCTGAGATGTGTGCCTGCTAGGCACGAGCAGAATCGTTATCTGCTCATGCCGTTTAACCCCTGTAATGACGCTGTCAATATGTGACAGCACCATTATAAGCGCGATCGCGGTAAAGTTTTACTTACCGCCCGATACCGGGCGTCACGAGACATGATCACGTGACTTCCGATGGTTGTTATGGTAGCACAGGGTCATGTGATGACTCCTGTGCTAGACATGAACTACTTTCACTTTCGCTTTCCATGGAGGCCAGGGAAGCAGAAAGTGCACGTAGGTGGACTAGTAAAATAAAAAAAAAAGTAAAAAAAAAAGTTTTAAAAAATTAAAAAAAAACAAAAAAACATAAGTTCAAATCACCCCTCTTTCGCCCCATTGAAAATCAAAGGGTTAAAAAAATAAAACATGTACACACATTTGGTATCGCTGCGTTCAGAAACGCCCGATCTATCAAAATATAAAATCAATTAATCTGATCAGTAAACGGCGTAGCGGCAAAAAAATTCCAAACGCCAAAATGACGTTTTTTTGTCGCCACAACTTTTGCTCAAAATGCAATAACAGGCGATCAAAACGTAGCATCTGCGCAAAAATTGTACCGTTAAAAACGTCAGCTCGAGTCG
Organism: Anomaloglossus baeobatrachus; assembly: GCF_048569485.1. Taxonomy (NCBI): domain Eukaryota; kingdom Metazoa; phylum Chordata; class Amphibia; order Anura; family Aromobatidae; genus Anomaloglossus; species Anomaloglossus baeobatrachus. The sequence goes on along the minus strand of NC_134357.1, from coordinate 308,924,932 downwards.
CAAAAAATAAGCCATCTGAGCCTCAGATTCCGAAAAATGAGAACGCTATGGGTCATGGAATATGGCGTAAAACGTGCGCCACTTTTTTCAGACAAACTTCCGAATTTTTTTTAACCCCTTATATAAAAGTAAACCTATACATGTTTGGTGTCTACGAACTCGCACTGACCTGAGGCATCACACCCACACATCAGTTTTACCATACAGTGAACACAGTGAATAAAATATCTCAAAAACAATAGTCCTATCGCACTTTTTTTGCAGTTTTTCTGCATTTGGAATTTTTTTTGCCATTTTCCAGTACACTATATGGTAAAAACCTATGGTTTCATTGAAAAGTACAGCTCGTTCCGCAAAAAATGAGCCCTCACATGACCATATTGACTGAAAAATAAAAAAGTTACGTCTCTTAGAAAAAGAATGGCGAAAAAAAAAAACGGAAAGCGAAAAATCGGCCGGTCGTGAAGGGGTTAAAGAAAAAAAAACATTACTCACCTATTCAAGCCCCTGCCTGTGCTGTTGTGCCGGTGATCTCCACCAAACCTGTAGTGATTCATCTTTCACCGCTGCACCCAATCACTGACTTTAGTGGTCATGTTCTTTACATACCAACTAATTGCTGAGGACAGTGGTTAGTGCTCAAACAGCAGGATTTTCAAGCAGTGAGGTTCAGAGATAGTAAATCAGCAAAACATCTGGTAAATTAATGCAAAAATGGACGTAGTTATCTAAATCTAGTATTGTTTTTTTTTTTGTTCCTGTGCCACTTTGTTCCTGAGATATTATTTTACAAATCTATTCTATTTAGCCAAGTGGGCATAGTTCTCAAGAAGACTCCCATAATGAGGAGTTGAGGAGGGCTTCACTAAAAAGACTAGAATTACATACAAGGAAAAGAGGACCATATTTCAGGAATGGAGATGCACTAGACCAAAAATGATGACAGTTTCAGGAATACATTGACACTTAAACCCAGTAAAGATGTACAGTACAGACCAAAAGTTTGGACACACCTTCTCATTCAAATAGTTTTCTTTATTTTCAGGACTCTGAAAATTGTAGATTCACATTGAAGGCATCAAAACTATGAATTAAAACATGTGGCATTAAATACTTAAAAAAGTGTCAAACAACTGAAAATATGTCTTATATTCTAGGTTATTCAAAACTTTGCACACTCTTGGCATTCTCTTGATGAGCTTCAAGAGGTAGTCACCGGAAATGGTTTTCCAACAGTCTTGAAGGAGTTCCCAGAGATGCTTAGTACTTGTTGGCCCTTTTGCCTTCACTCTGCGGTCCAGCTCACCCCAAACCATCTTGATTGGGTTCAGGTCTGGTGACTGGGAAGACCAGGTCATCTGACGTAGCACCCCATCACTCACCTTCTTAGTCAAATAGCCCTTACACAGCCTGGAGGTGTGTTTGGGGTCATTGTCCTGTTGAAAAATAAATGATGGTGCAACTAAACGCAAACCGGATGGAATAGCATGCCGCTACAAGATGCTGTGGTAGGCATGCTGGTTCTGTATACCTTCCTTCAATTTTGAATTAATCCCCAACAGTGTCACCAGCAAAACACCCCAACACCATCACACCTCCTCCTCCATGCTTCACGGTGGGAACCAGCCATGTAGAGTCTATCCGTTCACCTTTTCTACAAAGACACGGTGGTTGGATCTAAAGATCTCAAAATTGGACTCATCAGACCAAAGCACAGATTTTCACTGGTCTAATGTCCATTTCTTGTGTTCTTTAGTCCAAACAAATTACTTCTGCTTGTTGCCTGTCCTTAGTAGTGGTTTCCTAGCAGCTATTTTACCATGAAGGCCTGTTGCACAAAGTTTCCTCTTAACAGTTGTTCTAGAGATGAGGTGTGTCCAAACTTTTGGTCTGTACTGTATATATTTATGGAAAGGGGAAGGCCTTCTTTGATGCTTGAGATTTTTACGATAAAACCCACATATTACAAGTGCATCTCAATAAATTAGAATATCATCAAAAAGTTAATTTATTTCAGTAATTCAATATAAAAAGGAAATGCATACCGTATTTTTCGCTTTATAAGACGCTCCTGATTATAAGACGCACCCCCAAATTTGGTGAAGGAAAAGAGATTTTTTTTTTTTTAATGTTAAATGGGGTCCATCTTATAATGCCAGTGTCCGTCTAACAAATCATATAGGGTATATGTCCCTCAAAGCCCCCCATCCTAAAATTAGCCCCCCTTCATCTGGATATGGCCCCTTTATATTGAATATAGCCCCCTTGTGCTGGGACACGTCCCCCTGTGCTGCCCATGGCCCCTATAGATGGCACACCTCCCCTGTGTTTGATATGGCCCCATACTGCTGCCCATGGCCACTATTGATGGCACATCTCCCCTGTGTTTGATATCGCCCCCATACTGCTGCCCATGGCCACTATAGATGGCACATCTCCCCTGTGTTAGATATGCCCCCATACTGCTGCCCATAATAAAATAAAACACTCTTTCCTTACCTTCTCAGCGCTGTCCCTCCTCGTGTCTCCCTCCTTGCAGTTGAGCTCTGGCTTCCTCCACTTCCTGGTTCTTGCTGCCGGTCATGTGATCGGCACGGCAGAGTGATATCATCTCTGCATGCCTGATCACAGACAGCAGCAGCAGGAGACCGGGAGATCAGCGCTGGAGGTGAGTAAAGCTTTTTTTATTTTACTATGGGCAGCAGTATGAGGGCCATATCTAACACAGGGGGGATCATGTGCGATCAAAGGGAGCACAGGCAGATATAATATGCCCCGCTGCCCCAGCCCATTAGCGCAATGTGGTTTCAGCACCACGCTGATGGACAGCGGCTGTGCATATTATTTGAGCGGGAGCAGGAGATCTAATGCTGCCGCCCGCAGCTTTCACCTGCCCCCAGCACCGCTCCAGAGCGGACCCTGCAGTATATATATATATATATATATATATATATATATATATATATATATACACCCCCCCGTATATTCGATTTATAAGACGCACCCCCTACTTTCCCCCAAAATTTGGGGGAACAAAAGTGCGTCTTATAAAGCGTAAAATACGGTATATTATATATAGTTATTACATACAGAGTGATATATTTCAAGTGCTTATTTCTGTTAATGTTGATGATTATGGCTTACAGCCAATGAAAACCCAAAAGTCATTATCTCAGAAAATTAGAATATTATATAAAACCAACTGAAAAAATTATTTTAAACTCAGAAATGCTGGCCTACTAAAAAGTCTGTACAGTAATTCCACTCAATACTTAGTTGGGGCTCCTTTTGCATGAATTACTGCATCAGTGTGGTATGGCATGGAGGCAATCAGCCTTTGGCACTGCTGAGGTGTTATGGAAGCCCAGGTTGCTTTGATAGCAGCCTTCAGCTTGTCTGCATTGTTGGGTCTGGTGTGTCTCATCTTCCTCTTGCCAATACCCCATAGATTCTCAATGGGGTTTAGGTCAGGCGAGTTTGCTGGCCAGTCAAGCACAGTGATGCTGTGGTTATTAAACACCAGTTATTGGTACTTTTGGAAGTGTGGACAGGTGCCAAGTCCAGCTGGAAAATGAAATTTCCATCTCCAAAAACCTTGTTGGCAGAGAGAAGCATGAAGTGCTCTAAAATTTCCTGGTAGACAGCTGCACTGACTTTGGTCTTGATAAAACACAGTGGACCTACCCCAGCAGATGACATGGCTCCCCAAACCATCACTGATTGTGGAAACTTCACACTAGACCTCAAGCAGCTTGGATTGTGGCCTCTCCACTCTTCCTCCAGACTCTGGGACCTTGATCTCCAAATGAAATGCAAAATTTACTTTCATCTGAAAACAACACCTTGTATCACTGACAACAGTCCAGTTCTTTTTCTCCTTGGCCGAGGTAAGATGCTTCTGGTGTTGTCTATTGGTCATGAGTGGCTTGACACAAGGAATGCGACAGTTGTAGCCCATGTCCTGAATATGTCTGTGTGTGGTGGCTCTTGATGCACTGACTCCAGCAGTAATCCACTCTTTGTGAATCTCCCCCACATTTTTGAATGGCCTTTTATTAACAATCCTATCAAGGCTGCTTTATCACAGTTGCATGTGCTCCTTTTTTTACCACACTTTTTCCTTCTACTCAACTATCCATTAATATGCTTGCATACAGCACTCTGTGAACAGATAGCTTCTTTGGCAATGACCTTTTGTGGCCTACCCTCCTTGTGGAGTGTGTTAATGACTGCCTTCTGGACATCTGTCAATTCAGCAGTCTACCCCATGATTGTGTAGCCTACTGAACCAGACTAAGGGACCATTTTAATCACTTAGAAAGCCTTCGCAGGTGTTTTGTGGTAATTATTCTAATTTTCTGAGATGAGTTTTGAGTTTTCATTGGCTGTAATCCATAATCATTAACATTAACAGATATAAACACTTGAAATAGAGCACTCTGTGTGTAATGACGCTGTATAAAACACATTATATGTTTCCCTTTTTGTATTGAATTAAGTTTTTGATGATATTCTAATTTATTGAGATGCACTTGTATATAAGAAATACTTGGAATAAATTGGGGAGTTAGGTGAGGGATGAGGTTAACAAAGCGATGTAGATGTATATGCATATTGGGGTGGGCATGAGTAGAGGGAGTTCAGGAGCTGAGTTCCCACTATGGCATGTGTTAGCTGCTGACCATGTTACATAGACGGCATTTGTATCTAATACCAGAAGCCAGATTTGAGCGCCGAAGGCTGCGGTTAACTATTTACATCATACATCTACGTATGTCAATGGCAAAATAAAAAAGTTATGGCTCTTGGAAGAAAGGGAGGGAAAAATGTGCATTTTTGTTCTATCATTAGAACCTAAATTAATACGTATGGCTTGATTCTCACCATCTTTGTGTTTACTTTCGCCATCTACAGACGTTTCAAGGGCCAAATGAAGATTTTACTGTATATATAGTGTATATATTTTATATATAGTGTATACATTCTAAGGCCTAAGCCACACAGCATGAAAATCAGAGTGAGTGGAATGCGATAACACATTGCATTCCACTCGGACCAATATTAGCCTATGTGCCAGCACCCATGATCGATTATTTTCTCAGCCCTAATCGGACCGAGAAAACAATCGCAGCATTCTGCGATTGTAATGTGAGTCTTGTTTCCCTCGCACACATTCAAGTCTATGGGGCGAGAAAAAAAAAATCGCACCGCACTTGCAGTACACCGGTGTACACCGGTGTACGGTGTACACCTCAGCCGCAGTGACACTCGCATGACACTCGGCTACTGCTGTGCTGCTAGTGTGAGCCAAGTGTCATGCGAGGATCGCAGTAGATCCCCGTGTGCCCCTTGACTAATAGAATTTATACACTACTCACAAAAAGTTGAGATATTTGGCTTTTTGGTAAAATTTCAGAATTATCCTAAAATGGGCTCTAACCTTTACAAGTGAACTTAATTTGACCTTCTCTAAACTTTTGAATGCACATGTCCAACTGTTCAATGTTTCAATACTTTTTGCACAACTTGCTGCTCTCTAACAAGGAGCTTAATGATCTATGAATAACCCAATAAATTACAGGATTCAGTTAGAATTGGTATTTAAACAATCCTCATCATCATGCTGTTCACATTTTGACATCATGAGACCAAGACGACACCTAACCATTGATTGACAGCAGGTCACCATTTCGAGGCTTCAAGCAGGATGTTTTCAGACAGAAGTTACTACTGAGCTTAAAGTGTCATAGAGTGTGATCATCAGGCTGCAACAGAGATACAGATAGACTGCAAGAGTCACAGAAAGGCATGGAGGTGGACATCTTTTGGACATCCTAAACTTGTGAACAATGTCCTTCAGAACCGGATGATGAATGCCACACAACTCCGGGATCATTCAAGGAAGGCGAGAGACACCCAAGTGTCACGTCAGACCAATCAAAACCATTTACGTCAGCATTGTCTATGTGCTAAAAGACCTGCAAGGGTACCTGACACACCCCCAGGCACAAGCGTCATCATCTTCCTAGATGAGGGATCAGTGTTCCTCAGAGCTGTTCACTGATGAAAGTCAATTCATGCTGAGTAGAAATTATATCCAAAAATGATGTTGGAGATGTCAAGGAGAGCGATGTGCATCAGCTGCTGTTGTCACCAGATGAGCCTTTGGTGGTGGTGGTGTTACAGTGTGGGCAGGTGTCTCTAGTCAATACAGAACTACCCTATACTTTGTGACTGGTACAATGACAAGTCCCTACTACTTGAATAACATAATTAATTCAGTCATTGTGTCTCTGCATGAACAACACAGGCCTAATTTCATCTTCATGGATGACAATGCTCCAGGTCATCGAAGTCGTATCATTAAGGAATGGCTGCTAGAGACTTGAGTACCTCAAATAGAGTAGCATGCACTTTCTCCAGCCTGAATCCCATAGAAAACCTGTGAGATCAGCTGAGGCTTGAAACTCTGTACCCTAGACCTCAATGACCTGAGGGATGCTCTTCAAGAAGAGTCGGATGCCATGCCTCAGCAGGCAATATCTCGACTTGTGAATAGCATGAGACTTTGTTATCAAGCTGTAATTGATGTTCAAGGCCACATGAAAAAATTATTGAGACAGTGACATTTTTGGGGGGTGTACCCACCATTCTTGTTGGAGTTTGTTTCAATATATTCTTTGAGACGAGGAAATCACCATCTCATGCTTCTACCTAAATGCCCTTCTTTCATGATAAAATATCACTGTAGCGTGAACTGTTTACATTTTCCATAAAGTTCACCAGAAAGCCAAATATCTCTAACTGTTTGTGAGTAGTGTATAATGGCACCATAAGTGCACTATGGTAATTCTGTAGTCCGAAATAGTGACATTGGATTATGATTGCTACAACTGTACACACATTTTTAACAATACGAGTAAATGGAAGAAGTAAGTTGAGTCAATTCTACATATCTGAAGGTTTTCTATGTCTGCGCACCAAATGTAGCCCAGAAATTTGGTTGCAGCATCGTTATCGATTATGATTAGCCAAACAAATACCGAAAGTATTCTGTTGCTCCCTCTTTCTGAAATCTAAGGAAAAATAAAATAAAGACTGAAATGAAGAAAAGAAAAAAACTCTTCCCAACATTAATTGTTCATTTACGGTGTATGTTGGGTGAGCATGTACCATGTCTTAAGCGACAAACAATTTTATTTGCCGGTCTGCCAATTTCCTCTAAGTTTATGCTGCCTGAGTCTTAGACAGAAATAGTAAATTTGACCCGTTGTTCAAAATCCAGGTATTCCATCCAGGTATTCCTATAGAAAAATTTTTTTTAGTAGTTTATGTTTCCACAAATATTATCTAGTTTACTAGTATCAAGACATTTATTTACCACCAATCCCTTAGGAAAAACCAGTGCCAATAAATCCCTTGAAATTAATTTTTATTATAAACATATAAAACCAATTATGCAATAGAGTTTTCCAAACAGAGGATCCACTTATGGGGCACAATTAATCCACATTAATTAAAATGTATTCACATAATTAAACCCATTCAGCAACTATAAGTACATTATTAATCATTTATAACCCATGATCCATTTTAATATTATTTGTCTATTCAGACTAGAATATATAGGGTTAAACTATCAAAAAGGAACACATTTCCCTTTTAAAACACTGTTAATGCTGAAAATAGACTCATGTGTTGAAATTGTTACAATACCTGAGTAAGGTGACTTTAGTGCAATCAGTATTTCAGGCTACCTTCAATGAAGCTGTGGATAACTGTGTCCTCGTCCTGTCCCTACGCGTGTTTCCACCTTTCTTCTTCAGGGACCGTCCCCTAAAGGAATGACCCCTGAAGAAGAAAGGTGGAAACGCGCGTAGGGACAGGATGAGGACACAGTTATCTACAGCTTCATTGAAGGTAGCCTGAAATACTGATTGCACTAAAGTCACCTTACTCAGGTATTGTAACAACAGTGTTTTAAAAGGGAAATGTGTTCCTTATTGATAGTTTAACCCTATATATTCTAGTCTGAATAGACAAATGATATTAAAATGGATCATGGGTTATAAATGATTAAAAATGTACTTATAGTTGTTGAATGGGTTTAATTATGTGAATAAATTTTAATAAATGTGGATTAATTGTGCCCCATAAGTGGATCCTCTGTTTGGAAAACTCTATTGTATAATTGGTTTTATATGTTTATAATAAAAATTAACTTCATGGGATTTTTTTGCACTGTTTTTTCCTAAGGGATTAGTGGTAAATAAATGTTATTGGGTGCCTTCCTAATACCTTATCATGGTCAAAGAATAGAGAATTAGAATGTAGTATCAAGACATGTCTACCTGTCTCTGGGCTGTAATCCAAATAGGAAGTGATCCATTATCCCACCAGGAAGAGATGCCTTGTGTTGCAAGATAATTTTCCTTGTGCCAATTGGAGATATTAAAGAACATGTTGTGTATAACGCCATGGTTCTCAATGTATTTTCCTATAGTAAAGAATTAAAAAAAAAATATTGTCACCATTACTCTATTTGTTCTGTAATTATAACTTAATATGTTTTTCTTCTTTAAAGTGTGATTACAACTTTTACATTTAATGTCGTTTAACTACTTAAAGACAACCAATAGGCCTTATCTAAACTTATCTAAACTGATAAATTCCTCCCTCTGTGTGTACATGCTTTGAATGGCCCAAACTGGCTATACATGGCTGTACCTGGCTGCAATATGTATATGGCTGCAATATGTACATGGCTGCAATAGGGCAGCTGGCCTCTGATTTATGCTGCCGCTGGTTCAGGAAGCATTAATTAGAAGGCTGGTTCCCTTTAAGTTGGTTAATTCTGCAAAATTAAGAATTGGTACCACCTTTTGTATATTATAACAAGATTCTTCACTTTACATTAGTGTAAAGCATATTGTGTTAAATGAAAATGAATAGCTTTGTATGCTGCTGTATGGGCATTTATGATGAGTAAAGTCAAACTGTTTCATTAGTCTGTGATTGTCTTTTTTTTAAGTATAACCACTCAAGAAAATGTAAGGAGATGTACTTGTTGTCGCACCTCCCACCCATCTGGAGACACCAATCGTGTTATTGTATTGTAATTTATAATGTGTATAATGTCCTCTGTTCCTCCGTATTGTTAAAGTAATGTAATGTGAATATGATGTGTGTCAGTGTTGTATGTGTTTTGCATGACAATAGGGTTAGAAAAAGGTAACAGTTGGGACTAGCCCATAGTGGAAAGTCCTAGAATGCAGGGAAAGTGACTGTTTCCTGTGGGAAAATCAGATAAGGCCCAGCATATGATGAAGGCAGAACTAGGTAGCAAGATGCATGACATGAATATCCCTAGAATGAGGGGAGATAAAGGACAAAAGATATCATGATCCAAAGGACAGAGACAGAGAGGGGTGATCATGACACAGAGTGGTCCATTGGAGTCGGGTCAGTGTACTGATTGAAGGAACGAGTGACTGGGCGAAATAAATCCTTAAATAGGACCCTCAGCAGCAAGGCCCTAAGCAGTTTACAACTCTTAAAGGTAATGGGCCAGGATGGGACAATATGTGAGTTGAAGTAAGTACCCTGTTGGGAGCCCCCTAAGCCTCAGAGTTTGAAGCTAAAGTCCTGCCATACAGGCAATACTTTTCTGTTAAGCAGAATATGATGGAACCGCAGAAGGGAAAGAGTGACTTTCATGGATTGTACTGTGAAGTTGAGCTTGGTGGTGGTGAAACAAGCAGGACTTGTGTGGACAGGAGCAACCGAGACAGAACAAGTACAAAGACTGCTTATGGAGATACCCTGTATTAAAGGGAACCTGTCAGATTCCATATGCGTTCTGACTTACAAGCAGGGTGATGTGTGGCCTAGAAACCCCTTCCTACCCATTCCTGTGTTGTAGTATTGTGTAATCTGAATGTATAAAAAACGTCTTATTACATACATGTTCCCTTTGTAAATGATCAGAGGGTCTAGTTCCCTGGGCGTTTGCATGCTTTCCATGTCACACGTAGCGATGTGTGCTGCCTCGGGAACGACGAACAACCTGTGACTTCAACAATCAACGATTTTTTGAAAACGAACGACGTGTCAACGATGGACAATTTGGTGAGTATTTTCCATCGTTAACACTGGCTCGTTGGTGTCACACGCAACAACGCCGCTAACGATGCCGGATATGCGTCACAGACCCCCGTCACCCCGGCGATATATCGTTAGATACGTCATTGCGTGTAACGAGGCCTTTAGTCATTTTCCTTTATTCTGTGGATAAGGGCAGTTTTATTTTAACATTCTCCTCCTCAGATAAATTCTTTAATGCAGTATACAGCCCATTATAGATTCCAAAGAAATGGTTAAATAATAGTCACATGCAGTGCTTTGCCTCTAAAAGCTTCAGTAATTGGAATATTGTAGCAGCCATATATCATAGCGTCTTTTTAATTATTGTTGGCAACAATCTTATTTGTGACCTTTTAACATAACTTTCATTTTGAAAACTAAGCAATTTTTTCAGGAACAAGTGTATAACCTATTTGTGTACCAAGTACAACTAAAGGTTGTAAACCATGAAACTCCAGATCAAAATTAAGTTGTAAAAGAGACTTGTTTTATACAGGGGATTTATTTTTCATTATACGGTGGCTAAATGGTGGTTTTACATTAAAGATTATTTCAAAAGCTTTTTGATCTGATTTAGAACCAGACGTCACTCCGTTGGCAAATTTATTGCTGCAACATCCGTATCAGTTGCTAAAGGAACAATTATGGGTTCCTACTGGTACAGACACTGAGTTCACGATAATGTCCCCACAAAATTAAAATTCTTCCAACAGATACTGATACTGATAGGAAACTCTTCTTTTTTTATTTTTGTATATTTAAAACATATGTTTTTGATGTGTATTCAAGAAAAGGCAATTATAGCGTAGGTTTAAAAACAAGACAGTTAACTTTAAAGGGAACATGTCACCTACTCACCTGTGGGGCAGTCCGACCGGTCCAGCACGATGGGTGTCGCTGATTGCTGAAGCAGCGCATCCTCTATCCTTGCGATCGCTGTCCTCCTTCTTGCTTCATGTGGATAACAAGTCCTATGTCAACCACACTGTGTCCTCCATCGCGCTACTGCACACACACACAGAACTTCTCTCTGCCATGCTGAGAGCAGACTAAAGTACTGTAATGCGCAGGCGTGAGGAAAGGTCAAAGAATGCCAATGCATGCGCACATAAGCAAAGTGTGTGTGTGCAGGAGCACAAGGGAAGGCACTGTGTGGATGATGTAGGACGCGTCATCCATACAAAGCAAGAAGGAAGACGGCGATTGCAAGCATTGAGGAGGTGCCAGACCCGAGATCGTACCGGAACATATTGGATTATCCCGCAGGTAAGTAGATGTCAGGTTCCCTTTAAGTTCTTATTCACACATGTCAAGCCGTTCCCCTTGCATCGTGTGGATGATGCATCCTACATCATCCATACGATGCAAAAGGAGGACGGCGATCACAAGGATAGTGTAGACACCGGACTTCAGACCGTCAACTCCCATCAGAATGAAACGAATGGGACCACCCCACAGGTGACTAGGTTACAGGTTCCCTTTAAGGTCTTATTCACACATGTCAAGACAAAATCAGGTATTGTGAAAAAGAGAAAATAAACAGTTTCACACATTGGTTTTGGTAGATTCCCACCTGACTGAGTCCTAATTGATCAGAATGCTCCCTGCTCAATTCACTAGGGGGTAGTTACTGTCAGTATGTAATTCCTGACTACTCACTCTCACATAGTAATTTACAGATATCCCTTGCTTTATGTTGCCTTATAAATTAGCCTTTCCTAGGATGTGTGATGTGAGTTTACCAGCTTTGAAAACCCCCCAACATAATTTGGTCATACTTTGTCATGAGATGTCTCTACTATTTGTGTCTATGAGTGGCTACTTGATGGTTATGATGGGAACTGTCAAGAGTTTTGCTACCATGTTGCAAAATTATATAGCATTGTAATCTATGAAATAATGATACTGGTAATGTTATGTTCATTGATATTAATCAGTGTTAATTTTCCAAATAAATATCATTCATATTATTTTTCGGCTAAGCATCTTTCTCAGAATTATTTTTCAGAAAACTATTAATATTATATATTCTATTTGGAAAATGTAAAAGATAAAATAAAATCCTAAATTTGGAGTAAAATGTAGTACTAATGTTATTTTCAGTGTAGACAATCCTATTTTTAGGCAACTCACCAGTTAGTAGAGTAAAATGACAGGGACTTGTAAGAGTTAAAAATGCCGGAGTCATGTATATGGCTTTTACTCCATCATTGTTCATGATATCCATATTGGGGGTATCAACATCTTGGTCATAGTCCCAACGGAATCCATCAAAGGAGATTAGTAAAAGCTTATGGGGGGCCTTCTTTCTTGGTTGTAACGGGATCGATGAACCCAGTGCCAGAACAGTTAAGATCACTGTACATAGAGTCAACATCTTCATGAAAGCCGAGAAAGACTGATCAAGGAGGTAAGTTACAACAATCTTCCTACATTTATAATGTCGGAGAACAAAGTTTGTCCAGATATCTTATCTAAGAAAATCTTTACAATGAACAGGGATCAATAACAAGCTAGCCTCTACAGTTCACAGGTTCCCCTTATCAAATTACTACTAACAAAGAGCATTACAGAAGAAAGTTATCGATATGTTTTTACACTTTTATATGGATATAATTAAAATAATAAATATGTCATCCCTTTCTGTATTAAAATCATAGATTGGAATAATAATAAAAAATTATTATTGTTTCAAAGGCTCGGCAGTTGTATATTTGTTTTTGGTGTTACTGTAGAGTAGCTCCCAGTTCTAGGGTCTTCTGATTCCCTGGTTTTCTGGGGAGCAGACACTCTTCTTTGAGCGTTCTCATCAATAGCAAAGCTGTAGCATTAGTAAAACTAAAGCTTTTTAGTTCTACTGTAAGGCTATGTTCACACAGGGCATTTTTGGTCAGGTTTTGCAGCATTTTTAGTTGTGGATTTGGCTTGGTTTTTGCAAATCCATGCTAATAAATCGCTGCTTTTACAGTGCCAGTGTGCTGCCCCAGCAGCAGTCGAACTGCTCGGACCCAGGGGCTTGCGGCCACTCCGAATATAAGGGGATATTTACAGGGGATAAATGTTCGTGATGCCACCTGCGGGTTGCGGTAAAGGTGAGTACCGCCGCTGCCGATGGGAGTACCGGGGCAGATGGTGTGGGGCAGCCAGGTGTCAGTCCCTCCTCAGGTAGGGAAGGCCCCGGACAGTGGGGATTTGGAGAACGGGTAGCTTTCTTGGCCTTGGGAAGCAGGGTGCAGGGGTCAGATTACTCACTGCGGTAGTCGTGGTGGTGGATCAGGTGGATTAAGCAGACACTCACACAGATGGTAAACCATAGTCTCTAGGCACTGCAGTCTCTACGGGGGGAGCCCATCCAGGTCCCACTCCCACCAATGTCACTTGGTAAGTCCGGAGCCATGCCTCCGTGCACAAATTGATTTACTCTTGTGGCCCCTTGGCTTGAAGCTTTTGGGCCCCCACTACCCGTGTGTATGGCAGCTGTGCTCTTGGTGGCTGGCACTTGGGATTTCAGTGGGTTGTGTATTTTGGAGAACCCTATCCCCCACGGTGTGCTGTCGCCTCCAATCTCTCAGCTCTTGGGGACAGTGCATACAGAGACTATTCTCCACAGGCTAATTATCAGGTTGCTTGAAGCTACTCCCTGATCTATGGTCCTGTACCCTGCCGTGCTCGGTATCGGTAAGGTGGCTGGGCTTTCTGGTGCTAACAGTCCTCTCCTAGACTGTGTCTGTTACACTCCTCTTCAGTGTTCCTAATACCGGTCCCCGACTCCAGTGGTCCCGGACCATAGTCTGCGACCCAACCAGTCGCCTCCCTGGGAGCTCCAACTCCCTTGTTCCTCACTCTCTGAGGGCTACACTCCAAACTCCCTCTCCTTTTGAGAGCTGACTCCAAACTGACTTTCTCCCTCAAACCAGTCTGCCTGACCCCTAGGTGGGTGGCCGTGCTCCAACTTGACCAACCCTCTGGTGTGTCTGTCCAGCCCTGGTGTGAGGTGTGTTTGGGATTTGTAGTGCGGATGTCAGTGACACTGTTGATGGGAACCTGGAACCACGGGGGGTAGGCCCTGCACCCTGGTGTACAGGATGCAGTTCCCTGTAGCACCCCGATGTATTCAGGGGTGCTACACCAGCAAAGTCTATGAGATTTCTGAAATCTCATGCACACACACACAAACACATCCGGATTTTTTCCTGACTTTTGACAAATACCTTCATTATGGGCTTGGTTTTTAAAGAACGCACATGTCAATTCATGCAGCATTATTGCAGAGTTATTGCAGCGTTATTGCACTCACAGAGAGCAATGAGGAAGTGCTACTACCACTGTAAAACCTGACCCATAAAGTATCCATCCGGTTTTCATCAGGTTTTGGTGGCCTGATGAAAAGTAGGATGTGACCTCACATGACAGCGCGACACAGAACTCGTAATCGGCTGACACTGGAGTCAGCTGATCGTGAGTCAGCTGAACTCCTTACCTCACAGCCCGCGCACACTGCGATCGATGCAGGTTAACAGCAGTCACTGCCCGCTGCGTATCACGTGTGACCGTGTGTGGGCTGTGAGGTCAGGAGTTCAGCTGAGTTCAGATCAGCTGACTCCAATGCCAGCCAGTTACTTGTTCTGTGTCCCCCTGCATCCATCGCAGCATGTGCAGGCTGTGGAGTTCAGCTAAGCTTGGTGGACACTGGAGTCAGCTGATCTGAACTCATCTGAACTCCTGACCTCACAGCCCGCATACGCTGCGATGGATGCAGGGGGACATAGAACAAGTAATCGGCCAGCACTGGAGTCAGCTGATCTGATTACTTGTTCTGCTGGCTGTGAGGTCAGGAGTTCAGATCAGCTGACTCCAGTGTCGGTCGATTACTTGTTCTTTGTCCCCCTGCATCAATCGCAGCATGTGCAGGCTGTGGAGTTACAGGCTGTGGAGTTCAGCTGAATTCGGCCGGCACTGGAGTTAGCTGATCTGAACTCAGCTGAACTCCTGACTTCTCAGCCAGCAGAACATGTAATCAGATCAGCTGACTCCAGTACTGGCCGATTACTTGTTCTGTGTCCCGCTGCATCCATAGCAGTGGCCATAAAAAACCACACCAAATCACCATAAAAAATGCACCAAAAATGCCATAAAGAACGCACCAAAACCACATCAAAACCAGAAGACTGTCAGAAGAATTTCTGCAACAAGATCAGGTTTTGGTCAGGAAGAAAAAAGCTTCAAAAATTGCCTTGTGTGAACATAGCCTTTCACATTCAGCTATCACTATATTTACATATATAGATCACAGATAACAGTGCATTTGAACAAGCACATGGCTCAGGAAAGTGGGAGCCTTGATTAGGAGAATTGCTCTGGAAGCATCGGATGATGGGAAGTGATGATTTTTCAAGATTTGTAACAGTAGCTTACCAGTAGCTGAGAGGGGGAAGGAGGAGGGAGGTGAATAGCTAAATGCTGTATAAAATTCAAAGGGCTGGAAAGAGGTGGCTGGGATGTTAGGAGTTAACATCTATATAAATGCAGCTGACCAAAGCGGAAATACAATTCAAAAATTATCACAGAAAAACAGAATCCATATTTACCAACACAATGTCAAGCTATACACTATGTAAGATGAAAGCTCTTACAGCAGGAGAATGACAGCAAATAGAAAACAGAAGTCAATTGCAAACTTGCTTATTTTTATGCAGTCTAAATAACTGCAATTTAATAACATGAGAAAGCCTCTTTAAGTGATATTGCAGTTGAGAAATATAATTATGTATTTAAATCTGATTTATTCTTTAAATTTTTCAAAATATGAACTTTTGTAATTTATCGAAACAGAGAAATATGGTATAAGTTTGTAGTTTGAAAAAAAATCACTGAAAAAAGGAAGCCGTACTTACAAACACCAAGCAATAATGCTGATGCACTACAGGATGCAGCAAGTCCCCATGATAAAGGATGTGGCAGCATAGGTGCAAAATACTAATGAAGCAACCACTCTACCACCTACCATTCATGAGGGGATGGTTGCCTAATATTATAAATGCACACAGATAAAGCTTGCTTAGGGTGCTATTCACACAGATACATATAGTACGTAGTGTCTGGCTCACAGACTATTAGTCAAGCCTAGAGATGAGCAAACCTCTCAAGGTTTGGTTTGCCAAGCTCAATTGAAAAGGTGGTACGTTTGTCGAACCTTTATCGTACTGAACTTAAAACTTTCCGAACCCCATTGAATTCAATGGGAGACCAAACGTAAGGCAGAGAAAACACATTAAGGGGGTTGAAAAGCTTCCAAAACAGCAAAAATACATTTTACAGTGCAGTACCACTGTTTTGGCATAACCATTAGTGTCCGAGATTATTGACATAAGAAATATAGAGGTGGATGAGAGACAGGTGTATGGCTGGTGCTCCCACACCCCTGTCAGTACAGACAAGACACAACTTGGAGACCTATATTGTAGTATCAACATTTCAAATCCTCTCTGGAAGACAGCAGTACAGTAGCATCAATTTCCCCCCTCCCCATAGGGCATTAAAAGAGCAGGAAGATAAGGTTTTTACGTATTGTAAAATGGATGGAATCATTCAAAGTTACAACTGGTCCTGCATAAGGTAAACCACAATATGGCTATGTTGAGGGAACAATAAACAGATAATGACTCTTGGATGAAGGGAAGAGAAAAATATAAAAAAAAATTGATTTCTTACGCAAGGGGTTTAGATGAATTGGTAGATGGACATTTAACTCCTTCACCATGGGATTATAAATGCTACCCAAAGATAAAGAAACCATTACGGAACAGAGTGCAAGCTTCAGTGAAATAAAATCATTAGCGGAAGATGTTGCATTTTTCCATCTGCCGCTCATGACATCAGCAGATATAAACTTATCTTGTCTGGCCTTGTAGGTGTTCATGACTGTATAGTTCTTGTTTACATTCTAGAAGTTATCTCCAGTGTACTGTCCTGCCTTTTATTTCATATTCCAATTGGATTACAATTGATTTACAAGGAACAATAAATACAAGAGATAACAAAGACCTGACAGAAGGAGTCTGCATATACCCATTATCTCTTGTTACTTTGTGTGCAAACCTTGATCTTCATAAGTAGTTGTATAGTGGCTCAGGGTGGTTGTCATGGGCAAGGAACTGACTCTGTACACACTACATGGAAAACACAGTTCTGGCTGGATGTGTGGACTTGTGTTGTGTGGGCTGTGAACCCAGGCAGGCTGCATAAAGCCACAGACATTGGCCGGCCAGGACTCGATGACGTTAGTTTCAAACAACAGTTCTTTACACAACGGGTTAATTCTCGGCAATAACTTTACACTTCAGATAGCGGGCATATATCTTTCAGCACATTACGGTTTTACAAAGAACATACAGACACAGTCTCAGTTCCCATTGGGTTGCTTCAGATCTTACTGGTACTTTGAGTTCCAGCACATACAGCTCAGCCTTAGGCTATGTGCGCACGTTGCGTAAAAACATGCAGTTACGCTGCGCTTTGTAGCGCAGCGTAACTGCATGCGTCCTGCGGCCCCTGCACAGTCTATGGAGATTGTGCAGGGGCCGTGCGCACGTGGCGTCTAAGAGCGCAGCGCTTCGGCTACTGCCGAAGCGCTGCGCAAAAAGAAGTGACATGTCACTTCTTTCCTGCGCTTTGCCGGCAGCTCCTGCTCTGTCTATGGCAGGAGCTGCAGGCAGAGCGCATGGAATCGGCGCTCACTACGGACATTTCTGCAGCGATCTAAAGCGCACATGTGCTCTTCAGATCGCTGCAGAAATTTCTGCAGGGCTTGTACGCAACGTGCGCACATAGCCTTACAGTACAACTTGTGACAATTAAATTCCCTTGCAGTGGCTCCACGTCTAGTCTCCTTACAGGTGAGGAGGATCAGGGGTCCCATCACCATGGTCAGAGTAGAGCCTTTCACTTTCAGATGCTCAGGGAGAATTCACTTGACTAAAGTCACACGCCAGTTAGGATAAATCCATTACTTTGATGGCTAATGGGCTTTGCCACTAGAGTCCTGTTCACCAGCTCCTATTTTCTAGGGCCACTTTATTAGAGGATCGGTCTCTCGCCTTAACGCTATTCACACTCCATGTCTCAGTCAACTCTCAAAATCTCGTCTCTAGTCTCTTTTCTTTCCTTCGCTACCACCAACCACCCACTTTATGTGACCTTCAACGACCAAAAGACTATCTGTCTGTAAGGGGTACTTCACACACAGCGAGATCGCTACTGAGATCGCTGCTGAATCACGTTTTTTGTGACCTCATTAGCGATCTCGCTGCATGTGACACTGAACAGCGATCTGGCCCCTGCTGTGAGATCGCTGCTCGTTACACACAGTGCTGGTTCGTTTTTTTATTGTTGCTCTCCCGCTGATAAGCACACATCGCTGTGTGTGACAGCAAGAGAGCAACAATCCTGAATGTGAAGGGAGCAGGAGCCGGCGTCTAACAGCCTGCAGTAAGCTGTAACCAAAGTAAACATCGGGTAACCAAGGTGGTTACCCGATATTTACCTTCGTTACCAGCCTCCGCAGATCTGACGCTGCCAGTGCCGGCTCCTGCTCCCTGCACACGCTAAGTTAAGCGGTGTGAGCTGGTAACTAAGGTAAACATCGGGTAACCATACCCGATGTTTACCTTAGTTACCAGTGTCCGCAGCTTCCAGACGCCGGCTCCGTGCAAGCGCAGCGTCGCTTGCACGTCGCTGCTGGCTGGGGGTTGGTCACTGGTCGCTGGTGAGATCTGCCTGTTTGACAGCTCACCAGCGACCATGTAGCGATGCAGCAGCGATCCTGACCAGTTCAGATCGCTGGTCGGATCGCTGCTGCATCGCTAAAGTGTGAAGGTACCCTTACTGTCACTTACTAGATCTTCACTTCCCAATCTGAATTGACTCATCTAGAATTAACTTAACCATCTCTTACCTTGTCAACTAACACCTCCCATTGTGGGCTAATCTCAACACTTAGGGGTGCTTCACACACAGCGAGATCGCTGCTGAGATCCCTGCTGAGTCATGGTTTTTGTGACGTAGCAGTGACCTCATTAGCGATCTCGCTGTGTGTGACACTGAGCAGCGATCTGGCCCCCGCTGTGAGATCGCTGCTCGTTACACACAGTGCTGGTTCGTTTTTTTATTGTTGCTCTCCCGCTGATAAGCACACATCGCTGTGTGTGACAGCGAGAGAGCAACAATCCTGAATGTGCAGGGAGCAGGAGCCGGCGTCTGACAGCCTGCGGTAAGCTGTAACCAAGGTAAACATCGGGTAACAAAGGTGGTTACCCAATATTTTCCTTCGTTACCAGCATCTGCAGCTCTCACGCTGCCAGTGCCGGCTCCCTGCTCCCTGCACACAAGCCGGCAGTACACATCGGGTAAATAAGCAAAGGTTTGCTTATTAACCCGATGTGTGCTGTGGCTACGAGTGCAGGGAGCCAGTGCTAAGCGGTGTGCACTGGTAACTAAGGTAAACATCGGGTAACCATACCCGATGTTTACCTTAGTTACCAGTGTCCACAGCTTCCAGACGCCGGCTCCGTGCAAGCGCAGCGTCGCTTGCACATCGCTGCTGGCTGGGGGCTGGTCACTGGTCGCTGGTGAGATCTGCCTGTTTGACAGCTCACCAGCGACCATGTAGCGATGCAGCAGCGATCCTGACTAGGTCAGATCGCTGGTGGGATCGCTGCTGCATTGCTAAAGTGTGACGGTACCCTTACTGTATCTGTTGCTGACTGTGGTCTGGTAACTTCCAACACAAGTTCTATTCCATACTTCACTTTAACATTACTACTTATATTGTGCTGCCCCCGTGTCAGCAGCCGAGCTGCTCAGATCCGGTTTCTCAGTGGCTCAAGGGTCTCCGGACCCAGGGGTTGTGCGGCCACTCAAATGATGGGGGTATTTACAAGGGATATTAAAGAGTTCATGATGCCACCCGTGGTGTACAGTAATTTGGGAAGTACCGCCGCTGCCGCAGGGAGTACCCGGGGTGATGAAGTTGGGCAGCAAGGTGTTGTAACCCTCCACGGGTAGAGGGGAGAAGCCCTGGGACTCAGTGTTTGGGAAAATGCCGTGGGGCACTGGGGGTCACTCTAGTACTCACTCAGTCCATTAAGCAGACACCGACAAATGGTAAAACATGTCTCTGGACACTACTGCCGCTGAGGGGATCTAGTTCCGGTACCGCCCCCAATGGTGTTGCCTGGTGATCTGTGACCTGCCTCCTGGCACTAAAGATGGTGTCACACACAGCGACAACGACAACGACGTCGCTGCTACGTCACCATTTTCTATGACGTTGCAGCGACGTCCCGTCGCTGTCGCTGTGTGTGACATCCAGCAACGAGCTGGCCCCTGCTGTGAGGTCGTTGCTCGTTGCTGAATGTCCTGCTTCATTTTTTCGTCGTCGCTCTCCCACTGTGAAGCACACATCGCTGTGTGTGACAGCGAGAGAGCGACGAAATGAAGCGAGCAGGGAGCAGGAGCCGGCGTCTGGCAGCTGCGGAAAGCTGTAACCACTGTAAACATCGGGTAACCAGGGGAAGACCTTTCCCTGGTTACCCGATATTTACCTTCGTTACCAGCCTCCGCCGCTCTTGCTGCTAGTGTCGGCTCCTGCTCTGTGCACATGTAGCTGCAGTACGCATCGGGTAATTAACCCTATGTGTACTGTAGCTAGGAGAGCAAGGAGCCAGCGCTAAGCAGTGTGCGCGGCGCCCTGCTCTCTGCACATGTAGGGACGTTATGATCGCTGCTGCGTCGCTGTGTTTGACATCTAAGCAGCGATCATAACAGCGACTTACAAGGTCGCTGTTACGTCACAGAAAATGGTGACGTAACAGCGATGTCGTTGTCGCTGTCACTATGTGTGAACCCAGCTTAAGTTTACTTCTCTGGTGGTCCCTGTAGTGTGAAACTTGCCTGGTCCCGCTCCCCACTATGGCTAAGTGTGGGAGTTTGCTTTCTGGGCTCACGCTTGGGATTTTCTGGACCGTTTTGAATAGAAAGTCCTATCCCTCTCGTTGCGCTAGTGCCCCGATTTTGGAGCGGTTGCGAACGAATCTTGAAGGCTCCGTTCTCCTCGGGTAAATTATCAGGTTGCCTGAAGCTACTTTCCGACCTAGGGTCCACGTACCCCGTCGTGCCTCGGATCGGTGATGGTGCAAGGCCGCTGGCTGTCCTCCTCGACAGATCCGTGCCCTTTACCACGATCTCCTGCAACCAGGTGTCCAACTCCTCTTGGCCCAGACCACCATCTGCAACCTTGACAGTTTTTCAGGAGCCATGCTCCTGACCTCCTCTCACTTCCACTACTCAGTCTACTCTCCCTTTGACACTTCTCACCTCCCCTCCCCAACCCCCCAGGTGGGCGACTCTATTCCACTCAAGCCGTCCACTGTTGTGTTTGGTGGGTGTCGTGCAGGATGTATCTAGGATTTGATTAGCTGATGGAGGCAACACCATATGGTTAGGGACCCAAAACCAAGAAGGAGGTGGATACTGCACGGGAGGGCAGATTGTGCAATACCCTGTGACGACCCAATAGTCCAGGGGCGTCACAATAACACTGCTATTCATTATATATCACCCTTTTTATAACAGGAACACATTAAACAGGCAAACATCACAATACATTGCAATTCTTGTTACATATTATATACAAAAGAGATTTTTCACAATACACTAAACAACAATACAATGATGTGATTGGTGTCTTTAAGGATAGGAACGTGACAGCAATAGTCCACCACTCTGATATAGTTACTGTTGAGTTGAGTTTAACCCCTTTACCACCTGGCGATTTTCCACTTTTCTTTTTAGTCTTTTCCCTCTATTTCTTCCAAGAGCCATAATTTTCTTTTATTTTTGCATCAATATAGAAATATATGGACTTGTTTCTGCGTGGCGAGTTAGAATTTTGAATGACACCATTCATTCTTCCACATATTGTGATAGAGTTCCAAGTGCAGAGAAATAACAAAAAAAATGCAATTCCACAGTGGGTTTTTTCATTTACCTTGTTAAATACATGGTAAAACTGACCTGGCAGTATGATTCCACAGGTTAGGATGAGTTCATAGATGCCCAATATGTATAGTTTTTTGTATTTAGGTGGTGAAAAAAAATATGAAACGTGAAAAAAAGAATTGAGCTTTTGCCGCCATTTTCCTAGACCTGTAACATTTTCATTTTTTGGGATTAGGGGCTGTGTGAAGGCTTATTTTTTGCACCCTACACTGTCATTTTAAATTATACCATATTGGTGTACATGCAATGTTTTGATCGTCTCTTATTGCCTTTTATTGCAAGGTTGGATTGACCAAAAAACGTAATTCTGATGTTTTGATTTTTTCCTCTTTACACAGCTTATCAATCAGATTGATTTATTTTATATTTTGATAGATTGGGGATTTCTGAACATAACAATATTAAATATGTGTATTTTTTTGTTTTATTTTCAGTGGGGTAAAAGGAGGGATTTGAACTTTAGTGTTTTTTTTATTTTATTTTTTTAAATGTTTTATTGTTTTTAGTAGTCCCTTTAGGGGACTTGAAGCTGTGATACTCCGATTGCTTGTGCTGTACAGAGCGATGCTTCATCTTTGATCCTACACCATATTTGACTGTAGGTACTGTCTTTTCTTTTTAGGCCTCATTTCATTTTCAATAAACAGTAGAATGATTTGCTTTACCAAAAAGCTCTATCTTGGTCTCATCTGTTTACTAGACACTTTCCTAAAATAATTTTGCCTTACATATATTTTGGCAAACTGAAGTCTAGCTTTTTTATGTCTCTGTCTCAGCAGTGGGATCCTTCTGGGTCTGCTACCATAGTGATTCCTTTCATTCACATGTCGACGGGTAGTTCACACTGACATTTATGCACCCTGAAACTGCAGGACGGCTTGAATTTCTATGGAACGTTATTGGGGCTGCTTATCTACGAATCCAGACTATCCTGCATTGCAACCTTTCAACAATTTTTCTCTGCCATCCCCATCCAGAGGGATTAGCTACCGTGTCATGGCTTGTAAACTTTTTGATTACGGTATGTTGCGCACCATGGACAAAGGAACATCAAGCTCTCTGGAGATGGGCTTATAACCTTGAGATTGTTGCTATTTCTCAACAATTTTTGTTCTCAAGTCCTCAAACAGTTCTCTTCTCTTTATGTTCTCTATGCTTCTCCTCTGGTTATCTTATTTCAGGTGTGATTTTCATATTTCCCACACTTCTTACTTGCCATAGGTGAGTTTGACTGAACATCACATGCTTGAAACAAGGTTTTTACCCATAATTCTGGAAAGGGGACAAGAATTTTGTCCTGCCCATATTCAGGGTTTTGTCCAATTTGCCTTTTTTTTTCCTATGGTTTTTTTTTTATATATTGTATATATTATATTTTATATATTGTATATTTATATATGTATATTTATGTGTGTGATTGACAAGACATGTATAATTGCAATAATACTTCATCTTCTGGAACAATTTTAAGGGTGCCAACATTTTCGACCATGACTGTACATAAAGGACCTCTCCTTCTATTTACAATTCAGTACAAAGAATTTAGTATAGACAATTCTGCCACAAGCGTATTGGAAATAATTCAACCAGGGTCATGGACTCTCAATGTTTCAAGAGGGGACACTCAAAAAAAATCTTTTAACAAACCTACTTGAAATATACCTGTACAAAGAAAGACTGCTTAAACATTTTCTAACCCCCCATGATTACCAACATACAATATAACATGCTAAAAATCATCACATAGATATCTGGTAAATAAACTCTGGCAAATTTTAGAAGAAGATTATTCCCCTAAATCCAATAATGAGCTGTATAAACATTGTTTTCAGATATTTTTTTCAAATTTTTGTGGTTACAAGCAAAACCTAATGCTTCATATTCTTCTTCACGGTCCGTATATCAGTGTTTTTTCAGAGTATACAGCAAAGGTCACTGTTATCTAATGATTCTCTGATTATCTCAAGATAAAATATAATAAGCAAACAATATTTTATTAATGGATAACTAACTAAATAAAGATTTAAGGATATTCAAGACTATTGGGATGTGTTATATCACTTACATTCTTAGGTTTATCTCTAACTCATCATACTTGTTCCTAGCAGACTTCGAAAGTGCCTTCTTATAAGAAAGCTGAATTGTGAAATATTGATAATCGAGGCCAAATTGTGTAATGATAATGATAATCAAGGCTGCCATCAGTACAGAGTGTAATGCAATCAGAGGACATGACAAGTTGTTAAAGCATGAGCCTTTTTCCAAATGATAAATATTTCACAAGCACCATAGACCATTGACACAATAATGGTGTATGGAGATGCTTATCAGACTTGATGGAAGTTTCCTGTCTGTAGAAAATCAACTTGCAGCTATGAGCAGAAGTTGCGAAATCAACGTTCTACTGTGTCTTTAAACATTTAAACCAAGTCTCTATGGCCCTCTTGTTTCACATCATCATCACTGGACTCACTGGACTCAAGCTTTATTAAAGAAGCACTCCTATAGAAAATGTTATCCTCTTAATATATTGCAGTCATCATATTATATAGCACTGTGTACTTACAATTGATCATTTTGCCTTTCTAGTCAGTTAATTCACTTTTTCATTAGTTCTAGAACATCTCTGCAGGGACAGGAGTGAAGTGCTGCAGTGAGCATGCACGGGGAAGGGCCAAAGAGTACATACATGACACTTTTCTCTGCCCTCGGCAGGGTGGAGTGGGGTGTTCTAGTGTATGTGTGACTAGAAGGGTATAGAAGCACCCACATATGTGCATTGCAATGCTTTGCTCTGCCATCAGTGGGGTGGAGAGGATGTGCCTGCATGGGAGCGCATTAGGGAACACTGTGTGGATGGAGTGAGAAGAAAGGTGGAAGAGGGAGAGGCACCTGATATAGATCAGTGGTTCCCGCCGGACCAGACCGCCCCATAGGTGTGTGTGGTGAAGGCTGTTTTTTGCATTGTGCAGATCGGATTGTGTGCAGCATTCTTTTTTTTTTAAAAAAAAGGCATGCGGTCTCCCCAATTTTGATACCCAGCCAAGATAAAGCCTAACAGTTGGGTGATGTTATTCTCAGCCTGGGGAGTCCTATGCTTATTGGGCCCTTCCAGCCTAAAAATAGTTTGCAGCTATATTAGATGCGACAATCCCAGAACTTTGCCTAACTCTTCCTATTTGCCCTGTTGTGGTGGCAATAGGAGTAATGAGGGGTTAATGCCAGCTCACAGCTGTCACTAAGCCCTAGATTAGTAATGGGGAGGGTCTATATATATCATTATATATATCTTATCTTTTAAATATATATATATATATGTATATATATATATACAGTACAGACTAAACGTTTGGACACACCTTCTCATCTCTAGAACAACTATTAAGAAGAGACTTTGTGCAGCAGGCCTTCATGGTAAAATAGCTGCTAGGAAACTACTGCTATGGACAGGCAACAAGCAGAAGAGACCTTTTTGGGCTAAAGAACACAAGGAATGGACATTAGACCAGTGGACATCTGTGCTTTTGGTCTGATGAGTCCAAATTTGAGATCTTTGGATCCAACCACCGTGTCTTTGTAGAAGAGGTGAACGGATAGACTCTACATGCCTGGTTTCCACCGTGAAGCATGGAGGAGGAGGTGTGATGATGTGGGGGTGCTTTGCTGGTGACACTGTTGGGAATTTATTCAAAATTGAAGGCATACAGAACCAGAATGCCTACCACAGCATCTTGCAGCGGCATGCTATTCCATCCAGTTTGCGTTTAGTTGGACCAAGATTTATTTTTCAACAGGATAATGAGCCCAAACAAACCTCCAGGCTGTGTAAGTGCTATTTGACTAAGAAGGAGAGTGATGGGATGCTACGCCAGATGACCTGGTCTCCACAGTCACCAGACCTGAACCCAATCGAGATGGTTTGGGGTGAGCTGGACCGCAGAGTGAAGGAAAAAGGGCCAACAAGTGCTAGGCATCTCTGGGAACTCCTTCAAGACTGTTGTAAAACCATTTCCGGTGACTACCTCTTGAAGCTCATCAAGAAAATGCCAAGAGTGTGCAAAGCAGTAATCAAAGCAAAAGGTGGCTACTTTGAAGAACCTAGAATATAAGACATATTTTCAGTTGTTTCACACTTTAATTATTTCATTCCACATGTGTTAATTCATAGTTTTGATGCCTTCAATGTGGTTCAAGGTTCAAGCATTACCTCGCGGCGGCGAAGTTTACTGCCTACACGGACAACAATCCGTTGACCCATCTGGATACAGCTAAGCTGGGCGCCCTAGAGTAGCGGTGGATGGCTCTACTGTCCAATTACAATTTCACCATATCAAGTACAGGGCTGGTCGCAAGAATACCATCGCGGATGCGCTGTCTCGGATGCCGCACCTACCTGATGAATGGGGTGGAGGACGATGACCTTGAGCAAATTGAGCTACCTGCGTTCCATCGCCCATGGGATTAGAAGCCCTGCGTTAACCAACAGCAGGTGAACCTTGATCTGCTGCCCAGCCAAGGGTGGCAAGAAGCCCTTGACTGATAACCTGCAGTTCAACTGGTCAAAACTATGATCGCACAGGGCTCTTCCAGGATGGACCCCGCAGCCCCCTCAGAAGCTCAGCAGCTGTGGAAGGAGAGAAACCGGCTGTACTTACATCAAGGGAAGCTGTATAGGGAGCTGATCAACCCGAAAACCCATCAGATGGTTCACTAGCTGGTGGTCCCCCAGGCCAGCGTGCCCAAGGTCCTGCAGGCCTACCATGATGGCGCAGGGCACATCGGTTGGAAAAAGCTGGAAATGTTGCTGAGGGAGCGGTTTTACTGGAGTGGGATGCGGGAGTCTGTGGAGGCCTGGTGTCGAGAATGTGGCCCCTGTACACTGAGAAGGCGGGACGAGGCCAGCCAGAAGGCCACTCTGCAGCCGATCATCACTCACCAGCCATTGGAGTTGGTCGCCTTGGACCACGTCAAGGTCACGCCCAGCCGAAGCGGGTATACCTATGCCCTGACCATTCTGGACCACTACTCAAGGTTCATGGTGGTTGTCACCGTTAAGGACTTGACGGGCCGTACCGCAGCCAGAGCCCTCCAGGCCTACTTTTTCCGACCGCATGGCTACACGGAAAAGGTGCTCACGGACCAGGGCCCGGCCTTTGAAGCAGAGGTGTTCCAGGAGTTTTGCCACTTGTACGGGTGCAAGAAGATCCGGACCACACCATAACATGCCCAAACTAATGGGATGTGTGAGAAGATGAACCACCTGGTCCTGAACCTCCTCAAGACACTACCGTTGGAGGAAAGGAACCTATGGCCGGAGAAGCTGCCTGACCTGGTGGACATGTACAATAGCATCCCCTGCAGTTCCACCAAGTGCACGCCTGCGTACCTGATGAGAGCCCGACTGGGACGGCTGCAAGTGGATCTAGAAATGGACATAGAAGCGCCCGAAGCCATTCCCTCCACTAACAACTGGGATGACGCAGTACCGACGGATCCAGGAGTATGTGGAGAGGAATCTGCGCCAGAGCCGAGAAAAGCAGGCACAGCGCTTCAACAAGCGGGCTCCGGCTGCCCCCTTTGAACCCGGGGATGTGGTGCTGAAACATAAGAGAAGGACGCATAAGCTCAACGACCAGTGGGAAAGGACCCCATACGTCATACAGCCTACTGAATGGGAAAACGAGAAGAATTATTTGATCAGTCGCGACCAGGGGAAGACCACAGCTACTGTTTCCAGGGACCACCTGAAGAGATGCCCGGATCCCTTGAGACTGGTAGATGAGGCTCCGGTTCCCGTGCCGAGCGGGGAACAGAAGAAAGAGGCGATTCATACCGTGATGGGTGACTTCCCGGCAGACTGGCCTATGCAGAATGGCGCAGTAATTGTTCCCGTAATAATGTTCCCACAACCCGTGGAAGAAATAGAGACGGAGACGCCCGCTAGCGAGCCACCTGAACAAGCACCCAGGGATGCACCTATACTACGCCCTCGTAGGTCTCTACCAGCTATACCTGATATACGGGAAGAGGGACCGGTCGTTCCCTCTGTGCAATTGCCTCCCCCTCACAGCACTGGGCCCAGGAGGTCCACACGCCCCAACCTAGGTAGGCCCCCGCTTAGGTACAGGGAGACTGCCATCTAGGGGTACCACATGTTGATTGTGTAAATAGCTGAATGAGTGAGCACTAATCATCCGAGACTTTCACCTGATTGACATGAAGGTTAAAGGCAGCGGATCCCGGCTGCCAAGTTGAACACAGTCCCCGTTAGGACCATACTGCCCATCCCCGTTGGGACTTTGCTTTGCCCCGTTTTTGAAAAAAAGAGACAAGGCCGAGAATTTGCAGGCCACCCAAAAACTGGGTTTGTAAATAATCCCTTGACCGGCCTGTCCCGTTTCACAACCTCCGGAGAGGCAGACTGGATGAGGAGGAGCAGGAGGGCCTGCGGGAAAGTGATGGCCGAGGCCCTGTCACCACTGCAACTGGTGGCGATCCTCTGGGTCAGGGGTCCCCTGGACGTGGGGCCCCTGAGAGACAAACAGGTGTGGAATCCTGTACCCGTCCCGTAAAGCAAACCTAGGCCCATTCCTGGACTGGGGAAAAGGGGTGGTGCCCATTTCTTAGGGGCAGCATCAAGGCTAGGTTTGTTTGGGTGGGCAAACAGAAGGACCCGGTCCCGGTCCCATATTAATAAAAATGTTATATTTTTGCAACGTTTAAGAGTGTGCCTCCCGTAAGGGAAGATTTAAAAATATCCTTGAAGTTTGTACAAAAATTATTATATTTGTAAATATGTTTTAATCTTTTCCAGTTACAAAGCAACAAAATAAACCGATAGTGGACGGGCAGCCCGCAGACGGTCTGCATTAAACCAAGGGGGAATGTGACGCCCTGGACTAGCCAGGTTGTCACAGGTAGTCCCATACACACACACGCCCCCCCCCCTTAGTAAGGTGACAGCAGCCAAACTACAAAACCTTTGTCACCTCCCTCCGGGTTTGATGTTCACACCAGGGGGGCAAAGCCAGGCGGTTGGTTCCGTTCACCGAGGAGTTCACAGGCCCCGAGGCGGGAAAAACAGTAGTCTAGTCTAGTCTTGACAGTGAAGTGGAGTGGAGTGAAGTTCAAGGGCAGACCTGTGCCTAGGTCTGCCATGGTCTACACAGGTGTCTGGGTTGGAGCCCAGTCACCTCTGGCAAAGAGGCCAGACGGTGATGGCCGCCTGCAGGAGCTGGGATTACAGCCAGTGGAACCGTAGGGACCGGGGACGGGCGGTGGCCCGCCAGTACCGAACCGGGGAACCGATTGGAAACCGGAGCACCAGTAGGGGTACTCAAACCCAGTACAAGGCCCAGAAACAACCGGGCTGAGTCAAATCAATTGATTGAGGACTGGACTTTAGGACCTATCTCACCTAAGACCCGACTGAAGACAACAGCCCAACCATTAGGGTAACGCCACCGCCCAGGCATAGAGACGCGAGGGGCCAGTGTCTGCGGGCAAAGAGGGCTCTCCCGGCACATACCAAGCCGGGGAACGGACTACCATTGCTCAGGCACAGGAGTCGACGTTTTCAACATAAGTAAGGTGCAGGAGAAAGGCGAAAACCACCAACCTGTTAAGGGGAAAACTGCAGGCGGCTGCGGGCACCGTTCACCATCTTGTTTGGTTTACCAGAGACTCCAGCGTTTTTGTAATAGTGAGTACAACAGTGCCTCCGGGCCGCGCACCGCACCGCACCAACACCCCAGCGCTCATCCATTTCCCTGCCTCAGCACCTTCCCTCGGGCCCCCAGGACCATCATCCCCCTACCCACGGAGGGGTCAACACCAAGCTGCGCAACACCGTCCCTTGGAGCCTAGTCAACGGCAGCGGTGGTGTCCATCTCATTCACCACAACCTGTGGGTGGCGTCACAAACTCAAATCCCCCTACAAACAACCGCGGCTCCGGCCGTGGACCTCCCCACCGAAGTCCCTACATGTAGCGCCAAACCCCTTTCAGAGCGACGTGACCCCCGGGTCCATGAGGAGCTCGAGCCACCCACCGACGAGCACGGATCCGAGCGGCTCGGCAACCGGCCGCGCCCCGGGCGGTACATATATATATATATATATATACTATATATATATATCACACATATATATTTAAGAACACATTTCTCAACCAACCGAGTGAGTCCTGCATTCTGTGTATTGTCATATTTTTGACTGGCATACTCTTTCTTCATATTCTTACATGATCTTGTCTATTCTTAAATTAGCTATCTTTATTGTGGCTCCATCCCAACCAAGTAACGGTTGGTTGAGAACCGTCTGGCTGCCCGCCCCCGGGTACTACTCACCTTTACTATAAGAGATCCAATTAAGGTATAAATTTCACTGTCCTAGACACTTAGATTGGTCATTTCATGCACTGAATTCACTCACATTCCTCATTTTGTTTGTTTGGATTGTCCGGGTGGACAATGAATACTCTTATAATGGAATTCTCCATATATTAAATATTTTCATTTTGTGCCCTGCATGATTTTTGATATATTTATTTATGATATTTCTCCCTATGATATGAGATATGTTTTGGGTTATTTTCCACAGATATTTATCTGTAATAATTGGTGTCTTTTTGTTTTACTTATAGTTATATAGCCCTGTCTGATGAAAGCCGAATAGGCAGAAACGTCATATTTTTCAGACTGATCAATATGTCAGATTGACCATTTTTTCTTCTTGTACACCAATAAAATTTATTTGACTGCAAGGGCGTTGTTTTCCTTTTTTTGTTTTCTTTCTTTCTTGTTCTTTTCCTCCCCTTGGGGTAGTGTGCCGGAGTTCCTCCTTGAGATTACTATATTTTTCTCCAGAGCACCTATATGGTGATGCGGGGCGTTAATCTATAATCTTCCTTGTAAAAGGGCAAAATTCTCAAACCATGGACCTGGTAGACACATCAGGCCATCGTTTTCCTCTCCCCACTTCCCTTCAACAATAGTCCACCTGTCCTCAGTCTTGAGGAGAGTGACAATGTCATTGGTGTATGACAGCTGACAGACAGTACTGTAGTGTCTGACAAAAGAAGGTCACAGCATTTGGCTGCACAAAATGCTCCCTTACTTTCTATTGTTCCTACTCTCATTATTCAGTGTACTAGGTAACTCCTCTTCCCTTCAGCTGCTTATCATCCGGATTTCCCCTTGGGTTTAAATACTCTCATTTTCCCTGGACTTGTGCTGGTGATTCTGTGACTCCCTGGACCCCAGGGGTCACAGAATAACATCACATACACCCCCCCCCCCAGGTTAGGAACACCAGTCAAACAAAACCCTTGTTGCCTCCCTCCAGGGTCTGATGTCCACACCAGGTGGGGCAGTGCCAGGCGGTTGGCCCCACCCACCGAGGAGTTCACAGGCCTGGAGGCGGGAAAAGCAGTTTAGTTCAGTTCAGAGTTGAGTTGTGGAGTGAAGTGAAGTGGAGAGGTGGAAGTGAAAGGAGCAGAGACTGTGTGTGTCTGGGTTGGAGCCCAGGCACCATCAGCAAGGTCGGCAGACGGTGGTGGCCGTCTGCAGGAGTTGGTGGAGGTCTGCGTAACTGTGGGACCGGGGTCGGGCGGTGGCTTGCCGGTACCGAACCGGGGAGCGGATTGAAGCCAAGCACCAAGGCAGGGTACTCAGACCCCGACTAGGCTCGGAAGCCGCCGTAAAGGTCAAATTCTCTGATTGTGGTCTGGACCTCAGGGGTTCATTCCCAACCAAGTCCCGTCAGAAGGCAACAACCCAACCCGTCCGGGTAAGAGCCACCGCCAAGGGCCAGAGATCCAAGGACCAGCGCCTGCGGGCAAAACGGGCTCTTCCAACATGTACAAGCCGAGGAGCGGACCACCCGTGGGAATCCATAGGGGTCAAACACTTACACATAGGTGCAGGGAATGACAGCCTCCATCAACCCGTCCGGGGAGAGTGAAGACACCGCAGCCGACTGCGGGCCCCGTCCATCCAGCCGTTTGGTTTACCAGAGACTCTGTTCTTGACTACCTGAGTGAGTACACCAGTGCCATCCGGCACCGCGCTGCACCGTAACACTGCCCCTGCGTCCACGCTGCCTCCCCGCATCGGCACCTGCACCTATCCCCTCTTCACTACTCCCCAATCGGGGCCCCGGGACCAACAGCCCCTACCCACAGAGGGGCCAACACCTCAGCTGCTCTCTGCCATCGCTCCCGGGAACCCCCGTCACCAGCAGCGGTGGTGCCCACCATCACCACAACCCCGTGGGTGGCGTCACAACCAACATCCCGTCACCAACTCCCCTTTCACTCGTGGGCGAGGAGGCGCTGCTCGAGCCCCGGGTCCGGCCCCGTGCTCGAGCCACCGAGGAGCAAAAGCACCGGACCCAAGCGCCAGCGATTCCCAGGCGAGCGGCGTTCCCAACCCCTCCGCCCGCGACAATTCAGTTCATTCAAGCTCTGGATGCAAGCAGGTGGTTTGCTCTAATCTGTGGTGGTGTTGTTGCTGTAACTTTGATGAACTTCTATGTGAGTCATCATTGGATAATTAGTTGATGCGCTTTTTCCCTGTATGTCCTTCTTGTTATCTTCTTTAGTGTTTAGTGGGTTTGACGAAGAGCTCATACCATCCGTTTCCTATTTAGGGCCAAGCACAAGGGATACCAAGAGTCGGGTATCCGGCTTGTTGCATAGGTGCAGAACCTGTCTAGAGAGGTGAGGGACCCCAAGGCCCAGTGGTAGGTTTAGTCAGGAGTCACTATCTCCCCTTTTCCTTTCCTTTCACCATTCACTTGCTACTTCCCCGTACCTAGTGTGACAGACTACCCTCCCCCAACATTGGCTCTGGGAGTGGCAGCAAAGTCCATGGGGCAGAGTCCAGAGTGGACCGGGCAGAGCCATTATTACTCTCACTTGGGATGAGCGAACACAAACTGTAAAGTTCAAAGTTTGTACCAAACACCAGGTGTCCGAGTCACGGACCTAAACACAGATGTTAAATAGTAGTAGTCGCAGCCCCCAAGAATTGTTGCATCTATTAGATGCAACAATTCCTGCACTTTACCTGGCTCATCTCGATTGCAATGGTGCGGTGGCAGTTGGGGTAGTATCAGGGGTTAATGGCAGCTATCATTTGGCAAAAATCACAACTGCCATTAAACCTTGGATTAGTAATAGGGAGGGGTCTGTGAGACCCTCCCATTATTAATCACTTAAGTAAAAAGAAAAAAGAAACACAAACACAACAATTGTTTATTTAAAAAAAAAAAACTATTTCTCCAATTTATTAACCCCCAAAACACCCCGGCCCCACTTAATCCACACCACGATGTCCCATCACGATCACAGCTCTGCTACATACTGAAGTCGCAGCACATGGACACATTAGAGAACATGACTGCCCACTGCAGCTTCAGGCAGACACTGACTGAGCCGCAGCTGTGAGTGATGACATCACTAAGTTTTCCTGCCATCAAAGCCAAAGGTTTCCACGGTATCCCACCTGTGACTGCAGATAAACTCACCTCAGGTGAACTCATTGAACTCAGTGACCTCACCTGAGGTGAACTCATTGCAATCAATGAGACCTGAAACTCCTGGCAGAAGACCGTGTTTTTTTTTGCCTTCAGATGCAGATTTGGTGCTGAAATTTATACACCAAATTCCTGCACCAATTCTGCATCTTCTGGCAGAAAAACGTATCAAAAAGCGATGTAGTTTTGTGTGGTTTTTGCCAGGAGATGCAGGTTTGGTGCAGAAACATGGTGTATAAATTCCAATACCAAATCTGAATCTCTTGGCATAACACCACACAAAAACTGCAGCTTTGATCCAATTTCGGTGCTGTTTTATGTCAGGGCTAGGAGGTGCACCAAGTTTGCACCTCGTGGCAGAAAAAGGCACCAAAACCCCAGTTTTTTTTGCCAAGAGATGCAGATTTGGTGCTGGAATTTATATACCAAAGACCTGCACCAAGTCTGCATCTGCTGGCAAAAAAACAGCATCAAAACCGCATCGCGTTTTGATTAGTTTTTTGCCAGAAGATGTAAATTTGGTGCAAGAACTTGGTGTTTAAATTTCAGCACCAAATGCATCTGTACAGCCCTGCGCTTGGCCGCAGCCGACCCGCTCGGATCCGGGCTCGTTTGGTGGGTGGCTCGAGCACCTCCGGACCACGTCGCTCTGCAAGGGGTTGCTGGCGATCTCGATGGGGGTGGTTAGGTAGGTGTACGGCTGGAGCCGTGTTTTGAGTTCATGACGCCACCCACGGGACGTGGTGAAGGTGTAGACACCACCGCTGCGATTACGGGGCACCCGGGGGAAATGGTCATGCAGCAAGATGTTAACCCCTCCGTGGGCAAGGATGGTTGCCCCGGGACCCGTTTGGGAAGTGTGTCGTGGCTGTGCGGTGCAGGGCAGTGCGCGGCTGGATGGCACTGTTATACTCACGATTATTGATACACGCAAGTCTCTGGTAAACCAAATTGATGATGGTCGGTGCCCGCAGCCGGCTGCGTCTTGTCCCCCACCCGGGTTGGTGGTCCTGGTCTTTCTTCTGCACCTCTTTATGTTCGTGTTGACTGCCTATGCTTCAGCAACGGGAGTCCGCTCCCCGTCTATATATGTGTCGGAGGAGTCCGTTTGCCCGTAGGCGCTGGCCCGTGGGATCTCTCTGCCTGTGCGGTGGCTTTCTATCCCCCTCGGTGGACTGTTGCCTTCTTTCGGGTCTTGGGACGGGAAAGGACCTAAGGTCCAGACCTCAATCAGTGAATTCAACGTGGTCCAGTGGCTTCTGGGCCTCGTTCTGGGTCTGAGTACCCCCCTGGTGCTCCGGTTTCCAGTTGGTTCCCCAATTCGGTACCAGCGGGCCACTACCCTGTCCCGGTGCCTTACGGTTCCACCTGGCCGTCTTCCTGGCTCCTGCAGGCCAGGACACCGACTGTCTCCTAGCCAAGGTGTGCGGGCTACGACCCTCACACCTGTCAGACTGTGGCAGACCTGTCACCACAGGCCTGCTGCACTCTCCTTCACTCCTGTCACTACCAGCTGCTCCAGACTGACTGCACTACAGTTTCCTGCCTCAGGCCCTCTGGACTCCTCGTTGGGCGTGGCCAACTGCCTGGCTCCGCCCCCTGGTGTGTCCATTGAGCCCTGAGGGAGGTGACTAGGTTTTGTGTGGTTGGTTGCTGTTACCTTATTAGGGGGACAGGTGTTATGCAAGGGCCTACCTGTGACTACCTGGCTAATCCAGGGCGTCACACATCTCCTGGCAAAAAAAATGCAGTTTAGGTGCATTTTTCTGTGAATACCAGCCTGCCAGCTGTTGGCTTTATCTTGGCTGGGTATCAAAATTGCACGTTGTTTTTTAAAAATATTTATTTAAATAATTTTAAAAAGCTGCATGGGTTCCCTTGTATTTAAATATATAGCCAAGATAAGCACACGGTTGGAGGCTGCAGCCTATAGCCATATGTTATTTGCACTCTGTATCAATATACGGGGGGAACCTACATAATTTTTTAAATTTATTTTTACACCTCTATAGGGATGCAGACAGCATGTGATTCCAACCAGTCACAGACGTAGTCACAAAGGGTGGAGGCACGGTCTGACTACAACCAATCACAGACACCGGTACTGATGGTGGTCAGGGGAAGCAGTGAATATTCATGAATCATGAGAGCTAATCCTTGGACCCAGAAGCAGTGTTACAGCCACAGGGATGGTCAGTAAGTATACTTTTCCTCCTTTATTCCTTATTTTCTTTCTTTTGCAGCCCCCTCTAGCCCTTGCTAACACCATTTTATAACACATAAGTTCTGGTCCCTTAGACTTCTATGAGGTTCAGTGTTCAGGTCAAGTTTGGCTGCAGAACCCGATTTTTCATCCATGGGTTTATTCATCTTTAATCCCCATTCCTACTGATCTAAAATTTGCCTGTTTGGTATACTTGAGGAAGAAACATGGCAGCACCTTACAGGAATATTCCTATGTTCCTAGCGAACTGATCTCATCTATAAGCGTAGTTGTAGACAACACTGAGAAGTATAATGTAATGGTTTAGCTCTGGCAGCTTATTTTCTGTTTTATGTTTAGACATCTTATGCTTTAGGTTTTATGTTTATGATATTGCTTTTTGTTTTACTCTGCTCCTATAATAGTCATATTTCTGCTGCATCAATAGTACATGTGCTTATTATTGAGTGAGGAAGATTGACGGAAGTAGCCACTGTGCAAGAACTCTAATTTCTCATTTTCATTTTACTAAATGTAATTTCATATGTGACTCAACTTGCCATATGTTGTTATCGGATATACCATGAATCATAATATCTTATGCCCTACAAAGTAATATAGCTACATAGATTGAAAAAAGACCTAGGTCCATCTAGTCCAACCTTCCCCCACCAATGATGTATTTTGTCACTAAATCATTTAAAACTGACATTGTTTTGTGTACTGAGGAGATCATCCAGCCCTTTTTTAAAAGCTGTTATAGTATCTGCCATTACTACCTCTTGTGGTAGGGCATTCCACAGTCTGACTGCTCTAACTGTAAAGAACCCTTTCCTATTTAGCTGTCGGAATCGCTTTTCGTCCACTCACAGTGAGTGCCCCCTGGTCCTTCCTATTGTCTTTGGAAGAAATAAGTCACGTGCCAGTCCTTTATATTGACCAAACATGTATTTATACATATAAATGAGATCTCCTCTGAGACGTCTTTTTTCTAAGCTAAACATATCTAATATTTCC
Organism: Anomaloglossus baeobatrachus; assembly: GCF_048569485.1. Taxonomy (NCBI): domain Eukaryota; kingdom Metazoa; phylum Chordata; class Amphibia; order Anura; family Aromobatidae; genus Anomaloglossus; species Anomaloglossus baeobatrachus. The sequence continues at coordinate 308,887,975 of NC_134357.1, read as the reverse complement.
AACCACTTATCATATGGGAGGCCTTCCATTCCTTGTAGTAGTCTAGTTACACGCCTATGAACTAACTTCTGAATATCCTTTTTAAAATGTGGAGCCAAAAACTGGATCCCATATTCTAGATGTGGCCTTACAAGTGATTTATAGAGGGGTAACAATACGTTGGGATCACGGGATCTAATCTCTCTTTTTCCTTACTAGTTGTCAATAAAACAAATAAAATAAGATGGGGTGTGTAAGGGTTAATATTTCTCCTATTGGAGAGCATCTAGTTTGCATGCTATGTAAGTCATCCTATGCTATGTCTAAATATCCAAATAGCCTTTTTGGAGTGGAAGAGGACAAAAACTATAGCAATACTTAGTGGATGTAGCAATCGTAAAAGTCAATTTTGCCCCTTTGAAAGGCTTTGCCAAATGACTTATATTATGAAACCTATCAGAATCTCCATTTGCAGACACATGTGAGGTGGTGGCCACCCAGTGGTTCAAAGTAGGAGAACTGATTTAACGGGGTTAGTGCAGCTGTACTTACTTCCCTGCACTTTAATTGACAGCCTGCTGTGCACACAAGCTGCAGAGCAGGCTGTCAATCAAGTTCCAGGGGGAGGGATTATTGCCATGCTCACTGCATAGTGAATGATGGCTGTAATCGCTCTCTGCACCACCCCGATGGCTAGAAGTGAGTGGCTGCATCTAGGATGTGTTCATTTTCTCCATGCTTCTATAAGGCAGGTAAATAGCATTTCAGGATGGAAAGGTTCTGTTTATAGATGGCTTCCATAAGTTCAAAATCTAACTCTAGCTATGTTGATACCGTTGTTGCAGAGGAATCCTAGAGTGTGTTCTGCTGCCCAGCCATTCTGAACAGTCCGATAGGCTTCCTTTTACTTTCCACTGTGTAATTTTTTTTTATTACTGTTTATGCTGTAATTTGTAGTTTTGAGGAATCAAATACAGCTGAAGTCGTCTGCAAACAGTTTTACTCTACAGCAAATACGCAGTCTCAAACACGCAGTCTGCAGGCCACATGTGGCCCCTGAAGCTGTTTGTTGTGGCCCGCAGACCCTGTGACGATTTCGGTAGAGGGCTTTTCTACAATTTAATTATTTGCGGTGCCGCGCAGAGGAGCTTTGTGCATTATTCCAATGGCTGACGCGGCCAACCAGATATAAGGAGGTAACGTCGCTGTATAACATCACCACCTTACATCTGATTGGCTGATGGCAGCATAGAGCTGCGATCGTCAACAAGTAGGTAAGGTACGTTCCCACGATCAAGACATGCTGCAACCTGGACACAGCGGGGCCTGACCTGCAGGGCCGCGAGAATCATCCGCAGGGTTTGGAGTGCTGCGGTCTCCTCACTGTGTTCTCCATACGGAGGACGCATGCGACTCCTCAATAACTGATATGCTGCGGCCCCTGAAAACTGTACCACAGGTCAGTTTTTGCTGCGGGCCGCACACGCACAGTGGATTTCTGGAAATCCCATCCACTATGCTTGTACTGTACATTGCAGCGATTTGGGCGCAGCGAAAACAGTCTGCCTCCAAAATGCTGCAAACATTGATCTTGGGAATGCAACCCTGAGGGAATGGAGGAAAAGTGAGAAGATTTTTTTTTTTTGCATTTGTGAAGCACGGCATAATAGGGGACATGGATGAGGACATTACTAAAGGACAATACTATAAGGATGGGCACAATACTACAGGACACAAGAATGGACACAATACTACAAAGATAGGCATAATACTACAAGGATGGGCACAATACTACAGGACACAAGAATGGGTACAAGGATAGGCATATTACAAGGATTGGCACAATACTACAGGACACAAGAATGGGCACAATGCTACAAGGATGGGCACAATACTACAAGGCTGGGCCCAATACTACAAGGATGAGCACAATACTACAGGACACAAGAATGGGCACAATACTACAAGGATTGGCATAATACTCCAAGGATGGGCACAATACTGCAAGGATGGGCATAATACTATAAGGATAGGCACAATACTACAGGACACAAGAATGGACACAATACTACAAGAATAGGCACAATACTACAAGGATGGACACAATACTACAAGGATAGGCACAATACTACAAGGATGAGCACAATACTACAAGGATAGGCACAATACTACAAGGATAGGCACAATACTACAAGGATGGGCACAATACTACAAGGATGGGCACAATACTACAAGGATAGGCACAATACTACAAGGATGAGCACAATACTACAAGGATGAGCACAATACTACAAGGATGAGCACAATACTACAGGGCACAAGGATTGGAGACATTACTACAGGGTACAAGGATGGGGCACATTACTACAAGGCACAAGAATGGGCAAAATACTACAGGGCAGAAGGATGAGCACAATACTACAGGGCACAATGATAGGAACAATACTACAAGGATGAGACAATACTACAGGGCATAAGGATGGGCGCAATACTACAAGGATGGGGCACATTACTACAGGGTACAAGGATGGGGCACATTACTACAGGGGACAATGATGGGAGATATTACTACAGTGGACAAGGATGGGCACATTACTACAGGGCACAAGGATGGGGGACAGTACTACAAGATGTTGGCTAAGATTACTATATCATGCTGCTAATTGTAAAACAAGATTGCAAGAAGGGGATAAAATGTAAAGAATTCAAAATAAAGCATGACACTTTTTTTGCCATTAAAAATGCTTTTTAGATATAAACTTAACTTAACCCCTTAACGACCGCGGGCCGTAAAATTACGTCCTAAATGACATAATCTTACTGCCCGCGGTCCTCCGGCGGCAGCATGCCGCGATCGGCGCACATCTCAGCTGATTTTCACAGCTGAGATGTGTGCCTGCTAGGCACGAGCAGAATCGTTATCTGCTCGTGCCGATTAACCCCTTATAATGGCGCTGTCAATACATGACAGCGCCATTATAAGCGCAATCGCGGTAAAGTTTTACTTACCGCCGAAACCGGAAGTCACGTGACGCGATCACGTGACTCCCGATAGTTGTCATGGTAGTACAGGGTCATGTGATGACTCCTGTACTACACATGAATTGGTTTCACTTTCGCTGTGCCCGGGGCACAGCAAAAGAGAAAGGCAGCGTATCTGCTGTTTACAGCCTTCCAGCTGTGATCAGCAGATACTGCAGAGCGATCGGAATGCTGATCGCAATAGCCCCCTAGGGGGACTAGTAAAATAAAAAAAAAAAGTAAAAAAATAAGTTTTAAAAAATTTAAAAAAAACAAAAAAACCTAAAAGTTCAAATCACCCCCCATTCGCCCCATTGAAAATTAAAGGGTTAAAAAAATAAAAAATATACACACATTTGGTATCGCCGCGTTCAGAAACGCCCGATCTATCAAAATATAAAATCAATTAATCTGATCAGTAAACGGCGTAGCGGCAAAAAAATTCCAAACGCCAAAACGACGTTTTTTTGTCGCCACAACTTTTGCGCAAAATGCAATAAGAGGCGATCAAAACGTAGCATCTGCGCAAAAATGGTACCGGTAAAAACGTCAGCTCGAGACGCAAAAAATAAGCCGTCATTGAGCCTAAGATCCCGAAAAATGAGAACGCTACGGGTCACGGAATATGGCGTAAAACGTGCGCCACTTTTTTCGGACAAACTTCCGATTTTTTTTTAACCCCTTATATAAAAGTAAACCTATACATGTTTGATGTCTACGAACTCGCACTGACCTGAGGCATCACACCCACACATCAGTTTTACCATATAGTGAACACAGTGAATAAAATATCTCAAAAACTATAGTGCTATCGCACTTTTTTTGCAATTTTTCAGCATTTGGAATTTTTTTGCCATTTTCTAGTACACAATATGGTAAAACTGATGGTTTCATTTAAAAGTACAGCTCGTTCCGCAAAAAATGAGCCCTCACATGACCATATTGACTGAAAAATAAAAAAGTTACGTCTCTCAGAAAAAGAATGGCGAAAAAAAAAAACGGAAAGCGAAAAATCGGCCGGTCGTGAAAGGGTTAACAATAAAGTGTGGGCTTATTGTAATAAGCAAAAAATAATCAAAAAAAGTGATCCAAAGGTGTATAGAAAAAAAATATGGAATCATTAAAAATGTCACTTTGTCCTGCAAAGAATGTGGCCCCAGAATTTTTTTTTTCTATGTGCGTCTCATACCCAGCTGAGTTTGAGACCCCTGGTCTACATGCTAAAGATAACATAAAGATCAGGAAACTAGGTATGGTTAAGTATAGGCAATTTTTCTTTTCTAGGTTTGAGGGTTAATTTATATCTGTTAGCCACTATCTAGTCCATGTTCTGGAGAGAGATAAAACTCCTGCTATGGGTCAGTGATCTTAATGGAATAAAAGTCGATGTAGAATCTCCAACTACGTCCATCACTCTCTCTTTTGCAAAATAGTTTCAGCTCATAGGTCAGTAAATTGAAATCATTTTTCAATTTCTCCCATATGTCCCACTTTGAGGAGGAATCCAGACTAATTAGCTTTCATTCCAAAGTATCTTTTTACTGTATACTGAAACTTTTCATATCTGTCACTTGCATTGCTTACGTTCTTTGCATAGAAATTAAATATAAAAGATGAAAGTTAAAAAACTTCAATAATTGTAAAATGAAATGCCAATATAATTTACTATAAATAAGACTGAAATAAATAGTTACATAAAATATACACATTTTTATTTCAGGTATTATTGAAATGGCAGTGCTACATTTTAATTATTCAAGATTAATCCAACTAAAAGTTATAAATGCCCCAAAATATGTTTCATGAAGATTTATTTTAACTGCAAAAGGGAATTCCAGTTACAACAATCCTATCTCTAGCTGTTTTATGTAAGAAGAAACATTTTCAAACTTACATTTTTTTCACATTCATTTGGACACATGAAAAACGCTGCAAAAGCGATGAAAGAATTGACATGCTTAAGTTTGAAAAGAATGCTTTGATGGTTCAAATCCACAAAAGAATAAATAAGCAGCATGTGCATGAGATTTCAGAAATCAGATTCCCACCGGAGCCACTAACAGCTGATTGGTGAGCTTGAGGGTGTCAAATCTCCTTCGATTTGATATTGATTACCTTTCCTGCAATATTAGATCCACAGAAAACCCATTTGTTTTCACACTTACCAGAGACACATTCACAAGCATAATCATCATAATCTCAGTTTTTTTCCCGTCAGCATGTATCACAAGCCACACGAGTCAATAGGTCCGTGAAAGCCAAGTAGAGCACACATATGACATCCGTATGACATCTGTGTGCTGTCCACTTGACATGTACCACAATTAAATACATTCTGGAAATTAATGAGTTTTATGTGTTAAAGATATATAAAGATAATAAACAAAATTGAAATAAGTATATCCATCAGTACTTTAGGTTTTTATTTTAGCTATCTTCAAGCACATCTTCAAGGTTACTCAAGACCATTTGATTTCAAACTTTTTTCCCACCAGTAAAGAAAGATTCCCAATCTTCAGAAGCTGTATAAAAACAAGCAAGAATGCAAGATGTATTATATGAATACTTATTACTAAGATAGCATCAGGATAACACTTTAAATTCTATAAAGGGCAAATAAAATGTAATATCTGTAATGTCCAAGAATAGATCCAACAAATGTAGACATATATATACTGTACACTAGTGCATTAAGGATCTGCCCAACCTGAAAGTTGTACAGAGCTGTAATATGGTACCCCTAGTCTTTTGTAAGCCCTTGGCTTCATATTGGACCATGTGGAGTTTTTTGTCCAATTCTGAATCAAACTGAAGAAAATTTGCATCAAATACCATATTGTGGAATTTCCTTTCCAAAAAGTTATGCTTTTAGGGGAAAATATTTTTACTGTGAAACCACTGTAAGCTCCATACAGTGACAATCAGAGTTAATATACTGTATGGGCCGCTTTACACGCTATGACATCGCTAAAGCGATGTCATTGGGGTCACGGAATTTGTGACGCACATCCGGCCGCGTTAGCGATGTTGTTGCGTGTGACACCTATGAGCGATTTTGAATCGTTGCAAAAACGTTCAAAATCGCTCATCGGTGACATGGGGGTCCATTCTCAATTATCGTTGCAGCTGCCAGTACGATGTTGTTCGTCGTTCCTGCAGCAGCACACATCGGTATGTGTGACACCGCTGGAACGAGGAACCTCACCTTACCTGCGTCCGCCGGCAATGATGAAGGAAGGAGGTGGGCGGGATGTTACGTCCCGCTCATCTCCGCCCCTCCGTTTCTATTGGCCGGCCACTTAGTGACGTCGCGGGGACGCCGAATGCACCTCCCCCTTGAAGGAGGGATTGTTCGGCAGTCACAGCGACGTCGCTGAACAGGTATGTGTGTGTGACGCTTCCGTAGTGATAATGTTCGCTACGGCAGCGATCACCACATATCAGCCGTATGACGGGGGCAGGTGTTATCTCGCTCGACATCGCTAGCAATTGCTAGCGAGGTCGCAGCGTATAAAGCGGCCCTATTTCATGGAGCCTTAACAGATTTGGGTACTTTTTCTATAAATCCATGTATTTAGGCTATAAAGCAGTTGAGTAGTATTACAAATGCAGCTTTATATAGCTACTGTACTTCAGCTTCTACAGTATGTTCAACAGTGAATAGCCAGCTGCAGAATGATGTCCAACACAGATCTCATATGATGTCCTTATATCTAAGCAACAGAACAATCTTCTAAGATTATACGACCAAAATAAAATTGTATTTGGTTCTCATTTGGTCATAAATCATTTAAAATAATTGTATAGGAGAACTGAGATAAGGACTACACAGTGGCATAATTAGACAAGCTCTGATAGATTTCACTGGGAACAACATTCTGCAGCTGGGTAAAAATTATTTACTGAATTAATGGGAAAGGGTCAACAGATCGGCGACTATAAGCTGCGACCACCACCAGTAAGCTCTTATATACATCATTATAGAACTGTATATAAGAGCCCAGGCCACTGTGTAGAACGTAAAAAACAGTTTTATTATATTCACCTAGGGAGCGGTCCGGTCTGATGGGTGTCACTGCTCTCCGGTCCGATGCTTCCTCTCTGTGGCAATCGCCATCTTCCTTCTTCTGAAGCCTATGTGCATGTCGCGTCCTACATCATCCACAATGACTGGCACTGAGGTCCTGTACAGGCGCACTTTGATCTGCCCTGCTCAGAGCTGATCAAAGTATTTTAGTGCGCATGCGTGGGCGGCCTGTAACCTTTCTTGGCGCCTGCACATTACAGTACTTTGATCTGCCCTCAGCAGGGCAGATCAAAGTGAGCCTGCGCAGGACCGTAATCTCTGCCTGTGTGGATGACGTAGAACATGTCATCCACACTGAGCTGGGTAGAAGGACTGAGATCTCAGCAGAGAGGCAGCACCGGACCGGACAGCAGCGACACCCATCTGACCGCCCCCTGGTGAGCATAATAAAAGTGTTTTTTATGGTATACAGAGCGGCCTGGTCTTTTTATATACAGTATTCTGGAATGCTGTATATAAGAGCTCAGTGGTTGTGGCCGCAGCTTATAGTCGCAAAATCTGGTGGCAGGTTCCCTTTAACTAGCTGAAAATTAAAGTCAAATCAAATCAATGATTGACTGGACCCTGCTTGGTTGGGGAAGCTTGCTGGTTTAGAAATTTACAGTCACATGTTCTTGACCAGTAAAATAAATACCTTTGTCTTTGGGATGTACTTGAAATTCTCATTGGCAGCACAATTAACCAGAACCTTTGTAGGAACAACTGGTACACCAAACACTGCTACATCCTTCAGCTTCAGGTTTTCTGCTTCAGGTTTTATTTGTATCACTTCATTTTTAAGAATATTCTGTGGTTTAGAAAAGAGTTTAAAAATAACAAAAATCATGTAACACTAGAATGAGTTAATTTTCCATTAAACAATTGTAAAAATATATATCTCACATTTTGTGCCATGAAAAGAATTATGCTATAATCTCCCTTCTTATGTGTGTCTAAACTGTCTCCATCATCCCAGTATAGATCTCCTTTAGCAACGCCATTTGCTGTAAGTGCTACGAACAGAAATAGACTGTTCTTGCGTGTTTCTTCTGTAGTCATTCCTGGCTCCTGTGGATTAAATATAGAGTTTAAGTTATGGATAAGATATTTTCCAGGGTAAATGGGAACCCCTACAACAGAGCATGCAAAAACGTTGCATTGGCACATATCGAGATTTTGGTGCAACTGAACTTTTATGTTCAGTTTTTAAAAGCAGAAATAAAATGATAATAAGCGAAAGAAAATTGTATGGTTCATAAAAGTAACCCCAATAATGTCTATTACATGGCACCCAACAGGACTGTATTTATAGCTGATGCTGCCATAATTTTCATATATGCAGTTTTACCCTGTAGAAATCATTGGCAAAAAAGCCCCAAAAAATAGTAATGACTATCTTCGTAATTGTTGTGACCTGCCTCTGCATTCCTCACTCCCTGGCCATGTTTATGTGGCTATAGCAGAAATAGCTGGAAATGAGGGATGAAGTCCACAACTCTGGCAATCAGTGAGGGACCCAATGGTGGGATTGACACCAGACTAACTGGTATCACCTATCTGCTAGAAAGACATTACGCTAGGAGTCAGAGGACTCCCGGCGAGAGGTGCAACATAATGGGATAACCAAGGAAGCAATACAACAGAAGGCCATGTTGCTTGCGAGAGGGAAGAGGTGTCACCTCCTAACACTCACCTGAGGCTGATCCCTGCACTCCCTAACATTCCTAGATGGGTCCTTACTCCATGTGCTATCACATGTCTAATCCCTGGCCCTGAACTTCCCCTGACTAAAGAAGGCCAGCAAGGCGCTAGTGTCGCCACTGCAATAAGACAACAGAAGGAAGGTAAGACAAACAGGTGCAGAAAGTAACAACTAATAACACTCCACGGCTTCTCCAGCAGGAACTTCTCAGCTGCAACTGAAGCGATACCTCAGGGTCACGAATGTCTCCTGTTATTAGAAGACTAGTGATAGGTTTGGGTCCAGAGTCTCAATTTGCCTTGTGGTACTCTAGATATTAAAAGTGTTTTCTTTTCATTTGGTGCACCAAAGGTTTGTCAGTTATCTTGGCTAGCAGCGTCTGATTACTCCTCCTTATGTGCATCCAGTTTGTGACCACACCCATCACCTTTAAATGGTCCCATGCACCATCAGATGATGCTGTTTATACGGAATCCACATTTGTATACTTGCCACTGAGGAGGAAGGTTGCTCTAGTAGCCTCTGCAGCCTTGCTGCTGCTGGAGCCCATCTGTTGGGATGTATGTTGCAGTCCTGGTGTTTTACTGCAGTCAAGAAATTGGTGTTTATCCTTTTGTGTATTCCTCTGTTAGTTGATCTTTCCTCATGTTTACTATTGCAGCAGTGGGACTTTCGCCAGCCATCTCACTAGTCAGGGGTAAGTTCAGGGTTAGTGAGGGACTAGGAATCCTGCTCAGTGATTGTGTGAAAGAACCCATATAGGGAGGTTAGGGAGTTTAGGGTACAGCCTCAGGTGAATGCAGGAGGTGTCCCATCGCCTTTCTCCCTAGCATCAAGGCCCACGATTGTTTCAGTGTCCCTGATGTACCCTTATATGTGGTGGTGACCTTCACGGGTTTCCTGGTGTTTGGTGGAATCCCGATAGTCACAACGTGACACTCAGTTTCTCAAGAGACAGGCCTCTTCAAAGTGGACAGCATAGATATTAACTATAGCTCGCATAGGGTGGATTGAGGAGTGGATACTTATTAGCATAAGGGAGTGGATGCAGCTAAGATAACTTTTAGATTGCAGCAAGATAATAAGAAACCATAACCCCTTCAGCACCAGATGGAATTAAAAAACCTCCAACCCGAGTAAATGACAAGCAGGCACTAAGGAGGATCTGCGACCTTCTGATTCTGATCACATTCATGACAATAGGTGAAAACTTGTTTAGGCTTCAATTTCCCTTTAAAAGTAATAGCTACAAGTGGGATTTTCTCATTAACTGAACAGGGACAGGTGGTACCAAGTCTACATTGAGAAAGGAGCAAATAATTTTGGATTTAAAAAAAATAGTGGCTGATAATGCTGTAAGAAAGTATAATTCTGTGCGTATCACCTGTCACACAAATATGTGAAAATATCTGAAACAGATTGTAGGGAACAAATGAGAGATATGGATTATCAGGAATGCTAGGGATTGTGTGAGGCTTCTTCTTACCTGTGAGGGTATAATGTAGCCACCTCTAATATGTGTATTTATGGTGTCCAAAGGTGCTGAAAGAGTAAACCATTCTCCATTACTTTCAATCGCAGAAGCCTGTACAACAAAGAAGTATCAAGAGAAAATTAACAGTGGAAGAAAATCTAAAGTTATTTGACTTTGGTGAAGTTGAGGCCATAAATTCACTAATCAGATAATTCTGCCTTGTAGTAAGGGGTTCCGAGGGCTCCCATCCGGCAATCACTGTGGTTACTGGACAAGGGTCCTGACAATCAATTTATTAATCTCTAGACTACAATTAAAAAATATATAACATTTTTATTTAAAAAGAATGTAACAGATATATTTTTGATTAGTAAAAGCAGCCAGTAAAACAAAATATGTTTTTAATGTTTTTATTTTCTATGCATTGTTATGGAGGCTGCCACCTTCTGTCTCATCTTGTTTAATGGATAAAATAGCAATGTGCTTGTAAAAACAAAAATGTTTAAATGAACTGAGAGTCCTCAGTGGTTGATGCCTTTTAATGGCTAAAGCTGAAGCCACACAGGGATTAGTGCGATCACTCACATGACACTTGGCTCACGCTCGCAGCACAGCTGGAGACGAGGGTCATGCGACTGTGGTCCAATCCTGCAATCAGACCACAGCTGTGGAGGGGAGGGAGGGATTTATCTCCCTATCTCCTCCGTTGCCGGATGATGCAAGAATCACATTGCACTCCACTGTAATGCGAGTGCAATGCGATATTTCTCTCGCCCCCATAGACTTGAATGGTGAGAAAAGGAGTGAAACGGGATCGCATTCCACTCGCAGCATGCTGCGATTGGTTTCTCGGTCCCATTAGGGCTGACAAAAAAAAAAAATCGATCATGGGAGCTGCCACAGAGCAATATTTGTCCGAGTGGAATGCGATTTTTTTTTTTATCGCATTCCATTCGCTCCGTATTACTCGCCGTGTGTACTGACCCTAACTGAAAAGATGGTAATAAATAGCAAGCTTTCCAGACTAGTGAGTTCTCTTTATCAGGCATGGTAAGGCTGCTTTCACACTACGTCTTTTTAACATGCGTCCTGAACGTTTTTTTGCTGCAAAAGCGGATCCTGCTTTTACAGCAAAAAATGCATGCAAACGCATGTCTTATTTTGCAGGATCCTGTCACTGGATGTTTAGGGGCGGGCATTGGAGTCATGTGATCGGGAGTGAGGGGAACTAAACGTGCCAGACTGGGAGCCGGCATCTGACAGCTGCGAGGCTCGTAACCAAGGTAAACATCGGGTATACATGCTTGGATACCCGATATTTACTTTGGTTACAAGCGTCTGCAGCTGCTATGAGCCGGCTGCCTGCACACGTTACCAACGTAAACATCGGGTAACTAAGATAAGTGGTTACCCGATATTTACCTTGGTTACGAGTGTCCGCAGCTCTCAGGTGGGGGAGAGGGAGGGGGAGAGACAGAGAGAGAGGGAGGAGAGAGAGGGGGAGAGAGACAGAGGGAGGAGAGAGATAGACTGATCACGGAGGCTGGCTTCTGGGCATGCTCAGTAGAGCAAGCAGGATCCTACCTATCAGCATGCCAGCGTTCACATGCGTTTGCGTGCTGTTTAGTCAGGATCCAGCAATTTGCAGAAGTTGGACGCAGCTCAAAAACGCTACAAGTAGCGTTTTTGAAAGATGTTAAAAAACTGCAAGTCGCTGGATCTTCACTATAACGCACGCAAACGCAGGTGAACGCATGTTAACGCGAGTCCATGGCAAATGCATTGAAATGAAAACGCATTTGCACTGGATCCGTTTCTGCGTTAAAAAAACGTTCAGGACGCATGTTAAAAAGACGTAGTGTGAAAGCAGCCTAACCAATGTATACCATGCCTGATGAAGAGACTTGAGTAATCTCAAAAGCTTGCTATTACCATGTTGTCAGTTAGCCACTAAAAGGTATCAACCACTGAGGACTCTCAGTTCTTTTAAACATTATTTTTTCTATCTCTTCGCTAACACAGTACAAAGATACATTTTACCTGTGTAAAAACAAACAACTTTGCTATTTACTTTTTGTTAATGATACTCCTTCTCAAGAACGAAGGTAGTGTTATTTCTAGGGTTGACTGCTCATTGCTCAAGTTATTGGCCACCTCTGCAGTTTATGAGGGATGCCTCCGCTTGCATCATACGACAGCACACAGTTCAGGCCAGTGACACGATTATGACGCTGGTCTGTATTGACAATCTTCATAAGTTGACCATCAAAAGAAGGAAGCTGGACCACTTTGGAAAAGTGAGAAAATGTGAACACACCTTTTGGGTCTATTTTCCATTTACGTGTTCTATCAGTGGATTTCTGCAGAAGAAACGCACTAAGGGTATGTGCGCACACTGCAGTTTTGTTTCTTCAGCGAAAAATTCACCCTCTGGCAGAAAAACACACCTTTGGACGAAAAATGCATTAAAAAAGCATGCGTTTTTGCCGCATTTCGGGGCGTTTTTGGGTATGTTTTTGCCCATGCGGTTATTCGCTATATTCCCCAGTAAAGTCTATGAGAGATTCGAATGGCTGTGCGCATGTTGCTTCTTTTTTACCTGCAGTTTTGGTTGCAGAAAAAAGAAGCAGCATGTCACTTCTTTTCTGCGTCTTTCCCTGTGTTTTGCCACCGACAATGTTAAAAAACGCAGGGACAAAAATGCACCAAAGCGTGGCAACAATACACCGAAAACACATGCGTTTTTTGAGGCTTTTATTCGGTCAGAGGTGCATTTTTCTGCCAGAGGGTGCGTTTTTCGCACATACCGTAAGAATGCTTATGCATTTTTTATTCGACATTTTCTCTTACTCCATGTAGAGGAGTGCAGGTCTTACCTTTCTTGTAATCCTGCCTATGATGATAAGGAGATAACATCTTAAAATAAATCAGCCTAAAAATTAGACTTTGTGACCAGAGTGAAAACTTCAAGACTTCAGAATTTTGTTTGACATGGAAAATTGTTTTTTAATGTTTAACATAAAATTTAATTAAAATAGGACATTTTCTGATTTCTTTATGATTCTGCTCTCTAATGCTTCAGAAGTGTGGGAAATAGCAAGTTTATTTTTTGCGAACCTTGAATCAAATCTCAAAGTGTTCAAATTCACATGAAACCGAGCCAAAGTCAATCCTCCACGGACTGATATCGACATTTGTACTGTAACTTCTTCAAACCTGAGGTTTCTTATGACATGTAGCCTACATTAAGGGAATCTTATCAAAAGGTATTTTTATAGTTTTCTCATAACATTTTACGCAATAATTAGGCTAGTAGATTTATTATAGACTGAAAATATTATCTTCACAAGAAAATGGTTAATCACCATTTAAGAAAAAATCTTCAATGTAATTATTGTTACAGGATTTACCCACCACAAATATTAATGACATATCCAAACAGCGGCCATTTGATTCAGTCATCTGAATGCCAGAGTCCTCTTTACCTTGTAGAACAGTGAGCTCCTATTCCTCTAATGGTGGAGGTTCTAGGTGGCGACTAGGGATGAGCTAACCCAAACTTTAAACTTTGGGATTCGTACCAAACACTGAGTGTCCAGGTCTCAGACTCTAACACGGACATTTAACTGTACGTCCAGTTCCTGTTTGTCATCCAAATAAATCTTGTTAAAAGGCTTCAGAGCAGCTAATCAGAAAGATTTTCCAGTGTGGGCCCTTCCGGCCCATCACAGCCATGTCAAGTATTGGCATGGCTGTAGTTAGCAGGCAAACCACTTGAAAAAAAAATTAAAAAATTAAGTAGGCGCCCAACCTATTCTTGAAAAATTGTGCTGGTAAAACGCCCCTACTTTACCGTGGCTGGTTATCAGAAATAGAGCTGGTGGTTCCCATGGTATCCTCTATGTGAACTGTGACCGCAGGTGAACTTGTTGCCAAAAAGTCGGATTACATGACATGGTGACAGAGCAGTCCAGCAGTGAGTTCACCTGCGGTCACAGTTGGTACCATGGAAGCCTCCAGCTGTGACTGCAGGTGACCTGACTGACGTCTGTGCTTCTTATTTCAAATAAGAAGGATTGTTTTGTGTTTGTGTTTATTTCTTTTGACTTACAAGGTTAGTAATGGGGGTATCTCATAGACAACTCCCCATAACTAACCTAGGGCTTGATGGCAGGTGTGATTTTTGACAAATCACATCTAGCATTAACCCTATATATTACCCTGATTGCCACCACACCAGGGCAACTGGGATGAGCTGGGTAAAGCTCCAGAATTGATGCATCTAATGGATGTGCTAACTCTTGGGCGGCTACAGACTGATATTTTTAGGCTGGAAAGGTCCAAATATCCATGGCTCTTCCCACAGTAAAAATACCGGCCCTCAGCTGTCCACTTTATCTTGAATGGTTATTAAAAATGGGGGGACCCACATCATTTTTTCAATTTTTTATTTATTTAAGACATAGGGTACCCCTATTTTTCATAACCAGTCAAGGTAAAGCTGACAGCTGAGGGCTGATACTATCAGGATTAAGATACGCTCACATGAGCGTATGAATCGGATGAGTGCAATGCGAGAAAATCTAGCATTGCCCTCTGACTAATGTAAGTCAATGAGGCAGAGAAGTTAGTCAGCTTTTCTCGCATCCAGATTCTGGATGCGAGAAAAGTCGCAACATGCTGCGATTGTATCCTGAAAATGTACGAGACTCGCCAATACAAGTCAATGGGTGCGAGAAAAAAAAACAGACGTCACACGGAGAAGACATGGACCATCCTAGTGACGTCCGTTTTTATGGATGCAATTCTATCATGTAGCAGAGAAGACTGTAAATGCTCCTGTAAAGGACTGTAAATGACTAAAACCTGCTGAGAAAAAAAGAAAAAAAAATAGATTGCAGACTGAGAGCACACAGATGACAAGTGAGAAAAAAATCTTCTACTCTACTGGATGAGAAAGGGACCATTTTTACATACGTTTGTGTTCATGTGAGTCCAGCCTTAGAATCATCATGGATATTGGCCCCTTGCCAGCCTCATAGCAGCCCCAGCTGCTGCGTTTTTTTTTTTGCTTGTTTGCAAAATAGTGGGGGACCCTGTGCCATTTTTTTAATTTTTATTTATTTCTTTTTACACTACAATACAGCAAACTGGTGTGCAATCAATCAGAGACACTGAAACAGAGGGTAGAGGGTGTGTATAGCAGTCTGTATACAACCAGTCAGACAAATCTAAAAATAAGGAGCGCTGATAGTGTATTACCAGATGGACAAGTGCGGTATATCAGAAATACACACTCACCTGAATCAGTTATGAAAGTCACAACCACTGGTACGCATGAGATAATGGCGTCTGCTGCAGTCCTACGTGGATGAGTATACAAAATGGAGTAGAGAAGGAGTTAACGCCGCGCATCAGCCAAAGGAAGATGTAGAAATGTTGATGATGATTAAACTTTTTTATTCCATAGGTCTACGCGTTTCGAGGTGAAAACCTCTTCCTCAGGACCAGTACATCAACAAAAAGCATAGCATAGACGAAGATGACAGATATATATACACATCTGGTGAAACAAGAGGACCACCTACTGAGAGAAAAAAAATCAGCGGCCAGTCCTTCAATCTGCATGACATAGCAAAATCTCAATGATCTATCAAATTTACATACACTTGACATTAACATATGATTATACAAAATAAAGCTTATATGCGATTTATAAAATAAAAAAATTGAAGAATGTGTAAAGAAAACAATGAAGAAAAATAAAACAAAAATAAAAACATGTGCTTATGTGTGTGTGTTAGAAAGGACTAAAACCTTTTGATGGGTGGTAAGAATCCATTAAACATCAAGCCTTCGTTTTAGTGATGATTGCTGTCACTGATTTTGTGAGAAGATCCAAGAACAAAGAAAGAAGAACCAAGAAAGAAAAAATATATATACGACAGCTAGCAGACTTGATTAAGTCTCCAGAACATGATTCGAACACCTGTAGTGAACAGAAACTTAAACGGGGTATATACCCTCTGAGTGATGAGCGCCACATAAACAGTTCTATTAAACGTGTTGGGTGATGTGCATATTACGTGTAAAAGCATAAATAGTTTTCTATAAAAAATGTGCACTACCAAATAGTAAAATTGAGACCGTATGTACCAGAGCGTATACCAAATTCAATTAAAATGATCCAGAGGATCATTAAAAACAATATTAATATACGCGAAGACTGGAAAAAATATTATAGTTACAAATTAACAACATTAAAAATCTTTATTAAAAGGAAAACTTTATAATAAAATTTTGGGGAAAAAAGTTGTCACAGGATCAATAAATCCATAGGGGAAGTAAATAGCAATAAATTGCAAAGTCTGTATTGTATTAAAAGCTCAGGAGCGGGAACTACAGCAGAGCGCGTGGGAAAAAGAGAGAGTGCGCATGTCCCGCAGGGTGACTCAAGTGCAAACTTCCACTGAGTTCAGACCGTGGGAGAAAAATGCAAGTACGCATGCCTCACAAGGTAAAGCAGTGCACGCATTCAATTAGTAGTCTCTAGAGGGCTACAGGAGATGGTAAAAATCCATCAATAGTCACAATATAACAGTACGTCAAATATATTCTAGAAGTACACAGTCAATGTTGAAAGAACGAGATGATGATTAGTATTATCCATAAAAACAGACCAAAAGCATGGGGAATCAATAATACTAGTAGAAGATTATATTATACTAGAAGGTGGCCCGATTCTACGCATCGGGTATTCTAGAATTTACGTATTGTGTAGTTCATGTATGATTTTTGTTTTATATATATATATATATATAGAGAGAGATGTTGTTGTCTGTAGTTACCAAGTGTTTGTGTAGGCGCTGTACATGTTCTGGGTGTTGTCTGGGTGTGACGGGGGGTGAGAGCGGTGTTGTATGTGTGTTGCGTGTGTTGTGTTGTTTGTGGAGCGCTGTGTGTCTGTAGCGTTGTGTGTGTGTTGCGCGGTTTGTGTGTGGTGTGTTTTGGGGGGAGGTATGTTTTGTGCAATGTGTGTGTTGTGCGGTATGTGCGTATATTTGTGTGTGCCGCGGTGTTTGTGTGTTGGGTGTTGTGTGTGTGCAGCGTTGTCTGTGTGTGTGGGTGTCTGTGTAGGGCAGTTGTTTGTGGTTCCCAGTGTGTGTGTGTGTGTGTGTGGTGTGTTGTGCAGTGCGCGCGTGTGTGTGTGTGTGTGTGTGCATCAGCCTCTCTTCTCTCAGCCTACCTCTCCCAGCCTCCCTCCTCCCAGCCTCCCTCAGCATCAGCCTCCCTCTCCCAGCCTCCCCAGCATCAGCCTCCGCCAGCATCAGCCTCTCTCCTTCCAGCCTCCTCCAGCATCAGCCTCCCTCTCCCAGCCTTCCCCAGGATCAGCCTCTCTCCTCCCAGCCTCCGTCCTCCCAGCCTTCCCCAGCATCAGCTTTCCCCTCCCAGCCTCCCTCAGCATCAGCCTTCCCCAGCATCAGCCTCTCTCCTCCCAGCCTCAGCCTCTCTCCTTCCAGCCTCCCCCAGCATCAGCCTCTCTTCTTCCAGCTTCCCTCAGCATCAGCCTCCCCTTCCCAGCCTTCCCCAGGATCAGCCTCTCTCCTCCCAGCCTCCTTCCTCCCAGCCTCCTTCCTCCCAGCCTCCCTCAGCATCAGCCTTCTGCTCCCAGTCTCCCCCAGCATCAGCCTCCCCATGCATCAGCCTCCACCAGCATCAGCCTCTCTCCTTCCAGCCTCTCTCCTTCCAGCCTCCCCCAGCATCAGCCTCCCCTTCCCAGCCTTCCCCAGGATCAGCCTCTCTCCTCCCAGCCTCCTTCCTCCCAGCCTCCCTCTCCCAGCCTCCCTCAGCATCAGCCTTCCGCTCCCAGTCTCCCCCAGCATCAGCCTCCCCAAGCATCAGCCTCCACCAGCATCAGCCTCTCTCCTTCCAGCCTCCCCCAGCATCAGCCTCTCTCCTTCCAGCCTCCCTCAGCATCAGCCTCCCGTTCCCAGCCTTCCCCAGGATCAGCCTCTCTCCTCCCAGCCTCCTTCCTCCCAGCCTCCCTCAGCATCAGCCTTCCCCTCCCAGTCTCCCCCAGCATCAGCCTCCCCAAGCATCAGCCTCCACCAGCATTAGCCTCTCTCCTTCCAGCCTCCCCCAGCATCAGCCTCCCCAAGCATCAGCCTCCACCAGCATCAGCCTCCCTCGTCCCAGCCTCCCCCTCCCAGCCTCCCCCAGCATCAGCCTCTCTCCTCCCAGCCTTCCCCATGATCAGCCTCTCTGCTCCCAGCCTCCTCCAGCACGCCGTGCTCCTCTGCCGACACTCACACACCCGATCGCATCCACTCACACACACCCGATCGCATCCACTCACACACACCCGATCGCATCCACTCACACACACCCGATCGCATCCACTCACACACACCCGATCGCATCCACTCACACACACCCGATCGCATCCACTCACACACACCCGATCGCATCCACTCACACACACAGACACTGACGATATCGCACATACGCGCTTATACTCACAACATCCGGGGATATCACATGCTTCTGGCCATGTGATCCTCCGGCAGGTCCTGGAAGATCACAACAGCACAGTATCGAGGCCGAGAAGCAAGCGATATCCCAGGATGTTGTGAGTATGTGGATGCGATGTGATGTGTGTGTGTGAGTGAGTGTGATCTGATTTGTGTGTGTGTATGTGTGTGCTGTTATGTGTGTGCTGTTATGTGTGTGCTGTTATGTGTGTGCTGTTATGTGTGTGCTGTTATGTGTCTGTATTTTCCGCCGCTGCAGGACCTTGATGTGTGGATGCGATGTGATGTGTGTGTGAGGTGTGTGTGAGAGTGAGTGTGAGCCGGTGTACACTGGTAACTATGATACACATCGGGTAACTAAGGGACCTTAGTTACCCGATGTGTATAATGGTTACCAGCTTTCACGGCCTCCGTGAAGATCCCAGCATCGCAAGGTTATGTGTGGCGCTGCTGGGATCCTGACGGAGCCGGTGTAGAAGCAAGCGATATCCCAGCATGTTGTGATGTGTGAGGTGTGTGTGAGAGTGAGTGTGAGAGTGAGTGTGATCTGATGTGTGTGTGTGTACTCACCTGGGAATCGGGGCTCCGTGTCAGTTGGGCCAGAGCGAGCGTGCATTGCGTGAGGGGGGCGGGGCCTGCAGAGAGCCGGGGCGAGAGGCCAATCCGTGTGGGGGGCGGGGCCATGGCGAGCCCAGCGGCCAATCAGCTTTGTGTCACCGTAAGGACACAATTTCGGAGCATGACAGACAGACAGATAGACAGACAGATAGACAGACAGATAGACAGACAGACAGACAGACAGACAGAATAAGGCAATTATATATATAGATTTTTAAAATATAAATATAAATATATTAATTAAAAATAATATATAAAATTCAGGAGGAAGAGTTTTGGCCCTACTGGAGAGCCAGAACTCTTTTCCAAAAAGGGACATATGACATGTCAATCGGACTTTGTGGTATATTTGATTGATTGCCCATGTGGGAAACAATATGTGGGAAGGACGATACAGGCACTACACAATCGATTGAATTCACACAGACACAATATTAAAAAGGGCTTCCTTCTTCATGGACTCTCCCATCATTGTACGGTTGCACATGAGAGAAATGTTTGTTTCACTATTACTCCCATTGAACAGATTCCGACTAATATCCCAAATAGACTTGAAATGCTGAGCAAACTTTTTGGATTGATAAGCTGAACACATTGAAACCTATGGGTCTAAATGAAGTGACTGATTTATTTTATTGAATTTATATATATATATATATATATATATATATATATTTTTTTTTTTTAGATTTTAAAAATATAATAGAATCTTCTACTAGTATTATTGATTCCCCATGCTTTTGGTCTGTTTTTATGGATAATACTAATCATCATCTCGTTCTTTCAACATTGACTGTGTAGTTCTAGAAAATATTTAACATACTGTTATATTGTGACTATTGATGGATTTTTACCATCTCCTGTAGCCCTCTAGAGACTACTAATTGAATGCGTGCACTGCTTTACCTTGTGAGGCATGCGTACTTGCATTTTTCTCCCACGGTCTGAGCTCAGTGGAAGTTGCACTTGAGTCACCCTGCGGGACATGCGCACTCTCTCTTTTTCCCACGCGCTCTGTTGTAGTTCCCGCTCCTGAGCTTTTAATACAATACAGACTTTGCAATTTATTGCTATTTTCTTCCCCTATGGATTTATTAATCCTGTGACACCATTTTTCACCAAAATTTTATTATAAAGTTTTCCTTTTAATAAAGATTTTTAATGTTGTTAATTTTTAACTATAATATTTTTTCCGGTCTTCGCGTATATTAATATTGTTTTTAATGATCTTTTGGATCATTTTAATTGAATTTGGTACACGCTCTGGTACATACGGTCTCCATTTTACTATTTGGTAGTGCACATTTTTATAGAAAACTATTTATGCTTTTACACGTCATATGCACATCACCCAACACATTTAATTGAACTGTTTATGCGGCGCTCGTCATCACTCAGAGGGTATATACCCCGTTTAAGTTTCTGTTCACTTCGGGTGTTCAAATCACGTTCTGGAGACTTAATCATTAAGTCTGCTAGCTGTCATATATATATTTTTTCTTTTTTGGTCTTTTTCTTGGTTCTTCTTTCTTTGTTCTTGTATCTTCTCACAAAATCAGTGATAGCAATCATCACTAAAACGAAGGCTTGAGGTTTAATGGATTCTTACCACCCGTCAAAAGGTTCTAGTCATTTCTAACACATACGCACGTGTTTTTATTTTTCTTCATTGTTTTCTTTACACATTCTTCAATTTTTTATTTTATAATCGCATATAAGCTTTATTTTGTATAATCATATGTTAATGTAAAGTGTATGTAAATTTGATAGATAATTGAGATTTTGCTCATGCAGATTGAAGGACTGCCCGCTGATTTTTTCTCTTTCAGTAGGCGGTCCTCTTGTCTCACCAGATGTGTGTATATGTGTGTGTGTATATATATATATATATATATATATATATACTAGAAGGTGGCCCGATTCTACGCATCGGGTATTCTAGAATTTACGTATTGTGTAGTTCATGTATGATTTTTGTTATATATATATATATATATATATAGATGTTGTTGTGTGTAGTTACCAAGTGTTTGTGTAGGGCTACATGTTCTGGGTGTTGTCTGGGTGTGGCGGGGGGTGAGAGCGGTGTTGTGTTGTGTGTTGCGTTGTTTGTGGAGCGCTGTGTGTCTGTAGCGTTGTGTGTGTGTGTTGCGCGGTTTGTGTGTGTGTGGTGTGTTTTGGGGAGAGGTATGTTTTGTGCAATGTGTGTGTTGTGCGGTATGTGCGTATATTTGTGTGTGCAGCGTTGTCTGTGTGTGGGTGTCTGTGTAGGGCAGTTGTTTGTGGTTCCCAGTGTGTGTGTGTGGTGTGTTGTGCAGTGCGCGCGCGCGTGTGTGTGTGTGTTGGGGGGAGGTGTGCACTCCCCATCGTGCTCCATCCCCTATGCTGCGCACCCCCCATCGTGCTACATCTCCCATCCTGCGCACTCCCAAACGTGCTCCATCCGCCATGCTGCGCACTCCCAAACGTGCTCCATCCGCCATGCTGCGCACTCCCAAACGTGCTCCATCCGCCATGCTGCGCACTCCCCATCATGCTCCATCCCCCATGCTGCGCACTCCCAAACGTGCTCCATCCGCCACGCTGCGCACTCCCCATCGTGCTCCATCTCCCATGCTGCGCACTCCCAAACGTGCTCCATCCGCCATGCTGCGTACTCCCAAACGTGCTCCATCCACCATGCTGCGCACTCCCAAATGTGCTCCATCCGCCATACTCCGCACTCCCCATCGTGCTCCATCCCCCATGCAGCGCACTCCCCATTGTGCTCTATCCCCTATGCTGCGCACCCCCATCATGCTCCATCTCCCATGCTGCGCACTCCCAAACGTGCTCCATCCGCCATGCTGCGCACTCCCAAACGTGGTCCATCCGCCATGCTGCGCACTCCCAAACATGCTCCATCCGCCATACTCCGCACTCCCCATCGTGCTGCATCCCCCATGCTGCGCACTCCCAAACGTGCTCCATCCGCCATGCTGCGCACTCCCAAACGTGCTCCATCCGCCATGCTGCGCACTCCCAAACGTGCTCCATCCGCCATGCTGCGCACTCCCCATCGTGCTCCATCCCCCATGCTGCGCACTCCCAAACGTGCTCCATCCGCCATGCTGCGCACTCCCCATCGTGCTCCATCTCCCATGCTGCGCACTCCCAAACGTGCTCCATCCGCCATGCTGCGCACTCCCAAACGTGCTCCATCCACCATGCTGCGCACTCCCAAATGTGCGCCATCCGCCATACTCCGCACTCCCCATCGTGCTCCATCCCCCATGCAGCGCACTCCCCATCGTGCTCCATCCCCTATGCTGCGCACCCCCCATCGTGCTCCATCTCCCATGCTGCGCACTCCCAAACGTGCTCCATCCGCCATGCTGCGCACTCCCAAACGTGGTCCATCCGCCATGCTGCGCACTCCCAAACGTGCTCCATCCGCCATACTCCGCACTCCCCATCGTGCTGCATCCCCCATGCTGCGCACTCCCAAACGTGCTCCATCCGCCATGCTGCGCACTCCCAAACGTGCTCCATCCGCCATGCTGCGCACTCCCAAACGTGCTCCATCCAAACGTGCTCCATCCGCCATGCTGCGCACTCCCAAACGTGCTCCATCCGCCATGCTGCGCACTCCCAAACGTGCTCCATCCGCCATGCTGCGCACTCCCAAACGTGCTCCATCCGCCATGCTGCGCCAGCATCAGCCTCTCTACCCGCAGCATCAGCATCTCTGCCCGCAGCATCAGCCTCTCTCCTCCCAGCATCAGCCTCTCTCCCCGCAGCATCAGCCTCTCTGTCCCCAGCATCAGCCTCTCTGTCCCCAGCATCAGCCTCTTTGTCCCCAGCATCAGCCTCTCTGTCCCCAGCATCAGCCTCTCTCATCCCAGCATCAGCCTCTCTGTCCCCAGCATCAGCCTCTCTGTCCGCAGCATCAGCCTCTCTGTCCCCAGCATCAGCCTCTCTCATCCCAGCATCTGCCTCTCTGTCCCCAGCATCAGCCTCTCCATCCCAGCCTTCCCCAGGATCAGCCTCTCTCCTCCCAGCCTCCTCCAGCACGCCATGCTCCTCTGCCGACACTCACACACCCGATCGCATACACTCACACACACCCACACACACCCGATCGCATACACTCACGCACACACACATTGACGATATTGCACATACGCGCTCATACTCACAACATCCGGAGATACCACATGCTTCTGGCCATGTGATCCTCCGACAGGTCCTGGAAGGTCACAACAGCACAGTATCGAGGCCGAGAAGCAAGCGATATCGCCGGATGCTGTGAGTGTGTGGATGCGATGTGATGTATGTGTGAGGTGTGTGTGAGAGTGAGTGTGAGCCGGTGTACACTGTTAACTATGATACACATCGGGTAACCAAGGGACCTTAGTTACCCGATGTGTATAATGGTTAACAGCGTTCACGGGCTCCGTGAAGATCCCAGCATCGCAAGGTTATGTCTGGCGCTGCTGGGATCGTGACGGAGCCGGTGTAGAAGCAAGCGATATCCCAGGATGTTGTGAGTGTGTGGATGTGATGTGTGAGGTGTGTGTGAGAGTGAGTGTGATCTGATGTGTGTGTGTGTACTCACCTGGGAGTCGGAGCTACGTGTCAGTTGGGCAAGAGCGACCGTGCATTGCGTGAGGGGGGCGGGGCCTGCAGAGAGCCGAGGCGAGAGGCCAATCCGTGTGGGGGGGCGGGGCCATGGCGAGCCCAGCGGCCAATCAGCTTTGTGTCACCGTAAGGACACAATTTTGGAGCATGACAGACAGACAGACAGACAGATAGACAGACAGACAGACAGACAGACAGACAGAATAAGGCAATTATATATATAGATATCTGTCATCTTCATCTATGCTATGCTTTTTGTTGATGTACTGGTCCTGAGGAAGAGGTTTTCACCTCGAAACGCGTAGACCTATGGAATAAAAAGAAAGTTTAATCATCATCAAAATTTCTACATCTTCCTTTGGCTGATGCGTGGCGTTAACCCCTTCTCTACTCCATTTTGTATACAACCAGTCAGAGACACTGGCACAGAGGATGGGCGGGTGGGGAAAACAGTAAATAGTAATATAGCGGGCCAGAAAAGAGTCTTAATGCTGTGTTATCTTCCAGGAAACACAGTATGTATAACTGTCTTGCTCTTACCCCATTTTTGCAGCCCCCTAGTCCATACTACGACTATTTTACAGCACACAAGTTTGGGTTTCCATTGATTTGTATGGGGTTCAGCGTCCAGGGTCAAGTTCTGGTCAAATCTGGTTCCCAAACCAAACTTTTTTTTCCAAGTCCGGCTGAACCCGGCATACCTAAACATCCACGAGTCTGCTCATCTCTAGTGGTGACACATTTTACCAGCTTGCAATGTCTAACAAATAGGTGCTAAGTTATCCACAATTAATGCACATATCATGGATTCTGGAGCGGACCTACACAGATTTTATTCATTTACAAACCTAGTTTAAAGAATGACTTTCCTTTTGAAACATTTTTATTTATGACACATCATTTTATCTGGCTTGGTGATACTTTACAAAAATATGAAGTCCAAAATTGTTAAACAACTAAAATACATACCGTTACCAGATTATACCACACCCCAGCAGGAAAATATCCTTTTACGTCAGTTTTCCCCTTTTCCAAGACAGGAGTGATATATAATGCTTCTCCCCAAAGAAACTGGCGATCAATTGTCCAGGTATTTCTATCAGTGGGAAACCTAGTGAGGAAATAGCGATCATTAATGTACAGTATATCACTTTTCACTCAGTATAAGAAAAAATCAAAAATCCCGAAAATGTAAATATACTTACTCCATAAAAAGAGCTCTCGCCACTGTATCTCCTAAAGTATGAGCCTTGTGGAATAATGTGTATAAATAGGGGAGCAACCTATAACGCCTTAGCACAGCTCTCCTGATGGCTTTTTGGGATTCTTTGCTATATACATATGGCTCCTGTGACTGAAAATGCACAAATAAGAGGAATGTTATGTACAGTATGATACCAATGTACTAATTACCAAGAACTACTGAGTAATAGCGCAAAAACTGAGTACATCAGTGTCCTTTTGTCCTCCATTTTTTTGCATTAAGAATCAGTGTGACGCCCTGGACTAGCCAGGTAGTCACAGACATAACACCACACACACCCCCTCCCCTGGATAGTTACACAAGTCAACCAAAAACCCTTGTTGCCTCCCTCCAGGGGCTGATGTCCACACCAGGTGGGTGGAGCCAGGCGGTTGGCCCTGCCCACCGAGGAGTTCACAGGCCTGGAGGCGGGAAAAGGAGTCAGATGAGTTTTGGAGGTGGAAGTGAGAGGAGTAAAACGTCTGCATGTGCCTGGGTAGGAGCCCAGGCACTGACAGCAAGGTCGGCAGACGGTGGTGGCCGTCTGCAGGAGTTAGCGGATCTCTGCGGAACCGTAGGACCGGGGTTGGGCGGTGGCCCACCGGTACCGAACCGGGGAGCGGAGTGAAGTTAAGCACACAGGCAGGGCCATCGGACCCCGACCAAGCTTGGAGCCGCCGACAATGGTCAAATCTGAGAGTGACCGGAACCCCAGGGGTTTCCTAACACCCAAGTCCCGCTAGAAGGCAACAGTCCACACTGGGAGGATACACAGCCACCGCCACAGGCTAGAGATCCAAGGGCCAGCGCCTGCGGGCAAGAGGGCTCCAACAGTACCTATACGCCGGGGAGCGGACTACCGTTTGGAAACCATCGGAGTCGACACATTCTACACAGGTGCAGGGAAAGACAGCCACCATCACCTGTTCGGGAAGAGCAAAGACACTGCAGCTGGCTGCGGGACCCGTCCATCCGGCCGTTTGGTTTACCAGAGATTTTGTGACTTTCTGTCTGAGTGAGTACAACAGCGCCATCCAGCACCATGCCGCGCTGCCCCTGCAACCCTGCATCCCAGCTATCCAGCCTCCCCGCATCATCTCCGGGCCCCGGGAACATCAACCCCTACCCACGGAGGGGACAACACCCTAGCTGCTCCCTACCATCGCTCCCGGGATCCCTGTCATCAGCAGCGGTGGTGCCATCATCACCACGTCCCGTGGGTGGCGTCACAAACTATCTCCCCAAACAAACCATCCCTTTTCACTCACAGGTGAGGAGCGCTGCTCGAGTCCCCGGGTCCGGCCCACCGCTCGAGCCACCAAGCAGCAGCAGCAGAAGCCCCGGACCCGAGCGTGGTGAGCGCGCCCCTCCGCCCACGACAATCAGCATGCTTTATTTTTGTATTTTTAGGTTCGATGCACATACAGTAATCAACAGGAGCTTTTACCAATGCATATTGTAATGTGCCCATAGGCCCCCATTGATTAAACGTATGCTACTGCGGTCCACTCATCCCCATCATGTGCCCCCTGGGCTCTGTGACCTCTGAGATCCGGTGATGTCACATCAACTTCCAGTTGACCCGATGTCACAAAATCCAGCCCCAGTCTCTGAGTGACTGGGCTGTGGGCAGCGCTTCACTGCTTGTCATAGGCCAGCATGAAGCGCTCTCTTCCTTCGCTGCAGAGCACCACAAGTAGGATGATGCTTGGCTGTGATGCTGGGCTGTAACGAGTGAAACTCCGCCCACAGCCCAGTCACTCACAGAAACTGGGGCCAGCATTGCTGATGTCAGGTCAACTGGAAGTTAACGTGACATCAACGGATCTCTGAGGTTACAGAGCCCGGGGGTTACCTGATGGGGATGAGCAAACCGCAATAGTACCGCTCACAGGCAGAATGTACTACACATTTTATTTGACAAAAGCCTTCACTATGAGCTTTACAGTAATATGGCCACCAATGCTGAGTAGTGAACCACCCCTTTATGCATCTTTGCTGATGATTTTGGAGGCATCTTTCCTTTATAGTTTCAACAATAAAGAGAATAAAGATGCTGTTTCTTCTCCAAATCTAGAATTGGTCAAAAGAAGTAAAAAAAGATGGGGCATGTAAACAGTAATGTTGCTTTTTGCATTGCTATGCATTATGTTAATTTTTAGAGGTGTTGCGTCGCTTTTGGAAGCGGGTTCCAGATGGACTCTGACTGAAGGTTCGCTCACATGGGCGTAAATTCTCTCATGCAAGAAAATCTGTCAGATTATTTAAGTGAAATGCAACTCAAACTCTGATCCAAGTTTAAGTTGAGGGGCAGTTTACCATGATACGACTCTCTAACATGCGATAATTGGAGCATAGATGATGAGAAGATGGTGAAGTTAATTTTTCCATCTTCTCTAATCTCAGTACCGGCATATATCGGACTGCACTCGGATGACATCTGAGTGCAGTCCGATGTTGCGAATGTACCTGTAGACTTGAATGGGTACGTGCTGTCCGATATACGTAGCCAATCGCAGATTGCAAGGATTTTTTTCTACTGCCAAGAAAGTGCAAGTTGGCACTGCCCATTACATAACATTGGGCTGTGTGCTATCAAACAAATCATCGGATAAAACTCAGCTATATTATACACTTGTGTGAGTGAGCCCTGAAAGTTAAGTCATGTGAACATACCCTTAAGGCCCCGTTACACATAGTGACATCACTAACGAGATATCGCTGGGGTCACGGAATTCATAACGTACATCCGGCCTTGTTAGCGACGTCGTTGCTAGTGACACCTAGGAGCGACCATTAACGATCAAAAATACTCACCTAATCGTTGATACGTCGTTCATTTTCAAAATATCGTTGCTGATGCTAGATGCAGGTTGTTTGTCGTTCCTGAGGCAGCACACATCGCTACGTATGACACCCCGGGACGACGAACAACAGCGTTCCTGCGCCCTCCAGCAATGAGGTGGGCGTGTCGTTTATGCGGCTGATCTCCGCCCCTCCGCTTCTATTGGCGGGCCGCTGTGTGATGTCGCTGTGAGTTTGCTATGCCATAATTCAAGGACTGTACTAGGATTTGCGGTGCGGCGCACAAAAAGGTGCCTGCCACTTATCTGGCACTCCTGATTTATGAAGAGCAATAGGCCTTTTTCTAGCTTTATTCAGACCCCTTCAAACTTTTCACTCTTTGTTTCATTGCAGCTATTTGGTAAATTCAAAAAAGTTCATTTTTTTTCTCATTAATGTACACTCTGCACCCCATCTTAACAGAAATGTAGAATTATTTGCAAATTTATTAAACAAGAAAAACTGAAATATCACATGGTCATATGTATTCAGACCCTTTGCTCAGACACTCATATTTAAGTCACATGCTGTCCATTTCCTTGTGATCTTCCTTGAGATGGTTCTACTCCTTCATTAGAGTCCAGCTGTGTTTAATTAAACTGATAGGACTTGATTTGGAAAGCGACATAACTATCTATATAAGACCTCACAGCTCACAGTTCATGTCAGAGCAAATGAGAATCATGAGGTCAAAAGGAACTGCCAAAGGAGCTCAGAGACAGAATTGTGGCAAGACACAGATCTGGCCAAGGTTACAAAAGAATTTCTGCAGCTCTCAAGGTTCCTAAGAACACAGTGGCCTCCGTAATCCTTAAGTGGAAGAAGTTTTGGACCTCCAGAACTCTTCCTAGACCTGGTTATCCAGCCAAACTGAACAATTGCGGGAGAATAGCCTTGGTGAGAGAGGTAAAGAAGAACCCCAAGATCACAGTGGCTGAGCTTCAGAGATGCAGTAGGGAGATGGGAGAAAGTTTCACAAAGTCAACTATCACTGCAGCCCTCCACCAGTCGGACCTTTATGGCAGAGTGGCCTGACGGAAGCCTCTCCTCAGTACAAGACATATGAAAGCCTGCATAGAGTTTGCAAAAAAACACATGAAGGACTCTCAGACTATGAGAAATAAGATTTTCTGGTCTGATGAGACAAAAATAGAACTTTTTGGTGATAATTCTAAGCGGTATGTGTGGAGAAAACCAGGCACTGCTCATGACCTGCCCAATACAATCCCAACAGTGAAACATGGAGGTGTTTTTCAGCTGCAGGGACAGGACAACTGGTTGCAATTGAAGGACAGATGAATGCAGCCAAGTACAGAGATATCCTGGAAGAAAACTTCTTCCAGAGTTCTCTGGACCTCAGACTTGGACGAAGGTTCACCTTCCAACAAGACAATGACCCTAAGCACACAGCTAAAATAACAAAGGACTGGCTTCAGAACAACTCTGTGACCATTCTTGACTGGCTCAGCCAGAGCCCTGACCTAAACCCAATTGAGCATCTCTGGAGAGACCTGAAAATCGTTGTCCACCAATGTTCACCATCCAACCTGATGGAACTGGAGAAGATCTGCAAGGAAGAATGGCAGAGGATCTCCAAATCCAGGTGTGAAAACTTGTTGCATCATTCCCAAGAAGGCTTATGGCTGTACTAGCTCAAAAGGGTGCTTCTACTCAATACTGAGCAAAGGGTCTGAATACTTATGACCATGTGATATTTTAGTTTTTCTTGTTTAATAAATTTGCAAAAATGTCTACATTTCTGTTTCTTTCTGTCAAGGTGGGATGCAAACTGTACATTAATGAAAAAAAAAACAACTTTTTTTTTAATTAAACCAAATAGCTGCAATGAAAGAAAGAGTGAAAAATTTAAAGGTGTCTGAATACTTTCCGTACCCACTCTATACGAGAGCAAGAAGCTAAAGTGGACAAGATGTAGAAAAAAAATGTGCAGGATTTGTTAGGTTTACATCTTATTGTGTTTTTTTTGGATGTTAAAGAAAATGTACTTAAATCCGTTTTGTTTATTTTTGGCCCCCCAAAAAAGAATATTTTTTTTTTCTTCATTATTCTCAGTGGGAGACATAGTGAAACATATGAGTATCAGTATGTTTCAATATGTCTAAAACATATGTTTCTCTATCTATAAGATTTAAGCTAGGTTAGAAAAGAATTTGCAAAAAAGTAGATAGAAGTAAATGGAACAGCCTTCCTGACGAGTTCCTTCAAAAACTGTGTCAAGTCTACCTAGAACAGGGGTGGGGAATCGTTTTACTGTGGGGGTCATTTGGAATTTTCTACCAACCTTCGGGGGCCGCACAAAATTATCAATGTGAAAATTACCCTGCTATATTTGATCAAACAGGTAATTAACTCACCCCTACACCCCTACTGTGGTGACTGGAGCTGCTTCTCTTAGCTGCGGCTGTGCTGTTAGGTGATATTGAATTGATAACGTTGCTTCTCATAACTGTTTTTACAGGTTTCCAGGCATATACATCATAGGAGACTCTGGGGGCACATACATCACAGGAGTGGCTGGGTATAAACATCACAGAAGATGCTGGGGCATATACATCACAAGAGACACTAGGGCATATACATCACAGGAGACGCTGGGGACATATACATTACAAGAGGGGCTGAGGCACATACATCACTGGGTGGAAGGGACAGCACTGGGGGAGCACAGACAGCACTGAGTGGTACGAACAGCAAGGACAGGACTAGGGGGGGACACAGACAGAACTGGGGGACAAGGACAGCACTAGCAGTGGCACGAACAGTACTAGGGGGGCATGGACAGGACTGGGGGAGCATAGACATCACCAAGTGGGCACGGACAGCACTGCGGGGCACGGACGGCACTAAGGGGCATGGACAACAGTGGTAATACATAGGAATGGGGTGGCACACAGCACTGAGGGGGGCAGACAGCACTGAGGTGGGAACAGAGCACTTGGGGGCCACGAACAGTTCTGGGGGACATGGACAGCAATGTCGGTGGTGTAGACAGTACTATGGGGGCATGGACAGGACTGGGGGGTCACAGACAGGATTGGGGGAGCCTAAACATTACCAGGGGGGCATGGACAGCGTTGGAGAGGCTTGGTCAGCACTGGGGGGGCACGGACAGAATTGGAGGTGCACAGACAACAGTGGAGGTTACACAGTACTTTGGGTGGCACACAGCACTGGGAGATACACGTGGTGCCCCTGAGCCTTCAGTTGCCACAAGTTACTGCGCCTCAATTAAGGTACGGTACTTATACTGGGTAAGGAGCGGTTAATCGCTGGTGTTTCTCACATTTACACACCACACACAGTTAGGTGCTTTCCCACCGAGGGCTTAGCCTCGGATAAATAGGGGGGTGGCCATCGCAAGACATGGGACTTTCCCGGTTACTGGGACAACCACCTGGGGGGGCGGGCACCACTTGGGGAAAAGGGAAAGAGCATCTTCACACATAGTCAGATTGCCCCAGGCACAGCTTAGGGTGAGGAGCACAATCAGGACTTTGGTCCACTCTTCTTTACCTCACACTTCTGGGAGCGCCAAAAGACCTGCGGCTTGGAGCAGATAGCTCAGCCCGGGTTCTCTACAGCTACACCGGATTCCAGGGTCTGCGGAGGGTGCAGGAAACACCCACAACCCATTCCACACTCCACATACGCCGGGATTGGAGGGACCCTGACCAAAAAGGACTCCCAGTGGGAACACCGGTGGTGACCTTGAACTACTCAGGATTGGCTAGGGCCCAGCACGGGGGCGACCATTACTCCGAGAGTGACAACTAGGTTATCTAAAGATCTGTGAGTAAAACACCTGGAACCGCAGAGACCGTGTCCGCCTCTCCTTCCCGGCGCCCTGAGCTTTGGAGCCAACGGCCACGACTCCCCTCATCATCCTTCCCGGGGCCCGCTCCACCTGTGGGAACAGAACCATCTTGGCTGCCATAACCATCCACCCCGGAGGACAGCGACAGCAGCAGCGGCTAATTTCCTGGATGCGTACAGCAGGTGGCATCACAAGACAAGTCCACAACTGCACCCATCATCCCATCCACCATCCCACCTCCATCACCCTCTGTCTCTCTTTTATTGTACGCCTCGGGGCCATGAAGCCAGGCAAGGGCCACCCGTGACATCCCCAGACCCGACATCATCAGGCCTGGCGACTAGCAACAAGTTAACCCCTTGCCCCATGGGTGCTACATACACCGTAGGGGGTGGTGGGCTCATAGCACTGGGGGAGGAATCACAAAGTATCGGTCCAGGGGGCATGTACAGCAGGAAGGCCGGTAAAGCTGCTGCTCGTCTTCTTCCTTGGAATGGCAGCGCATCTCGCGCTTACCCCGCCCACAAGGTACACCCTGGGCATGTTGGCACAGGCTAGAGTGAGGACCTCGTGGTATGCGCACACAGCTGTGTGCACATCCTCGCATCATGCCTCTTGGGATTTAAAGGGCTGGCAGCTGGCAAAATCACGGCTGCCGGCCGAGTGCTGCGGTCCCCGGGAAAGTGCTCGGGGGCCTCAGAAACAGTCATCTGAGCTAGAAAAATTGATGTTTTGTTCTTTCTCTGAGCATTTTGTTAATTGGGAAAACAAAATATTCAAATTTCTATTTTCTCTAGTCACCCTCCACGATAGCAGCGCAGGAGTTAACTCCACCCCCTAATTGGGACAGGAAACACAAAGAGGTTAAAAAACCCTCCCCACCTCCCCTCTAGTGCTGTTTCCGGTCCCTACTGTGGCACGAAGAGGACCTGTGGCTGGTGACTAGAGTACTGCAGGAAAGGAAAACAATTGATCTTACCACCGGGCAGCTGAGCTTGGAGCTTTCTGCTTCCCTCCTCCATCGCTGCTCCCATGTCCCCTGGATTCGGGACCTGCCTGCTCTCCCTGCGGCTCACATGAGGTAAAGCAGAGCATGGCCAACACGCTAGCGTGCGGTGGCAATGGCGCTCAGTAAGTGACGTCACCGACGCATGCCGCGATGACTTACTTCCGGGAATATGCATTCCACCATGGAACGCATGCGCTGTTTCAGCCCCCCTACAGCACCAATGGGTTCGCCTTCTCATGGAGAGAACTACCTGGACCGTCTGAGGAAGAGTCGCCCATATGGCGCTGGGGCTTCACACTCACATGTAAGTGCCTAGCTTGAAGACATCCTAAGGTAGGACTGCATAATAGGTGATATTCGCCGCTCTGTGTTGTAGAGCCCAGCGCTACCCCCAATCCAGTAAGTATACTGTGACGGAGGGACAGTTGGGTCGCATGTATATGGGTACATGTTACCCCCCTCTTTAGGGGTCAGTGCCTTGGGGCTCTCTCTCCTTTTTCTGGGAGACAAGAATCCTGTCCCCAAAAGGAGAAAACGTCTAGCCGTAAATGTATCATGTGCACTAAGAAACTCCCGTCTTCCCATAGAAAAAAGCTGTGTCACCCATACACTGATTAGGTGGTCAGGGAGGAACATCCTTCCCTTATCAGCAGATCAAAAATCTAGTGCGCTAGGTACATTTCTCTCTAGCCTGTCAAACCCTTCACTCAGCGGGCCCGGCTCCGAAGAAAGGAAGCCAAACCCCATTAAAGTATCGGTCTCTGCCTCGGAGGAGGACCCATACTTCTCTCCCTGACCCTTAGGTGAGGATTATGACTGTGTGTCAGAATCAGAAGGAGTGCCTGAAAATGAAAGATACTTCTTCTCAGGAGCTGTGGGGAGCTGTGCGAGATACCATGGGGGTTAAGGTAGAAAAGACTACGAAGCCAGTGCAGGAGGTAATGTTTGGCGGCCTGAAAAGGCCAAAAGAGCTGGATTCCTTGTTCCTGATAATATCCAGGACTAAATCCTTCAGAATTGAATGCTCCGGTGAGATGCCTAGGCGCTCCCTTGGCGCTTAGGCACCGTTTTCCCACTTGTGGACGATACGGACTGAACTTGGGAATTTCCTAAAGGGGATGTCTAGGTCTCTAGAGTTACCAAAAAGACAGCATTTCCTTTTGAGGCCTTTTCACAGCTCAGGGACCCAATGGATAGGAGGATTGAAAGCCTGTTCATGAAATCGTGGGAAACCTCGTTAGTTCTAAGGAACACTAATGTGGCCTCCACATGTGTACAAGATCCCTATATATGTGGCTGGGATGACTTGAAGACCACCTCTCTCGGGACACCCTCATTGAAAACATATTAGCCTCCCCTCCACTGCTTCAGAAAGTCACAGGGTTCCTAGTAGATGCCTCGGCTGAATCAGTCCATGTTGCTGCTAAATTAGCCCTACTTTCTAACTCCGCAAGAAGAGCCCTATGACTTTGGAGTGGTGATGCAACGTCTAAGATTAAAATTTGCTCCATCCCCTTCCAGGGAAAGTATGTTTTTGGACCTGCTCTAGACAACCTTCCAGACAAAGCCACTTAAAAAAAATAATTCTGGAACAAAAACCCAAGAGATTTTTTCATGCCCCCAGGGCCAATCCTCTCATTATAAAGGAAAGGATAAGTCATAGTGATGGAGCTACCCCAAGGGAGGAAAAGGTAGAAGTATCCTTTCCTACCAGGAAATGCAAGAGCGTACCCAGCGCCAGCATAAGCAATGACTCTGGCATGGCAGGAGGACATCTATCGAGAGTCTTCCCCCAATGGTCAACGGTCTCATGGAACCAATGGGTTCTGTACACCATCAAAGACGGTATGAAGATAGCATTCACCTTCTTTCCTCTACACCGCCTGCCTATCACCCACACTTCCACTCAAGGCTAGCAGAAACTACTCATATCAGGCCTTCAAGACCTGCAAAACTTGGGGGTGATATCACCAATCCCAGAGGTAAAAATTGGACGGAGGTATTGCTCTCGACTGTTTCTAGTAAGACATCCAAATAGCCCCACAGGTTCATCATAAACCTGAAATCAACAAGTTCTTACACTTGCGCACAAACATCAGACACTGCATTACCTATACAATACACTTCTGTTTGGGATACCTTCTGCGTCTTGAGCATTTACCAAGCTGATGGCAGAGGTGGTAGCGTTCATAAGACAAACAAAATATCTGTATAGTACCCTGCCTCAACGACTTCCTGATAATTGTTCCTTCAGCCCCGACGCTCGAGCAGCATGTACAGAGGAACCTCATGGTACTGAAGGAACTGAGATGGATAATGAACCAACAAAACTCTGATCTCAATCCATCTACGAAGAAGATTTTCCTCGGCAGCCTACTTGCTTTAGACAGAAATATCATTACTGCAAATGACAAGACAGATCGAGATCAAATCCAGATTTCTGATCTCCACAGCCAGAGATCGGTAACATTGAAATCAGCCATGTCAGTCCTAGGATCCATGACATCCTACATTCAAGCAGTAGCCTGGGCTCAGTTCCATACAAGAACAATCCAATCAGCCATCCTAGCAGCCTGGGACGACGCCTCTACTGTATACAGGAAGCTTCTCCTATCTAGACCAATAAAATCATCTCTCCCAAGGTGGATTTCCATGTAAAAACCTCCAAGGAGAGGCTGTTGGAATCAGAATTTTCCAGTGACAATAACCACAGACGCCAGCCAGCAAGGAGCGGGGGGGGGGGCATGGTGGTGCCGATATCCTTGAATGCACGAGATCAGTCTAAGGCCCTCAAACTACAGAGAACTAAAAGCGGTGGGTGAAGCACTGATCCAGAGACAACAGGTACAGTTATACTCGGTCAACTGACGATGGTGGCACACCTTTGTCATCAAGGAAGCACTCGTCATACAAACCTAAAAATGTTGTCTACAAAAATACTGAGCTGGGCAGAGAAACACATTCTATTTCTCTCCAAACATCCAGGCACTCTCAGTCAAAGAGATGTTCACCTGGACGAGTGGGCTCTAAACTCAGAAGTATTTCAGAACTTATTGGAGTAATGGGGCAACCCGGAAGTAGTCCACCTTGCAAGACAGCAGAACGCAAAAGTAAACCGTTGTTTTCTTTCTAAATCCAATCGATTGGTGTCTTGCCGTGAATGCCCTCTGCCATTTGTGGGAGTTCAATATAGCCTATGCCTTCCCACCAATTCCAATGCTGGCAAAGACGCTACAAAAAAATTGTATGTATGGGGTTGCCACATTCCTGTGGCCCTATTGTGGCCAAGGAGAAGCTGATTCGGGAACAGTACCAGTAGAGCTTGCTATAAACCTATACTGCTACCTCTGAATTTCGACCTTCGTCATCAGGGTCCTCTATTCCACCAAAAGTTCACAAGCTCAGCCTAATGGCATGGCTACTGAAACCAAAATCCTAAAATTCAGAGACCTGTCGGACAAGGGGATTGTGACGCTACAGAAAAGCCGAAATTCGGTTACTAACGCCATATTTGGGGAAACTATGGCAGACCTTCTCCTTCTGGTGTGGACCTGAATTACCAGATCCATTTCATCCTAAGGTGGTTCAGATCCTGGACTTTCTTCAGAATGGCTAGACAAAGGCGTAAACCTGGAACCTTCAAGATCCAAATCTCGGCCCGTAGCTCATACTTCAATCAAGATCTAGCAAGCCATTGGTGGATTAGGTTTATGACTTAAGCAGTTGTGACCCAAACAAATTTATCTAGTCCTTCCCTGGGACTTGAATATACTCCTTAAGGGCCTAACACAACAACCCTTTGAGCCTATCACCTCAACAGATCTAGAACCCTGTCCTGGAAAACTTCATTCCTAGTAGCAATTAGGTTAGCCAGACGAGTTGGTGAATTACAGACTACTACTAAACAGCCGTACCTAAAAATCCTGAACAACAGGATTATCTTCCATCAGGACCACTCATTTATTCCAAAACTAGTATCGGATTTTCACAGATCCTAAGATATAATACTACCATCTTTGTATCAAAATCCATCTGATAAAGGGGAATTTCATTCCTTGGATGTACGCAGGGCGATTTTACACTACCTTCAGAGAACCGATCATGTGAGGAAGGACCATAATCTTTTTGTCCAGATCATGGGGCATAATAAATGTACAAAGCTGCCAAGAACAAAATTGCCAGCTAGAGCACTCAGCAAAGCTTACAAAAACCAAGCTCTACCTCTTCCGGAAGACTTCACAGCTCATTCTACCAGATCGGTGTCTGTCTCTTGGGCTGAGAAGGCCGACGCCTCCATCAAGGAGATATGCAGAGCCGCTATATGGTGATCAGTGTAGACCTTTATAAAACGCTAAAAACTGAATTTACGGTCTAAAAAGGACTTAGCTTTCGGCCATAAGGTCCTTCAAGCTGTTGTCCCCCCCCCAAGATATGTTCGTTGGTACTTCTCCTGTGGTGCTGTCGTGGAGGGTGACTAGAGAAAATAGAATTAGTTCTTACCGGTAATTCACTTTCTAGGAAACCCTCCACGATAGCACAGATATTCCCTCCCAACCTGTTGCAAAAATGTAATGTTTTTTTACTGATTTTAAAGTTTGAACCATTCATACCGGTGTAGTTACTTGGAAAAAAAACACTGGAGAGGGGAGGTGGGGAGTGTTTTTTTTAACATCTTTGTGTTTTCTGTTCCAATTAGGGAGTGGAGTTAACTCCTGTGGTGCGGTCGTGGAGGGTTTCCTAGAAACTGAATTACCGGTAAGAACTAATTCTATTTTTGAAAGCATTCTTACTTTGTAGTATTCTTTCAAAATCCCCCTAAAACTTTTGCACAGTAGTACTGAATGTGAACTCAGTTTCTTACCACTGCATCCATTGTGTTGTGGTTCCTCATAAAT
Source organism: Anomaloglossus baeobatrachus (assembly GCF_048569485.1). Classification (NCBI taxonomy): domain Eukaryota; kingdom Metazoa; phylum Chordata; class Amphibia; order Anura; family Aromobatidae; genus Anomaloglossus; species Anomaloglossus baeobatrachus. Next base: position 308,850,138 of record NC_134357.1, on the reverse strand, counting down.
GGATAAAAAGCTCCGACCTGACTCCATCTCACACAAAGCTCTTCTGTTACGTCTCCCACAAATCCACAGAGATCAGTTCCAACTAAAGGAACCCCATACATATTAAACAGTAGTATAGCTGTAAAGGAAGGGGTGGAAAAAAAACCACATTAGATTTATTACAGCATGCAACTGGGTCTCTTTACGTCCAATGTCAATTCAAGAAGGAATGAATGCCTAGATGACCCCTTTAAAGGAACATCAGGAATAATATTAAAAACATCCTACCAGGTATAGAGTAATACAACTGTTCCCAGGTGCTCTCAACATCTCCTGTCCAATGACCAGCATATCGACCATGACTGGCAAATGTGGATCGAGAAATCACAAACGGACGTTTTCCTCTAATCTTTATCAAAGCACTGCCAAAATAGATTAAAAGATCTCAATTAATTAAACATATGTAGATATTGCTGCACATCTGCAGCGTTCTCCTGTAGTTCACAGTTTAGACATTAACTTGCTGAGACTCAATTAATTAAGACTGGCGTTTCATATGGCATTTTTAATGAAGACCGTGCAGGAATGACATGAGCCAAATTCATTGGCAGGTATCTGTCAATGTTATCAACCCTCCTAAGCCATCTATATGGCATGTAGGTCATAGAAAGTTGAATAAAGTGATACCTTGATATCACAGCTTCAGAACGCCAGGTTTAGGGTCAGTGCGTATAATCAGAAGTCTCGGCACTCCCGGGTTATGCGCACTAGACCTCCTTGAAGCTGAGACGCATACACCCGGCTTCATAGTGTGCATGACGGGAAGTGCTGGGCCATCTGATCATTCGTACTGACTATAAACCCGGCGTTTTGAGGTGGTGACAATGGACACAAGCACGCCCGTCACCCCTGATTACACTGGGCAATGGGCATTGAATAGCATGTTAGCACACATGTTAGCACACTCACAGGGGGGTGCTAATATGCTAAGAGGGCAGGCCAGTCAAGGGAAATAACGCCCCGAGAAGGGCAAATGAAAGTGCGCCTGCGCAGGACCTCACTGTTAGCTAATGTAGATGACGTAGAACGTGTCATCCACACTAGCTTCGAAAGGAGGACAAAGATGGCCGAATGAGGAGGCGCAGGACCCGGAAAAAGGAGACTCCCATCAGACCAGTCTGCTCTACACCGACCGTTAGATAAGTATTATGAGCATCCGGTGACAGGTTCCCTTTAAGTTCAATGCATCATTAAAAAAAAAAACTGTAAAAAAAAAATCACTTCAATATTTGAACAAGCTACTGTAGCGCCCCTGAACACCTCAGGGTCCTACAAGGTTCTGCATCCCCACCAGGATGCATGGCCTACCCCCTTAGGTACCCAGAACCCCAGTGCCGGTAATACCAAAAACCCAGGTAATCCCAGTTTTCCCCAACAATCCCCCCATACAATGGTACCCAGCTAGGGTGGGGCCATGGATGGCCGCCTAGAGGTGGAGCCACTCCAGTGCACTAGTTGACCAGGTGGGAAGGGCAGAATGTGGAGAGTAGTCGGGAACACAGGACGTCAGTAGTCAGAAGAAGAACTGCAGTGACAGTGGCCAGAGCAGCAGTGACTGTAAAGGTGGAAGTGAAGTGACTCCCTGACTCAGGTTGAAGGTGATCTGGTACCCAGGAGAAGTGGTTGCTGGTGGAGTACTCCTGGAACTACGCACCAACGGGGTACAGGACCCTAGATCAGGAAAGTGCTTCAGTCTGACCTGTTAACACCTGCATAGCAAAGGGGCCATCAAGGACCTTGCTGACCCTAAAGAATCCGAAGACTCAGTAGCAAAGAGAGAGCCGGGGACAAGACCAGAAACTCCATCCCCACAGGGTTCATGCTACCATCAGGCGGACAGAGGTGGACAAACCACAAACCGGGGACCCCCAGTATTCCATACCACGGGGACCCACTTACCAGAGATAGGTGCAGGGGGAGAAGGTACCAGAGAGCCAGACTGGCATTGGGACGAAGGGGACCTGGAGGCGAAACCAGCCGGCCTCGGGCAACCAGTTAACACCCGAAAAGTGACGACTAAACCAGTTGCACTGAATACCTGTATGGACTCCTTCTTCCGATGTCCACTGCACCATACACCTGCTGGGGTAGTACCCTACTTATGGAGGGCCCAAGTCATCAGAGCTGCACATTCGAACAGCCCCAGCAAAACCTGCAGCGGTGGCTCCCTACACTTCACCGCACCACTGCAAGTGGCGTCACAAATAACTTTATTCACAAATCTCCTGTAAATATCCCCCATTACTAAAAGGGCCCAGGGCACGGAATCAGGAACGGCCACCACCGTGACACTCCCAATAGAGACACTACCCGGAACAGAGTACCCCATATCCCTGGGTGCTACACTACTTTCATCTACATACTGGTTTAGACCTACCATTTAACCCTTCACTTCCTTTCCAGTGGTTGTCCACACTCTAGGCACTGTAGACTTCAGTATGTCCTGCTCTGCCAGCTTACCTGCCGTCCAGCATAGCCTGTTGTCATGGTCTTTGCTGCTGTGAAATCACCCTCAGCCTTTGTTTACGACCGTACCTGCTGCTTAGTGGATCCTCATCATCAGGAGACCCTACCAAACCTACTGTGGTTACAATCACCTTTTTTTAGCCATCTCTATACTCCTCCATACTTTTTCATACATCCTGATTGGAGGAAATCTTCTGGAAGCTTTATATATCAAGAAGGTTTCGCTCAACAGTATGCCAACTCTACACGAAGATCTCCTCTTTTTGCTGTAGCTTATCAAGTTTCTAGAAAAGTTGGTAAGTATAACCCAATATGCATTTTATTATCTATATAAACATGTATATTGAATGCTATTGGTTTTGCCAAGAATTTAGTTCCTATTATCTAGTGGCTCTTCTTTCCAAACTGTATCTCTTTACTTACTTATGAGATGCTATGGCTTCATGAAACCCATACATATTATGAAGGTTGTAGTGTGATGAGAGATATTGGTTACTGGAAGCACAGATTGTAGTATCCCGTAGGACTCCTCCTACTACCCCTGTAAGTACAGTGGATAGAGAAAATTAGTGTAACATACTTAAAAAGTATTTCCAACTATATCTCACACCTATTTCATTGGTCTAAACAATTAGAGATAAGTGTATGTGTCACATGTTGGAAGGTATGGGGTCTAACAGCATCATTATTCACTAATATCACTGCAAGGAGCAGTGTACATCTCAGCATGCAATCTTCAGCTTTATTTCAGAAATATGTGCATTTAAATGCACTGCTATGTAACTGAGAGGTGCAACACAGGTGGGAATATGTGGATCGGGTTTTGCTATCTATTCCCACCCCTGTCTGTCTCCCTGGCCTTGGTAGATACTAGACTGGTATGCAAAGGTATGCTTAGAGTCATCATCCTTGCATCAGTATCGCACTGGCTTTACTTTATATATGAAAATCCTGCTGGTTGGATCCCTTTAAAGGGCATTTTGTTTGACAGACTATAAGCTAAAAATGAGTAGAAATGTAATAATAAAATCTCATTATAATAGGAAAATCTCAGGAAATTATTCCACTAGTCCTAGTCCTGCAGTATATATTGAAATTAATGAATTCATGAACCTTAAAGTGTAAAGCTTACTTGGGACATATGGAGGATTTTCAAATCTGTCGTTTGGACAGTTATCCACAGAACCATGTACATTGTTAGCAGGTTCATTCATATCCTGTGACAAACAAATGTATTAAGACTTTGGATCCTGTGAGTAGAAAATAAATATCTTTAGTGGTTTTTCAACAGTTAATACATTTTGACCTGGGAAGGTAGTCATTATCCTTGTTGATACCCAGTTGGTATGGTCTCTTTTGGGTAATGCTCACCAGGAAAGGTATTATTATTATATTATTATTAATTATTATAGCACCATTTATTCCATGGCGCTTTACAAGTGAAAGAGGGTATACGTACAACAATCATTAACAGTACAAAACAGACTAGTATAGGAGGAGAGAGGACCCTGCCCGCGAGGGCTCACAGTCTACAGGGAATGGGTGATGGTACAATAGGTGAGGAAATGCAGAATAGGTCTCCAGAAGAGCTACCTCGTATCTACATGTTTGGCAAGATTAGTACCGTCAAGAGGCATCTTTTAGATTTGGCACCAAAGCAGAACCCTACTATTTATACAAAAAGGACAATAGCACAAAAATGTTTATGTGTGAGGATGAATGTTTTCGGTTTGTCTCTCAGTACAATGGGCATTGACTTGAATGATAGCAAGCTACAGTAGAGGTGGTTCAGAAAGTGGTTGTCACTACTCAGACAACCCCTTCTCATTCCCCATGTTTGGACCCATTAACATAAAATAGTCACCTCCCGTACCAACGTCATTCCAGCGCTCACGTTCCCGGGGGTCATGTATGGTTGTGATGTTACATGAGCCCCGTGCCCAATCACTGCCGGCTTCTCTCTCCCACCATCGGAGACATGATTTATCAACAGGAAGTGAGTGGCCAGTTGCAGCTCTCACTTGGAAGATATGGTAGACAAATAGCAATCCATTAACTGATCCGTTTTTTATGGACTCCATTGTTAGGCTAAGTTCACATGTCCAGTAATCATCCGTTAGAATGGATCCAGCAACAATCCGTTGGCAAAAAAAGTTGTGCAGACACAATTTTTTTTCCGTTTTTAAATAAATGATTTCGGTTGGATTTGTTTTATGTTTTAAAATTGGATTTCTATTTCTATGGATCCATTAACAGTTTGCCATTACCAAGGGATTGCTGCTGGATCTGTTCTAATGGATGATTACTGGTCATGTGAACTTAGAATAAAAAATTGGAAAACATATGTATGTGGGATATTTCAGCTTTTTTTAAATAAATTAATTAAAAACTTCCTAAACCTGAATCATCTCGGGCTATGTTTGTCATTTTGGGACTATTGTGTATTGATCAATAGAAAAATGCCACTTTTAGGATAAAACTGTAATATAACTAAACCTAGAAAAAATGAAGGGGGTTTGAATATATTCTGAAAGGATAAAGGCAAAGAAGGTGTCAATTGTTATCAAGTAAACATGTTCCCTCATCCCTATAGATCAATAAATACTAATTATAATTTCACATATAATTATATGTGAAAAGCCTGAGCCACCCTCGTTATTAAATGTAATTATAGATATTGTGCCTAAAATAGCAGGTAGGGTAAGTATATTTGTTTCAGTTTTACTTGGAGACAATGTTAAATTGTTATGAAAGATTTAGCAAAGAAAATCGAACTTTTGGCATAAACATTACTTCTTGTCTATACTAGTTAAAACAAAATATAACATGTTGAAAATAGGTTTGAATTTGGATACATTTATGACTAAACTTAGAAAGTTCAGTTATATTGCTTGAATTTCATACTGTAATTTTACAGAAAAGCTCAAAGAATAGGTAATAAATTTCACTGTTAGAAAGAACCTTTTATTTTGCCCAGTCTTACTTTGGTCTAAAATTGGCCTTGTAGTCAGTGTCTGGTTTTCTAGGTGTGAACAGGTGGTAGCTGAAAACACATTATAACTACAGAACACATACAGCTGCACACTAAAATACTAACAAGGAATAAGGGAATTATAGTATTGCATTAATGCTATAGGAATATATGAAAAAAATAGATATTTAGCTTATGTAATGGCCAATTCATGTGAGCCCAGTAACCAGCGGCAAGGTATATCTTTATATCCTGGGAACCCAGATTGAAGCATTTGAGTTAGGTTTCTGATATAGAGTGATTACCTTGCCACTGGTCACCGGGTTCCTATACAATGGCCAATACATAAGATAAATATCTCTTTTTTTCAAATATTCCTATAGCATTAATGCAATACCATAGTTCCCTTATTCATTGTTAGCATTTTAGCGTGCAGCTGTATGTGATTTGTAGTTATTTTGTGTTTTCAGCTAGCACCTGTTCACACCTCTTTGATGTGCAGGTCAGTATTTTTGATATATTTGTAGTGCATTTCTTTCTGATTGAGCACTCTGCCCGGTAACCAGGCTGTGTACCTGGAGCCTTTCTGCCCAGATATGTAAGTTTTTAACCCAGATAGAGGCATTGGTTCCCAGTATATAGAGCTATACCTTGCCGCTGGTTACCAGACTCACATGCATTGGCTAATACATAAGCTAAATAACTTTTTTTTTTTTTTTTTCATATATTCCTATAGCAGTAATGCAATACCAGAGTTTATTTATTCATTGTTATCATTTTTGCGTGCAGCTGTATTTGTTTTGTAGGTTTAGTAGGGACACATGCCAGCCAGTTGGCCATAGATTTCTACAAGGAATAACAGTCGAGTGGCACAACATAGAGATATAAGAACAGATGCTCCAGAATTAATATATCACAGAATTAAACTGACATGTAAGAAGAGATGACAAGTTCTTATAAAGGCACAAATGAACCATTATTGAGAGGCCTGTAGCTGAGATAATACAATGAGATGGACATCAGCTGCACATGTAGGTGTCTGTCCAATTACACATTTCAACAAAGCACTGTACGTATTGCTTTTAAGGCATATGTTTGGCTTGAATGCCAAAACCTGTCTGTCCAAATGCATTTACCAGACTAGTATTACTTGGGCCTTTGTCAGGGTGGAATGTGCTCGCAAATAGAGATGAGCGAGCCTCTAGAGGCTCGAGTTTGGTTCGGTTCGTCGAACGGAGACCGCGCTCAAGTTCGGTTCGGCGAGCCGTTCGACGAACCTCTCGAACCCCATTGAAAACAATGGGAGGCAATCAGAAACACATAAAAACACATTATACATGTACACAGACAGTTAATAAACATTACACTTACAGGTCCCCGCGACACGTCCTGCACTCTGTCTCCCGACGCTTTTCCTTCCGATAATTGCTGCGTCTTCCCGGTAACCAGCACTGATGATAGGACCTATCGTGACGTCAAAATAGCATGTGACCAGTCACGTGTCTATTATGTCATTGGCTACATACTGGTCACATGGCTATGACATCATGCTAGGTCCTGTCAGTGCATCTCTCCGGTACGCGGTGCTCGTTTGAGCATGTCCGTGTACCGGCGAAATGCTCTGGTACATGGTCGACTCCCCGTTCCTGCATGTGGACGCTCTTTACAGAGTCAGCCACATGCAGGGACTAGCTATCACAGCCGGTAAATAGCGGCATCGGGAATCATGTGATCAGAGCACCGTTGCAATGGTAACCCGTCTGTCAGCGGTGACGTCACCGCTTACAGCCAGCAGCCTCTGATCACTCATGGAGTGAAAAGACTGCACGGGGGAGCAGCGTCTTCCTCCCATGCTGCACTGTCTGATGTAGCAGAGCTGCATGGGTTGAAGGAGAAAGAAGACAGAAGACCAGGATCATGGCGGGATCAGAGGGATTAATAAACATAGAGTCTCTAAGTGTGTCTGTGTATTTATTTCTATTAAAGTATTTTTTCTCTGTGTGGTGTATTTTTTTTAACCCTTTATTGGAGATTCTTAATGGTCGGGTGAAACTTGTCTGACTGACATTAAGAATCTCTGACTTAATACTAGCTAGTAAAACAAAGCTACCATTAAATCATTGTTACCCAGCAAGCCACGATCCCCAGGGCAGCTGGAAGAGTTGGATACAGCACCAGATGATGGCTGAAAGCTTAGGCTAACCTGTGCTGTGGATTCTAATCCTCAGCTGCCTAGTTGTACCTGCCTGGACACAAAAATGGGGCGAAGCCTACGCCGTTTTTTTTTTTTAATTATTTCATGAAATTCATGAAATAATTAAAAAAAGGGCTTCCCTATATTTTTAGTTCCCAGCCGGGTACACATAGGCAGCTGGGGGTTGGGGGCAGCCGTACCTGCCTGCTGTACCTGGCTATCATACAAAAATATGGCGAAGCTCACATCATTTTTTTTGTAGTTTTTTGGCAAAAAAAAATTAAAAATGCTTCCCTGGATTTTCCATTGCCAGTGAAGGTAACACCAAGCAGTGGGGGTTAGCAGACAGTAGCTGCTTGGATTACCCTTAGCTAGAAATACAAAAAATGCAGCGGGAGCCCATATATATATTTTTTTTAATTATTTATTTAAATAACTAAAAAAAAAATGGGCTTCCCTGTATTTTGATTGCCTGACATCACAGTGCTGTAAAAATAAATCATTAAAAAAAAATGACGTAGCGCTCCACGGTATTTTTGATTCTCAGCGCAGATAAAGCAGACAGCTATGGGTTGCCACCGCCATCTGCCTGGCGTTACCTTGGCTGGCAATCAAAATACAGAGAAGCCCATTAATTTTTTTTATTTAAAAAAATAGTTAAAAAAAAAATGACGTTGGGTCCCCCCATTTTTGATAGCCAGCTAGGGTAAAGGAGACGGCTGTAGTCTGAAAACCACAGCTGGCAGCTTTACCGTGGTTGGTGATCCAATGTGGAGGTCACCCCAAGGCTTTTTTTTATAATTATTTTATAAATATTAATAATTACAAAAAAAAGTAGGGTCCCCCCCAAATTGGATCACCAGCCAAGGTAAGGCGGACAGCTGTGGTCTGGTATGCTCAGGGTGGGAAGGTCCATAGTTATTGGCCCTTCACAGCCTGAAAATAGCAGGCCACAGGCCCCCCAAAATTGGTGCATCCACTAGATGCGCCAATCCTGGTGCTTCACCCCAGCTCATCCTGTGCCCTGGTACAGTGGCAAACGGGGTAATAAATTGGGTTGATACTAGCTGTAAGGTCAACTGACATCAAGCACAGCAGTTTGTGATGTCATGGCGTCTATCAGATACCCGACATCACAAACTGTCAGTACTAACAAAAAAAAAAGACAAAAAAAAGTATGAAAAAACACTCCCCAAAACATTCCCTCTTTCACCAATTTATTGTAAGGAAAAAAAAATAAGGGGGTCCCACGACGACTCTGGACCATCTAGAATATGGGGGGACATGCTCAAGAAACGTATCCCCCATTTTCTAGGAGTGCAGACCCTCCATGTGAAGAGTGTGGGTGCAATGAATCTGCACCCACTCTCCCTGGGTCCACAGCAGCAGAGTCCATGTGGTAACTGTTGCTACCAAAGCTGCAATGCCCTGCTCATGAGGTAAGAACTATTCTACATTTCCAAATATTGGTATTTGCTGATATTATTGCTATTCCACCTACTATATATTGGGGATAGGATTTTGGAAATGGAATACCCCTTTAAGTCCAGTTATCCAGCTGAATGAATACTAAACAACAGAGCTCGCTATTTAGATGTGTTTTCTTGTGGCATATAACGGACTCTCATGTTTGGTAGTCGTTCAGCAGTGCAACTATAAAATCAAATACCTCTATTTGTAAATGTAGTATAGCTCTCCTAATCAACTATGTTCCTTACCTCATGAGCAGGGCATTGCAGTAGCTTACAGATGCATGGTTACCGCCACTCACTGTATCTGAACACAGGAAGCTGAGCTGACAGCCGCTCTGTGCATGCGGCAGCGTCTATTGTGAAGGAGGGGACCACGGGGGATCAACGCTGCACAGGTACCGTGGGACACCGGGGAACACCGGTGGAGTTATAGGGGGTGACCTAGCAGGGCCTGGGGAGGAGTTTTCTGTCGCATGTGTCATGGCACATGCGACAGAAATCAGAGGAGTAGGGTGAATGCGGCCGGCGCACTGCTGTGCGCACGGCCATCTTGGATTTCCGGGAGGTGGTCGGGGGGGGGCACTTTGGCGACAGCGGGGGACCGGAGGGGACCGGGGAGGAGATTTATCTCCCATCTGATATGTTTGTTCATGCCAGATGGGAGATAAATATTTTATTACCAGCGCTGTCATTTACTGTAACGTGATCATTGGTATACGGTGATCACGTGAGCGGGGACCGGAAAAAACGGCCTGAATCATGATCTCCAGGGTCTCAGCTACCCTCTGAAACCCCGGAGATTTTCTGAAGCTGGGGGGCGCTATTCACTTATTTCTGCCTGCTGTTTATAAACGGCAGATCAGAATAAGGCTACATTCACACGTCCAATCCGTTTTTGCGGTCCGTAAAAAACGGTCCGTTTTTTTCACGGGTGCATCCGTGTGGCATCCGTTTCCGTTCCGTATACGGTCTATATGTCATCCATTTGTCATCCGTGTGCCTTCCGTTTTTTTGCGTACTGCAAAAAAACTGAAGGAGGGAAAATACATAAATTTACCCAGGATCCATAGCTTCAACCTGCATGAGGCGGTCACATGTTCATTCCAGTGCCATTTTCTACTGCTTTTCACAGCGTAGAGCGCTCTGGTGATTTTCCTGTGCTTGTACACTTTATATCAGTCTTTTCTGTCATTATAATGGCAGAAAGACACATAATGTTCCACTCTCCTACATTTTGTGATTTTGTGCCCTTTGGTGCATTTCATGTGGCACTAAGGGGTGCTTAGCCTTGTATTTAGCCAAAAAAATAAATAAACTTTAAAAAAAAATGACGTGGGGTTCCCCCTATTTTTGATAGCCAGCTACGGTAAAGCAGACGACTGCAGCCTGCAGACCACAGCTGGCAGCTTCACCTTGGCTGGTAATCCAAAACTGAGGGCACCCCACGCTGTTATTTAAAATTAAATAAATAATTAAAAAAAAAAAACACGTGGGGGTCCCCCCAAAATTGGATCACCAGCCAAGGTAAAGCGGACAGCTGGGGTCTGATATTCTCAGACTAGGGAGGTCCATGGTTATTGGACTCTCCCCAGCCTAAAAATAGCAGGCCGCAGCCGCCCCAGAAGTGGCGCATCCATTAGATGCGCCAATCCTCGTGCTTCACTCCAGCCAATCCCGTTGCCCTGGTGCGGTGGGAAACGGGGTAATATATGGGGTTAATAGCAGATGTGTAATGTCACCTGGCATCAAGCCCTGTGGTTCGTGATGTCAGGCATCTATCAGATAGCCGACATCACCAACCCAGTCAGTAATAATAAAAAATAGACGACAAACACATTTTTATTTGAAAAAACACTCCCCAACACATTCCCTCTTTCACCAATTTATTAGAAAGAAAAACAAATCCAAGTCTGGTGTAATCCAAGGGGTTCCCATGATGATCCTTACCATAGTCAATGTCCCAGTCAATGAAGAACAGAATGTTCCATATTGGCTGGGAGAGCAATGCAATGACCTGAGCTAACATCAATAGGTCAGCCCAGGTCACTGCAGGGCATGACAAGTGCTGCTGTCAGGATGATAGCGAGGTACATTACCTGCGATGTTCGCTGCACTCCTGACAGCAGAGCTGTCACTGAGTTCAATGACCGCCGCCTTCACAAACCAAGTGTCGCGGGAGCCTGTGACGTCACCGCTAGTAACAGTCTCGGGTCGGCAGCGAGAGGAGATGTGACAAGCGGCGGCCATGGAGGACAGTGACAGTGCTGATGTCGGGAGGGCAGGACTTCATCACCGCAGGTAAGGCTAGCTTCACATTTCCGTTGTTTTGCATCAGTCACATGCGTTGCTTGACGCTTGTGACTGATGCATTGTACAACGGATGACAAGAACAGAATTCATTGTCGGACTCCGTTGTAAAAGAGAGAACGATCAGCTGATCGCTTTCATTAGCCGGACGGCTTTTGAGAACGAACAGATGATCTCCCGGCGGCCGGCTAATGAGAGCGATCAGCTGATCATTCACAATATCCGGCCGCCGAGAATGTATGTGGACGGCGGAGTGCAGGGGGGGTGGAGCCGAGTGGGCCATGTATGCGGGCGGCGGAGTGCGAGGTGGGTGGAGCCGAGTGGGGCCATGTGTGCGGGCAGCGGAGTGCGAGGTGGGTGGAGCCGAGAGGGGTAATGTGTGCGGGCAGCGGAGTGTGAGGTGGGTGGAGCCGAGCGGGGCCATGTGTGCGGATGGCGAAGTGCGAGGTGGGTGGAGCCGAGCGGTGCCATGTGACGTCAGTGTCGGGGACTGCATGGCTGGGGACAGGTGAGTGTGAGTGTGAGTGTGAGAGTGTGTGTGTACATGCCGAGTGCAGGAGGGGGCGGAGCCGAGCGGGGAAGTGTCAGCTCCCTGCACACGTAGCCAGGGTAAATATCGGGTTACTAAGCAAAGCGCTTTGCTTGGATACCCGATATTTACCTTGGCTACCAGCTTACCGCAGGCTGCCAGCCATGGCTCCCTGAACACTGTAGCTGTAAAAAGACACGCTTTTGGTGATCGAACCGTTCTCGAATGTAACTCGAACTGTCGAACTTTTAGCAAAAAGCTCGAGTTCGATCTCGAGCACCCCCCAAAATCACTTGATTATGAAATTGGCGAACCTCGAACATCGCTCAACTCTACTGGCAAACACCTTTCATTCAACTTGATAGAAAAGTGCAGCAGACTATACAGAAGGCCAGTATCAACACAAGGCACTTACACCAATCAGCTGTACTGATCTCTAGTTGTGGATCTGAACAGCACTGCACCATCAGCATTTTATTGCCCACTGCTAGGTATTGCAGATGAAGCAATTTTTGCCATGCATCTGACCAAAAATGAGTAATGTAGATGCAGAATTTGGAAAATGGTCAAATTTGGCCAATGTGAAATGAGCCAACCTGGCCATGGGCCTCATTGGCCTGTAAAACTATTAACAATATCAGCATCCTCAGAACACCGATACTGTTAACAGCTGCAATAAGGTAGAGAGCCACTGGCTTCCTGATCTGCCACTTACTTCAGCAGACTGCAAGCTGCTTCGAGCCTACTGCCTTATGGAGTCCAGCATCATGTAGGGGACTTTAGGCATCATCACACTGCCCGATTACTTGTGCACTAGGCCTCTGATATACAAGCCAGAAAAGAAAACGGAGGTTCAAACAGATGTGGAGCCAGAATTTGGTGAGTAAAGGATTAGGGAGCTATGGTGTAAGGCTCGTGCCGCTGCCTCTGCAGTGTTCTGCTTCCTTCTCCCGGTAGGGACTCCAGCGAACTCAGACTCTCGGCTGCTCTGCGGTGGCATCTGTTCTTGTCCCTTCTGCCAGCACCCGGACTTGCGCACACAGCACAAGTCTCCCAGGAGTGTACTTAGGGCATGTACTCACCATCTTGCTCTTAAAAGGCCAGCATGCCCAATCCCAGAAGTTCCTCTCAGGCTATGGCTGAGAGGTACTAGGTACTTAAGGTATCTTTCCCAAATGGGAGGTGCCTGAGCAATGTGGTCTTACTGCTTGAGACACTCTTCCTAGTTATCTGGTTCTGTTCCCATTCCCTGTATCATATGTCCATTACCTGCGCCTGCTAACACATACTTGTGTTCTATACATGCTGTACTTGCCGTACCTGCTGTACATGACAGTACCTGTTGTACCTATCTGCACCAGCCATCCAGTCTGCATTAGCTGTCCAATCTGTTCCAGCAGTCCTACCTGTACCTGAGTCTGTTCCTGCATGTTCGATTTCTGGTGTCAGCTGCCACATTGCCGAAATATCTCCTGGAATAGCACTTTGCAGCTACCTTCCAGCACAAGCCTATCCTCATCATCAGCGGCTCAAGTGAACACGATGTAGTTGCTTAGTTACGCCTCTCCAGGGTGAGCCAGTGATGTGGCACAGTGGATCCACACCCAGAAGCATAACATATGGGGATTATCGTACTTTATATAGGGAGATATGAGGCCATATTACTTTGTATGGGATGCTGTAGAGACTAACATACTGTATATAGGTGGCTGTGAGGCAATCATACTAAATATAGGGTGCTGTGTGGAAGGACAATAATCTATAGTTATAGATTCTTAAACATTATAAATGACATGGAGGGTTATCACACACTTTCTCTGTCCATCATGTGAGCTATATCACCAGATAGCCACACAGGTTAGCAGACATAAGCATTATTAGATATATATATATATATATATATATATATATATATATATATATATATATATATATATATATATATATATTTAGTCCCTGATAGAAGTTCTGTCGCTTATCCATGTTATGTAAATAAAAGCGCATAACCTGACTTTAAATTCAACCATTGGTTTCATAAATTACTCTTTTGAAATCTGAAACCCTCCCAAATTTGGTTTAGGTTATGAAAATAAAGTTGCTGCAAAGCTGAAATATTGATCATTTAATGAACACAGAAAGATCAGATTTTGGCAAGACAAAAGTCTTGTCACCCACAGAAAGTAATGTGAAATTCAAACAAATAATTAACTTCCAATACAAAGCTATGTTGCCTAACATTGGTGAATGAAGTTGTGGTGCTATTAGAGTCATATTTAATATTTTGTGTGACTTCCATGAGCTTGAAGGACTGCATCCATGCGGTTCAAAAATGATTCATATAATTTATTGATGAAGTCATCAGGAATAGCAAAGAATACAGTCTTACATGCCTTCCAGAATTCATCTAGATTCTTTGGTTTTGTCTTCCAAGCTTCCTCTTTCATCCTACCCCAAACATGCTCAATGATGTTCATGTCTAGTGACTGGGCTGGCCAGTCCTTGAGTACCTTGATCTTCTTTGCCAGGAGGAACTTTGTTGTAGAGATGGATGGATGAAATGGAGCACCATCTTGCTGCAGAATTTGACCACTTTTATGATTGGGAATGTAAGAGGTAGTTAATACTTCTTGTTTTAGGCTATTATATTATATATATATATTATATTTTAGGCTATTGATATTGCCTTCCACCTTGCAAATGTTTCGCTCTCCCATACTGAATGTAACTCCAGACCATGATCTTTTCACCACCAAACGTAACTGTTTTCTGGAAACATACGGGCTCCAGTAGGTCTCCTGCAGTATTTGCGGCGGCCATGGTGTAATTCAACTGAAGATTCATCAGAGAAATCCACCTTCTGCCACTTTTCCAGTGTCCATCTGTTTAGCAGGCTGTGGGACGTGGCAAATGCCACACGTTTTTTTCATTGCCTTTTGTTTAGTGCTGGCTTCTGGGCACTGATGCGACCATGGAGGCCATTTCGAGACAGAATTCTACAAACTGTTCTAATTGACACAGGGACTTGAGGTGACCAGGCCTTTTGGAGCTCTGCTGCAGTAGAAGAGGGGCTGGCTTTGGATTTTCTAACCAACAAACGTTCCTCCTGAGCAGTTGTCTTGCAGAGTCTGCCAGACCTGGGCTTGTCAAAAACATCTCCAGTCTCTTCAAATCTTTTTTTAATTCTTTGCACTTGACGCTGAGACACATTAAAGGTGCCAGCCACCTCTGCAGTGGATCTGGCCTTCAGCCTCTTGATAATCAAGGCTTTGGTCGCAGGGTGGATTTTTGGTATGTTGTCAGAGGTCAAGTTGCAGTTCAGGTGAAGGTCTGTTGTGCTGGGTTTCTTTTTATACACACCCACTAATTAACCGATCATTTAGTGAGCACAGGTGAGGATGTAAACTAGGATTGGGTGCAATATATGACAAGGCGACCTTTCTGTGTTCATTAAATGATCAATATTTCAGCTTTGAAACAACTTTATTTTTATAACCTAAACCAAATTTGGGAGGGTTTCAGCTTTCAAAAGAGTAATTTATGAAACCAATGGATGAATTTAAAGTCAGGTTATAAGCTTTTATTTACATAACATGGATAAGAGACAGAACTTCGGTCAGGGACTGTATATCTACCATGAAAATCCATGTGAGAATAGCTGTTAAATACTGAAATAAAAGTGAGCTGAGCTGAAAATGCTCATTTTAATATGAGAAAGGAAAACTTTCATAAAAAGATCTTTAAAAAAAGTGTATCTGTCTGTATCATGAAATCTAGTGGCAGATCCCTTTTAAGTAGAGCTAGAATTAATGTTTAATACTAAAAAGAAGTACAAGGAAATAATTTCTACTTACAATCCACATGCCGTCAAAAGGCACTTTATCGTGAAAATCCTTCAGCATTTCATACCACCATTTATGTGCTTCTGGGTTTGTGAAATCAACAAACACTGTAAGGCCAGGCCAAACCTATATAGAACACATGAACTAAATTAAAAGGGGGTGTTCTTATTTCAGCGGTAAAGAAAAGACGTGATACATATATTGCTCACATTCCTATTCTTCCCCAGTACATTACACTGTGGGTAATAATTTAGTGACAAAATGTATAGTTGGTGGAGAAAGGCTGATTTTGATGGACTGAGGTCTTCTTTTAACCTATGTAACTATGAACATATTTGGTGTAGTGATGAGCGAGTATGCTTGTCACTACTCGGTACTCGCACGAGTATCACTGTACTCGGGCTACTCGGCGGGGACCGAGTAATCTCGCGATACTCGTGCTGTACTCGTGGTCTTCATCCCTGCATGTTGGCGCTCTTTTGAGAGCCAGCCCTCATGCAGGGATTGGCTGGCAGACCACTGCAATGCCACAGCCCTGTTAGTTGTGGAATTGCAGTGATTGGCCGGCCTGCACAGCGTGACCGAGCCTTTATACCGGCGGGCGCGCTGTGCTCTGCACACAGCCATCCAGACAGTCAGTGCAGGGAGAGTGTTGCTGCTTCAGGGAAAGGTTTGCGGCCCTTTATAGTTATTTCCGTAGCAGGGCTGCAAACAGTGTGACCAGAAGTCCTTCTCAGGACTATTGTAGTTGTATATAGGCAGGCAGAGTATAGCCAGGTTGGAGTACAGGAGCAGAGTCCTTCTCAGGACTATTGTTGCTGTATACAGGCAGGGCAGGCAGGGTATAGCCAGGTCGGAATACAGGCTAGTGACCAGAAGAGTCCTTCTCAGGACTATTGTAGCTGTATACAGGCAGGCAGGGTATATAGCCATTCCTAGTGGTGACCGTATACCAGCCTTCATCATATCTGGGGCTGGTGTGCACAGTCTAAAACAGTCCTGATAGTGTCAGACTTCTCAGTAATTGTCGCTCCTAAAAAGCTGTTAGGTTCTTAGTGCGTCCGTGCTTGCATTTAAAAACCGCACGTGTGTGCCTGTCGGTGGCAGCGTACAGGTGCACTTGTGTGCGTTTTGCACAAACTAGTATATAACGCACAAGTCTAGTGAATAATACACGTCAGTCAGCAGTGTCTGATAGTGTCAAACTTCTCAGTAATTGTCGCTCCTAAAAACCTGTTAGGTTCTTATTGCGTCTGTGCTTGCATTTAAAAACCGCACATGTTGGCTGTCGGTGGCAGTGTACAGGTGCACTTGTGTGCGTTTTGCACAAACTAGTATATAACGTACAAGTCTAGTGAATAATACAAGTCAGCAGTGTCTGATAGTGTCAAACTTCTCAGTAATTGTCACTCCTAAAAAGCTGTTAGGTTCTTAGTGCGTCCGTGCGTGCATTTAAAAACCGCACGTGTGTGCCTGTTGGTGGCAGCGTACAGGTACACTTGTGTGCGTTTTGCACAAACTAGTATATAACGCACAAGTCTAGTGAATAATACACGTCAGCAGTGTCTGATAGTGTCAAACTTCTCAGTAATTGTCGCTCCTAAAAACCTGTTAGGTTCTTATTGCGTCCGTGCTTGCATTTAAAAACCGCACGTGTGTGGCTGTCGGTGGCAGTGTACAGGTGCACTTGTGTGCGTTTTGCACAAACTAGTATATAACGCACAAGTCTAGTGAATAATACACGTCAGTCAGCAGTGTCTGATAGTGTCAAACTTCTTAGTAATTGTCGCTCCTAAAAACCTGTTAGGTTCTTATTCCGTCCATGCTTGCATTTAAAACCGCACGTGTGTGGCAGTCGGTGGCAGCGTCAGGCTCCACATTGTCCCTGGATAGAGACGTGCATGATGGCCTGTAAACCTGAAGTGCCCATTGTAAGGAAGTGGGTCTATTTTAGTATAGCCCTTAGGCAGGGCAGCCAAAAATGTGGACGCTCCACATTGTCCCTGGATAGAGACATGCATGAGGGCCTCAAAACATTGTTCCTATTGCAAAGGAGCGGGTCTCCCGTCGTTGTAATGCCCATTCTGAAAGAATGGGCGAAACAATTTACCACTGGGGTTATACCTGAAACAACGGCCTAACTATTGTAACGGTCATCATGGTGGCGCATGAGGAGAAGGAGGAGCAGTCCAGCGATTAGCCAAAGTCCAGAAGTGTGTACCCATGGGTGAGTGGAGGTACATGGCAAATTCCCAATGCAAACTTTAAATTCCGCTGTCATTTGCTGGTGAAGTCTGGCCCAATCCAACCCTTGTTCATCTTGATCAGAGTCAGCCTGTCAGCAGTTTCAGTTGACAGGCGGGTGCGTTTATCTGTAATGATTCCACCTGCAGCACTAAAAACATGCTCTGACAAAATGCTAGCGGCAGGGCAGGCCAGGACTTCCAAGGCATAGAGAGCCAATTCATGCCACGTGTCCAGCTTGGATACCCAATAATTGTAAGGCACAGAGGAATGTCGGAGTACAGTTGTTCGATCTGCAAGGTACTCCTTGAGCATCTGGGCAAACTTAGAATTTCTTGTGGCACTACCCCGCACCTCAGGGGCTGTGGTATGTGAGGGGCTGAGAAAACTGTCCCACATCTTAAAGACTGTTCCCCTACCTCTGGCGGATTGGACTTGTGCCCCTCTCGGCTGTACGCCTTGGTTGTCCACTGATTCCTGACCTATGCCGCTAGCGTTTTGTGAGGGGAATGCTTTGCCTACTTCCGTGACTATGGCCTTCTGGAACTGCTGCATTTTGCCTGACCTCTGCGCCTCGGGAATAAGAGACATAAAGTTCTCCTTTTAGCGTGGGTCTAACAGTGTTACCAACCAGTAATGATTGTCGGCCAAGATGTTCTTAACGCAAGGGTCACGAGACAGGCAGCTTACCATAAAGTCAGCCATGTGCGCCAGACTCTTAACAGCCATCACGTCAGTATCCTGACCAACACGATGACTGAACATGCTGTCCTCCTCCTCCTCCTCCTCCTCCTCATCATCTACCCTGTCCTCTGGCCAGCCACGCTGAACCGAGGATATGACTGCATGTCATATCCTCAATATGGCCGGAGAGTTGCTCCATGTCTTCATCCTCGTCATTGTCCTCCACTGCACGTTGTGATGAGACGAAGCTGGGCTGTGTGTTATCACCCACACCCACTACTGTTTCTTGCTCCAACTCATCGCGCTCCGCCTGCAATGCATCATGTTTGTTTTTGAGCAGAGACCATTTTAGAAGGCAGAGAAGCGGTATGGTGACGCTAATAATGTCGTCATCGCCGCTCACCATCTTGGTGGAGTCCTCAAAGTTTTGGCGGATGGTACATAGGTCGGACATCCATCTCCACTCCTCAGGTGTTATGTGTGGAGTTTGACCCATTTCCCGACGGCTTAGCTGATGCAGGTACTCAACAACTGCCCTCTTCTGCTCACATATCCTGACCAACATGTGCAGAGTTGAATTCCAACGCGTGGGGACATCACACACCAGTCTGTGAGCCGGAAGATGCAAATGGCGCTGAAAGCCGGCAAGGCCGGCTGAAGCAGTAGGTGACTTTCGAAAATGTGCAGACAGGTGGCGAACTTTTACCAGCAGATCAGACAGCTCTGGGTATGACTTTAGAAACCGCTGAACCACGAGGTTGAGCACATGGGCCACGCATGGAACATGTGTAAGCTGGCCTCGCCTCAAAGCCGCCACCAGGTTCCGGCCATTGTCACACACGACCTTTCCTGGCTTTAGGTTGAGAGGTGTGAGCGAGTGATCTGCCTGCTGTTTCAGAGCTGTCCACACCTCTTCTGCATTGTGGGGTTTGTCACCTATGCAGATTAGCTTCAGCACAGCCTGTTGCCACTTCGCCGAGGCAGTGCTGCAGTGCTTCCAGCTTGGGACTGGTGTGGAGGGTAAAGTGGATGAGGATGCGCAGGAGGAGGAGGCTGAGGAGCATGACATTCCGGAGCTGTAGAGTGTAGGTGAAACCCTGACTGAGGTAGGGCCTGCAAACCTTGGTGTGGGAAGGACGTGTTCCGTCCCTTGTTCAGACTGGGTCCCAGCTTCCACAATATTAACCCAGTGTGCCGTCAACGAGATGTAGCGGCCTTGCCCACAAGCACTTGTCCACGTGTCTGTGGTTAGGTGGACTTTGGCTGAAACAGCATTGTTCAGGGCACGTGTGATGTTTTGTGACACGTGGTTATGCAATGCGGGGACGGCACACCGGGAGAAATAGTGGCGGCTGGGGACCGAGTAACGTGGGACAGCTGCCGCCATCAGGTTGCGGAATGCTTCTGTCTCCACCAGTCTAAAAGGCAACATTTCCAGCGCAAGCAGTCGCGAAATGTTAACATTTAGAAGTGTGGCATGTGGGCCGTTGGCAGTGTATTTGCGCCTGCGTTCAAAGGTTTGCTGAATGGATAACTGAACGCTGCGCTGGGACAAGGACGTGCTTGATGATGGTGTTATTTCTGCGTGGGCAACTGCAGGTGCAGGGCCGGAGGAGGCTTGTTCGCAGGCAGCATGGACAGGGGATTGGCTCGCATTCACAACAAGCGAAGACGCAGCAGTGACATCAGCAAGCACTGCTCCTCGACTGTGTTGTACATCCCACAAAGTCGGGTGCTTGGCTGACATGTGCCTGATCATGCTGGTGGTGGTCAGGCTGCTAGTTTTGGTACCCCTGCTGATGCTGGCACAGCAGGTGTTGCAAATGGCCTTTTTAGAATCATCTGGAGCCAACTTAAAAAACTGCCAGACTCGGGAAGACCTAACATTTGTACAGGCACCTTGTGTCGTGTTGTTGTTCCGGGGAACGGTTGCCTGACTTCTGCCTAGGGCCACCACCCTGCTTCTTAATGCCTGTTGGGATGCTACACCTCCCTCCCCCTGTGCACTGCTGTCCTCGCTCTGCATATCCTCCTGCCAGGTTGGGTCAGTTACTGGATCATCCACCACGTCGTCTTCCTCTTCCGCACCCTGCTCCTCCTCCTGACTTCCTGACAATTGTGTCTCATCATCGTCCACCCCTTGTTGAGACACATTGCCAACTTCGTGAGAACGTGGCTGCTCAAATATTTGGGCATCTGTACATACAATCTCGTCATGACCCACTTCAACAGGAGCTGGCGAGAGGCCAGAATGTGTGAATGGAAACGTGAACAGCTGTTCTGAGTGTCCGTGGACGTGTACTCGGCCTTGTGGTAGGAAGGAGGATCAGGTTCTGAAATGTGCGGTGCAGTATCACGGCTACTGACACTTGACCGTGTGGAAGACAGAGTGTTTGTGGTGGTGCCAATCTGACTGGAAGCATTATCCGCTATCCAACTAACAACCTGTTGACACTGGTCTTGGTTCAAGAGCGGTGTACTGCTGCGGTCCCCAAGAATTTGGGACAGGATGTGCGAGCGAGTAGATGTGGCCCTTTCTTGTGGCGAAATTAGAGCTTGCACACGACCTCGGTCTCTGCCTGCACCACCATCACGTCTACTTCCTAGTTCGTTGCCAACGCCCTTGCGCATTTTGCAATGCTGTGCTGATGTGTATTCACTAGACTTGTGTGTTATATCCAAGTTTGTGCAAAACGCACACAAGTGCACCTGAACGCTGCCACCAACAGGCACACACGTGCGATTTTTAAATGCAAGCACGGACGCACTAAGAACCTAACAGGTCTCTATCCAGGGACAATGTGGAGCCTCCCAATTTTTGGCCGCCCTGCCTAAGGGCTATACTACAATAGACCCACTTCCTTACAATGGGCACTTCAGGTTTACAGGCCATCATGCACGTCTCTATCCATGGACAACGTGGAGCCCCCCAATTTTTGGCTGCCCTGCCTAAGGGCTATACTACAATAGACCCACTTCCTTACAATGGGCACTTCAGGTTTACAGGCCCTCATGCATGTCTGTATGCAGAGGCATTGGTGAACCTCACAATTTTGGACTGCCCTGGCAAAGGAAAATACTACAAAGACTCACTTCCTCAAAATGGGCACATTAGACTCAAGAGGCCTTCATGTACGTCTCTTCTCAGGGACATCGGAGTGCCACACAATGTTTTCACGTAAAATCTTTCATGTAATCTCCAAAAGTAACATACACCAGCTCTATCTCACTATTGGGTATGTGCCCTTAACATTTCCGCCATGAAAATTCATTTTGGTGTCATTTTTGAAGATTTTCTGGTGAGTCCGTAAAAATGGCGTAAAACGCGGACAAAATTGTTCACAGCTGTGACTTTTGAGTGATAAATGCTTCAAGGGGTCTTCCCCATGCTGTTGCAATGTCATTTGAGCACTCTTCTGAGACTTTTGTGACATTTTTAGGGTTTCTACGTGCTGCCGGGGGGGTCATTTCATAAAAATACTCGGGTCTCCCATAGGATAACATTGGGCTCGGTGGTCGGGCCGAGTACACGAGTATCTTGGGATGCTCGGCCCGAGCCTCGAGCACCCGAGCTTTTTAGTACTCGCTCATCACTAATTTGGTGCACTATCTTATTTTTTAACAGTGCTTTCTTATGCTTGCATATTGCTAAGTGACTGAATGATGTGTCTTGAAATGACTATTAATTGTGTATGTGAGCGAAAAAAGTCTTGTTCATCTTTCGAAAATTCTGTAATGTAAATGGAAATTATCGAACAATGCTATGAAAAGGAGGAATGTGATTATAAATCCTAAATGTATCTCGCTTGCAGCGATTACATAGTTACATACATTCGTGTATTAAACTGTTTGCCTCCTTTCTTATTTCTTATTCTTTTCCATGTTTGTCACACTTAAATGTTTGAGATCAGTGACAATTAAATATTAGACAAAGATAACACAAGTAAACACAAAATGCAGGTTATAAATGAAAGTCTTTATTACTAAGGGAAAAAGAAATCCAAACCTACAGGGCCAAAATGTTTGGTGATGTGAAACATTTAAGTGGGAGACACATGCAAAATAATGAGAACTCAGAAAGGGGACAAATACTTTCACACCACTGAAGTGACATAGGTTGAAAAAAGACCTAGTTTCATCAGGTTCAACCTTCCTCCACCAATTATATACTTTTGTCGTTAAATTATTAGTGACGAGTGAGCGATGTTACTCGATCGAGCATCAGTGGTGCTCAATGCCATACTCGAGTCCCCGACCCACATGTTTCGCAGAAGTTCTTCAGCCACTAAAATGTGGGGATTGCCTGCCAATCATGGTAATGCCATAGCCATTTAGGCTTCTGCATCATTGGATCTTATATGAGACCCGGCACATTGCAGGTCAGGGAGAGATTATATATGGGGAATAACTTAGATTAGAGCAGGCAAATAAGCAGGGTAGTACATTTGCACCCTTTAGTGCCTTTCATATCGCATTAAAGGATGGTTTTAGCTTGGTTTAATTAAATACATAAATAAATAAATAAATGAAAAAAAAAATTAAAATGGTATGGGGTCCCTCCTATACTTGATAATCAGCCAAGGTTAAGCAGACAGCTGCAGGCCACAGTCCACAGCTGTCTTCTTTACCTTGGCTGGTTATCAAAAATAGAGGGGACCACAGGCACTTTTTAATTTTTTTTTTATAACTGGCCAAGGTAAAGCAGATAGCTCCAGGCTAATATTACCAGGCTGGCAAGGCCCATGGTTATTTGATCTTTCCCAACCTAAAAACTCCAGCTTGCAGCCGCCCCAGAAGGAGCACATCCATATATTTTGCCAATTCTGGCACTTTGCCCTTAATCTTCCTGATTGCCTTGCTGCAGTGGCAATCAGGGTAATATTTTGGGGGTTGATGTCAGCTGTAAATTGTCAGATGGTATCAAGCCCAGGGTTTAGTAATGGATAGGGGTCTATTAGACACCCCTATTACTAACCCAGTAAGTGTAAAGTTAAATAAACATACAAACATCGGAATTTTTTTTATTTGAATAAAGACTCTCCCACACTGTGCCTGGTTCACCAATATATTTAAATAAAAACAAAACATGTAGATCTGACATAAGTCATTGTGTAGTGGTCCCATGAAGTATCCTGAATCCATACTCCAACCTATGGAGCCTCGTTAAGAGAACGAAACTTAAGAGGTCACTCCCAGTCAGCATCAGACTCAGAACATCTCATGTGCAGTAACGTCACTGAGCTACTGATGTCACCGCATGTGAGAAACTCCAGGTCTGGCGCTGACCAAAAGTGACTCCAGATGTCACTCCCAGTCAGTGCCAGACACAGAATTTCTCACGTGTGGTGATGTCACTGAGTTACTGACGTCTGGCGCTGACCTTGCATGATCTATGGAGCCTCGCTCTCTGAAAGAGGCTCTATAGGTTGGAGTATGATTTGGGGGACATTTTGGGACCACAGCAGAATGGATTATGTTAGATCTTCATGTTTTTGTTTTGTTTTGTTTTTTTGTTTTTTTAATAAATTGGTGAATGAGGGATAGCAAGGGGGAGTCTATATTCAAATAAACTATTTTTTTCTCTGTGTGTGCGTTATTTTAACTATACACCTACTGGGTTAGTAATGGGGTCATCTGATATACCCCTCTCCATTACCAACCCCTGGGTTTGATGTCAGCTGACAATTCACAGCTGACATCAACCATATTAACTTGTTATTGCCACTGCACCAGGGCAATCGGGAAGAGCTGGGGCAAAGACAGTGAGCTGCTTATCAAAGGAAGAGGTGTGTCGGGCTACCAGGCACATGATGCTGTGATCCAAGCAATAATAATTTTTTGGTGCTAAACAATCATTGCAAGTAAATAACAGCATAAATTTGATAAGAGACCAATCACTGAAATCTTTGTTTTAACTGCTACAACATGCTGCCTTGCCTTCAGATTACAAAAACCTGCTGATGGATTCCCGTAAATGTACCATGATATAAGGCAAATACAATAAAGTAATAAACTATACTATATAAAGCTGTTTTTAAAACATAAAAGGTACTATACCTTGCCCACAAGTGGGTGTCCAGTTTCATTGGTAACATAAACTCCTCTGTTAAGTCCATCTTCATAGGGTTGATATCTTCCTTTGGGGCTAGTAACGCCAATAGCTGGTTCCTAATAAACAGACATAAAAAAAGACATAAGCAAAACTAAGTTCATATAATAAAAGTAAGGATGCAGAAGTTCTGGAATTATCTTTAATGAATATCCCAGTGTCTATATAAGCATGTTTTTAATAAACCTTCATGAGGTCTTATGGTGAAGTACAAGTTGATTCCTTAAGCCCGCTTTACATGCTGCAATGTATCTTACGATGTGTTGGCGGGGTCACGTCGTAAGTGACGCACATCCGGCACCGTAAGGTACATTGCAGTGTGTGACAGGTACGTGCGATTGCGATTGAGCGGTAAAACGTTCATCGCATGCACATCGTACCTTTCTCTAGGATTGAACGTTAGATTGTTCATCGTACCCGGGATAGCACACATCGCAGTGTGTGACACCCCTGGAACGATGAACAGATCTTACCTGCGTCCTGCAGCTCCCAGCCGCTAATGCGGAAGGAAGGAGGTGGGCGGGATGTTTACGTCCCGCTCATCTCCGCCCCTCCGCTTCTATTGGCCGGCTGCCGCGTGACTTCGATGTGACGCCGAACGTCCCTCCCACTCCAGGAAGTAGACGTTCGCCGCCCACATCGAGGTCGTATGGACGGGTAAGTACGTGTGACGGGGGTTAATCGTTTGTCCGGCACGTTCAACAAATTGAACGTGCCACACATACGATGGGGGCGTTGCAAATCGCATACGATATCGTATGCGAAATTGCAACGTGTAAAGCAGGCATTAGGCTCGCAACTTAGTTGAGACTTTGCCATAGGATCTACAATTAAAGAATAACCGTTTTTTTTATAATCTTATTTCTTTATTATGTTTTTTATATAAGTTAATAGTAAAAGTTAAAATAAAAAACTGTAATATATCGTATTAGAGAAATTTACTCTTTTCTCCTCTTGGACTAACCATTCTGTCTTAATTCAGTCATTAGTGAAGGCAGCTTTTCACATTACTAAGGAATATGAGGAAAAAGAAGGTGAAAATAGATGCAAACACGGGCATCCTGCTGCAAGTTCTCCTGAAATGGCAATTACACTTTAAAGGGGTTATCTAGACCTATCCATAGAGTAGGTCATCAATATCAAATTAATGGGGATCCAACACTTAATGCCTTTATCTCTTCACTATAGGTGATTGCAATCAATACTCCCTCTATTTGTATTATCAGATATACTACACTAGAGATAGTGCTGATATACTCTCCTTTTTTATAATATCAAGTTTGTTTATGTACATACAATATGTAATTCAGAACTCTAATCTAATCACATCCTAATTACTGCTATCATTATCGAGGACATGAAGACAAAAGTGGCCCAGTCTAACTCAGGTAAATATATTAATAAACATGTTAACGATATGCAAATGATAAAAAAAATCACAGCGTCGCGATTAATTCAGTATTGACTATGAGCGCCACTTACAAAAATACATGAATTTATGCGCCTTAGCATGTTAGCAATGAGGTTATTAAAAGTTGTTGACATATATATATATTTATATATATATATATATATATATATATGAGAGAGAGGAGCAAAAGGGTAACAATATTTTGAACTTTTGACTTTCAAGCTCCATATTTCACCATCATCCACAGCTTTGAGCGTCAGACTACTTTTATTTTATAGACAATCTTCTTGGCTATCTCATACATAAATTTGTCTTGAAACTATTTTGCATATGATTAGTGATGCAGATTCTTCTCATGTCACTGCATTGTTACAGTTCTGTGCCTACAAATCAAACTTTACATTTTTATTATGTTGTTAGTATTTTGTAAATCCACTTTTGGCTTTCGACACTGCCTGAATGCTTCTCGGCATGATATCAATCAGATTCAAGCATATATCTACCGAAATCTGATCCCAGGTCCCTGCTACACATTCACATGTTGGTTCACACTCATTGACTCACTTGGAATGTATAGTGCTTTCTCTTCAACTCTACCCACAAGTGCTCGATTGGGTTGGTGTCTGGGGACTGTGGGGCCAATTCAGCACATCTACTTTATTGTCATTGAACCATTTTTTCGCCAGTCTCGATGTATGTTTTGGGTTGTTGTCCTGCTGGAACACTATGTCGTCCTTTTCATACCCATAGTACTTAAGTGTACAAAGTAACTCATCTTGTAAGATACGCACATATAACTCAGCATTGAGGCCACAATCAATCGTGGTGAAGTATCTAAATGTCTTTGGCTGTGAAACATCCCCATATCATCAGGCTTCCTCCACCAAACTTGACAGTTCTTTAAATTTCTTGATCCATTACCCAAGTTTTTCCTTGTTTCCTCCAGACTCATTTGCACACATCAGAGCGTAATCTGTTGATTTTCGTCTCAGCACTCCTAATCATCCGTTTCCAATCTTCTACCGTCCACTTTTCGTACTTTTTCAAAGTCGAGCTGACGCTTATGATGATATTGAAGTTGAGGCTTCTTCACCATTTTTCCAGCCAGCATTCCACACTTGTGTAATGTGCATTGCATGGTGTTTGGATGGATATCTGTGATCTCATGAACCATAAGAGTCATCTCCACTGTTGAGTTTGTCACGCCAGAACTGATAGACCTTGTGATGACCTGACTTGTTTATTTTGATATTTTGCCTGGACGTTCAGCTCCTGGATTTTGAATGGATGGAAAGACATAATTTCATATTCTTTTAACTGTTATGGCACTCACATGATGCAGTTTGGCAATTTTATTGATCAAGAGACCAGTATTGATGAGATGGATAATACTGTTTCTCTTTTTTTGGGATTTGGTCTTCATGGCTGCCCTTTGATTCGAACCAGTGAACTTTTGCTTGGGAATCAACCTAATAACATACTGCACTATTAAGTTATGTGAGAACAGATTGTATTGTTTAGTATACAGGAAAAAAAAGCTTTTTCCACCAACAGGAGCAAAACAGTAACAATGCAGTGACCTGAGAAGAATCTGCATCACTAATTATATGCTAAATAGTTGCAAGTAAAATTATGTATGAGATAGACAAGATAATTGTCTATAAAATGAAGGTAGTCTCACATTCAAAGCTGTAGTGGATGGTGAGATATTGAACCTGAATCTCAAAAGTTGAAAACATTGTTACCCTTTTGCTTGTTGCTGTTAGTGTATATATATATATATATATATATATATATATATATACACTGTGTTCCAAATTATTATGCAAAAAGAGAAATTCTTTGTGCGTCATGTAAACTCATTGATGGTGTTGTGTGTCAGGGCGATACCTATGCAAAGTAGTTTGGAAGGTGTGTCCAAATAAAGGCAATACTACTTAAGAAGGCTTTTCCACATTATTAAGCAGCCTACATTTTTTGCCAAAATGGGAAAGAAAAAGGATGTGTCGGCTGCTGAGAAGCAACAAATTGTGGAGTATTTATGTCAAGGCAAGACTACAATCAACATTGCCAAGACACTTTATGGCACCCCTGAGGCTTCCGTCGCCACAGGACATTGCACCCCATCCAGCGGTGTGATGTCCCATTCTGGGTGAGGAAAGGAGTGAACGCCGGTCCCCTGGCAAATCTACACAACACCCATTGTTAGGTACACACTGGGACCAGGGATAGTGGCAGCAACCCTCCCATGCTGCATGCTGGGAGGGGCCGTAAGACCCATCCCTGCTCCTATAGGGTACAGCTTAGCAACTGGGGAGGTAGGAGGAGCCACCAGAGTCCAGTCAGAGAAAGGAAGGTCAAGTTTAAGCAGTTGAAGCGAGGAGTTGAAGAGAGTGAGGGGAAGGAGAAGGAGGTCTGCAGGAGGCAGACGAGAAGGAGAAGAAGAAGAAAAGCTCTAGTCAGACAGGAGCTAAGGAAAGAAAGAGACGCTTCCTGGTGAAGATCCTGGGACTCAGAGGGTCCAGGTAACACCAAGCAGGGAACGAAGGGATTCCAGGGCCACGGATAGCTGGTGAGCTGTGGTGGCCTGTTCCACAGGAACATCGGTGGAGGGATCAAGCTGCAACAGGGGATGGTCCCTAGAAACAGAAGGAGTGCAAAATCATCTCCAAACAGTAAAAACCGAGGCCCAGGGAAAGTTGTAAACTCCCCGGGCCACAGCCCACAGCAGAACCTCTAGAAAGGGGAGAATCATCCGACAGGTGACCCCCCAGCCTGGAGGTTGTAGTGGAGGCCGAGCAGGTTCATCCTAAAAGAGCTAGGCTTAAGGAGACAGCTGAAGATAGAGACACTTTAGAGAGAAGGGTACCGGCTTTCATCCCAGAAATTACCCAGAAACGGCGGAGGTCCCTGACAGTGGGTTCCAGCAGTCCAGAGGCACCAGTGTGCTTCTACCAGGATGTGTGAGTAAACAACTTGAAACTGCACCCTTGGAGTGGTCTCTGTTATTTTATCTGCTTAGCCTTCCACTACACCATAGACTCTCACGAGCACCAACTGTGCCCCGGGGTACCGCTCCACCTGTGGGGAGCAGTACCATCATTGCTGCCATATCATCACCCCGGAGGCCTTACACAGCAGCGGCGGCTTAATAGCCGCATACCACAGGTGGCGTCACGAACACAAACTTTATTCATCACCAAGTCATCAGCCATATTTAACTGACACCCACCAGGGCCACGGAGTCGGGCCCCGCCACCACTGACGACCCCCGGACTAGTCCGGCCCGGCACCGGGTGTCCCATAGCCCTGGGGTGGGCGAGTCACACTTCACTGTGATCATCGCACAATCACGAAGTATGTAGCTTATTCACAGCACACACGTGTGCATGCTGATAAGGAGAAATTGAGGACTCTTTCCAACAGGCAATTGCATCAGGTTAAAAGAGCAGCTGCTAAAATGCCTTGTCATAGCAGCAGATAAGTTGTTGAAGCTGCTGGAGCCTCCAACGTCCCCCGAACAACAAGATGCAGGGTCCTTCATAGGTTTGCAGCTGTGCGTAAGCCATCCTGTCGACCACCTCTATCCACTGCACACAAACAGAACGGCTCCAGT
This sequence comes from Anomaloglossus baeobatrachus, assembly GCF_048569485.1. NCBI lineage: Eukaryota > Metazoa > Chordata > Amphibia > Anura > Aromobatidae > Anomaloglossus > Anomaloglossus baeobatrachus. Next base: position 308,820,257 of record NC_134357.1, on the reverse strand, counting down.
GGGCCAAACGATACATGAGGACTGATTTCCAAACTCTTTTGTTCACCGATGAGTGCCGTGCAACGCTCGATGGTCCAGATGGATGGAGTGGAGGATGCTGGTTGATGGACACCCCATGAAAATACGGCTAAGGCACCAACAAGGAGGAGGTGGAGTAATGTTTTGGGCTGGAATCATGGGGAGAGAGATTGTTGGCCCCTTTAGGATCCCTGAAGGGGTAAAGATGAACTCCATAATCTATGTGGAGTTTCTAAAACAGCACTTCCTGCCATGGTTCAGGAGGAAGAACCATGCATTTTGCAGCAAGATCATTTTCATGCATGATAATGCACCGTCACATGCTGCAAATAACACATCTGCATCTCTGGCTGCAATGGGCATAAAAGAGGACAAACTTATGGTGTGGCCACCATGTTCCCCTGACCTCAACCCCATTGAGAACCTCTGGAGCATCACCAAAAAGAGTGTCTATGATGGCGTGAGGCCATTCACATCTAAGCAACAGCTCTGGGAGGATATTCTGTCCACATGCAAAACAATTGAAGCACCAACCATCCAAAAACTGACAAATTCAATGGACGAGAGAGTTCAGAAGCTTCTTTCAAACAAGGGGTCCTATGTGCAAATGTAACATCACCTAGAATTAAGTTTTGACTTGAAAACTGTTTGATTTCACTTTGTAATAAGCTGATAATGCTTATAATTTCACAATTTACTATTTTGTTTTTCAAAATAAAAATAAAAAGGTTGAAAACTCTGCTGTGCATAATAATTTGGAACATGCATTTTGAGTGCATTTTGAGTGTTTATTATTTTTAAAAATACACTGTGTTCATAGGCAGTTTGATCAAAAACATTTCAATTATAATTTGTGTGCAGCTGTTTAACAATTGATTCAGCTCCAAGGGGGTGGTAACTAGTGGGTATATATAGAGATGTTTTCCCATATGTAATACAGGCAAGAAAAAGAGGACCACAATGTAATAGTGGCAGCAGAAAAGAAAATGTTTGGGGTTTTTTTTGTTGTTTTTTCATGTGGCACCTAATTTGTCACTTTTTTATGTCCAAGTGGATATTATCAGGATTTTTATTTGGAGAGTGTATTTCCACCTGTATAAAGCTGATCAGTCATAAGCAGGCACCAACACACAAATTAAAGAAGAACACATGTGAGATCTATAATGCCAGACAGCCTTGATCTCCAGCTCAAACCTCCTGTAGGAGTCAGTGTGGGGGAGGAGCAGTGCAGCTAAGTTTACCTGTGTCACATTACAAACCCATCCATCAGCTCTCCTCCAGTACTAGCATTGTCACCATTGCTATACTACCTCTCCCCCCATACTGTCAGTCCAGACGCATGAGAGCTCAAATAATCATTATCAGAATTGTTTGTTACACACAAATTTTAATCACTCCCCAGGGAAAGAGAGCAGGCTGTCAATATATCACACACAGGAGTAGCTCAGAACAGACAGGTTACCTCTGTACGAGGTGTAAACGACAGCCATGAAATCACTGCAGTCATTACAAGTTACTTGTGCACAGTAGACATTAGTTGCTGTGTCAGTAATCACATTTATCAGGAGAATTGATAGAAGGTTTTGTAATGGGACACAGCTAAACTCAGCTACACTGCTCTCCCCCCACCACATACTCATGCAGGAGGTTAGACCAGGAGATAAAGATGTTTATCCATATACATCTCACAAACTCAGGAATCTGCTCTAAGCTATTGTGGAGCATATTCTTCTTTCCTTTGAGTGTTGCTGCTTGCTTATGATTGTTCAGCTGTTAGAGCACTCAAAAGGTGAGGTGGATCTTCCAAATCTAAAGTCTGGGAGGACACATGGGCCATAGATGTCTGTGCAGCAGGTGGGTCAAGCACTCAGGGCACAGAAAACAGAGGGACCTCAGGCAGACAGTTGAGATCTTGAAGAACAGAAAAAGGTAGTTGTGATATCGAAAACCACAGGCAGGTAGATAGCTGTGGAACCAGAAACTGCAGACCTGGATGACATCCTGGAGACTGCAGGCAGTTTATGCGATACTGGAATCCACAGTGAAGAAATTAGCTGTGGAACTGGAAGACGCAGACAGACATAAAGATGTCCTGGAGACCGCAGGTAGGTAGCTGTGGAACTGGAAGAAGCAAAGGACAAGGAAGACATCCTGGAGACTGCAGGCAGGTTATGCGATTCTGGAAACTGTACGTAAATAGGTAGCCATGGAACAGGAAGCAACAGACAGAGAGGAAGATGTCCTGGAGATCACTGAAAGGTTGTGAGATAATGGAAACCACAAGCAAGTATAAAGCTGTGGAACAGGAAGCTACAGACAGTGAGGAACATGTCTTAGAGACTACAGGCAGATTGTGCGGTACTGGAAAGTACAGGCAAGTAGCTAGCTGTAGAACTGGAAGCCAAGAAATCCAGAAAGAAGTCCTGTAGACAGCTGGCAGGTTGTAAATAATGGTAACCACAGGCAAGTAGGTAGCTGTGGAACTGGAAGCCTCAGACAGCCAGGAAGACATCCTGGAGACCACAGGCTGGTAGGTAAATGTGGACCTGGACGCTGCAGACAGCCATGGAAATGTTCTGGAGATCGCAGGCAGGTTGTGAGATACTGGAAACCACACGCAAGTCTGAAAACGGAATGCAAGAAATCCCTTTTTTTCCTATAAGGGCTAGGTGTTTACTCCATGAAAACATAGCCAGAATATGTACGATAAAATAGAACATGTAAAAGGGGACAAGTAGAGGTCTTTTGGATTTGAGTCAAAATTGCAGAATACCAAAATGAAGGACTTGCACACATTTCAGCTGCAAAAATTTGTTGAAAATGTTTATTGAAGATTTAAAAAGTTGCTTAAAGTTGTATTTTGGAAGTAAATGAACAATACAAAAACATCATAAATTCTTACCACAATTACGATGTACTTCATGCCCTTTTGATGCAATTCATTCACCATTTCTGGCAAATCTCCAAAGAGCTTTGGGTCATAAGTAAAGTCTAGATATGCATCCATGTAGTCAATGTCATTCCACTGCACGTCCTGTGAAATAGTAAACAAATACCTGAATATTAGTTACAGAATAGTCATTCTTATAGATGGATTTTTACTGTATACTAATTTAACATGTGCATTCCAATGATAGCTATAAGGATGCTTACAGGGATCAATACTTACAAGCCGTCTATTCAGACTTGAAAGAACATAGAAAGTTCAATTAATTATACTTGGATATTTACCATCCGATGTCTTATTTCAGAAAAATCCACCTTTTTTTAATTTGTAAATGAGCTGTTTACATTTATGGGCCGATTACAGATTTCCCTGAGAATCTCCCTCCAGAGCTTATTCTAAATTAAAGAAGTTACAGTGTGAGACATATAATGACTGACAGTCTGCTCTCCTGATTTACATGTCTCACACTGGTAATGCCCCCCTTCATTTATAATAAGGTTTGGAGGCAGAGTTTCTGGAAAATCTGTGTTCGGCCCATAGCTCTTCTTAACAGCTCATTTACATTTTAAGAAAAATGTATATATTTCTCTGGAATAAAACATTGGAGGGCAGATATCAGGGTATCATTTTATTTAACTTTCTATGACTTGCATGTTCATGTAAATGGCTTAGTATTGAGCGCAGTTCTTTTTTTTTTTTTTACTGTACAAACTTCAGAATTTTATTTCATCACTTAGATAAAAGTAAAACTAGACATATTTGTAATCTAAAAACTCGTACTGACCTGAGGAATCTTAATGCCGGTCAGTTTTGCCATATAGTGAACACAGTAAATAAAAATCCCAAAAAACAATGTGCATTGCACTTTTTTTTTGCACTTTCACTGCACTTGAATTTTTTTTCCCATTTTCCAGTACAATAATAGGCAGAATGAATGGTGCCATTCAAAAGTACAACTGGTTCTGCAAAAATAAGCCCTCATATGGCTGTATTGACAGAAAAATAAAAACGTTATGGCTGTTGGAGGAAAGGGAGGAAAAAATGAAAACGGAAAATTTGTTGGGTAGTAAAGGGGTTAACAGTGTGCCTCCAGAATCAATGTTACTAGTGGGGTTTTGGCACTCTAATCTGACATTGTCTAGGACTGTAGCACAGATGTAACTCAAAACGTAAAAACCATATAACATACATAAGTAATACCCACTTAATATAAAGTGGCAGCCATAAAAGTATTAAGCACTTAAAGCACAACTCCAGTGTTTTGTTGTTTTTCAGAGCTAGAGTGATACTTAAATCTAAGTCACCTGCCCCCTGTCATATATTCACCCACCGGTGTTCACGGTTTACCGATGCTGCTCCAATCCTTGTGATCATGACTTCTGACTGGCCGGAAGTTAGAAGCTATGTCACAAGTTCTCAATATAAGTCTATGAGAGCCAGAATGAGGCCACAATGTGGCTCTCATAAACTTGATTGATTAGTGACCTCCAGCACCTCCATGAAACACTGGAGCTGTCAGCAGGTCATAAATCGCCAGAGACTGATGGAGCACCACTGGAAATATGCAGATGTCGGAGGGTGAGTATTATGCCTGCTTTAGACGAGTCGACCGATCGTGTGATTTCAAGATCGATCGTACCCGCCCCCGTCGTTTGTGCGTCACGGGCAAATTGCTGCCCGTGTCGCACAAAGTCGGGAAACCCCCGTCACACGTACTTACCTGCTGATTGACCTCGCTGTGGGCGGCAAACATCCTCTTCCTAAAGGGGGAGGGACGTTCGGCATCACAGCGACGTCAAACAGCCGCCGGCCAATAGAAGCAGAGGGGCAGAGATGAGCGGAACGTAAACATCCCGCCCACCTCCTTCCTTCCGCATAGCCGCCGGGAGCCGCGGGACGCAGGTAAGCTGAGTTCATCGTTCCCGGGGTGTCACACGGAGCAATGTGTGCTACCCCGGGTATGATGAACAACCGGCGCCATTTTAATGAAACAATTTTTTAAAACTGAGCGACGAGTACACGACTCACGATTTGTGAGTGATACTGCGTCGCCCGGAGGTGTCACACGAGACGACGTCGTGAACGATGCCGGATGTGCGTCACGAAAACCGTGAACCCGACGATGCATCGCACGATAGCTCGTCTCGTGTAAAGCACCCTTTAGACTGGGGCCAGGGGACTTACATTTAAACTCCCACTCCAGCGCTGAAATAAAATAAATGCTGGAGTCATGCTTTTGACACAGCCGGTCCTTGTCTTGGGTGGGATGTCGCGGCAGTAAGGCCCGATTCCGTGACCCCGGCGGTGTCGTTATAAAAAGGGGATATTTACAAGGGATGATGATAGTTATTCGTGACGCCACCTGTGGTACTCAGCCAGAGATAGCCGACGCTGCAGAATGGGACCTCTGGGGCAGATGGTGACACAGCAGAGTTGGTACAACTCTCCACAAGTAGAGCTGGGCCCCAAGGCCGATGGGGGGTAGTAGTCAGTAATAGTGGGGGTGCAGAGCCGGAGGCACAAGCGAATAACAGAGCGACACAGGGATGCAGTCTCAAGGTTTTTACTCACTGTAGCAGGTTCCAAGGTAACACAACATGTCAGTGACAGCCTTTGGAGTGCTGGGTTCCACTGTGATGGGCTCCAGTCAATCCAGGGTAGTTCGGAGGTCAAGACCGGTGCACCCTTCTTATGTTGCTTCCCTGATCGTCTTCTTGCGCTGACCTCTCCCGCCTGTCCCACGCCTATGCACAGAGTAACCTGAGCCGGTGTCCGCAGGCCCTACAAGATGGCTTGAAGCTCTGTCCCTTGGCCCTATATGGTCACCTTCCAAGCAAATTTGTGTATGAAGTTGGCTTCGGTACTTGCAGTATCCTTAGCCTCTGGTTTTACTAGCTGAGCACGTTGGTTATTCTCCTCTACTCTAGGGACCAGATCCCCTCTGCGGCCAAGTCCCTCCACTCCGATATGTCGTATGTGGAATGAGACCACGGGTGTATGGCACACTTCCCGTGGGCTCTAGGACTCCTTCTCTCTTGTGCCTGGGCCAAGCTGCACCAGCTCCAGACCACAGGTCTTCAAACCACCACTGCTCCTTCTCGACTCACTAACTTTCTACAGGCTGCTCCCACTAACCAGACTCCAACCCCAGGCTGGGTCGGATTAGGGGGAGGGAGATACCACCACCAGTGGCTAGATATACATAGCTTAGTGGCACCACACCCTAACCCTGACCTGGTGGGAGCTGCTAATTGTGGGTGTTGTGTGTTTGTGTGTACACCAATGGATGACCTCTTCCTTACCCATGGATGGGGCACCAAACCTCTGGCAGAGATGCAGTACTTTTGAGGCGACTGAAGCCTCAGAGGGTGCCACACTTTAATATATAGAACCAGGCAATGGCAAAAGTAGTTCCCATCTAATATACATGTGGCGCCCTGGACAAGCCAGGGGCCACAGAGCACAACACCCACACACCCCACACTCCCGGTCAGGCACACCGAAGTCAGACACAAAACCCTTGTTGCCTTCCTCCAGGGGCTGATGTCCACACCAGGGGGTGGGCCAGGCAGTTGGCCCCGCCCACCGAGGAGCTCACAGTCCTGGAGGCGGGAAAAGTGGAGAGATCAGCTAGGGAAGTGAAAGTGGAAGGAAGATAAGTGGCAGCTGAGCAGACTAAAGTTGGTCCGGGTGTGTGGCCCGGACGGAGCAGCAACTTTGGCAGACGGTGGTGACCGTCTGCAGGAGTGGCCTATCGGAGTCTACCGTAAGGACCGTGGACGTGCGGTGGCCCGGCGGTACCGGACCGGTACGCAAGGAGAAGCCAGCACCATCTGGCAGGGGCTTACGAACCCCGGCAAGGCTAGGAGTCGCCGTGAATTTGCCGAATTCGTTAGTGAAGGGAACCTCCTGGGTCTCCCAGCAGCCAAGTCCCGACAGAAGGCAACAGTCCAACCAAGAGAGGGAGACACCGCCACTGCCAAGGCAACCGTTTCCCAGGGCCAGAGCCTGCGGGAAAAAGGCGCTCCTCCAGCCCATATCCAAGCTGGGGAGCGGGTTACCGGTGGGAACCCATTGGAACCATCTACCGTACATAGGTGCAGGGAAAGGCAGTCACCATCAACTTGCCGGGAGAAACAACACCGCAGCCGTCTGTGGGACCCGTCCATCCAGCCGTGTGTTTTACCGAGAACTGTGTCCTCATCATTGGCTGAGTGAGTACCACCGTGCCGTGCGGCACAGCGCTGCCCGCGCGACCCTGCACCTCACCAGGCCCTGTAACCCGCCTGTCATCCATCCCTACCCCCATCACCGGGCCCCGGGACAACCAATCCCCTAGCCACGGAGGGGAGAACTAACAACGAAGCTGCTCCCTGTCACCGCTCCCGGAATCCCCGTCCAGAGCAGCGGTGGTGTCACCAATATCACCACAACCGTGGGTGTCGTCACGGACAATAATCAAATCCCCACAATCAGAATCCCCCTTTTCACTCACGGGCGAGGAGCGCCGCTCGAGTACCCGGGATCCGGCCCACCGCTCGAGCCACCACCGAGCAGCGGCAGCAGTGGCCGGACCCGAGCAGTGGGAGAGCGCAGCGTCCCCTCCTCTGCCCGCGACATACAAGCTCTGCCACAAAAATAATACCCACCAAACTACAGTGCCATACATTTCACAGTATGTATAATAAAGATCATGTAGGACCAACATTTGGCAAACCAAACCATATTGTGGAGCCCACTGTGCCTGAGATATAGAGTTGTGGGGCAAAACTATCTCAGAAACATTTTCTTTCATTTATATATGGCATAATTCAATGCTGGCATATATTTAGGTATGGAATATATAGTATGTACGTATGTGTGGGCTATATATTTATGTATATTGTTTATTTTTTGTTGGGGGGGCACAAGTCGAATTTTCTTCTCAGGCAGCAGTAAAGCTAGAATCAATCCTGGCCTCTCATAAAATAGAGGAAACATTAAAGGGAACCGACCACCAGGATTTTGCTATATAAGTAAAGGCAGTGCCATACTGGCACTAGGCATACTGGCATACTGGCACTAGGATGCTGAATCCAGCCATACCTTTTTTGACAGATTAGATGCTTGGTTGCAGAAATGTCTGAAATCAAATGTACTGCACCTTTTGATGGACAAGTGCAGCAATGCGGGCCTTTCTGGGTTAGATCCTTGCTGTAAAGTCCTCCTGCATCCCCTATGGCATGCCCCCTCATCTTTATTTAAATATTGCACCACACTGCAATTGCTGCTGTTGTTGGCGCATGCGCGTTGCTACAGTAATAATGCCTTCATTAAAATGACGCCTGAGTCTGAGCATGCGCGTCAGCGATCTCTGGCGCCATTTTATTGAAGACACTGTGGAGAAGATTATGAGCGGCAGAGGAGCGTGTGCAGATGTAGCTAAAAAAAAAATCTAAGCATCCGCTGGGAGGGGTGTGGTTGGATGACTTGGCAAGAAGCGGCTAGTCAGAGCAATGTAATGTAAAATGTAATGTAAATGTACTAGTGATAAAATTTTCACTGTAAGTAAACAACAGCACAAAGCTTAATAAATAACCCAACACTGAAATCTGTTTCATCCCCTATCTCCTGCTGTTGTCAGATTACATATCAAAAACCTGCTGATAGTTTCCTCATTTAGTGCATCAGTTTTTATAGAAAACTATAAGATCAGTTCCCACATCAGATTCCTTCTGATACACAGTAAGGAAAGAAAGTGGCTACCTGGAAAAAGGGATACATTACCTTAGTAGAAACAAGTATATATAATGTTCAGCTACTATCAAAGAACAGAATATTGTAATTTGTTACCAGAGGAATTTTAGAATCTTCCATTTTTTTCACAGCTTGTCGAGTCATACTAGAGCTGGTGTAACCCCAGCGGCAGAGGTGGAATCCAAGGCCCCAAAATGGAGGCATAAAGGGATACCCTATAATAGAAAATGAGAACATGCATAATTATTTTACTGATTACATAATATACGGTAGTTCATAAAATCACTGATTAACTTTCTTCTTCTAAGTCCTTTTAAAGCCTTTAACTGTGACCAGCTCCTGAGGTGACTACTCCAGAGTTTAGCTCCTATGGGAAAGAAAGCTTGTTGCCTTCACAGCCTCAATCTTATTTTCTCCAGTCAGTGGCAGTATCCTCTTGTCTTTTAAGGGAATTTTGCATGGAGAAACTTTTTACCATATTTTTGTACAGGTTATTTGTTTACTTTTGCAGATTAATCATTAGCTTAGACTCCTTAATACTAAATAAATGCAATTCTTTTAGTCATTGCAATTAATCAAGATTCTTCATGTTCTTGTAATGTGGTCCAGGGTGGTAGGTGTAGGTGAGGCACTCTTCTTACGCTCTGCCACGTTACATGAAGGTGGAGGTCCTTGCGGGGTATGCGGACTTGTGCTATGGAGGTGCTACGCCTTGCAGGCCACATGATACTGGTGACTTCGGCTGGCAAGGACCAGATGTTGAACAGCTCAATGAGAGAGACCATGACTCAAAAATTAACTTTTTTACTAAACGATAACTTGGTCAATGCTATGTACAGGAGATAGTGGGAGCACAGCTAAAAGAACGTTTCCTTCACAATACAAAGCATTTCCACACACAGTCTCAATTCCCTTCTCTAAACTCGCTTGAGCTCTGTTTCCACTGGTTCTCCTGCCTTCATCCCAACCCAGCTCAGTACTTCAGTCCAGTTAGTGAGAGTCTTTATCTCAATCTGCGTTTCCGCCTCCTCATTACCCTAACCCTTACTACTGTCGAGCAAAATATAATTTGTCACTAATACCACAACACAGTACATATTACACATTATAACAATACTCGTGTCTTCAAGAGAGATGTCCATTTCCTTACATTTCCCCCTTCTTTAGTGATGGCCGAAAAATAGCAACAGAAAGAGGAGATAAAAACTCCTCCAAAAATTTAATATACTCACAGCAAAAAAGAGGGCAAAAAGGCCAGTTAGCCCAGGCCAACACATCTAATGCACCAACAGGCAGCCGGGCCTCTTAATACGGCCGTGCATAGTGGAATTTCTGTCCCTTGCGTGCTGCAGTGAGTAGTGTCCGGGTAACCCGCCTAACCTAATAGTAAGAGCGTGATAATAGGTTGCTGGCTGGATACCATGCGCATACGAGTGTGAACAGTGCCCTATGCGCGACACTAGTGTGCAATTTACCTTGCACCTGTGAAGTGTCCATCATGTTGAGAGGTTTGTCTGCATCCTGTTGGTGCATTAGATGTGTTGGCCTGGGCTAACTGGACTGGTTGCCCTCTTTTTTGATGTGAATATATTTAGTGATGGCCGCCCTCGGCCATTCGGAACGGGAAAGACATCAAACATTTCACCACACACACTTAAAGTTAACCATTATGGAGTCTTTTTCTTTTCTGAGAGTAAAACACAAGTTTATTAGTAAATCCTTAAAAATCCCAATCGACACACAAACCATTAACAAAACAAAAGAGGGTCAGGTAAACCCTTGCATAAATTGTCTCTGCATGACCTGGACCACAGCAGACCCCCAAGCAACTGAAAGTGTCTCCTGGATTGTTTCCTACACAACAGCTATACCTCCATCCAAATTGCAATGGCGGAATCCCCATCACTAATGTCCTACATCCTAACGGTGTCACCAGACCAAATTCCTACTTCTTGTGCGGTCTGTGGCACCAACTCCTCCCTAGGCCATGAACCTTCATGATGTCCCTTGACCATTGCAGTTGAGGGACTCAGGGAGGCTACTTCAATATCTAGCCCCTCCATGAAGGCTAGAATAGTATTGAAGAGCCCAAAACTTTCTTCCACCATTGTATTCTGGACATTTTTCTCCACACACAAGTGATGCCATTCTCTCTCCTGCTCCCTACAGACTAATGATGCCGTCTCTCTCACTGCTTGGGAGCAGAGATGTGTGGCTAACAGGCGCAGGTGGATCGGAGATGCACCCGTGCTTGTTAACCGTTTAGATCGCACTGTCAAATACTGACAGTGCAATTTAAATGGCCACGATGAGGATCGCGCCATTCCCTGCTGTCACCGGCGGCCCCGTGATGCAATTACGGAGCGCCAATGCATTGTTATGGTGGCACAGGGTCAGCTGATGATGCAATGAGATCTGATCAGGAGAAATGCACAAGAGATCATGCATTCATAAAGTCCCCTTGGGGGACTAGTAAAATAAATAAGAAATGAAAAAAAAAAGTATTAAAAAAATATGAAAAAGTAAAAAAAAATCCTAAAAGGTCAAATCAAATCAAATTTTGGGGAACAAACTACTGAATTTTTTTCACCCCTCAGATAAAGGTAAAAGTATACATGCTTGGTATCTAAACACTCGTACCGATGTGAGGCATCACATGGATTCTACATGTGCTATCTGTGATCAGTGATCCGTGATAGCACATGGAGATAAACTCACCTGTCCTCGCTCCTGCTGTCCGTGGTGCTGAAGTTTCCCGGATGCTGTGTCACCGCTGCAGCTACTTCTGGGTCAGCTGTGTGGTGCATAAATGCATATGCATGAGAATAATTAGCCAGCTTGGAAGCAGCAGAGACCAGTGGTCGAAGACAGCGTCGCTGGAGACAGATGAGTTTAAAAAGCTTTTTATTTTCAATGTATGTGTTTTTTTCTGGTACGTGTTTCACAGATCACACCATAGTGTGATCTGTGGGACATCAGTGATGCCAGAAAAAAACGGACATGTCTCCATGCGGAAATCAAGGACACGTGTGTACGCTGCACTGAGAAAAATCACTGATGTGAATACAGACCCATTGATTTTAATGGGTCTGCGTATGTCCATGATTCTGGTACGTATAAAACCTGTCAAATATGTACCAGAATCAATGACGTGTGAAGGGGGCCTAAGACATATGATACCTGTAGATTATTAGTAACTAAATAAATAACTTTTAATTTATCAGCATTCAACTTTATTTGTTATGTTGATCTCTAATTACTAAGCGAGTGTCCTAGTCAACTTGTAATTTAGGAACATCTTTCATAGTCTAACTCTGCACTACGTTACATAGTTTGGTGTCATCAGCAAAATTAGAAGCATCACTGTAACATAACCATTTTTGCTGATGAGATTGGCAAAAAAACGGGACCGGCGGATAACTGATCAATTAAAAAAAACCCCGATCCACTCCAGAATCCGGTAACCATATAAATCAATGGGGACCAGAATCCGGAGATTAAAAACATTGGTAGAAGGGATAGGGGGCTATGAGCGCGTGCGGTATACTCACCCAGGATGTGTCATGGCAGCAAACTCCTTCCAGGTCACGCTTTTCCCTTCTGGAGCCGACAATTCAATATTCATTGTTTTGCCCGCCCCCGTGTAACTGGTTGCAGATAGGCGTGCCCCCACCCTGAGTGGCAGCGTGTCAGCTAACTGCAACCAATCACAGGCGGCAGGACAGCCGGTGGGCGTGGAAAGCAGTGCAAGTGTCTGCGGGTCAGTATGGTGAGCATGCAAGTAGACAGAAACACATGCATGCTCCTGTCAGAGTGTGCAGCTGTGCCGGTGATGCGATGTCAGATTGGTACAAGTCTGTCATGGCATCACCCAGCATGGCCTGCCGCGCTCTGAACATGCGTGTGCATGTACCTAGAAACACATGCACGTTCCTGTCAGGGTGTGCAGCTGTGCTGGTGATGTGATGTCAGACTCGTACAAGTCTGGCATGACATCAGCCGGCACGGCCTGCCGCATTCTGAGCATTAGCATGCATGTACATAGAAACACATGCACGCTCCTGTCAGAAGTATGTGCGGCTGTGCCCATGATGCGATGTCAGATGAGCGAGTCCCTCACAAGTGTAACCCCAGCCTAAGTGAAGCCGCATGCGGCTTTTTTTTTTATTTAAATAAATAATTAAAAAAAAAATGATGTGCAGTCACCCCTAATTTTCATCCCCAGCAAAGATAAAGCCAGCTGGGGGCTGGTTTTCTCAGCCTGCAGCCGCCCAGTATTTCCACATCTATTAGATGTGACAATCCTGGTGCTATATTAGCTCTTCCTGAATTGCCCTGGTGCGGTAGCAATCGGGGTAATGAGGGGTTAATAACAGCATACAGCTGCTACTAAGCCCTAGGTTGTGATGGCAAGGCCGTCTATGAGATACCTGCATCACTAATCTATAAGTGACAGTAAATAAACACAAACACAGAGAAAAATCCTTTATTTGGAAGAAAATACAAAAACGCACCCTCCTTCACCACTTTATTAACCCCCCAACACCCTGCAGGTCCGGCGTAATCCACACAAGGTCCCACTGAGTGTAGCCAATGACTGAGCCGCGCTAAGCAATGACTGCAGGTAGACGCTGTCACAAGCTGGGGGTGCATCTGCATGCAACCAATCAGACAATAGGACGGCCGGTGGGCGGGGAAAGTATGGAAAGCTGCGCAGTAGAGGAAGTGAATGCGCGACCTGGAAGCAGTTTGCCGCCATGACACCGAGTATCCGTAAGTATGAAACTATCACTTCACTCTTGTTTTCTTTATTTTTCAATTAATTTCCCCAGTGCCACATTCGTGCCCCCAATACTCCGCACCCAGGTCTGGCACCCGGACATCCTTGAAACTGCGCAGATCCAGACTTTTACAGTCCGGATCCGCTCAGCCCTAGTTAGGAATAACATAAAATAATATATAACATATGTCTTTTTTATTTATAAATAATAGAACATTTTTACTACATTAAAAAGCTGTCAGGTCACCTTTCCTTACATACTTTTCACATCTTTGGCAAACCTCTAAATGTGGTAGGGTCATTTCATTATCTTCCACCAAAGAAAGCCATAGCCAGTTTCTAATTTTGGCCAGTCATAACTTCTGCAATTGATGCAATGGTATGAATATTTGCATGTTATTCATGGTGCAACTTGGATGGCTATATACAGTGGGTACAGAAAGTATTCAGAACCCTTTACATTGTTCACTGTTTGTTTCATTGCAGCCATTTGATAAATTCCAAAAAGTTAAATTTTTCTCATTAATGTATACTCTGCACCACATCTTGACAGAAAAAAAACAGAAATGTAGAAATTTTTGCAAATTTATTAAACAAAAAAAACTAAAATATCACATGGTCATAAGTATTCAGACCCTTTTCTCAGTATTGAGTAGAAGCACCCTTTTGAGCTAGTACAGCCATGAGTCTTCTTGGGAATGATGCAACAAGTTTTTCACACCTGGATTTGAGGATCCTCTGCCATTCTTCCTTGCAGATCCTCTCCAGTTCCGTCAGGTTGGATGGTGAACGTTGGAGGACAGCCATTTTCAGGTCTCTCCAGAGATGCTCAATTGGGTTTAGGTCAGGGTTCTGGCTGTGCCAGTCAAGAATTGCCCCAGAGTTGTTCTGAAGCCACTCTTTTGTTATTTTAGCTGTGTGCTTAGGTCATTGTCTGTTGGAAGGTGAATCGTAGGCCAAGTCTGAGGTCCAGAGCACTCTGGAAGAGGTTTTATTCCAGGATATCTCTGTACTTGGCTGCATTCATCTTTCCTTTAATTACAACCAATCGTCCTGTCCCTGTAGCTGAAAAACACTCCCATAGCATGATGCTGCCACCACCATGTTTCACTGTAGGGATTGTATTGAGCAGGTGATGAGCAGTGCCTGGTTTTCTCCACATATACCGCTTAGAATTATCACCAAAAAGTTCTATCTTCGTCTCATCAGACCAGAGAATCTTATTTCTCATAGTCTGGGAGTCCTTCATGTGTTTTTTCCAAACTCTATGCGAGTTTTCATATGTCTTGCACTGAGGAGAGGCTTCTGTCGGGCCACTCTGCCATAAAGGCCCGACTGGTGGAGGACTGCAGTGATAGTTGACTTTGTGGAACTTTCTCCCATCTCCCTACTGCATCTCTGGAGCTCAACCACAGTGATCTTGGGGTTCTTCTTTACCTCTCTCACCAAGGCTCTTTTCCCAGAATTGCTCAGTTTGGCTGGACAGCCAGGTCTAGGAAGAGTTCTGTTGGTCCCAAACTTCTTTCATTTAAGGATTATGGAGGCCACTGTGCTCTTAGGAACCTTGAGTACTGCAGAAATTCTTTTGTAATCTTGGCGAGATCTGTGCCTTGCCACAATTCTGTCTCTGAGCTCCTTGGCAGTTCCTTTGACCTCATGATTCTCATTTGGTCGGACATACACTGTGAGCTGTGAGGTCTTATATAGACAGGTGGGTGCCTTTCCAAATCAAGTCCTATCAGTTTAATTAAACCGAGCTGGACTCCAATGAAGGAGTAGAACCATCTCAAGGAGGATCACAAGGAAATGGACAGCATGTGACGGAAATATGAGTGTCTGAGCAAAAGGTCTGAATACTTATGATCATGTGATATTTCAGTTTTTCTTGTTTAATAAATTTGCAAACATTTCTACATTTCTAAGTTTTTTCTGTCAAGATGGGGTGCAGAGGGTACATTAATGAGAAAAAAATGAACTTAATTTAAAGGGGTCTGAATACTTTCCGTACTCACTGTATACAGTTCGGTCCAGTAATATTTGGACAGTGACAGAAATTTTGCCATTTTAGCTGTTTTCCAAAACATATTCAAGATACAGTTATATAATCAATATGGGGTTAATGTGCAGACTCCCAGATTTAATTTGAGGTATTCACATGCTAATTGAATAATGGTTTAGGAAATTGAGCTCTTTAATATGTTGCTTCTTTTTTTTTTTAAGGGACAATTATTTCAAAAGATCTTTAACCCCTTCACGACCGCGGGGCGTATGGGTGCGTCCTATTTTTACGTGACTTAACGACCAGAGACATACCCGTACGTCCCACAAATAGCGGGGGCACAGGGGGCTGTGCACATGTGATCGTGGCTGGTGACTCGGCTTACCCAACAGGCGAGTCACTGCCCCCGTGGCCAGGGATGGTTCCTGCACCTCCCTGGCTTGTTAATCCCCTAATTGCCGCGATCATGACACTTAGGGGATTAGGCAGTGACGTAGCAAAGGGGGGGGTGGAGGTGGTTGTCTTCCCCGGGCGTCACGTGTCAGGGGGGTGTCATTTTGGGGATAAAAAATAAAAAATAGAAAATAGAAAAACATAGAAGAAATAAAGAGCTAAGTAATAAAAGGCTAAGTAAAGGTGGTGTCACACACAGCGACGACGACAACGACGTCGCTGCTACGTCACCATTTTCTGTGACGTTGCAGCGACGTCCCGTCGCTGTCGCTGTGTGTGACATCCAGCAACGAGCTGGCCCCTGCTGTGAGGTCGTTGCTCCTTGCTGAATGTCCTGCTTCATTTTTTCGTCGTCGCTCTCCTGCTGTGAAGCACACATCGCTGTGTGTGACAGCGAGAGAGCGACGAAATGAAGCGAGCAGGGATCAGGAGCCGGCGTCTGGCAGCTGCGGAAAGCTGTAACCACTGTAAACATCGGGTAACCAAGGGAAGACCTTTCCCTGGTTACCCGATATTTACCTTCGTTACCAGCCTCCGCCGCTCTTGCTGCTAGTGCCGGCTCCTGCTCTGTGCACATGTAGCTGCAGTACGCATCGGGTAATTAACCCTATGTGTACTGTAGCTAGGAGAGCAAGGAGCCAGCGCTAAGCAGTGTGCGCGGCTCCCTGCTCTCTGCACATGTAGCGACGTTATGATCGCTGCTGCGTCGCTGTGTTTGACAGCTAAGCAGCGATCATAACAGCGACTTACAAGGTCGCTGTTACGTCACAGAAAATGGTGACGTAACAGCGATGTCGTTGTCGCTGTCGCTATGTGTGAATCCAGCTTAACATTTGCCGCCCCCGCTTGACCTTGGGCTGCATATAATTTACATATTAGCTTATAGAAAAGGGCCATCCGCAGCTGCATTCCTGAAAATCTTAAAATTCCATTCATAGTAACGAGGTTAACCATGCCCAATGCAGCCCCACTACGCTGAAAGCTTCCTCTCTATGATTGGCTGCACGTGCTAGCGAGCTGGGTTCACGCCACACAAAGAAATCCAAATTTGATTGTCGTTCCAAGAAAAATAAATGTTTTGATGGCTTTCCGGATTTTTTAAGGTTTCTGGATTATCGACAGCCAACGGAGGGGGGCGGCAAATTTGACGACCACCCCAGGCGGCAAAAGCTGTTGCAACGCCACTGGGATTAGGCGAGGGATCGCGCTCTCTCTTACCTCTGATCCGGACCCGTGCGATGTAATGGCGAGGACATGATCGTTGTCATGGTGACCCGAGGTCGTCATGACGACCTCCGGGTCACCTGACTGCTGGGGGCCTACAGAGAGTGTTTGTAATCATGCCTACAGCATGATCAGTCACATACTCTCACTGCAGATCTGACAGCTGCTATGTCCTGCAGTGATCGAGCACTGCAGAACATTGCAGCTGCGATCAGAGCACTGTGGGGTGCTGTCCCATAAATGGACTTAGTGAAAAAATTTAAAAAAAAAGGTTTAAAGACAGCAAAAATCTTTAAAAAAATCAGAAAATAAAGAACAAAAAAATAAAAAGATTATTCCAATAAATAATTACTGTATATTTGTGTAAAAAAAGTGCACATATTTGATATTGCCGCATCCATAACAACCCGAGCTATATAACTGACACTAGTTAACCTCTTCAGTGAAGACAGTAAAGAAAATAAATTAAAAACGTAGCAAAAACTATGCTTTTTTTCCTATAAAATAGTTTTTATGGTGTAAAAGTGGCAAAACAAAAAAAAAACAACTATATAAATGTGGTATCGTAATCGTACCGACCTGAAGAATAAAGTTATCTTTATCACTTTTACGGCACGGTGAGTGGTGTAACAAAAACAAACAAACTATTCCTAAATTGTTATAGCAATAAGAAAAAATCCGACACTCAAAACAAAGGATTGCATGAAAATGAATTATTTTTATTTTTTGCTCAAATGTGTGAACAACAAAAAATTTTTGGGGGATATTTCCGGTGTATTTACAATGACGTTTCGGTCGTTAAGACCTTCATCAGAGTCTCACTATACAATGAAAGAAGAGAAAAACAATATACACTGTGTGCAGAATTATTACGCAAGTTGTATTTTAGAGGAATTTTTTTATTATTGATCAACAACTATGTTCTCAATCAACCAAAAAGACTCAAATATCAAAGATTAATATTTTTGGAAGTTGGAGTGTTTTTTTTTTTAGATTTGGCTATCTTAAGAGGATATCTGTTTGTGCAGGTAACTGTTACTGTGCAGAATTATTAGGCAATTTAATAAAAACCAAATATATTCCCATCTCACTTGTTTATTTTCACCAGGTAAACCAATATAACAGCACAAAATTTAGAAATAAACATTTCTGACATGCAAAAACAAAACCCCAAAAAAATAGTGACCAATATAGCCAACTTTCTTTATGAGGACACTCAACAGCCTACCATCCATAGGTTCTGTCAATTGCTTGATCTGTTTACGATCAACATTGGGTGCAGCAGCCACCACAGCCTCCCAGACACTGTTTCGAGAGGTGTACAATTTTCCCTTCCTGTAGATCTTACATTTTATGTTGGACAACAGGTTCTCTATGGGGTTCAGATCAGGTGAACATGGGGGCCAAGTGATTATTTTTTCATCTTTTAGACCTTTACTGGCCAGCCATGCTCTGGAGTAGTTGGATGCATCTGATGGAGCGTTGTCCTGCATGAAAATCATGTTTTTCTTGAACGATACTGACTTTTTCCTGTACCCTTGCTTGAAGAAGTTGTCTTCCAGAAACTGGCAGTAGGTCTGGGAGTTGAGCCTCACTCCATCCTCAACCCGAAAAGGTCCCACAAGTTCATCTTTGATTATACCAGCCCATACCAGTACCCCACCTCCACCTTGCTGGCATCTGAGTCAGAGTAGAGCTCTCTGCCCTTTACTGATCCAGTCTCTGGCCCATCCATCTGGCGCATCAAGAGTCACTCTCATTTCATCAGTCCATAAAACCTTTGAAAAATCAGTCTTAAGATATTTCTTGGCCAAGTCTTGACGTTTTATTTCATGTTTCTTGTTCAAAGGTGGTTGTTTTTCAGA
This sequence comes from Anomaloglossus baeobatrachus, assembly GCF_048569485.1. NCBI lineage: Eukaryota > Metazoa > Chordata > Amphibia > Anura > Aromobatidae > Anomaloglossus > Anomaloglossus baeobatrachus. Next base: position 308,801,235 of record NC_134357.1, on the reverse strand, counting down.
CTTCTTTACCTTGGCCATGTCCCTGAGTATGGCACACCTTGTGCTTTTTGATACTCCAGTAATGTTGCAGCTCTGAAATATGGCCAAACTGGTGGCAAATGGCATCTTGGCAGCCTCATGCTTGATTTTCCTCAATTCATGGGCAGTTATTTTGTGCCTTTTTTGCCCAACACGCTTCTTGCGACCCTGTTAGCTATTTGCCATGAAACACTTGATTGTTCGGTGATCACGCTTCAAACGTTTGGCATTTTCAAGAATGCTGCATCCCTCTGCAAGACATCTCACAATTTTGGACTTTTCAGAGCCCGTCAAATCTCTCTTCTGACCCATTTTGCCAAAGGAAAGGAAGTTACCTAATAATTAAGCACCCCTTATATAGGGTGTTGATGTCATTACACCACACACCCCCTCACTACATAGATTTACATCACCTGATTTACTTTATTGGTAGTTGGCTCTCAAGCCTATACAGCTTGCAGTAGGACACCATGTATAAAAAGTATCATGTGATCAAAATACTCATTTGTCTAATAATTCTGCACACATTGTATTATATGTGAAAAACATTCACCACTAATGTCCAGATTATATAATACAGGAATTAAATTAATTATATTATATTATTATCAGTATATTGTACAATACAACGTAAAAGGAGAAAAATCTATCTTTAAATCCCAATAAAGTATACATTATACATGTTAATACCACATGTTGTATTCCAAAAATAAAACAAGAGTTGATGTCAAAGAAGGAGATATCATATAATGTGAGTAAGTAATTAGTAGGGCACGGTTCCAGCTACAGGACTCAAGCCTGGAAAGAAAGGAGAATATATACTGTATAAATATACAAGAGATGACGAGAAACAACATCTTACCAGCAATTGAGACAAATGGGGCATATACCGCAATCTGCGCTGATATGAAATGTGAACACGTCGCCAGGGAGAAGCGCTAGTGTATATGCACAAACATGGAGTTTTTAAATGCCCCGGCGTCTGATGTCATATCCGGTATTAATGTATTGCAACACGATCAAAATGGCAGTCATCTGACCGGTCACGTGTATTACTACCCACGTGACCGGAAGTGTCATTAGCTGGCATTGTATGGCTGTAAGTTCTGAGCACGTCACTGTCGATCATCCAACCAGAAGTGACGTGTGAAGTTAACTCTGTAAAGAGCGATGCTATTATTTGCAGAAATGAACTGACGTACTTTAATTCCTGATCACATGATTGGGAGCAGCTCAGTTATGTGGGGAATGGCATTATTTTCCCACAAAGTATTTTATATGGTTAAATAGAGAATAGTGACAGAGTGAAATATGTAACCAAGCAAACAATGATTAATATTATATATAATATATATTTTATATATATATATATATATATATATATATATATATATATATATATATCTTATCTCCTCTTCCCACAATCGCGTACAAGATTTCTCCCGTGCATCACCCATACTCTGGAATGCTCTACCTCAGCAAATCAGACTCTCACCTACCGTGGAAAGCTTCAAGAGGAACCTCAAGACCCACCTCTTCCAACAAGCCTACAACCTACAAAAGTCCTCAGTCCAGTAGACCACTGCGCAACCAGCTCTGTCCTCACCTATTGTACCATCACCCATTCCCTGTAGACTGTGAGCCCTCGCGGGCAGGGTCCTCTCTCCTCCTATACCAGTCTGTTTTGTACTGTTAATGATTGTTGTACGTATACCTTCTTTCACTTGTAAAGCGCCATGGAATAAATGGCGCTATAATAATAAATAATAAATAATAATAATAAATAATAATATAATCAGTTTTCCAAAGAACAGTGTATTAGTCATTATTCCTAGATTGTTGTTTCTTCTAGATTCTACCTAACAAAAAGTGAAATACAAAAAAGTGATTAAAAATTATTATGTGACCAAAAATGGTACTAACAAAAACTGTACCTCATCCCACAAAAAACAAGCCCTCACATTACTGTCGGCAGAAAAATAAAAAAAACTATAGCCACCAAAATCCGGTGATGCAAAAACCTTCGTTTTGTAAACAGCGCTTTTTAGTGTGATAGTCGCCAAACCTAAAAAAAAATGATATACACCTGGTATTGCTGTAATCGTACTGACCAGAGGAATAAAGCCTAATCACCTATACAACGACAGTGACTTATACACTATAAAAAATAAATAAAGCCAGTTCTTCAACTGCTATTGATTTGTTCATCTTGTCTCTAATAGATCGGAGTACAGCATGACTGATACTGATCCTGCGCTCACACTGAGCGCTTACACCAGGATTACGTGTACGGGTGCATGCCCACAATTAGGAATAGCAGCGTATTGGACGCGACATCAAACCGCTGCATTGTGCCGTACAAGCACAGTGGATGGCTAGATAGAAATCCCATACCATCTTCACTTCTATTCTCCGCAGCGTAAATTCAAATGCAATGCAGATTCCTTACATGAAGCATATTAATTTATGCTGCAGAGATGCGAGTGTCCTCACCTGGGAAAACAGAGTCTGCCACCTCATTAATGAATAGATCCATGGTGGGCTTTCACCTGAATCACGTATTTCAGAGATGTAGATGGAAACCCTGATGTAAGTGCTCATTATAGAGTACAGGATAAATGTGAACTGATCCAAAATGTTCTGTACCAAAATTGCCACAAATAAGCATTCAACTCAACCCACAAAAATATAAGTCTCCACTCAGGTCCCTCATCTGCTAACGGAAATATAGGGGGCTTCCATGTTACTGGTAGTGTAGCACCCCTGAAGCCATCAGGGAGCTACAAGGTACTGCATCTACCACCAGGATGCAAGGCCTACCCCCAGGGACCCAGAAGACCAGTGCCGGTAACAACCAGACATTCCAGTAAATTCCTGTTTTTCCCCAAATTCCCCATAGACTGGTACCAGGCTAGGGTTGGACTAATGGACGGCCACTTAGAGGTGGAGATGATCCAGTCCACTAGACCACCAGGTGGGAGGGGCAGACAATGAACAGTCAGTCAGTGAAACAGTCTGAGCGAGTTGGTGATGGAGGAAGCAAGTTGGAGCATTGACAGGAGTGTGACAGTTACCTGAGGGCCCAGGCGGTTGGTTGCTGGTGGAGTACGGTGGAGTATTCCCAGAACCACGCACCAACAGGGTACAGAATTCTAGGTCAGGCAAACGCTTCAGGCAGACCTGATCAAATCTGCACAGTGAGGGATCAAGGACCTCACTGACCTTGAAGTTTGGGACACAGTAGCAACGAGAAAACCGGGGACCAGGACCAGAGACTCCGACCCCACAGGGTTGACACTACTGTCATATGGACTACCATTGAGATACTACCAGGAGGGGACACCCAGCCGCTCCAAGCCACGGGGACCCGCCAACCAAATACAGGTGCAGGGGAAAGAAGCCACCAGGTCACTAAAACGGCACTGGGACTAAGGGGACCTGCGGTTGAGACCAGCAGACCTCGGGTGACCAGTTTCCCGCTTACTGTGAGTAAGGGAACCAGTTACACTGCAATCCCTTGTGTGGCCTACCTTCTTTCAACACCTATCTACATCACCTATCCTCTGTGGCCTGGCCCTGCTTGCAGAGGGCCTAACTCTAACATCCAGGCTGCCACTAACACCAGCCACAGTAGCAAGAACTGTGCAGCGGCGGCTCCATCCACATAGCCGCTCACTGCAAGTGGCATCACATATAAACTTTCATTCAAATTCCCCTTTTCCAAAAGCGTCCGCAGGGACATGGAACCGGGCAACAGCCACCGCAGTGACATTTCCCCAGTTATACACTGCCCGGGACCGAGTACCCCCCAACCCTGGACAATACAGTAGCACAAAATCTCTTGAAAAACACTATTGCTCCCATCTCAAAAAAAGAAGATTAGTAAAATCTGTGCTCCAAATCCAAATGCCCCTGTATCGCCCCAGCGGCGGTCGAACTGCTCGGATCCGAGTGTCGCTGCTTATAGCTCGAGGGTCTCCGGACCCGGGGGCTCAGGGTCACTCTAAAACGTGATGGGGGGTTATTTACAAGGAGATTAGATAGTTTGTGACGCCACCCGTGGTGTGTGGTAATAGGAAGTACCGCCGCTGCCGATGGGAGTAACGGGGTTGATGGAATGGTGCAGCTAGATGACGTTTTCCCTCCACGAGTATGTAAGGCCCGGGACTGTGGATGGGGGAATGGATTGCAGGGGAGCGCAGGCTCGCTGGGGCGAGGGGTGATCAGGTACTCACTGATCACTGGTAGAAGGAAAGCAGACGCTGACAACGTAGTAAACCAAGTCTCTGGGTGCCGCTGCCCTCTTGGGGGAGCTCGTCCGGGTTCCGTCCCCTGCAGTACTGCCTGATGGTCCGGAGCCTGCCTCCGTGCACAGATTTTAGTAGTCCAAGTGGCCCGTTAGCTTGGAGCTGTCCGGGCCCCGCTTCCCACTTTTTGGTGTGAAGGCGCTGTGTTCTCAGGAGCTCACGCTAGGGATTTCAGTGGGCTGCTTTGGTTGGAAAGCCCTATTCCCCTCGTTGCGCTAGTGCCCCTGATCTCTGAGCTTCATGGGAACAGTCCATAAAGGCCCTGTCCTCCGCAGGTTAATTGCCGGGTTGCTTGAAGTCTCTCCCCGACCTAGGGTCCAGTACCCCGACGTGCTTTCGGTCCCAGGCCGGCTATTGTACTGCTGCTGACTGTCTTCCTAGACTCAGCCAGGCACCCAGTCCCAATATCCCGCAACTGGGTCTCCGACTCCTCCGGGTCCAGACCACCGTCTACAACCCAATCTACTTCTCCCCTTGAAGCTCCAACTCCCAGCTTTCCCAAGCTCCTCACTGCTTTAGGGTTACCACTGCTCTGACTTGTCACCTCCCACCTCCCTGCCTAACTCCTAGGTGGGCGTCCCTATTCCAGCGTAGCAGCCCACTGGTGTGCCTGACAGGGTGTGGTGCAAAGTGTGATTGGGATTTTGGATGCTGATGAAGGCATTACCGCAAGTTGGGAACCCAGAACTAAGAGGGATTGAGTCCTGCACTAAAGATAAAGAGAGTGCAGTACCCTGTGATGACCTGACTAATCCAGGGGCGTCATACCCCCTCCCTACTGAGCCCCACAATGTGGCTAAACCACTGTTAGCATCCACATATCTGTCATTGCTGCAGTGAAGAGAGCCTCCAATGTACGGGGTGCAGGTTTACAGAAATATGAGCTGGGCACAATGTACAGGCACTACAATGTATTGGACACAAGGACTTATTTGCAATTTTTAATTCTGCAGCAGTCACTGTGTTTGACACCATGGGTGTTTTTCAGAGACTAAATAATCACTACACCAAAAGATGAATTCCCGAAGGGGTGTAATTTCCAAAATTTTGGCATTTAAGGAGGATTTCTTCTGTACTGGCACTTAGAGGTCCTGAAAATGAAGTCAGCAAACTATTCTAGGAAAATCTGTGCTCCAAATATCAAATGGCACTCCGTCCACTCCGAGCCATGTGGTGCGGCCAAACAGTTCAGTGTTCAGTTATATGTGGAGTATTGCCACATTCAGGAGAAATTGTGTAACACATTATGGAGCCCTTTTTTACCTATTCTGTTTGTAAATATTGGAAATCTGGGGTTAAAACAACATTTTGTAATTATTTTTTGTTCACCGCCCATAATAATATAACATTTTCTGACACACGTGTAGTATCCATATGCTCCCTACACCCCTGGGTGAATTCATTGATAAGTGCAGTTTGTAAAACGGGGTCACTTGTGAGGGGTTTCTGCTGCTCTGCAAATGTGACATTGCACCTGCAAACCATTCCAACTAAATCTGCACTCCACTATGGCACTCCATCACTTCTTTATTTTTTACTGTGCCTCAAAAATAGTTTTCTACCATACATGGAGTACTGGCGTACTCAAGAGAAATTGCCCAACAACTTGTATGGTTCACTATCTCCTGTTACCTAGTGAATTTGAAAAATTTGGCGTTAACGCACCATTTTTGTGGTTAAAATATTTTTTTTTTTGTTTCACAGTTCAATGTTATAAAATTTTGCGAAGCCCCTGGGGGTTCCTGGTGCTCTCCAACCATCTAGATAAATTCCTTGAGGGGTCTAGTTTCCAAAATAGGGTCAATTGTGAGGCGCTCCACTGTTTAGGCCCCTCAGGGGGTATCTAAACACGACATGACGTCTGCTAATAATTTAAGCCAATTTTTTAGCCAAATGGTGCTCCTTCATTTCCGAGCCCTGCCACGAGCCTAAACAGTTGATTTCTACCACATATGAGGTATCTGCGTACTGAGAAAAACTTGCACAATACATTTTATGATGCATTTTTTTCCTGATTCCCTTGTGGAAAAAAAAGCTACCTGGTTGAAGCAACAATTTTGTGGTAAAAATTGTTTTTTTATTTTCACGGCTCAACCTTATAAACGTCTGTGAAGCCCCTGGGGGTTCAAACATCTAGATAAATTCCTTGAGGGGTCTAGTTTCCAAAATGGGGTCCCTTGTGGGGGAGCTCCACTGTTTAGGCACCTCAGGGGGTCTCCAAATGCAACATAGCGTCCGCTAATGATTCCGCTAATTTTGCTTTCAAAAATTCGAATGGCACTCCTTTCCTTCCATGCCCTGTCATGCACCCAAACAATTCATTTCCACCACATATGAGGTATCGGCGTACTCGAGACAAATTGCACTATATAGATATGGTGCAATTTATGTTGCATTTTTTTCCTGATATCCTTGTGAAGAAAAGCTACCTGGTTGAAGCAACAATTCTGTGGTAGAAAAAAAATATTCTCATGGCTTAACATTATAAACTCTGTGAATCTCCTGGGGGTTCCAGGTGCTCACCAAACTTTTATATAAATTCTTACAGGGGTCTACTTTCCAAAATGGGGTCACTTGTGGGGGGAGCTCCATTGTTTGGGCACCTCAGGGGGTCTCCAAATGCGACATGACTTCCGTTAATGATTCCAGCTAATTTCACTTTCAAAAATTCAAATGGTGCTCCTTTCCTTTTGAGCCCCGCCGTGCGCCTAAACAATTGATTTTCACCACATTGAGGTATCAGCGTACTCGGGACAAATTGCACAATACATTTTATTGTGCAATTTCTCCTGATACCCTTGTGAAAATGCAAACATTTATGGCTAAAGTAACATTTTTGTGTAAAAAAAAAAAAGTAAAATTTTCATTTTTTCCTTCCAATGGCTTTGGTTCCTGGGAAGACCCTAAAGGGTTAATAAACTTCTTGGATGTGGTTTTAAGCAGCTTGAGGGGTGCAGTTTTCAGAATGGTGTCATTTTTGGGTATTTTCTGTCACCTCGTCCTCTCAAAGTCATTTCAAATGTGATGTGGTCCTTAAAAAATGGTTTTGTAAATTTTGTTGGAAAAATGAGAAGTTGCTTATGAACTTTGAACCCTTCTAACTTCTTAACAAAAAAACATCTTGTTTCAAAATTGGTTCTAATATAAAGTAGACAAGTGGGAAATGTTATTTAGTAACTATTTTGTGTGACATAACTCTCGGATTTATGGCCATAAAATTTCAAAGTTTGAAAATTGCGAAATTTTCGCAAAATTTTCATAAATAAAAGCAAAAAAAATTGACCTAAATTTACCACTATCATGAAGCACAATATGTCATGAAAAAATAATCTCAGAATTATCGGGATCTGTTGAAGTGTTCCAGAGTTATAACCTGTCAAAGTGACGCTGGTCAGAATCATAAAAAATGGCCCGGTTAGAAGGGTGTTTCAGTGGCCGGGGGTGAAGGGGTTAATGGGATGCATGGGCTATTCTTTTGTTAATGCATCATCAATTAAGTAGGTAACAGGTCTAGAGCTGATTCCAGGTGTGGCATTTCGATTTGGAAAATGTTGCTGTGAACCCACAATATGCAGTGCTCTCAATGAAACAGATGGAATAAAAATGGATGGGCAAACAACGCAATAGTGTCTTACTCAAGTTTGTAAAGGAGTGTGTAAAATAAAAAAAAAAAAGCTCAAGCGGTTGGGACCTACCTGTAGTTAGTGCTTATTTGCCCATCTGTCAAGCCTAAAGGGGGCTTTACACGCAACGACATCACAAACGAAATGTCGTTGGGGTCACGGAATTCGTGACGCACATCCAGCCTCGTTAGCAACGTCGTTGCGTGTGACACCTAGGAGCGAGTGTTAACAATCAGAATTACTCACCTAATCGTTGATCGTTGACACGTCGTTCATTTCCCAAATGTCGTTGTTGGTTCAGGAAGCAGGTTGTTGGTCATTCCTGAGGCAGCACACATCGCTACGTGTGACACCCCAGGAACGACGAACAACACCGTACGTGCGTCCTCCGACAATGAGGTGGGCTGCTCTCCACCCCTCCGCTTCTATTGGACGCCTGCCGTGTGATGTCGCTGTGATGCCGCACGAACCACCCCCCTTAGAAAAGAGGCTGTTCGCCGGCCACAGTGACGTCGCTAGGAAGGTAAGTCCGTGTGACGGAACCTAGCGATATTGTGCGCCACGGGCAGCGATTTGCCTGTGACGCACAAACGCTAGCGATGTCACTGCGTGTAAAGCAGCCTTCAGGCTACGTGCCCATGGGACAATGTACCCGCGGATATTTCCGCAGGTTTGTCCACAGGTTTACCGCAGCTGCTTCCCGGAATCCGCAGGTATCCATTGCTGTGGTATATCTGCGGAGTTGTTACGGTAAACCTGCAGAAACAGTGCGGATTTTGTGCAGAATTCCTGCCCTGTACCTCCATAGTGGAGGAGCAGAAATACCGCAGATATTTCCGCATGGATAATTGACATGCAGTAACGTGCGGCTGCGGGAAATCGCAGCATTTTCCGCAGCCGCACATACCGCAGCATGGACACAGACACTCCCCATGTCCCATAGGATAACATAGGGAGTGTCTGTACTTGCTAAAACCTGCAGATTTATCTAGAAAATCCAGATAAATCCACAAAGTTTTCCACGGCAATATCCGTGGGTACAGAGTCCCGTGGGCACATAGCCTAATAGTCAATGTAAATTCTGTGATAGAGATTCTTATCTGCAGCCTTGGATGTTAGATTGTGAACCAATCAGCTACTTTCTCAGCAAGTAATTTCCTTTTTTTTTATTTCTTCAGATATCACACTGTCTTTAGGCAACATTTTAACAAATATTTTAAAGTAAAAAAATTTATGAATAAAACATGGATGGCACATATTATAATTTGTATAAATTTGTCTTACCGATGACATCCTGGTACTGCTTGACAACTGTTTTTGGGTCAGGACCCAAAAAGACATAATAATCCAAAATCCCTCCTGTAGTTCTCCAGGTCAAAGCAGGAGCGGGCTGCATTAGGATATCTAGATATACATCAACAATATTATTTTATGCACAATGTTATGTACAGAATGTCATTAGTAGTATAAAATATTACAGAGGAATTATACAGCATGTATTACAGCATCATCATTATCAGTTATTAATTTGATAGTTTTTTCATCATACAAGTATATTTCATGCTTACCCATAGCATTGCTGTTAAGCAGAAATACTCCATGAGCTGAACCATCTTTTTCAAATGCAACGTAGAAAGGATGAGTGCCATACAGGTTTGCATCTTTCTAGCAGTATGAGAATCAAACAGACATTGTCAAACATATACAAAAATGATAAAAACAAAATGTTTTATAAAATCACTGTAAAGTGTTTTGCCAAAATATTTACACTCACCACTAAACCTAATATTAAAGGGGTTGGACAACTCCTTAAGGGGGTTCTCCCAGAATGAGATAAAATGGCCTTCTTGGTATAAGAAACACCCCTCACATTTTTTTAAATATTTTGTGATATCTTTTCATGGGACAACACTGGAGGTATGACACTTTGATGCAATATAATGTACTCAGTGTACAGCTTGTATAACAGTAAAACTGGTGTGTCCTTTAAATTACTCAACACATAGCCATTTATGTAAAAACCACTGGCAACAAGAGTGAGTACACCCCTAAGTGAAAATGTGTCATGTGACTCATTAGTGTTACCAGGTGTCAGATGTGAATGGGGAGCAGGTGTGGTAAATTTGGTGTTATCGCTCACACACACTCTATCATAGTGGTCACTGGAAGTTCAACATGGCACCTTATGGCAAATAATTCTCTGACGATCTGACAGATAGAATTGCTGCGCTACATAAAGATGGCCTAGGCTATAAGATTGCCAACACCCTGAAACTCAGCTGCACCATGGTGGCCAAGACAATACAGTGGTTTAGCAAGACAGTTTCTACTCAAAACAGGCCTCGTCATGGTCGAACTGTAGGAGGTGGTAGCGTCACGTCCACCCCTATGGAGAAGAGCAACTCCCATAGAAGTGTACAGAGTAGTATATTGAATGTAAATTGTTGGATAAATACATTGCTGTGCCAGCGATGTAGCATAGTTGTATGGAAGCATCAGCCGGTGTCCTCTAGCGTCTGTGTATTTATGTGTTTTATTAAAGGGAATTGTTACAGTGCACAGACACCTCCACTACGTAGGTGTATTCCCCATGTGTATGTGTATATTATAATGCAAACAGTGTGTAATGTAAATAAAGATTGGCCCTTTGTGCCTTGTCAGCCAGAAGCATTAGAGATAATGACTAAGGGCCGTTTCATACTTGCGTTGTTTTGACAGCAACGGAATCCGTCACACATACAGTGCAGTTCATTTATTTACAATAGAAGCGCAACATCATGTGGACACATGCAGGTATTGCATGAAACAACCCGCATGGTGGCGCTCTTCCATTGTAAATAAATTAACTGTACTGTATGTGTGACGGATTCCGTTGCCGTCAAAACAACGCAAGTGTGAAACGGCCCTAATAGGTAAGATAGATAGAGTATTAATATCATAGAACTGTAGTTAGCAATCATTAGGTAAGGATTTTAGATAGGATGGTTATTGCAGGCAACTAGGGAAACAAACAGCAGGCGGAAGATGAGGCGTAGTTAGTTAGCTATAATAAGGTTCAGCAGGAACACGGGAAGAGTAGCAAGTTGCTCAGATTAGTGTAGGCCAGCTGCGGACAGTTCAGTGGCTGCCAGGGAGACACGCTAAGGTGGGTGGAGAAAGGAGTTTAGCAAGGAGAGACAGGAAGAAGTCAGTGAAGCTGCATATGTCCTACTGAGGGGACAGGAGGTAACCCTCCCTAGTGCCAAGACCTCTCTCTGCAGATGGCTAGAGGCTCTCCAGAGGACAGTGGGACGTCGGGGTATGGAGACTCCCGACAGTATCTTGAACCAAAAATAGAATCCCATACACACAAAAAGAGTTATACAGAGATAAAGATTGTTGCAAATCATATATATTTGTTTTATTTTATTTTATTTTATTGTGGCATATCCATAAACCAATGTTTCAGCACAATGCTTTTTTCAAGGTTTATCTGTATATAAAATAAAATATTCCCATAAATACATGATCTTAGAGATATCTTTCTCATACAAATAAGATATTAAACATATAATAATTATAAAGAAAAACAGGATAAAGACATGCTTGTTGTAATCTGTTGTACTGGACTAGACCCTAGTCCAGCACAACAGATTACAACAAGGATTTTCTCCTTTGATTACTCACCTGAGCTTTGTGACCATATCTTTAGGTATTCGTTGTTTGACTTTGACTGTCGTTTTCTTGTTTAGTATAAACTTATCATACTTATGTATCATATCGGCATGTCTTTATCCTGTTTTACTTTATACTTACTATGTTTATAATATTATTTGTATGAGAAAGATATCTCTATGATCATGTATTTATGGGAATATTTTATTTTATATACAGATAAACCTTGAAAAAAGCATTGTGCTGAAACGTTGGTTTATGGATATGCCACAATAAAATAAAATAAATATATTTGATTTGCAACAATCTTTATCTCTGGATAACTCTTTTTGTGTGTACGGGATTCTATTTTTGATTATTATATTTTCACACACACACACCCTCACTTTATTTGGCAAACACAAGATAATCTTCGTACCTTGAACCAGCCACGGACTAGTACTTCGTCCGAGGGTCTGAGTGAGGCATGGTAGCCGCCAGGAAATAATACGGGAAGGAAACCAGTATTAGGAACAAGTACCAGAAGCAGAAACCCAGAGCAAGGATAGGAAGTCAGATAGCCCAGCACAAGAAGGACTGTCTGTCCGACGTAAGACCTGGTGTACCACAATAAAATCGGCTCCTGAGGATTTGTGTGTAATTGTGTCACCCTCCACGTCGGCGATGAGGATCAGAATCCGAGATGAAGAACACTGGACATTGTTGTAAGTATCACACATCCCATCGGGTGCACAACAAGGACACACACTATTGTAGGAGCAAGGGAGTCATTGAACCTCGGCCGGGATAGGGCTCCCCTCTTCACAACAAAAAAAGTTGAGTGCATGTACTTATTGTCCTATCCAGACATTGTCTTTTCAAAATACTGTAGAAGAATGAGTGCTTCCAGCATTGATGCATAGGTGTTCAGACCATACACTGCATCAAACTGGTCTGCATGGCTGCCGTCCCAGAAGGAAATCTCTTCCAAAGATGATACACAAGAAAGCCTACAATTTGCTGAAGACAAACAGACTAAGGACTTGGATTACTGGAACCATGACTTGTGTTCTGATGACACCAAGATACACTAACAAGCTAAAGGGTAACAATCTTTTGAAGCCAAAGGAAGATGTCACTCTGTACTGTGAGAGATACTAAAGCCACTAGTAGTGTAGCTTCAGAGTGAATTAAGCAGGCAAACCACAAGAGGGCAATAGAGTAGTCAGTAGGCCAGGCCAGCAGTAGGTCTAATCAGTAGTACAGGAATAATCAAATTGTGGTCAGGTCATAGCTGAGGATCAGCAGCCACGAGATTGCATATACAAAAGAAGGGAGAGACGAAGCCAAAGTCAGGAATGAGCATACAGATCAGATGCCGAGAAGTCCAAGAAACATACACAGGTGGAGGACAAACCAGGGTCAGACAGACAGGGCTTGGAGTACAGCCAGACAGGAGCGGGTAGTCAAGGAACAAGACAGAAGGACGGATGGAGGAGGGAACGGGAAGGACAAGGTAGCAGGGAGGCAGAACATATCAGGTAACTCTCGGGAGCCAGCAATACAAACTGACACACTGCAGAGCATAAACTATCACTGGCACTGCACCGAAGGCGCAGCACCAGGATATAGCGTCCTGACATCCGGAACGAGGCAGGATGGGATGATCCCCTCACATAACCTATAACCCTGAACTGTAAAACCAGCCATGGCTCAGTCGCAGCTGACACATGCATGGATCATGACAAGAGTCACAAAATATTAACAAAATAACAAAAATAAAAATTTAGATTTTTAGGAGAAAAACAGTAACAATTTACTGACATGACAAGAATCTGCTTAACTAATCATATGCTAAATTGTTGCAATTCCAATTTATGTATGAGATATCCAAGATTATTGTCTATAAAATGAAGGTACATTCACGGTCAAAGCTGTAGTGGATAGTGAGACATGGAGCCTGGCAGTCAAAAATTCAAAACATTGTTATGCTTTTGCTCATAAGTGTAAACTTATTTGGTTCAGATGATGTCAAGTGTGTGTAGCAACAACCAGGTGAGGAGTACAAAAATAATTTTGTCTTGCCTACAGTCAAGCATGGTGGTGGAGTGTCAAGGTTTGGGGCTACATGACTGCTGTCGGCTGTGGGGAGCTACAGTTCATTGAGGAAACAATGAATGCCAACATGTACTGTGACATACTGAAGAAGAGCATGATCCCTTTCCTTCAGAAACTGGGCAGCAGGGCAGAATTCCAACATGATAACAATAAACACACCTCCAAGATGACCACTACCTTGCCAAAGAATCTGCAGGGAAAGGTGCTGGACTGGCCAAGCATGCCTCCAGAGCTAAACCCTATTGAGAATCTGTGGGGCATCCTCAAATGGAAGGTTGAGGAAAACAAGTTGTCTAACATCCGCCAGTTCTGTGATGCCATTTTGGAGGAATGGAAGAGGATTCCAGTGGCTCCTGTGAAGCTCTAGTGAACTCCATGTCCAAGAGAGTTAAGGCAGTGATTGAAAATAATGGTGACCAAACGGACGTAAAAAACAGAGAATTAAATACTGTGCTGATTATACAGGAATAAAAGGAATGAACTAATGTTTGCCTATTAATATTGTATTTTTTGCGGTTTTTGTACACATATATATGCTATATTGCTATGTGAAAATACATTTGGTGTACCCTATAGGGTTAAAAATTCTGCAGTTGCTATGCTCTCTCTATCCATTTGATCACGTGTTTGGGTTCAGCCCTTTTTGAACAGTCCGATGACTAGATGGTTTAGAGACTGAATAAGAACTGGATGTTCGAAACGCGTCCTCTCTAACATGGGCTTGATTACCACAGTATGGACTTTTTAAGAATATGTAAATAAAGAATCTTCATTTTAAAGAAAATTTCTGCCTGGACCTGAGTGCTGGTGAATCCTTCTTTCTACTATTTCTACAAGGACTTGCTGACCTTTGTTCCTCCGTGCACGATCCATGGCATCTGGGCTTCCATTTAAGTAGGTGAGCTGGGTAAAACTTATTTTCTCTGTGCTGATTATACAGTATATGGATGACAATTGAATGAAAAATTGTCAGTTTTTTGGGGATAAAAATCTGCCAATTTTTCATATGCTCCTGTAAACATAACTTAAAGCGGTAGTATTTATCAGATAATATACATTTACACAGTACATGGTTAACAAACTGAGCTGTATATCTAAAATATAGATAGATGATAGACAGACAATGGACAGAGGGAAGGAAAGATTGATAGATAATAGTCAAATATATATATATATATATATATATATATATATATATATATATATATATATATAGTTACCACCTTCCTTACCCGAGGTATTAAGTCTCTATTCCAAAATGTTAATCTTGTCCAGTTCAGATCCAAGTTAATTGAAGTAAGATGTTCACCAAGTCCATACAGAAAGTTTGAAGAAAGAGAGGTGGACATCTGAATAAACTGGTCTGCAAACAGCAATGGAGCCAGAGTAGTGTTTAATCTAAAGAAAACAAAATGACACAATTTGTTATAACCAGGTAAGGTCACATCAGCATTAGGAATTTTGTTATTTTGCTAAGCATTAGGATTGACATGATGGCAACCTTTAGCGCCAGACAGAACCCTTCTACTATTGGGTTCCATCAGGTGTCCAACACGATGCCGGCCATTTCACCATGATACACTATTTTATCCAGTAAAAATGAACAAATCTGAAATGTAGCTTCCAAAGTAGATCTGAACATAGCCTATATTTTTTTTTTTGCTATAAACATGTACTAATTGCAATAAATGTTCTGTAGGCCACATTCACAAGACACAAATGTGACTAAAGGCCGCTTTACACGCAGAATCGCTGACCGTGGCGCACAATAGCGTTAGGACGCGTCACAAATACTTACCTTCCCAGTGACGTCTCTGTGGGCGGCAAACAAACTCTTTTTTAAGGGGGATGTTCGTGCACAGCAACATCACACAGCGGCCCGCCAATATAAGCAGAGGGACGGAGACCAGCAGCATTAACGACACGCCCACCTCGTTGCCGGAGGATGCAGGAACGCTGTTGTTCGTTGTTCCTGGGGTGTCACACGTAGCGATGTGTGCTGCCTCAGGAACGACGAACAACCTGCGTCCAGCACCAACAACGATATTTGGGAAAGGAACCACGTGACAAACAATTAGGTATTTTTGCTCGTTAGCGGTTGCTCGTAGGTGTCACATGCAACAACGTCGCTAACAAGGCTGGATGTGCGTCACGAATTCCGTGACCCCAGCGATATCTCGTTAGCGATGTCGTTGCATATAAAGCGGCCTATAGGCTTATATCTGAGTACTGTAAGTGGGCTCATTCTCAGTTTAATAAGAAAATCTAAAATCAGGATTTTTGTTTAGTTTTTTACATTTTTCTTTTACATTTCCCTATTTTAAAGAGCTTCATATATTTCATATAGATTATAAAAAAAAACCACACATACGTAAACTATACAAGTGCAGAACTTTAAAAAAAAAAAAAAAACACAACACCCCACTAACATCAAATAGCTAAAATTGCTACTTATTCAGATTTAGTGGAACATAATGTATATTATTGCAAAAGGTGGTTTAGCCATATCATAGGCCCCCAAGTGGCTATTTTTATTATGTAAAAAAATGTTTTAAAAAAATCAGCTTGGGGTCCTCCCAATTTTGATACCCAGCCAATATAAAGCAGACAGCTGGGGGTTTGTATTCTCAGGCTGGGAAGGAACATGGTTAGTGGACCCTCCCCAGCCTAAACATAGAAGCCTGCAGCCACACTAATATCCATTAGATGCTTCAATTCTGGCAGTTACCCGGTTCTTTCTGATTGCCCTGGAACGGTGGCTATTGGGGTAATATAAGGGCTTAATGACAGCTGTGATTTCTCAAAAAAACCTCTGCTGCCACAAAGCCATGGATTAACAATGGGGAGGGGGTCTATGAGACAACTCCATTACTAATTGTGTAAGTTAAAAGAAGTAAACACAAAACAGAGAAAAATCCTTTATTTTAAAAAAAACACACCCTCTTTCTCCAATTTAATAACCTTCAAAACACTCCTGCAGGTTTGATGTAATCTACAGACACGACGTCCTACGACGATCCCGATTCTGCTGCATCCAGAGGATGCAGTGCGCTGTCACATTAGGATATGTGACCCATCACTCAGTGACCTCACCTCAGGTGAAGTCATTGAATGAACTCAATGCCAAATTAGGTGATGTGCGCACATTGAATATTTGGTTGAAGACATTTCTGCACCAAATCTGCATCTCCTGGCAGAAAATGCACCTAAACTGCATAAAAAACATATGTGGTTTTGGTGCATTTTTATGTCCGAAGATGCAAATTTTGTACAAAGATGTCTGCAACCAAATACTCAATGTGCGCACATCACCTAATTCGGTAATTTGTCATTGAGTTCTATCAGTTCACCTGAGGTCACAGCTGGGGTTCCCTACATCCCTCAGCTGTGACTTCAGGTGAACTCCCTGATGTTCCCGCTCTTACAATTGCCACTGTCAATGTGTCTGTGACATTGCAGTGCATGGTCATATTTTCTAATGTGACCGTGCACTGTGACCTCAGAATGTAGCAAAGCGAGGGTTGTCATTGGATCTTGTGTGGATTACATTGGGGTGTTTTGGGGGTTAATAAATTGGAGAGAGTGTGTGCCACCCCCGTGGAAATAGCCGAGCTGCTCGGATCCCGGGTTCGCTGTGACTCAAGGGTCTCCGGACCCGGGGGGGGGTCGTGTGGCCACTCAAATGAAAGGGGGTATTTACAGGGGAGTTGATATGTAGTTCATGATGCCACCCTGGTGTACGGTAATTTGGGGAGTACCACCGCTGCCGTTGGGAGTACCCGGGGAGATTAAGTGGGGCAGCAAGGTGTCGTAGCCCTCCACGGGTAGTTGGGATGCCCCGAGACTCGTTGAGGGGGTGCCGTGGGGTGCAGGGGGTCACTCTTGTACTCACTCAGTTCATATGCAGATGCTGACAACCGGGTAAACCAAGTCTCTGAATACCGCTGAGGGGAGCTCGTCCGGGTCCCGTCCCCAATGGTGCTGCCTGGTGATCCGTGACCTGCCTCCTGGCACTTAGTTTGACTTCAATTTCGTGGCCTGGTAGCATGAAACTAGCCGGGCCCCGCTCCCTATTATAGTTAAGTATGGGAGCTTGCTCTCAGGGCTCACGCTTGGGATTTTCTGGACTGTTTTGGATTGGAAAGTTGTATCCCCCTCGTTGCACTAATGCCCTGATTCTGGAGCTGGTGGGAACAGATCATGAAGGTTCCGTTCTCCTCAGGTGAATTATCGGGTTGCCTGAAACTACTCCCCGACCTAGGGTCCGTGTACCCCATCGTGCCTTCGGTCCCAGACCGCTGACAGTGCTAGGCTGCCGGCTGTCTTCTGACAGGTCCAGGCACCTTGCCACAATCCCCTGCGACCGGGGGTCCAACTCCTCTAGGCCCAGACCACTGTCTGCAACCTAGACAGTTCCTTCAGGAGCCATCGCTCCCGGCTTCCTCTGAGCTCCTCACAGCTTGAGGGCTACTTCCCAACTCTTTCTCTACTCACAGACTGACTGACTACACTCCTCACTTCCCCCTCTTGACCCCTCAAGTGGACGACTGTATTCCACTCAAGCCGTCCACTGGTGTGTCTGTGGATGTGGTGCAGGGTGTATCTAGGATTTGATTTGCTGTTGAAGACACCATTTAGACAGGGACCCAGAACCATGAGGGAGGTGGAATACTGCACGGAAGGGCAGCTTGTGCAGTACCCTGTGACGACCTGATAGTCCAGGGGCGTCACATGTGTTTTTTTGTGGGTTTTTTTTGTTTTTTTAAATAAAGAATTTTTCTCTGCGTTTTGGGTTTATTTATTTATTTTTTTAAAAGATTAGTAATGGGGGGTCTCATAGATGCCTACCCATAACTAACCACAGGCTGGATGACAGCTGTGTTTTATTGACAAATCACAGCTGTCATTAACCCCTTATATTACCCCGATTGCCACTGCACCAGGGAAATCAGAACGAGCAAGTTAAAGTGCCAGGATTGGCATATCTAATGGTTGCACCAATTCTGGAGCTGCTGCGGGCTGTTATTTTTAGGCTTGAGAGGAGCAACTAAATATGGGTCTCCCTAGCCTGAAAATACCAGCCCCCAGCTGTCTGCTTTATCTTGACTGATCAAAATGGGGGAACCACAAGCAGTTTAAAATCATTTATTTAAATAATTTAAAAAAGCCAAATGGGTCCCTCATGTTTTGATACACAGAAAGACAATGCACACAGCTGGGGGCTGCAGCCTCCAGCTATCTGCACTGGGTATCAAAACATGGGGGACCCTACACCATTTTTTCCCAATTATTTATTTACTTTTCCACTCCACTTCCTGAACCCAGACAGCTACTGTGAGGGCAACCAATCAGACGCTGGCACGTCGGCAGTCTGACGTCATCCAATCACAGACGCTATCACAGAGGATGGGTGGGGGAAGCACTCCACTGAATATTCATGAATTTTAATGAGTGGACCCAGAAGCAGTGTGACAACCAGGTGGAGACTCAGTAACTGCCCTGCTTTAATCCCTATTTTGCAGCCCCCTAGCCCTTACTAACACAATTTTAAAACATTCACATTTGGGTATCCATAGACTTATATGGGTTTGGCTTCCAGAGTCAAGTTCGGTGTCAAGTTCAGTCCTGAACTTTTTTTAAAGTGCGACCGAATCCAAACATCTATGGGTTTCCCCATTGTTACTGATTACTCCTAAACCTGCAGATAAATACTGTTTCTGAGGTGACACATTACCATTAAGTTATCTTCCTCATGAGTCATGATGCAATTTACCATCTCCACATTAAAGCAAAACCCTTCACTGGCTACAATACACATCACAGCCACTGGGTGGCAATCTATAATGGCTTTATATTTTTTCTTTTTAAGGTTCTTATGGAAGTCATTTCTGGATTTTGAGCCAAAAGGAAAACTAAGGAAGGACAAGTCTGCAGATCTACACTCAGCAGATTTGTGAAAAATTTCTGAAACTATCATACTTATCTAAATGAGGACAGCTAGTACAGCATTTAGGAAACGTCCCATTTCAATATATGGAATGTAATTGTCTAATATAGAAGTTTATGTAATGAAATTGCTGAATATGAACCTATCCTAAATTAGACTGTAGGGAGTGATACTAAAGGGAATCTGTCACCAGATTTTTGTGCCTAATCTGAGAGCAGCATAATGTAAAAGTAGAGATCCTGATTCCAGAGATGTGTCACTGTCACGGGGTCCTTCTCCGATATCACACAATGAACAGAGCGGGAGATGAGTGAACAATCCAAAAAAACATTTACTCCACGCACTTCAGAAGGTCCATAAAATAATCCACCACACAGAGAGTAAAGTAATCCAGTAAGCGATAAATGTCCAAGTCTCTCTTGGGGTGGCGACTGTAGCCCAGCTTCACCCACAGAGGATAAATCTTCCTGCTGGTCTCTTGTCCTCAGACAGACTGAATAATCCCCAAGGTAAGCAGAGAGGTTGGGTGGATTCCAGGACCCCTCCCCGAGACCTAGGGACAAAAGCACTGTGGGGGTAATTTACCTGCAGATAAGAAAATGTACACACAAGGCAACACTCCCAACATCTGAACAGACAAAACCCACCATATCCCACTAAGGCTAAGTTCGCACACTTTTTTTAACGCTGCGTTTTTGTGCGTTTTTGACCGCTAAAAACGCACAAAAATGCACCCGCGTCAAAAAAACGCGTCAGAAAACGCATGCGTTTTTATCGCGATTTGGTGCGTTTTTGATCTCTGCGTTTTGCTGCGTTTTTCCAATGCATTGCATGGGGGGAAAACGCAGAAAAACGCAGGAAAGAATTGACATGTCCATTTTTTTTTTCAAGCTCAAAAACGCAGCTTAAAAAAACAGTTGTGTGCGGACAGCAAAATTGAAAACTCATAGACTTTGCTGGGGAAGCAAAGTCATGCAGTTTTGAGTCCAAAAACGCACCCGAAAAACGCGCAAAAACGCCACGCAAAACGCACTGTGCGCACATAGCCTAAAACAGTCACTTACTGAGCTGTTAGAGTAGTAGTGATAAAAAAAAACCCCTGTTTTATCAGCAGGAGATCACTAGAGGACTAGAAAACCTACCCTATTCATGAGCTCTGTATAACTCTGCATCTGTTCCATTCAGATTGCGGGAACATCTACATTTATATAATTCATAGGAAATATTCTAAAACTCCTTAACTCCTTCACCCCCAGGCAATTTTCGTTTTGTTTTTTTTTTTGCTCCCCCACTTCCAAGATCCGTAACTTTTTTATTTTTTGTCAGTCTTGCCATATGAGGGCTTATGTTTTGGGGGATGAGTTGTACTTTTAAATGAAACCATGAGTTTTACCATATATTGTACTGGAAAACATCAAAAAAATTCCATGTGCGAAAAAATTGCAAAAAATGTGTAATCGCACAATTGGTTTTGGGATGTTTTATTCACAGCATTCACTATATGGTAAAACTGATGTGTTGTTGTGATTCCTCGGTACGAGTTTGTAGACACCAAAAAAATTCACAAGATGGTCCAAAAAAAAAAAAGTGGTGCACTTTACGCCTTTTTCCGAAACCCATAGCATTCTCATTTTTGGGTATCTGGGGCTCAGTGATGGCTTATTTTTTTGCGTTTCAAGCTGACATTTTTAATGGTACCCTTTTTGCACATATGCTACATTTTGGTCGCCTGTTATTGCATTTTGCGGCAACCAAAAAATGTAACTTTAGTGTTTTTTTGTGGCTACACAGTTTACCGATCAGGTTAATTGATTTTATATTTTGATAGGTTGTTTTTGAATATGGCAATACCAAATGTGAGTATTTTTTATTTTTTTAATCCTTTACCTTTCAATGGTGCGAAAGGGGGTGATTTGAACTTTGTTTTTTTATTTTTTTTTTAATTTTGTAAAAAAAAAATGTTTACTTTTTTTTATTGTACTAGTCCCCCTATGGAACTATAAGGATCAACAGTCTGATCGTTGTTCATTTCTGTAGATCACAGCTACACAGCTGAGATCTGCTGAAATGCTGCTGTCCTCACACACGGCGCTTTGCTGGGTGTAAGAGGAAGTGACTCATGATAGCTAAAGGAGTCACCACATGACCGTGTGCTACCATGGCAAACATTGGCTCCTCGTGATTACGTCACGTGACTTCCGATGACGGCTGATGAGTATGCAGTTTGACAGCCCGTTGTAAGGGGTTAACAGGTGCAGGTGGATCGCAGATCCACTCGTGCCTGGGTGGCACACAAACCAGCTGTTAAAATCAGCCTGCGGCAGCCAGCCTGACAGGATCCCTGATGTACCCAGTACGTCATGTGCCGTGAAGAGGTTAATGTTTGCATGCCCTGTTTATCATTTATATAGCTGTAGTAATGGGAGACATAGCAGACAATTTTGGCTTTCTTTCTTAGGCAATACGGTTTAGCAATAATTAACAAAATGTATGACAAGCAGCCAGGTACAATGTCTATACACTCCTAAAACATTTCCTTATTTTCCTTAAAGATCTTCAGACTTTACTCTCTGAAGTGAATTCACATTACATAGAATACAATGGTTTGCGGCAGCAATAAATTGGACCATTTTATTTTTGCAGACACTCCGGAAAACTCAAATAATCTGCTATGTTTGGAACAAGGTACTAAAATTTGTGAAGGTCAGTTTTCCACACCATAGGGCATATTCATATGTTCTGTTAGGTATGGTCAGTAAGACAGATTTGATTTTTGCCGCAGTTGTTTATAATTTTACTATGAAATTAGATTACAAGTATGACCATTTTTAGTTACAAGAGAAAAAGTTTTGGTACCGTGTTAGCCAGTTGAAAAATGATTGATTCTCTCACTGAGAACAAACAAAAATTATAATTTTGTAGTTGTGATACCTTTTAATGGCTAACTAAAAAATAAAATAAAATGGTGTTACAAAGCAAGCTTTCGAGACATCTCAGGTCCCTTCATCAGGCATGGTATGACAAAATATCTGAAGAAACACAAATAAATACGCAAACAGAGCAGAGGTATAGCATAATAAAAGGACATTCAAATATACAAACACTCAGCTTGGAGAGTGAATCCTTAATTAGCTTTGATTAGTGGTGTGAAAGGTTTATTGTCCTAATATCCATGTAGAATCAGATGCATGGTAAATTAGCAGTCTCTGGAATAGAGTCCTCAGATTTTGTAGTGAGTCATAAATCCTCCTGACAGGTTGAGTTCTGTGTCCACAGAGTTAAACATTTTAATGAATTTGTACTCACTACAAAGTCTGAGGAGTCTGTTCCAGAGACTGCTGGGGCACCATGCCTCTGATCCTACATGGATATTGGGACAATAAACCTCTCTCACCACTAATCAAAGCTAATTAAGGATTCACTCTCTTAGCTCAGTGTTTGTTTATTTGAATGTCCTTTTATTATGCCATCCCTCTGCTCTGTATGTGTATATATTTTTGTTTCTTCAGATATTTTGTCATACCATGCCTGATGAAGGGACCTCAAATGTCTCAAAAGCTTGCTTTGTAACACCAATTTTATTTTAGTTAGCCATTAAAAGGTATCACAACTACAAAATTTTAATTTGGTTTCTCTCACTGAGAACAATCAAGTATGACCATGATATATGGATATACCAAAAGATTTGCAGATTTCTGTACTATACTAAAAATATTCTCCAGTCTAAATCAAGTATATTGTTAGTAAATGCCGTGGTACTGCATCTGAACAACCCCCAAGAGAAAAATATACACAGCACAAATATGCCAAGACAATTTTTGTGTGTGTTATGTTAAATGAACCCTATAAACCCTCTGAGGGTTGAGCTGCTGTGGTCTCCATTGATCCCGAAAACAGGGATCAGTCCACTTTAGGGATGGAGTAGTAGTGGGCATGTGTGACTACCACTCAGACAATGGATAAAGCAGTGGTAACACATGGTCACTACTAGCCCTCCTTTCACAAAGGGGCCTGTAAGTCTTCTTCTGCTGACTTGACACTCTCCACAAGGAGAAACTTTACCCATTAAATGTCCTATCAAAAGCCTCCTACCTAGTCAAATTGCCTTTACTACTTTTCACTGATGAGGGGCAAAAACCCTGAAACATGTACCTTTAAATAGTTTCTAGTTTGACACATACTCAGTCATGTGGCAAGGCCTTTTAAAAGGTCAATATTGATTTATAGGATTGCAACATCCAGTAGGTGGCACTAAAGTTCCCAGCTTTTTCCTTTTGGAAGAGACAATTTTCATATTTAAATTCCCAGAGAAGCATTGCATGGATTTTAAATTCCCATATGTTAACTTGCCATTCTTCAAAAGGAGAACCTTCACCCCTTAGACCATGTGTCAAAAGTCTCTCACCCAAACAAATCAGGACTTTTTGCTTTGCACTGATGAGGTGGCAAACGTCCTGAAACAAGTCTCAAATGGAGAGTCTGGTTTGGTTTCTTATTGTAAGTCATGTGGCAAGGCCCTTTAAAAGGGTTGATATTGACTTTTAGGATGGCTACTTCCAATAGGTGACACTAGAACACTTTTCTCGTAATCCTTTCTGAAGAACTCCATTCTCACTGAAGTTCCCAGCAGTCAGACCCCACTAATCAAATACTTATGACTTATCTTGTGGATAGGTGATATATGTTGTTTATAGAACAACCTCTTAAAAGAAATAAATTATAACAATAATATAATAAGAACATGTCCTAAAATGACTCGTTATATGTCATATAGATGATATGTTCTTTTTTTTTTAGTGAGCAAAAGAAGAAATCAGCACATCAGTAAATCAAAGCCAACTCACAAGATTTCTCCATTAGTCTTCCGACTGATAAGTATGCCAAAGGGTTCTTCAATGATTTTTACATCATATTGCTTATTAGTTGGTGAACTTTTAACACGTGGCGTTTCAATTGGAACTTCATAGCGTTTTTGAGTAGGATCTTTTATCTTGAATAAAAAATAAATATATATAAGCATACAAATACTATGTTATCCACAGATAGTCTGTAAATATAATGGAATCAGTTCATGTTTACAGCAGTTTAGCATTTGATAAAAAAACAATCCGAGTATTTTTTTTATACTTTTTCAGTTTTGTAAGTGTACATGAGGAATAATACTATTTTCAGTCATTATGTGTCCAGCATTTATCACAAATTTTCCACTCCTATCATGTTTTATCACTAATTTTCAGTTGTTCCTTGTAGCGCCAAAGTTTCTACAGCGACGCTGACTTACTCACGGCCACGGTCGGATCCCTTTTTCCCCTGATGCTGCACGGCCTCCTACTTGCTCTCCTGCCTTCCTTCCCTATATGCTGCACAGGATTCCCAGGAATGCACCCAAGATGCGAGCGTGCACACCGGCCTCTTAAAGGGTGTGCCCGCTATTTCCAGTAAATGCCTCTCAGCCTATGGCTCACCAGCACTATGTATTTAAGGCACCCTCCCATTAGAGGAGGTGCCTGCGCAATGACTTTAGTTAGTCATTCTTCAGTCTGCTAGCTAGTTAGTTGTCAGTTCCTGAGCTCCTGTCCTGTTATCCCTGTGTCCGTCACCTGTGCCTGCCTTCCCATACCTATCTGTCCCTGCTATGCCCATCATACCTGACGGTACCCACCTTCCTGTCTGCCTCAGCCATCGCACCTGTACCAGCCTTCACCTATGTCTATACCCGAGTACATCTCTTAGGGTTCAGCTGCCACAGTCCCAGTCATTACCCTGGGAGTGGTATCTGGCATCCGCCTCATGGTAGGTGCTTAGGTAAGCCTCTCCCACTAAAGGGTAAGCCCGGGACCCTCAATGTGGTCCAATGGGTCCACTAACCACGCTTGCTGCCCCTACACTGGCTATGAGCGTTACATCTCTGAACTAGTGGGTAAACACTAGCTGCTATGTCTACAATCTAAAGTACACATAGACAACTGTTACGGTTGCTGCGAGCGCTGGAGACTAAGTCCAGATTTCTTGCTACTGCACATGTGCGAGCGCTGGAGACTAAGTCCAGATTTCGTGCTACTGCACATGTGCGAGCGCTGGAGACTAAGTCCAGATTTCGTGCTACTGCACATGTGCGAGCGCTGGAGACTAAGTCCAGATTTCTTGCTACTGCACATGTGCGAGCGCCGGAGACTAAGTCCAATCTTGGAGCCATTGCACATGTGTGGGTGACATCATCGCTGACACGAGGTCACATGTCTCTGACACCTTCTATGCCAATTGGTCGCTGGTCATGTGCTTGTGACGTCTTGCTCGGTGATAGGCCAGCATGACGTCACTCCTGTCGTTCTGGCAGCGGATTGGCTCTGGTGTCCTCCATCTTGGATGAGGCACAGAGTCTATATAAGACCCTGACACACGCCGCATGGTGCTCAGTCCCCTTGGTTCATGCATATGAGTAGACGCTCTGTGCGCGTTCCTCTAGGCATTCCTCTGTCTATGCTAGGTGAGCGCTACCGGCAGGGTAGCGTTCTTATACCTTACAGCTTCGGCTGCTGTCCGTATCCTTACCTCTTAGGGGAGCGGACATAGGCAGGTGCCTGAGGCACATGGTCTGGCTGGGCCTTGTGATTCTACTCGTAGGTGGACGTTGCCGCTAGGGTAACGTTCCTTATACTGCGTCTGGCAGTTGTTCGTATCCTCGCACACTAGGGGAGCGAACAGAGGTAGGAGCTTTGTGCGGCTTACGCTGCTGTTCGTCTCTTTTGCACCACTAGAAGAGCGGACCTAGGCAGGTGCCATATCTAGTGGTTCGTGTCCTCGCACACTAGTGGAGCGAACGCAGGTAGGAGCTTTGTGCGGCTTACGCTGCTGTTCGTCTCTTTTGCACCACTAGAAGAGCGGACCTAGGTAGGTGCCATTTCGCACACATTGCCTTTGTCTCTGTGATTGTTAACAGAGATCATTCCACACACCCTCCAAGTAAGGGAGGAATTGCTTTACTTACTTATTATATCCTTCTGTGAGTTAACAGAGGTATTGCACTCTGCCATAGTCTGCAGCAAAGTCTTTGCACGGTGGACCCTGACTGTCTGATACTCCTTTCGGTTATTATCAGACAGCCCCCCGTAACAACAACATTACGCATTCCTGCACTTATTTCTTACATTGCACACAAATTCAGCAGCAGAATAGAGGAACAAGAACATCAGGCCCTGGTAATATTACTGTACATATTCCATTTTATTTATTTGCCACATTTTTCTTCAGTGAATAAATCACGTGATTTTATTTTGTATTAAAAAAAATGTTTTTTTCCACAGCGATTTTCCTAAATTGACACTTTACCTTACTTCCTCCCTTTTCCAGCCAAAATGTATTTGATGCTTCTTTCTGAACACTTCACATACTGTAACTGTACAATGACAATTGTCTTGTAAGTCTGAAGAATGGTATTTTCTCCCAAAAATGCATTATAACTGAGGTAAATCCTGGGATATGAAGAGGAATTATGATGTCCAGTCATAATTTCTCTCATCACTCCCTGGTGGCACCCCCTCCCTTCACACACCGAGATCCTTCTCAGATGCCAAACATCTGGAAAAGTGTCAAATCCCAGTATACATCCAAAAGCAATCTCCTATGATATGGAGATTAGGTGTCCTGTCAGGCCTTTACAACAAAGGGAAAGGAAGACCCCCTGGGGGGTTGTGTCCATTCATCAAAGAAAATGGACAGAGACTTAGCAAAACCAAAAGGAAGCTAGTCACCGCAGGAGAGCATATTGCTGGCTCCGCAATATGTAATGTGTACAGTTATGATATTACTGTGCGTCTCAGCCATACACCCCCCTACATCGTTAGAATCGGAACTTCGAGCCGCATCTCAGCATATCCTCGAAGTCTATGTTGCGCCCTGGGGCGGCGAGATATAGAGAACTGCTAGTAGGAGTCCGGTAGAGGAGTCGTGCTTGGACTCAAAATGCAGAGGGGACCTGGGCGGATGTGATGACACCAGAACCGTCCCGATCGGACCTCCCAGTCCGGAGTTGCGGGTAATAGTCCCTTTTGGGATTTTATGTTGGACTCCAGCCAGGGGAGTGGCAGTGCTTCCCTCTGAGGTCACGAAGGTAGGAGGGGACAGGGATTCGGCCAGGTTGATAGCCACAGTTCAGACATTTTGGCTTGTTCTTTTGCTGGGGGTCACAAGTGGATACACCTGTTGGAAAAATTCGTGATACCTGGTCGAACAGCACCCCCCTGTGGCCAGACGCACAAGGTAACTGCTTGAATTGTATGCGTGTTTGTAATCCATACCTTGCCTGTAAATGTACTCTGACCTATCTGTATATTCTGCAGATTCCCTATTGTATATATTGTAGTTTCTAGTGTGGCTTAGGCCGATTAAATTATATAATTAATCTTGGGCTGTTCTGTTAACTCAATCTTAAATCCCACGTCTGTGTGCTCGGTTAATAGTTACTGTAAATCGGTTGGTGGCTGCGAGATTGTGCCAAGGATCATTGTGGGGCGGCCAGTGAGATTTGGAGAGGTTTTTATAAAATCCGTCCGCGGAGGTCGGGGGAATATATACCCTACTCACCGGGAGCCCTTCAAGTATTGGCACAGTAGAATAGCGGCCTCCTTGCTTATTGTCGGGCAATTCCATAATCGGCCTGACTATAAGAGGGGCGCTAGAGAGCGCGTCTCATGCTCTGTCTGTCGGGAGGTATAAAGGAGGGGTGTGACTGCCGCTTGTTACCCCCCGATCGTGACATATTGGTGGCAAGCGGTGGGATCGAGATAATAGTGTGTGTGAGTGTGAGACCCATACTCCCAGACACTAAAGACTGCCAGCAGCAGCTGTGGCTGCTGGGGTCTTCAGACCAGTCCAACACTAGAGTGTCGGAGTGCAGATACTGTAAGGTGTGTGGGCGCATCAGGTGGCAGTTCTGTGTCAGTGAACAAAGTCTGCAAGAATGGCAGAGAGCACCAGGGGCCGCAAAGCTAAAAAACTGGCCGATGCTCTGGCCAGAGGCGAGGAGATGGAGGACGGTGTTGTGGACCGCGATGAGGAGGTTGTCCACGAGCCCTCCAAGAGCCTGACGCCAGAGAACAGCTCTGCAGAGGACATCGCACAACCTGGCACTCATGGACAAGATGAGGAGCAGCCCACCCAAATGTCCTCAGGGAGCCAGATGCCTGTCCTCCGCTCTGAAATGGACAGTGAATCACCTGGCTCTGCAGCGTGCCGCAGATCACCACTTGCCAATCCTCCGAGCCTGGCAGGCTTGGATGCCCTGCTACAACTGGCTATGGCCCTACTCCAGGCTGGAGACCGGGAGGGCTACAAGGACCTCATGGCAGAGCGCAAGGCAGCGCGTGAGGCTGCAGAGTGAGAGCGCAAGGCAGAGAGTGAGGCTGCAGAGCGAGAGCACCAGGCAGCGCGTGACCACCAGCTGCAGCTAGCTCAGCTCCGGCCCTCATCAGCCACCCGTGACCTTCAAGACACCAAACTTCCAAAGGTCCATGTTGAGGACTTCCCAGTGCTGGAGAAGGATGGAGACTTGGACTCTTTTCTGACTGCCTTTGAACGGACTTGCCGGCAGCACCATCTGGACAAGGACCAGTGGGCCAAATACCTGACCCCCCGTTTAAGGGGTAAGGCCCTGGATATCCTTGGGGACTTGCCTGCTGAGACAGATTAGGGCTATGACACCATCAAGCGGGCCCTGATCCAACAGTACAACGTCACTCCGGAGTCCTACCACAAGAAGTTCCGGAGCCTGCCGAAGGGACCAAAGGACTCCTGGGCTGACCACCAGCGGGCACTTGCCCAAGCTGCCGACCACTGGACCCAAGGCCTGCAGCCTACCACCGGACCGGAGATCCTGGACTTGTTCATCACGGAGCAACTCTTGTGGAACTGCCCTGAGGATCTCCACCAGTTCATCCGAGACCAGAAGCCAAAAGGGGTCCATGGCTACAGCTGCCCTGGCAAATGACTACACCAACAATTGGGCCCCTGAGGCCAGGAGAGCGGTCGCCAGCAGCACCTGGAGAGGGGGTAAGATGAATTCTGAGACTGCCCCACCTGCCCCTAGACTGCAGGGGTGCCCCCCTCAACTCCCCTCTCCAGGCCCGTGGCAGAACCAAGGCAGTGCCACCAGTGCAACCAACCCGGACACTTCAAGGCCATGTGCCCTCAGCACCCCAAGGCCCCGTCCCAAAAACCGCCCACGGTGTGCTGTGTGGGTGGGGGTAGGTCCCTGGACAACTTCCAAATTGTCACCGTCGGCCAATCTATGACCATGGGACTGCACCGCTGAGGTGACTCTGGTACGGCCTGAGATGGTGTTTCCCCCCCCAAGACTTGGTACCCGGAAAAACCCTCGCTGTCTCCGGGATTGGAGGCATTGACCCGGCGCTGCCTGTCGCCAACATTTATTTTGAGTGGGGCGCAGGACGAGGGGTGAGGGAGGTGGGGATAACTGATCGGATTCCCGCCGAAGTGTTACTTGGGACAGATTTGGGGAGGATAACCTCCCAGTTTGAGGCCCCCGAATCCCCAAAGGCTGATCTTTCAGCCAGTACGGACATACCCCTCCGACAATTTTGATGTGTTATCTATGCATGATGTAAGGGAGGAGGGAGTGAACTCGTATTTTTCTGCTTACACAGACACCATAGACACACACACAGCTGCAGCTGTGACAGGGGAGGGGGTTGGAGAAGGGTGTGACAATGCCTCTACAAGTGTTCAGCCAGTGAGCTGGGATCTGTTGCCCTCTGCAGGGATAAGCAGAGAGCAGGGTACTGCAGGGGGAGAACCAGGGTGTGGGGTGGGGGCTACCACAGCAAGTGCGGGGTCCCCAGAGATTTCACAGCGAGGTTCTGTTGATGCAGCGGGGGAACAGGCAGGTGAGATTGGGGCTGGTCCAGGAGCGGAAGTCCTCCCAGGTAAGATATCGGTGCAGGGTTCCCCCTCAATCGGGGTGTCAGGAAGCCAGGTAGGTCTGCATGAACTGGCGACTTGGTCAGGAACGGAGGAAGAGCAGGCACGACCCACGGTCGCAGCGGCTGTGTCCGCTGTCACCTGCAGTGGGAGTGCTGGAAGCCAAGGGGCCTCCCGGAGGTCCGATAGCTCTTCCCTTCTGACCAAGTGGGCGGCACAGCCTACCTCGGACCCGTAGCGAGTGGTCTGGGACCAAGGACGGCTGTACCAGGTCACGGTCCAGCAGGGTTCATCAGAGGTGTGGCCCAGGGACCGACAGCTGGTGGTACCCTATCCGTTCCGGACGGAGTTGTTGCGGATTGCACATGAGAATCCGATGGCCGGACACCTAGGGATGGCTAAGGCCAAGGCCAGATTAACCCAGCATTTCTACTGGCCAAAAATGGGGGCTGATGTGGCTGCCTACTGCCGTTCGTGTGGCACCTGTCAGAGAGTAGGGAAGGCGGGGCCACTCCCCAAAGCCCCACTGGTATCTTTGACCATCATCGATGAGCCTTTCAGGAGGGTGGCTGTGGATCTGGTCGGCCCGCTGGCCATCCCCAGCAGCTCCGGGAAACGCTTCATACTGACGGTAATAGATTATGCCACCCGGTACCCTGAAGCAGTGGCCTTGTCGTCCATTCGGGCTGACAAGTTGGCCATGGCATTGCTGGAGATTTTCTCCTGATTGGGTTTTCCCCAGGAAATGCTCACTGACCGGAGGACCCAATTCATGTCACAGCTGATGGAGGCCCTCTGTAAGCAAGTCCAAGTGCAATATCTGGTGGCCAGCCCGTACCATCCACAGACTAATGGCCTGTGCGAGCAGTTCAATGGCACCTTAAAGCAGATGCTTAAGATGTTGGTCAACTCCCATGGGCGTGACTGGGAGCGGTATCTCCCACACCTGTTATTTGTTTACCGGGAGGTTCCACAGGCCTCAACGTTGGTTGAGGTTCCCATACCTATCTGTCCCTGCTTAGTTGTCAGTTCCTGAGCTCCTGTCCTGTTATCCCTGTGTCCGTCACCTGTGCCTGCCTTCCCATACCTATCTGTCCCTGCTATGCCCATCATACCTGACGGTACCCACCTTCCTGTCTGCCTCAGCCATCGCACCTGTACCAGCCTTCACCTATGTCTATACCCGAGTACATCTCTTAGGGTTCAGCTGCCACAGTCCCAGTCATTACCCTGGGAGTGGTATCTGGCATCCGCCTCATGGTAGGTGCTTAGGTAAGCCTCTCCCACTAAAGGGTAAGCCCGGGACCCTCAATGTGGTCCAATGGGTCCACTAACCACGCTTGCTGCCCCTACACTGGCTATGAGCGTTACATCTCTGAACTAGTGGGTAAACACTAGCTGCTATGTCTACAATCTAAAGTACACATAGACAACATTACGCATTCCTGCACTTATTTCTTACATTGCACACAAATTCAGCAGCAGAATAGAGGAACAAGAACATCAGGCCCTGGTAATATTACTGTACATATTCCATTTTATTTATTTGCCACATTTTTCTTCAGTGAATAAATCACGTGATTTTATTTTGTATTAAAAAAAATGTTTTTTTCCACAGCGATTTTCCTAAATTGACACTTTACCTTACTTCCTCCCTTTTCCAGCCAAAATGTATTTGATGCTTCTTTCTGAACACTTCACATACTGTAACTGTACAATGACAATTGTCTTGTAAGTCTGAAGAATGGTATTTTCTCCCAAAAATGCATTATAACTGAGGTAAATCCTGGGATATGAAGAGGAATTATGATGTCCAGTCATAATTTCTCTCATCACTCCCTGGTGGCACCCCCTCCCTTCACACACCGAGATCCTTCTCAGATGCCAAACATCTGGAAAAGTGTCAAATCCCAGTACACATCCAAAAGCAATCTCCTATGATATGGAGATTAGGTGTCCTGTCAGGCCTTTACAACAAAGGGAAAGGAAGACCCCCTGGGGGGTTGTGTCCATTCATCAAAGAAAATGGACAGAGACTTAGCAAAACCAAAAGGAAGCTAGTCACCGCAGGAGAGCATATTGCTGGCTCCGCAATATGTAATGTGTACAGTTATGATATTACCGTGCGTCTCAGCCATACACCCCCCTACATCGTTAGAATCGGAACTTCGAGCCGCATCTCAGCATATCCTCGAAGTCTATGTTGCGCCCTGGGCGGCGAGATATAGAGAACTGCTAGTAGGAGTCCGGTAGAGGAGTCGTGCTTGGACTCAAAATGCAGAGGGGACCCGGGCGGATGTGATGACACCAGAACCGTCCCGATCGGACCTCCCAGTCCGGAGTTGCGGGTAATAGTCCATTATGGGATTTTATGTTGGACTCCAGCCAGGGGAGTGGCAGTGCTTCCCTCTGAGGTCACGAAGGTAGGAGGGGACAGGGATTCGGCCAGGTTGATAGCCACAGTTCAGACATTTTGGCTTGTTCTTTTGCTGGGGGTCACGTGTGGATACACCTGTTGGAAAAATTCGTGATACCTGGTCTAACAGCACCCCCCTGTGGCCAGACGCACAAGGTAACTGCTTGAATTGTATGCGTGTTTGTAATCCATACCTTGCCTGTAAATGTACTCTGACCTATCTGTATATTCTGCAGATTCCCTATTGTATATATTGTAGTTTCTAGTGTGGCTTAGGCCGATTAAATTATATAATTAATCTTGGGCTGTTCTGTTAACTCAATCTTAAATCCCACGTCTGTGTGCTCGGTTAATAGTTACTGTAAATCGGTTGGTGGCTGCGAGATTGTGCCAAGGATCATTGTGGGGCGGCCAGTGAGATTTGGAGAGGTTTTTATAAAATCCGTCCGCGGAGGTCGGGGGAATATATACCCTACTCACCGGGAGCCCTTCAAGTATTGGCACAGTAGAATAGCGGCCTCCTTGCTTATTGTCGGGCAATTCCATAATCGGCCTGACTATAAGAGGGGCGCTAGAGAGCGCGTCTCATGCTCTGTCTGTCGGGAGGTATAAAGGAGGGGTGTGACTGCCGCTTGTTACCCCCCGATCGTGACATATTGGTGGCAAGCGGTGGGATCGAGATAATAGTGTGTGTGAGTGTGAGACCCATACTCCCAGACACTAAAGACTGCCAGCAGCAGCTGTGGCTGCTGGGGTCTTCAGACCAGTCCAACACTAGAGTGTCGGAGTGCAGATAAGGAGGTTGTCCACGAGCCCTCCAAGAGCCTGACGCCAGAGAACAGCTCTGCAGAGGACATCGCACAACCTGGCACTCATGGACAAGATGAGGAGCAGCTCACCCAAATGTCCTCAGGGAGCCAGATGCCTGTCCTCCGCTCTGAAATGGACAGTGAATCACCTGGCTCTGCAGCGTGCCGCAGATCACCACTTGCCAATCCTCCGAGCCTGGCAGGCTTGGATGCCCTGCTACAACTGGCTATGGCCCTACTCCAGGCTGGAGACCGGGAGGGCTACAAGGACCTCATGGCAGAGCGCAAGGCAGCGCGTGAGGCTGCAGAGTGAGAGCGCAAGGCAGAGAGTGAGGCTGCAGAGCGAGAGCGCCAGGCAGCGCGTGACCACCAGCTGCAGCTAGCTCAGCTCCGGCCCTCATCAGCCACCCGTGACCTTCAAGACACCAAACTTCCAAAGGTCCATGTTGAGGACTTCCCAGTGCTGGAGAAGGATGGAGACTTGGACTCTTTTCTGACTGCCTTTGAACGGACTTGCCGGCAGCACCATCTGGACAAGGACCAGTGGGCCAAATACCTGACCCCCCGTTTAAGGGGTAAGGCCCTGGATATCCTTGGGGACTTGCCTGCTGAGACAGATTAGGGCTATGACACCATCAAGCGGGCCCTGATCCAACAGTACAACGTCACTCCGGAGTCCTACCACAAGAAGTTCCGGAGCCTGCCGAAGGGACCAAAGGACTCCTGGGCTGACCACCAGCGGGCACTTGCCCAAGCTGCCGACCACTGGACCCAAGGCCTGCAGCCTACCACCGGACCGGAGATCCTGGACTTGTTCATCACGGAGCAACTCTTGTGGAACTGCCCTGAGGATCTCCACCAGTTCATCCGAGACCAGAAGCCAAAAGGGGTCCATGGCTACAGCTGCCCTGGCAAATGACTACACCAACAATTGGGCCCCTGAGGCCAGGAGAGCGGCCGCCAGCAGCACCTGGAGAGGGGGTAAGATGAATTCTGAGACTGCCCCACCTGCCCCTAGACTGCAGGGGTGTCCCCCTCAACTCCCCTCTCCAGGCCCGTGGCAGAACCAAGGCAGTGCCACCAGTGCAACCAACCCGGACACTTCAAGGCCATGTGCCCTCAGCACCCCAAGGCCCCGTCCCAAAAACCGCCCACGGTGTGCTGTGTGGGTGGGGGTAGGTCCCTGGACAACTTCCAAATTGTCACCGTCGGCCAATCTATGACCATGGGACTGCACCGCTGAGGTGACTCTGGTACGGCCTGAGATGGTGTTTCCCCCCCCAAGACTTGGTACCCGGAAAAACCCTCGCTGTCTCCGGGATTGGAGGCATTGACCCGGCGCTGCCTGTCGCCAACATTTATTTTGAGTGGGGCGCAGGACGAGGGGTGAGGGAGGTGGGGATAACTGATCGGATTCCCGCCGAAGTGTTACTTGGGACAGATTTGGGGAGGATAACCTCCCAGTTTGAGGCCCCCGAATCCCCAAAGGCTGATCTTTCAGCCAGTACGGACATACCCCTCCGACAATTTTGATGTGTTATCTATGCATGATGTAAGGGAGGAGGGAGTGAACTCGTATTTTTCTGCTTACACAGACACCATAGACACACACACAGCTGCAGCTGTGACAGGGGAGGGGGTTGGAGAAGGGTGTGACAATGCCTCTACAAGTGTTCAGCCAGTGAGCTGGGATCTGTTGCCCTCTGCAGGGATAAGCAGAGAGCAGGGTACTGTAGGGGGAGAACCAGGGTGTGGGGTGGGGGCTACCACAGCAAGTGCGGGGTCTCCAGAGATTTCACAGCGAGGTTCTGTTGATGCAGCGGGGGAACAGGCAGGTGAGATTGGGGCTGGTCCAGGAGCGGAAGTCCTCCCAGGTAAGATATCGGTGCAGGGTTCCCCCTCAATCGGGGTGTCAGGAAGCCAGGTAGGTCTGCATGAACTGGCGACTTGGTCAGGAACGGAGGAAGAGCAGGCACGACCCACGGTCGCAGCGGCTGTGTCCGCTGTCACCTGCAGTGGGAGTGCTGGAAGCCAAGGGGCCTCCCGGAGGTCCGATAGCTCTTCCCTTCTGACCAAGTGGGCGGCACAGCCTACCTCGGACCCGTAGCGAGTGGTCTGGGACCAAGGACGGCTGTACCAGGTCACGGTCCAGCAGGGTTCATCAGAGGTGTGGCCCAGGGACCGACAGCTGGTGGTACCCTATCCGTTCCGGACGGAGTTGTTACGGATTGCACATGAGAATCCGATGGCCAGACACCTAGGGATGGCTAAGGCCAAGGCCAGATTAACCCAGCATTTCTACTGGCCAAAAATGGGGGCTGATGTGGCTGCCTACTGCCGTTCGTGTGGCACCTGTCAGAGAGTAGGGAAGGCGGGGCCACTCCCCAAAGCCCCACTGGTATCTTTGACCATCATCGATGAGCCTTTCAGGAGGGTGGCTGTGGATCTGGTCGGCCCGCTGGCCATCCCCAGCAGCTCCGGGAAACGCTTCATACTGACGGTAATAGATTATGCCACCCGGTACCCTGAAGCAGTGGCCTTGTCGTCCATTCGGGCTGACAAGTTGGCCATGGCATTGCTGGAGATTTTCTCCTGATTGGGTTTTCCCCAGGAAATGCTCACTGACCGGAGGACCCAATTCATGTCACAGCCGATGGAGGCCCTCTGTAAGCAAGTCCAAGTGCAATATCTGGTGGCCAGCCCGTACCATCCACAGACTAATGGCCTGTGCGAACAGTTCAATGGCACCTTAAAGCAGATGCTTAAGATGTTGGTCAACTCCCATGGGCGTGACTGGGAGCGGTATCTCCCACACCTGTTATTTGTTTACCGGGAGGTTCCACAGGCCTCAACGGGGTTCTCACCTTTTGAGCTCCTGTACGGGCGACGTGTGCAGGGCCCCCTGGCTCTGGGGAAAGAGGTTTGGGAAGGGAATTTGGCCACCCCTGAAGTGTCGGTCATCGAGTATGTCATGCACTTCCGGGACAAAATGCAGGCCTTGACGCAGCTGGTGCACGGCAATATGGCTCAAGCCCAGGCCGATCAGAAGCGTTGGTACGACCAGAATGCTTGTGAGAGGACCTACCAAGTGGGTCAAAAGGTGTGGGTACTGGTCCCCGTACCACAGAACAAGCTTCAGGCAGCCTGGGAAGGCCCATACCTCGTGTATCAGCGGCTCAACCCTGTAACGTACCTGGTCACCCTGGACCCTGCCCATGGAAGGCGGAAGCCCTTCCATGTGAACATGATGAAGGCACATCATGAGAGGGAGGCGTGTGCGCTCCCCGTGTGCAACCTACCCAATGAGGGAGAGGCGGAAACCCTCTTGGATATGCTAGCCCAGGTTAGGGCAGGTGGATCCATTGAGGATGTGGAGGTTGGCCACCAGCTTTTGGAGGACCAACGGTCCCAGCTGTGGGCCACCCTACACCCCTTCCGGGGGTTGTTTACCAACCAGCCCGGAAGGACTGAGTTGGCCGTCCATCACGTGGACACTTGGGATCATCCCCCGATCCGGCGTTCAGCATATCGGGTCTCCCTGGAGGGGCAGCAACACATGCGCCAGGAGATTGACGAGATGCTGAAGCTGGGGGTGATCCAGGCATCCAAAAGCATTTGGGCCTCGCCTGTAGTACTCGTCCCTAAGAAGGACCGAACCACTCAGTTCTGTGTGAACTACATGGGGCTCAATGCTGTCACGGTCGCCGATGCGTACCCAATGCCACGCATCGATGACCTGTTCGATCAGTTGGCCGGGGCTCAGTACCTGACCATCATGGATCTGAGCCAGGGATATTGGCAGATCCCCCTGACTCACAAGGCCAGGGAACGCTCTGCCTTTATTACCCCATTTGGATTGTACGAGTCCACGGTGATGCCCTTCGGAATGAGGAATGCCCCTGCCACTTTCCAGCGGATAGTCAACACCCTGCTCAAGGGACTTGAAGAGTACGCGGCCGCGTACCTGGATGACATTGCCATCTTCAGTCCCACCTGGGAGGACCACCTAGAGCATCTAGCCCAGGTGCTCAAGCGGATCCACCAGGCAGGTTTGACCATCAAGCCGGGAAAATGTCAGCTGGCCATGAGCGAGGTCCAGTACCTGGGTCACCGGGTAGGCGGGGGAGCTCTGAAGCCAGGGCCTGAGAAAGTGGAGGCCATCACGTCCTGGCCCACCCCCAGGACCAAGAAGCAGGTGATGTCCTTCTTGGGGACCGCCGGGTACTATAGGAGGTTGTTCCACACTATAGTAGCCTGGCGAAGCCCCTGACGGACCTCACCAAGAAGAAGCTGCCCTCTGCAGTCGATTGGACAGTGGACTGCGAGACAGCCTTCCGGGCCCCAAAGGGTGACCTGTCCAGTCCAGCCCACCAGTACTACAGGCAGCCAACTTCGCGTGGCTGTTTGTAGTACAAACTGACGCCAGTGACTTCGGCCTCGGTGCGGTGCTCAGCCAGGTGGACTCTGCGAGCCAGGAGCACCCCATCTTGTATCTGAGCAGGAAGCTGTTGCCGAGGGAGGTGGCCTACTCCACGATGGAAAAGGAATGCCTAGCCATAGTGTGGGCTCTGCAGCGTCTGCAACCCTATCTGTATGGGCGCCGCTTCATCGTGGAGACAGACCACAACCCACTCAGCTGTTTACACACCGTCTCCAGGATGAATGGGAGGTTGTTGCGGTGGAGCTTTGCGCTCCAGCAGTACAACTTCACCATTTGCCACAAGAAGGTCCGTGACCATGGTAACGCAGACGGGCTGTCCCGACAAGGAGAGGTCGCGGACGGGCGCCAGGGGGAACACCGGAGTGTGCTGCCCCTAGGACCCTCAAAAGGGGGGGGTGAGGTAAATCCTGGGATATGAAGAGGAATTATGATGTCCAGTCATAATTTCTCTCATCACTCTCTGGTGGCACCCCCTCCCTTCTCACACCGAGATCCTTCTCAGATGCCCAACATCTGGAAAGGTGTCAAATCCCAGTACACATCCAAAAGCAATCTCCTATGATATGGAGATTAGGTGTCCTGTCAGGCCTTTACAACAAAGAGAGAGGAAGACCCCCTAGGGGGTTGTGTCCATTCAAAGAGAGTGGACAGGGACTTAGCAAAACCAAAAGGAAGCTAGTCACCGCAGGAGAGCATATTGCTGGCTCCGTAATATCATACACAGTTATGATATTACTGTGCGTCTCAGCCATACACCCCCCTACATCGTTAGAATCGGGACTTCGAGCCGCATCTCAGCATATCCTCGAAGTCTATGTTGTGCCCTGGGGCGGCGAGATATAGAGAACTGCTAGTAGGAGTCCAGTAGAGGAGTCGTGCTTGGACTCAAAATGCAGAGGGGACCTGGGCGGATCTGATGACACCAGAACCGTCCCGATCGGACCTCCCAGTCCGGAGTTGCGGGTAATAGTCCCTTTTGGGATTTTATGTTGGACTCCAGCCAGGGGAGTGGCAGTGCTTCCCTCTGAGGTCACGAAGGTAGGAGGGGACAGGGATTCGGCCAGGTTGATAACCACAGTTCAGACATTTTGGCTTGTTCTTTTGCCGGGGGTCACATGTGGATACACCTGTTGGAAAAGTTCCTGGAAACCTGGGCCAGATGCACAAGGTAACTGCTTGAATTGTATGCCTGCTTGTAATCCATACCTTGCCTGTAAATGTACTCTGACCTAACTGTATATTCTGTAGATTCCCTATTGTATATATTGTAGTTTCTAGTGTGGCTTAGGCCGATTAAATTAAATAATTAATCTTGGGCTGTTCTCTTATCTCGATCTTAAATCCCACGTCTGTGTGCTCGGTTAGTAGTTAGCGTAAATCGGTTGGTGGCAGCGAGTTTGTGCCATGGATCATTGTGGGGCGGCCAGTGAGATTTTGGGAGTTTTTTATATATATTCCGTCTGCGGAGGTCGGGGGAATATATACCCTACTCTCACCGGGAGCCCTTCAAGCATCGGCACAGTAGAATAGCGGCCTCCTTGCTTATTGTCGGGCAATTCCATAATTGGCCTGACTAAGAGGGGCGCTAGAGAGTGCGTCCCGTGCTCTGTCTGACGGTCGGTCGGTATAAAGGAGGGGTGTGACACCCGCTTGTTACCCCCCGATCATGACAATAACATAAAATTTATTAACTTTAAACGCTGAAATCTGGGATTTTTTATCTTTATTGTTATTTTCATAACCATTGTTGCTACATGTGTTACAATGTCTGTAACATGTGATCTGAAGATGGGATCCCAAGAAGGTACCTGCTGCTGGTAACTTCTTTACGCTATCAAGCTACTACAGTAGTTGTGACTTTCATAATATAAAGTGAGCCCCTCTACACTTACTGCAATATATATCACTGCATGTACAATACTGCTTTTCGCATGTTTTTTGGTTATGCTATACAGGTTGATTTATGTGTTTTTTTCCCCCAAAAAAACACAGTACCAGTCAAAATATGAACAGATCTGTTTATGTATTGGTTTTCATTCTTCTGATTGGATTGTGCATATTGTAGATTCAGACTGAAAGCAGCAAAACCACAAAGGAACACCACAACTACAAACAAGGAGCAAAGAAACATGTGAAACAAATTAGAATATGGGGTAGGATATGTGCACATGATGAGGGCATGCTGTGTCCTCAATACAACGTGTCTTCTCCTGCGGGGCCGCGAGTGCTCTTCCTCAGGATGGCGCAGCTGCCCATGCTCACGATCAGTGTTTGGGCAGCTGTGGACTTTCTCTCTGTTTTCCCTGCATAGAGCACTCGCAGCTCTCCTGCATAAATTGACATGTTGCATCTAAGGAAGCCACACCGCAGGTCAGTTTACACTGCCAGAAAAAAGAGCAAAGTGGGAATGGGATTTCTAGAAATCCAATCCACTGTGCTTGTACTGTACAACGCAGTGTATTGGGCGCAGCAAAAACACGATGCTTCCAAAACACTGCAAGCACTGATCACTGGCACGTACCCTTACACTTTAGAATCTTCAAAACACACATCCTGTTACATCTCGTGGCTCTCCTGAGGCAAGGACTGAGGCAGTCTCCCATTCCTTGCCTGCCACGAGCACTCCTGCGCAGCAGCGCCGAAGGTCTGCCAGACTGCGCAGTGTGCAGGAGATACCTTCTCAGAGAGGCAGCAGAAGGGTGACACCTAGTGGTTCTCCTGTTACAAGGAGTGAAGCGGTCTCCCATTCCTGGCCTGCCGCAGACTCTCCTGCTCAGCGGCCCCGAAGGTCTGCGAGGCTGCGCAATGTGCAGAGGTTTACTGCTCAGGGAAGCAGTGAGATTCCCGTTATCTCTGCACATTGTGAGACCGAGGATCCCGCCTCTATTTCCCAGAGGCAGGAGGGTGAGCATGTGCAATGCGTGGTGGGTCCTGATTCGCTCACTGACGTCACACGGCTTGATGACAAGGCTGGTGACGTGGTGAATCCTGACTGGCCAGGCTGGGACGTCGTGGACCCTGATTGGGTCAAGTCCGTCATCTCCGCCTCGCGCCCACCCTCGGGTGGAGCTGCACCTCCTTAAAAGCTCCCCCTGCCATCATGGCGGCGCGCGACCGTCCTTCTATGTTTGGATGTCTGGCAGCGTGCTGCCACGCCACTGCTCAGGCATTACTGTCTCTTGTGGGCTTGACCCTTGCTGCTCCGGCAGTACCTCGTTTGCAGGCCGTGTTCCTGCCTTGCTGCTCCGGCAGTACCCCCGTCAACAGGCCGTGTTCCTGTCCCAGGTGAGCTCCTCAAGTCTCCATTGGACTCACCTGGTTATTGAAAGCACACGTGCGTGGGCACCTCTGTGCTACCCTCGTGCCATATTCTCGTGACTTCCACTGGCACACGTGCGTGGGCACCTCTGTGCTTCCCCGTGCAACAGGTACACCGAGCCGTGAGATCTGTGCCATACAACCCTCACGGGTTAGGGCAGATCGGTGTACATAGATCGTCTGTGACATTCCAGACGATCGCTAGCAGCAACCCGCTCACTCTTCACCCACCATAGCGGCGGTCCCTTACACCGCACAGTGGACCTTGACCGGCGGAAGCAGTCCATTTCCCATCTTGGCACGCTTCCCCGGGTCCCCCTCGTAACACATCCCTTCCTTTCTTATGACATCTTTACATATAATTGGCAGTTTCTCACGAGCTTCATCAGATTTTTACCTTGAAAGGATTTGCAACAGTTTTGGAGCAGTTCCCAGAGGTGCTGCTGAGCACTTTTTGGCTGCTATGCCTTTACTCTGTTGTCCAATTCATCCCAAACCATCTCAACTGGGTAGAGATTGCGCGTCTCCATACCAATTCTCCTTGGTCGCATCACACTTACATAGCTAGGAAGAGTGTTTTGGATCATTGTCCTTTTGCAACCCAGATTATGATCTCAGTAAGTACAACCCAAATGGGATGGCATGTTACTGCAGAATGCTGTGGTAGACATCTATTACATTTGGAATAAACCACCAGCGCTGTTGTGCTGTTAATTTGTATTTTCTGAGGGTGGTAACTCTGATGAACTTATCCTTTGCAGTCAAGGTAATTCTTGGTCTTTTTTTTTTAGATGGTGTTCATGAAAGTCTGTTTGATGATAGTGATTGATGGTTTCATCACTTGTAGATACCTTCAAGGCTCTAGCAATTTTTGGGATTGACTGACCTTCATGTCTTCAAACAATAATGGGCTGTCAATTTACTTTAATTAGTTGAGTGGTTCTTCCTATATTCTTGCTAAGAACAACTATGGAAGAAGGCTGAGCACTGTTTAGAACTGTAATGTAATGGAAGTAACACTTTCTGAAGGCTGGTGAATGAGCCAGGGATCTCTTGACTAGGCATATTTGTTCATTGGAAGCCATTCCAAGTAAATACCTGATGAAGCTACATGAGAGAATGCCAAGAGAGTGTAAAGGTGTCACCAGACCAAAAGAGGAATCTAACATGTAACACATTCTGGTTTGTTTCAGGTACTTCTTTACTCCTTGTTTCTATATGTGACCCTTTGTAGTTTTGTTGCCTTCAGTCTGAACCTACAATGTGAACATTCTAATAAGAACAAGGAAAACCATTGCAAGAAAAGGTGTGTCCAAATTTTTGGCTAGTACTATACACCAAAAATGATAAATCAAAACACTCATTTAACTAGTGCTCTAACAAAAACTTACAGTAAATCGCAGTCTGTCATCTGTCTCAAAGAAAACTTCAAGTTGCAAGACCATTAAATCATTGGGCATGAACGTTTTGCTAGAGCGTACAAGTGTTGAGGAGTATCCAGTCTCTGTACTGATAACGTTGATTGCGTTGTAGCTTGGGTAGTTGACAGGAAAAAAACATGAGGGTTGTTCAGTTTCCAGACTGTCAATTTTCTTAACGTAACAGCACCCACGAGCTTCACATTCAACTTTGCTTAAAACCTTTTCCGGGGCACAGTCAAAACGGTTTGATAGTTCTAGATTACATTTTGAAGTTTTCAGGTCTATCCCAAAACATGGCATCAAAAACATAAAAAGCAGGTATAGCCTCAGTGCAATATTCTGACAGTGGGATTTCTTATTTCCTCGCAAAAACATCAGCATGTTGATTTAAGGGGTGATTTTCTCTGAAATTGGACACATACATGTTAGATATTGAAAATACTACTTTTAAAGCAAAAACAATTAAATTGAAGGAATCTTTTACATTCAGAGTAGTAGGATGGATGTCATAGGGTAAGAGAAACTTGAGGACCAGGACCAGAAATCCCTGGACTCCTAAGCAATGAAAGGACGGCACACAGATTAATTGCAACACACTCTTCTGGTCCCTTTTACAAATCTATATTTAGGATAGGTTTTTTTGTGGCATTTCAGCAGTGTTCTCAGTATTTTTTTAGTGTTGTTCAAAGGGGTTGTCGACTACTGTACAACCCCATATTAATGGTCCTTGGGTGCTTCATAAATTCTAAAAAAATCTATACGTACCTCCTTTACCAGCACCACACCTTTTTGAGCCCTTTGGTCTCCTGACATAATGTTATGCAACCACTGCAGCTAATCAGGCGCTGATTAACTGCAGCCTTTGCATTTTTGTAAGATTGGAAGAGTAAAGGCCCCATTATACGCAACGACATATTTAACGATAGGTCGTCGGGGTCACGGAATTTGTCACGCACAACCGGCGTCGTTAGTGACGTCGTTGCGTGTAACAGCTAGGAGTAAGTTAACGATCAAAAATACTCACCTAATCGTTGACGCGTCGTTCATTTTCAAAATGTCGTTGGTCGTTGTGGACGTAGGTTGTTCGTCGTTCCCGAGGCAGCACACATCGCTACGTGTGACACCCTGTGAATGATGAACAACAGCTTACCTGCATCCTCTGGCAACGAGGTGGGTGTGTCGATAATGCGGCTGGTCTCCGTCCCTCCGCTTCTATTGGTCGGCCGCTGTGACGGCGCACGAACCTCCCCCTTAACAAAGAGATAGCGACGTCGCTGTGGGCGGTGAACAAGGAAGGTAAGTATGTGTGACAGGTGTTAGCGATATTGTGCGCCACAGGCAGCGATTTGCCCGTGACGCACAAACGACGAGGGCGGGTATGCTCGCTAGCAATATTGCTAGCCATATCGTAGCGTGTAAAGCTAAGGACACAGTGATTAAGACGTAGCAAGTGGAAAGCAATAAAAAAAATATATATATATATCTATCATTCCACCCAGACCCGTTACATGAGCGATTTTTCTCAGCCCTAATCAGACCGAGAAATAATCACAGCATGCTGCAAGTGGAATCCGATTAGTTTTCACTCGCACCCATACAAGTCTATAGGTGAGAGAAACATAGCATTGCAGTCGCATGACACCAGAGTGCAGTGTGATATATGCATCAGCTGATAATGGAGAAGATAGGGAGATTAGTTCTTTCCTCTCATCTGCAGCGCCCGCCTTCTCCGCAGCTGTGCGCCGATCACAGGATCGCATCACAGTATAATGATACTTGCTTACACTTGCAGCAGAGTGGGAGCCGATTGTCAAGCGATGCACTCACAGTAGTGCCTGTGTGTCCTTATCCTAACTGTTTTTATTCTGAAAGGGAATTGTG
Source organism: Anomaloglossus baeobatrachus (assembly GCF_048569485.1). Classification (NCBI taxonomy): domain Eukaryota; kingdom Metazoa; phylum Chordata; class Amphibia; order Anura; family Aromobatidae; genus Anomaloglossus; species Anomaloglossus baeobatrachus. The sequence continues at coordinate 308,756,368 of NC_134357.1, read as the reverse complement.
AAGGTTACAGCAGATCAGTGGCATCTAATTGGCTACAGCTGTCCCATGACATCGTGAGACCGGCAGAGGACACAGATCTGAGGGTAGAAGAGAGGCAATATTGGGTTTTATTAAATGTATGCCAAGGAAAAAATATAGATGAAGGATCCAGCACGATTTTTCTTGTTAGATAAAAACATCAAAGCTTTATTTTGAATAATTAAAAATAACAAAAACGTGAAGACCGAGGTGTTTAAGGAATCAAAATGGGAACTTAACGCGTTTCGGACTTCATTTTTAAAAACATACAGAGTCCTTAATCATAAGATTCAACCTCTCATGAAGCGAACAACAGGCTGTATCAGGGATACAAAAAGCCTATTGCAAAATCTTGAGAAAGTTCCCTGGTCGGAAAATTCTCTTTGGATTACAATTGATGTAGTCTCCCTGTATCCAAGCATCCCCCATAGGCTCTCCAAGCTTTGTAGTTTCACCTCAATAAGTACAGCCCCCTGGAAGGTCACCTTAAGGAATTTGTAATGATGACAAACGGATTCCTGCTAACCCATGATTTTTTTCAGTTTAATGGATCTTTTTATTTACAGATAGCCGGATGTCCTATGGGGGCGAGCTTTTCATGTACCTTAGCCAATCTCTTTATGGCCTACTCTTAATAGCAGTATATTTACACTGAAGCTAACCCACTCCTGGATTCCATCTTATGGTACGCCAGATATGTGCACGATCAAATACTCATATGTGATAAAGGCACTTTTGGAACTCCCCAGGAGGCCATGAGAGCTATTAACGAATATTTTGACAATAATCCTCTGAACTTGAGATATACTATGAATCTGTACGAAAGGTCTGCCCCTTTCTTGGACGTCCTGCTATCTGGCGATGTAATGTCACATTCCATTCATTCTAGCTTATACAGGAAACCTGTTTGTGGTAACACCTCGCTCCATGCAGATAGCTGCCATATGACATACCCTGCAAAATTTCCCTGTAGGAGAACTCCTTAGAGCTAAGCGCCTTTGCTCGTCAGAAGTATCTTTTAAACATGAAGCTAGTCGTATTAGGGAAAGACTGAGTAAAGGTACCGTCACACTAAGCAACTTACCAGCGATCCCAACAACGATAGGGATCGCTGGTAAGTTGCTAGGAGGTTGCTGGTGAGCTGTCACACTGCGACGCTCCAGCGATCCCACCAGCAACCTGACCTGGCAGGGATCGCTGGAGCGTGGCTACACGAGTTGCTGGTGAGCTCACCAGCAACCAGTGACCAGCCCCCAGCTCCTTGCTCTCCTAGCTACAGCACACATCGGGTTAATTACCTGATGTGTGCTGCAGCTAAATGTGCACAGAGCAGGGAGCAGCGCACACTGAGCGCTGGCTCCCTGCTTTCCTACTTACAGCACACATCAGGTTAATTAACCCGATGTGTCCTGCAGCTACATGTGCACAGAGCAGGAGCCGGCAGCACAGGCAGTGAGAGCGGGGGAGGCTGGTATCAAAGGTAAATATCGGGTAACCAAGGACAGGGCTTCTTGGTTACCCGATGTTTACATTGGTTACCAGCCTCTGCAGAAGCCGGCTCCTGCTGCCTGCACATTTAGTTGTTACTGTCTCGCTGTCACACACAGCGATCTGTGCTTCACAGCGGGACAGCAACAACTAAAAAATGGCCCAGGACATTCAGCAACAACCAACGACCTCACAGCAGGGGCCAGGTTGTTGCTGGATGTCACACACAGCAACATCGCTAGCAACGTCACAAAAGTTGTTCGTTAGCAGCGATGTTGCTAGCGATGTTGCTTAGTGTGACGGGGCCTTAAGAGAGGTTATACAAATCAGACCTTGAGTAGAGCCTCTTCTATAGTAGATAAAAAGTCCAGATTGGACCTTTTGAAGGATAATCCCAAGATCCGAAGTCGGAATAATCAGGTTACCTTTTCAACCCCATTCAGTGTAGACTTTCCTCAGATTAAAAAAACTCTCTTGCGCTTTATTCCTCTGTTATGCCAGGATGAAACATTGAATTCTATTCTACAGCCGGGGGTTAACATTATAGCAAGAAGAGCCCCCACGATAGGGAACTTAGTATCCCCAAGTTGTTTTTCCTCTAAAAAACCAGTGAAAAAAACCTGGCTTAGCACTGTAGGATCTTTTAAGTGCAGATCGAATAGATCAAATCAAATAAAAAAATAGATGCGGCCTCTGTAGATTTATGCCAAATGTTAAATCTGTACGAATGGATGGTGGCCATAATTATCTTATTCAATCATTTATAAACTGCTCCACTACTCATGTAGTTTATATGGCCACATGTACTCTATGTCATAAATCTTACATAGGCTGCACTACAAGACAGCTCAGGACCAGAATGGCAGAGCATATGCGTGTACCTCAGACAGCATTAGATAGAACTTCTCTAGACTATGCTTCCCTGGTCAAAAAACGTTCCCTTTCAGGTTTAACCAGACATTATATTGAATGTCATTCTGCTGATTTCTCATCTATGACTGTCACAGGTATAGAATTTGTCCCCAGACACCCTCGAGGAGGGGATTGGCCGCAAGCTCTTTTCATGGCAGAAGCCAAATGGATCCTGAAGCTAGGCTCCAGATATCCGGGCGGCTTCAATTACCGCTCGGATCTCCGTTTCATCTTTTGAATTGTTACCAGCTTCAGGATACGATAAATACCTTAGTAATAATGTGTATTCTCCCTATTCATATACATATATTTACTATTATCATTATTTTCATATAGATATATATATATATACAGTATATATATATATATATATATATATACACACAGTATATATATATGTATATATACACAGTATATATATATATATATATATATATATATATATATATATATATATATATATACAGTATATATATATATATATACAGTTAGGTCCAGAAATATTTGGACAGTGACACAATTTTCGCGAGTTGGGCTCTGCATGCCACCACATTGGATTTGAAATGAAACCTCTACAACAGAATTCAAGTGCAGATTGTAACGTTTAATTTGAAGGTTTGAACAAAAATATCTGATAGAAATTGTAGGAATTGTACACATTTCTTTACAAACACTCCACATTTTAGGAGGTCAAAAGTAATTGGACAAATAAACCAAACCCAAACAAAATATTTTTATTTTCAATATTTTGTTGCGAATCCTTTGGAGGCAATCACTGCCTTAAGTCTGGAACCCATGGACATCACCAAACGCTGGGTTTCCTCCTTCTTAATGCTTTGCCAGGCCTTTACAGCCGCAGCCTTCAGGTCTTGCTTGTTTGTGGGTCTTTCTGTCTTAAGTCTTGATTTGAGCAAGTGAAATGCATGCTCAATTGGGTTAAGATCTGGTGATTGACTTGGCCATTGCAGAATGTTCCACTTTTTTGCACTCATGAACTCCTGGGTAGCTTTGGCTGTATGCTTGGGGTCATTGTCCATCTGTACTATGAAGCGCCGTCCGATCAACTTTGCGGCATTTGGCTGAATCTGGGCTGAAAGTATATCCCGGTACACTTCAGACCCAGTGCCATTGAAAGCCATGCATGCCCATGCCATCACGTTGCCTCCACCATGTTTTACAGAGGATGTGGTGTGCCTTGGATCATGTGCCGTTCCCTTTCTTCTCCAAACTTTTTTCTTCCCATCATTCTGGTACAGGTTGATCTTTGTCTCATCTGTCCATAGAATACTTTTCCAGAACTGAGCTGGCTTCATGAGGTGTTTTTCAGCAAATTTAACTCTGGCCTGTCTATTTTTAGAATTGATGAATGGTTTGCATCTAGATGTGAACCCTTTGTATTTACTTTCATGGAGTCTTCTCTTTACTGTTGACTTAGAGACAGATACACCTACTTCACTGAGAGTGTTCTGGACTTCAGTTGATGTTGTGAACGGGTTCTTCTTCACCAAAGAAAGTATGCAGCGATCATCCACCACTGTTGTCATCCGTGGACGCCCAGGCCTTTTTGAGTTCCCAAGCTCACCAGTCAATTCCTTTTTTCTCAGAATGTACACGACTGTTGATTTTGCTACTCCAAGCATGTCTGCTATCTCTCTGATGGATTTTTTCTTTTTTTTCAGCCTCAGGATGTTCTGCTTCACCTCAATTGAGAGTTCCTTAGACCGCATGTTGTCTGGTCACAGCAACAGCTTCCAAATGCAAAACCACACACCTGTAATCAACCCCAGACCTTTCAACTACTTCATTGATTACAGGTTAACGAGGGAGACGCCTTCAGAGTTAATTGCAGCCCTTAGAGTCCCTTGTCCAATTACTTTTGGTCCCTTGAAAAAGAGGAGGCTATGCATTACAGAGCTATGATTCCTAAACCCTTTCTCCGATTTGGATGTGAAAACTCTCATATTGCAGCTGGGAGTGTGCACTTTCAGCTCATATTATATATATATATATATAATTGTATTTCTGAACATGTTTTTGTGAACAGCTAAAATAACAAAACTTGTGTCACTGTCCAAATATTTCTGGACCTAACTGTATATATATATTTTATTTTTTTTTCCTCTCTTGGACTTTAATATTATGACACATATAAATGTATATTTTTGATGAACTCTAATATAAGGACATATATAAATGTACATTTTTTGTTGTTTAGTGAATTCTGCTTAGCCTGAGAGATACTCATGTTCATTGCTTTCTCAGTGGTTGTATATATATTGCCTGACCTGTGTCTGGTGAATGTTCACAATTTCACCTTTTTTTTTTTCCTACCCCTTGGGAATTTTCCCTAAGGATGGTGAGAATACTTGCCTTCTACCCACCTGTATGTCTGCTTAATCAGAACTTCCTCTGTCTCCTCCCTCCCCCCCCTTTTTTTTTCTTTCCTTTCTTCTGCTGTTCACTTGGTCTATTTAACAGCGATGTGGCATAACTTGGGTTTACTTATGATTAAGAACTCTGTATGTGTTTAAAAATGAAGTCCGAAACGCGTTAAGTTCCCATTTTGATTCCTTAAACACCTCGGTCTTCACGTTTTTGTTATTTTTAACTATTCAAAATAAAGTTTTGATTTTTTTATCTAACAAGAAAAATCGTGCAGGATCCTTCATCTATATTTTTTCCTTGGCGTACATAACCGGTTGGGACTCACCGGCGGATCCAAGGCACCCGTAAGGAGTAGCAGTATTGATGCAGGTGAGCTGAGAATTTTTCCTTTTTCCTTCACTGGCTTTATTAAATGTATGCAGCACCCTTGGGCCATTAATATTGGGTTGTCCAGTAATGGTCAACGCCATTAAAATGCTCTAGACAGAAGTCAGTAGAGAAATATGTACAGTACCTCTGTATATATTTTGACTCCATAAATTTTTTTTCTTTTTAAAACACTGCTTACTCAAGCTTGGAATGTTTTTAGGATATTTTTCTACACCTTAAAAGGGAACCTGTCTCCAGATTTAGCGACTAGAAGTTTCAGCCACCACCAGTGATCTCTTACATACGCTATTCCTGAATGCTGTATATAAGAGCCCAGGCCGCTCTGCAGAACATAAAAATCACTGTTATTTTACTCACCTACCTTGTTGCCCTGAAAATCTTATTTATTTTTTTTTTGCCCCGAAAAAAGCACTAGGTCTTATTTTCAGGGGGTGTCTTATTCTCGAGGAGACATGGTTTGGGGTAAGTTAACTCCCCACAAAAAGCAGAACCCCCCCTTTCCAGGATCACCATACTTAAGTCTGTGTGACTCCCAGATCTCCGAAAACGTCGCCGTCCCCTGCGTCTGGCCGACACATACTTCAGATCACCCACTCATACATCAGATAGAATACACTCATGTAGACAGACACAAACACATCAGATTCCATATCATTCCTCCCTGGATCTCTGTGCTGCACACTGTCCTCCCCTGCATCTGACCGACACACATACATCAGAACACACTCACACATCAGGTAGTACACACACACACACACACACACACACACACACACACACACACACGATTCCACATCATTCCTCCCTATGATCTCCGGCGGGCGCTCCAGTAAGATGTGCTGTACGCTATCCTCCCCTGCGGCCAGCCGACACTCACACATCCGATCGAATACACTCACGAAATCGCACATACCGGTACAATTGCACGCACACAGTCACCACATCCAGTGATACCACGTGCTTCCGGCCATGTGATCTTCCTGCAGGTCCTGGAAGATCCACTGCACAATGTCACAGGTCCTTACGTGCGCCAAGAAGCAAGCGATATCACTGGATGTGGTGTGTGTGTGTGTGTGTGTTCCGCTGCAGGAAATTGATGCGCTCCACTGCTCCCGGTCGGTGTCTGGTGAGTACGATGGCAGGGTCTTCTATCTTCTTTCTTTAGGGGGTGTCAGCTGTCAATAATGAAGTGCCCTGCAGGATTCTTTAAACTTTTACCACTGCATGGACACTTCATTATTGAACTGCGGCTAGGTCTTCTTTTCGTGGGAGATTTCATTTTCAGGGAAACACGGTAGGGGGCGGTCCGGTCCGATATGTGTTGCTGATTTCCAGTCTGCTGCCTCCTCTCTGTTGTGATAGCCATCCTCCTTCTTCTGAGGACCATGTGCATGACATGTTCTATGTCATCCACACAAGCCGGAATTGAAGTCCTGCTCAGGACAGATCAAAGTACTGCAAAGCGCAGGTGTGAGGAAAGGTTACAGACTGCCCAGACATGTGGACTACAATACATTGTTCTTCCCTGAGCGGGGCAGATCAAAGTGTCTGCGCAGGACCGCAATGCCGGCTAGTGTGGATGACATAGGATGCGTCATGTACACAGGTCTCAGAAGAAGGTGGACGGCGAATGCAGCAGAGGGGAGGCACCAGATCGGAGAGCAGCGAAACCCATCGGACCGGTCCGCTCTCTAGATGAGTATTATAAAGTGTTTTTTTATATTCTACAGAGTGGACTGGACTCTTATATACAATATTCTAGAATGCTGTATACAAGAGCTCACTGGTGGTGGCCGCAGCTTATAGTCGCCAAATCTGGTTATTAAATACACACCGCTCTGCCACACACACACACACACCGCTCTGCCACACACACACACACACACACAGCTCTGCCACACACACAGCTCTGCCACACACACAGCTCTGCAACACACACACACCGCTCTGCCAGACACACACACACCGCTCTGCCACACACACACACACAGCTCTGCCACACACAGCTCTGCAACACACACACACATACACACAGCTCTGCCACACACACACACACACCGCTCTGCCACACACACACACACACACCGCTCTGCCACACACACACACACACACCGCTCTGCCACACACACACACACACACACACCGCTCTGCCACACACACACCACACACACCGCTCTGCCACACACACCGCTCTGCCACACACACCTTTTTGCCACACACATGCACCGCTCTGCCACACACACACACACACAGCTCTGCCCCCCCACACACACACACACACACACCGCTCTGTCACACACACACACACACCGCTCTGCCACACACACACACCGCTCTGCCACACACACCGCTCTGCCACACACACACCGCTCTGCCACACACACACATACACCGCTCTGCCACACACACACCGCTCTGCCACACACACACACACCGCTCTGCCACACACACACACACACAGCTCTGCCACACACACACACACACACAGCTCTGCCACACGCACACACACACACCGCTCTGCCACACACACACACACACACCGCTCTGCCACACACACATACACACACACCGCTCTGCCACACACACACACCGCTCTGCCACACACACCACTCTGCCACACACACCTTTTTGCCACACACACACACACACACACCGCTCTGCCACACACACACACACACACCGCTCTGCCACACACACACACACGCACACATACCGCTCTGCCACACACACACCGCTCTGCCACACACACACACACTGTTCTGCCACACACACACCGCTCTACCACACACACACCGCTCTGCCACACACACACACACTGTTCTGCCACACACACACCGCTCTACCACACACACACCGCTCTGCCACCCACACACACAGCTCTGCCACACACACACACACACCGCTCTGCCAGACACACACACACCGCTCTGCCACACACACACACACAGCTCTGCCACACACAGCTCTGCAACACACACACACATACACACAGCTCTGCCACACACACACACACCGCTCTGCCACACACACACACACACACCGCTCTGCCACACACACACACACACCGCTCTGCCACACACACACACACAAACACACACCGCTCTGCCACACACACACACCACACACACCGCTCTGCCACACACACCGCTCTGCCACACACACCTTTTTGCCACACACATGCAACGCTCTGCCACACACACACACACAGCTCTGCCCCCCCCACACACACACACACACCGCTCTGCCACACACACACCGCTCTGCCACACACACCGCTCTGCCACACACACACCGCTCTGCCACACACACACACACACCGCTCTGCCACACACACACCGCTCTGCCACACACACACACACCGCTCTGCCACACACACACACACACAGCTCTGCCACACACACACACACACACACAGCTCTGCCACACGCACACACACACCGCTCTGCCACACACACACACACACACACACCGCTCTGCCACACACACATACACACACACCGCTCTGCCACACACACACACCGCTCTGCCACACACACCACTCTGCCACACACACCTTTTTGCCACACACACACACACACACCGCTCTGCCACACACACACACACACACCGCTCTGCCACACACACACACACGCACACATACCGCTCTGCCACACACACACCGCTCTGCCACACACACACACACTGTTCTGCCACACACACACCGCTCTACCACACACACACCGCTCTGCCACACACACACACACTGTTCTGCCACACACACACCGCTCTACGACACACACACCGCTCTGCCACACACACACACAGCTCTGCCACACACACACACACACACAGCTCTGCCCCCCCCACACACACACACACACCGCTCTGCCACACACATACACACCGCTCTGCCACACACACCGCTCTGCCACACACACACACCGCTCTGCCACACACACACACACTGCTCTGCCACACACACACCACTCTGCCACACACACACCGCTCTTCCACACACACACACACACACACAGCTCTGCCACACACACACACACAGCTCTGCAAAACACACACACAGCTCTGCCACACGCACACACACACACCGCTCTGCCACACACACACACACACACCGCTCTGCCACACACACACACACCCCCCCACCGCTCTGCCACACACACACACCCCCACCGCTCTGCCACACACACCGCTCTACCACACACACACACACCGCTCTACCACACACACACACACCGCTCTGCCACACACACACACAGCTCTGCCCCACACACACACACACACACCGCTCTGCCACACACACACCGCTCTGCCACACACACACACACACCGCTCTGCCACACACACACACACCGCTCTGCCACACACATACACACCGCTCTGCCACACACACACACACACCTCTCTGCCACACACACACCGCTCTGCCACACACACACAAACCGCTCTGCCACACACACACACCGCTCTGCCACACACATACCGCTCTGCCACACACACACACACCGCTCTGCCACACACACACACACCGCTCTGCCACACACACACACCGCTCTGCCACACACACACCGCTCTGCCACACACACACACACCGCTCTGCCACACACACACACACACCGCTCTGCCACACACACACCGCTCTGCCACACACACACACCGCTCTGCCACACACACCACTCTGCCACACACACACACACTGATCTGCCACACACACACACACGCAGCTCTGCCACACACACACGCAGCTCTGCCACACACACACACACAGCTCTGCCACACACACACACAGCTCTGTCACACACACACAGCTCTGCCACACGCACACACACACACCACTCTGCCACACACACACACCCCCACCGCTCTGCCACACACACACCCCCACCGCTCTGCCACACACACACACACCGCTCTGCCACACACACACACCGCTCTGCCACACACACACACCGCTCTGCCACACACACACACACCGCTCTGCCACACACACAGCTCTGCCACACACACACACAGCTCTGCCACACACAGCTCTGCCACACGCACACACACACACACCGCTCTGCCACACACACACACACCACTCTGCCACACACACCCCCACCGCTCTGCCACACACACACCCCCACCGCTCTGCCACACACACACACCGCTCTGCCACACACACACACACACCGCTCTGCCACACACACACACACACTTTTAGTTATTTACTTTATAGAAGGGTCCTTGGTTTTAAATTGGTGTGTTTTTAGATTTTTATCTTAATTGTGTTTTTTTACTCTTGTTTGCCTTGTATAGGTAATTGGGGCACCTTTTCTGCAAAATCATCATGCATATGGAATGGAAACGAACCTCTACATTCCCTCTGATATACGATATGATCCCATATTCACATTGATAATGTAATGCTATGTGGGACATGTCTTCTGATTATCCTTATAAAATGCCCCCTTTGCCTGTATATCTGTTGTTTACCTTCCATCACTGTGTTTATCTAGCGTGGCGTCTGCCTGCGAGTGCGCGGCGCCGTCTGACAGCCTGAGCGCGTCATGGAAGGCCTCTGTCAGTGATGCGGGCGGGACTACTGACAACACCTGGGATTTCCCGGAGCCACCGCATCACTGAGGCCGGAAGTGACGTGCTCGCGGCGTCTGCCTGCGCTGTGCATGCGCTAATTATGACAGTCGCCCCGCCGGCATAACTGGCTATAAATAGCCTAACACACAGGATCAACGTATGGCCCCCCGAGGAAGCCCGATGCGAAACGCTGCGTCGGGGCCCCCTGGACAGCTCTCACTACTAAGTCATATATGGGTAAGCACAATTAACCCTCTACCTTTTTCTATGTAGGACCACAGCATGGTCTTGATTGTACAGCGGGCTTTGTTATAACCATAATGCTGAATTCTCACCGCTGGGACGGGAGCTAACCCGCAATTTGGAGTAGCTCCTTACATTTTTTATACGTCCTGTTAGCTCTTGAAGGGAATGGGAATACGGTTCCCTATTATGGTATGCAGCACACGCTATGATTGTGAGCACCATGTATATGTGGCACTTTAAATTACATGTGATAACACAGTGAGTGCTCCCAACTGCCTGTGCATCTTGACCATAGTTCCCATGGGCCTTTAATTTACATCACTCCTGCTGCGTTGTCTCCCGTGCCCGCGATTTACACTAGCTGCGGTTTTGTACCCCGTGCGGTCTGCTTAAACGCTGTCGTTCTGTGTTCATGCTGTTGTCCACAATGAAATTTGACATAGTGCTTGCCATGAACCTTGATCTGTGGTGATTGCTGCCCTACCCTTGCACTTTATTCTTCTCCCCCCCCCTTTTGCCTTCCCCTGTTCTTGATTATTTAATGTATGAAATATTAACTATGTCTAATAAAATTTATATGTATTTTTGGAATATGACTCCATTTTTCTTGAATTTCTATGATGTCTGGAGTCTCCATTTGTGAGAAATAACATGTGTCAGATATATTTGATTTCATTTATACAAGGGTTGTAGCTTATGATGGGAGCAGCTCAGACATGTGTGCACATGGCTCTAGGGGTCTGTACATACAGCTGTGGAGGACCAGCACATACAGCTTGGGGGGGAGCCAATACAGCTCACTGGGGTCGATTAGATCTTGGTAGGGGGGAGGGCACATACAGCTCATGAGGGAGCGGGGCATACAGATCGGAAGGGGGGTGTGGAACATACTGCTCAGGTCACGGTGAAGAGGGGGCCAATACAGCGCCGGATGGTAGTGCTGTGCTGGGTGTCGGTGGCTGGTGCTGCGCTGCGGTTCCTCTTAATCTGTGGGACTGGTGCACATCATGCGGTAGCTCTGCCTACAGATGAACTTCAGACCAGGAGCCCGCAGCGAACGCTGTGGACTGTGTGCCAGTGTGGATTAAAGGGACAGCAGACACACTATTCTGCCGAACACTGCGGTCCCTGGAACTCGGCCCGGGGGCCGCAGATCTGACGAAAGCGAGTGGGCCCCCCCCAGCTGTTCAGGGCCCGGCATTTGCCCAGGTGTACTGGGTGCTGACGCCAGCCCTGGCTAGTGGTTCTATGGCAATGGCAATAACTCCATTTGATCCCTCTCCTCAATCAAATCAAAGTAGACATATAACCTTTAATCAGGACCTTAGCCTTAGGAAATCGATACAAGATCTACCTTCTGAAGCCTGGTCCAGCTAAATCTCCAAAAGGCCATCTCAAGATAGGCTTAGGGTCATTTCACACATCAGTTTTTGGCATCAGGCACAATCCGGCGTGTGCCTGATGCAACAAATGTGGCGCAGAATATGCAAAAACTGATGTGCCTGATCTTTTTTTTTGATGGTTCCAATATACCTGATCCAGCAAAAAACAGATCCGGCGCATCAGTTTTTGCATCCTTTTCGTCCGTTTTTTTCAATACATTGGAGCATGGTCAGTTTACAAAAACTAATCCGGCGGCCGCATCCATTTTTTACCACATTACACCGGATCCGGAGTACATAGGCTTCCATTGTAAAACACGCCGTATCACCTATGCGGTTTCTTTTGCCGGACAAAAAACGTTACAAGATACGTTCCCTCCGGCCGCCGCGTTAGGCAATTATGACGGACCCGGCAAAAGCCGGATGCAACGCAAGGCCATCAGGCACAATCCGGCACTAATACAAATCAATAGGGATAAAATGGATCCGGCGCCAGATCCGTTTTACCCGTTTTTTTCCGGATTGTGCCTGATGGAAAAAAACTGATGTGTGAAATTAGCGTTACTTGATTGGCAGCATATATTAATGCGAAGGTCCAGACTTCTTGTCCTTTTCAAACAAACTGTGCAACTACCTGTGCTCTCCTGTACAGGCTTCACAAATGATCTGTCCGTCCATGGGTCTGGGTGAATAATTGTGAATTATGTCGTTTATTCTATTTTCTCCCATATGGGTCAGTTTTTAATGGCCTGTTAGTAAAAGACTGCCCATCTATGGGGCCTATGGCCTTTTAGGAACTAATTAGCCCTTTTGTAGGTAACGATCATGTGTCTGTATGTTTCATACTATGTAGTGAGTGTGTGTTTGAATGTAGTCAATGTGTGAGCATGCATCTATTTGTGAACGTACATACGTGTGTCTAGTGGCAATGTGTATGAATGTGCACTTCATTATATGCAGGAAGTGTGCAACTTGTGCACATGTATCTAACAAGTATGTACAGGCACAGATTAAAGGCAAGGCAAAAAGACTCCCACCATCCAAGAGGACTTGGGAAATGTCACCAAAACCTCTTCCTTTACACTCAAAACAAACATAAAGGGGTCAAACAGGCAAAATAAAACTTTATCAGAGTGCTGAATATGTAAAAAAATAACCAAAAGTTTTGACACACCTCCTCATTCAAAGAGTTTTCTTTATTTTCATGACTCTAAACATTGTAGATTCACATTGAAGGCATCAAAACTATGAATTAAAATATGTGGAATGAAATACTTAAAAAAGTGTGAAACAACTGGAAATATGTCTTATATTCTAGGTTCTTCAAAGTAGCCACCTTTTGCTTTCATTACTACTTTGCACACTCTTGGCATTCTCTTGATGAGCTTCAAGAGGTAGTCACCGGAAATGATCTTCTAACAGTCTTGAAGGCATTCCCACAGATGCTTAGCACTTGTGGGCCCTTTTGCCTTCACTCTGCGATCCAGCTAACCCCAAACCATCTTGATTGAGCTCAGGTCTGGTGACTGTGGAGGCCAGGTCATCTGGCGTAGCACCCCATCACTCTCCTTCTTAGTCAAATAGCCCTTACACAGCCTGGAGGTGTGTTTATAGTCAATGTCTTGTTGAAAAATAAATGATGATCCAAGTAAACGCAAACCGGATTGACTAGCACACCGCTGCAAAATGCTGTGGTAGGCATGCTGGTTCAGTATGTCTTCAATTTTGAATAAATCCCCAACAGTGTCACCAGCAAAGCACCCCCACACCATCACACCTCATCCTCCATGCTTCACGGTGGTAACCAGGCATGTAGAGTCCATCTGTTCTCCTTTTCTACAAAGACACGATGGTTGGATCCAAAGATCTTAAATTTGGACTCATCAGACCAAAGTACAGATTTCCACTAGTCTAATATCCATTCCTTGTGTTCTTTAGCCCAAACAAGTCTCTTCTGCTTGTTACCTGTCCTTAGCAATGGTTTCCTAGCAGCTATTTTACCATGAAGGCCTACTGCACAAAGTCTCCTCTTAATAGTTGTTCTAGAGATGAGACGGTGTGTCCAAACTTTTGGTCTGTACTGTATGTAAATACAACTGCATATGTAGTGCTCTCCCCTCCCACCTCTCAGTGCTGGCATCAGTGATAGTAAATCTGGTGTAGTACACCGTGTGCAGAATTATTAGGCAAGTTTTATTTTAGCTGATTTTTTTTACAGTATTATTGACCAACAACTATGTTCTCAATCAACCCAAAAGACTCAAAAATATCAAAGCTTCATATGTTTGGAAGTTGGAGTGGGTTTTTTTTAGATTTGGCTATCTTAGGAGGATATCTATTTGTACAGGTAACTATTACTGTGCAGAATTATTAGGCAACTTAATAAAAACCAAATATATTCTCATCTCACTTGTTTATTTTCACCAGGTAAACCAATATAACTGCACAAAATTTAGAAATAAACATTTCTGACATGCAAAAACAAAACCCGAAAAAATTAGTCACCAATATAGCCACCTTTCTTTATGATGACACTCAACAGCCTACCATGCATAGATTCTGTCAGTTGCTTGATCTGTTTATGAACAACATTGCATGCAGCAGCCACCACAGCCTCCCAGACACTGTTCCGAGAGGTGTACTGTTTTCCCTCCCTGTAGATCTCACATTTTATGAGGGACCACAGGATTTCTATGGGGTTCAGATCAGGTGAACAAGGAGGCCATGTCATTATTTTTTCATCTTTTAGACCTTTACTGGCCAGCCACGCTGTGGAGTAGTTGGATGCATGTGATGGAGCATTGTCCTTCATGAAAGTCATGTTTTTCTAGAACGGTACCGACTTCTTCCTGTACCACTGCTTGAACAAGTTGTCTTCCAGAAACTGGCAGTAAGTCTGGGAGTTGAGCTTCACTCCATCCTCAACCCGAAAAGGTCCCAAAAGTTCATCTTTGATGATACCAGCCCATACCAGTACTCCACCTCCACATTGCTGGCATCTGAGTTGGAGTGGAGCTCTCTGTCCTTTACTGAACCAGCCTCTGGCCCATCCATCTGGTCCATCAAGAGTCACTCTCATTTCATCAGTCTAAAAATCCTTTGAAAAATCAGTCTTGAGATATTTCTTGGTCCAGTCTTAACGTTTTATCTTATGTTTCTTGTTCAAAGGTGGTCGTTTTTCAGCCTTTCTTACCTGGTCCATGTCCCTGAGTATGCCCCCCCCTGTGCTTTTTGATACTCCAGTAATGTTGCAGCTCAAAAATATGGCCAAACTGGTGGCAAATGGCATCTTGGCAGCTTCACGCTTGATTTTCCTCAATTCATGGGCAGTTATTTTGTGCCTTTTTTGCCCAACACGCTTCTTGCGACTCTGCTGGCTAGTTGCTATGAAACGCTTGATTGTTCGGTGATCACGCTTCAAAAGGTTGGCAATTTCAAGACTGCTGCATCCCTCTGCAAGACATCTCACAATTTTGGACTTTTCAGAGCCCGTCAAATCTGTCTTCTGACCCATTTTGCCAAAGGAAAAGAAGTTGCCTTATAATTAAGCACACCTTATATAGGGTGTTGATGTCATTACACCACACCCCTCCTCATTACAGAGATCCACATCACCTGATTTACTTAATTGGTAGTTGGCTCTCAAGCCTATACAGCTTGGAGTAGGACAACATGTATAACAAGTATCATGTGATCAAAATATTCATTTGCCTAATAATTCTGCACACAGTGTAGTAATAAATCCAGTTCACCATTGCTGTCACCCACCTACTGTTCAGAGTTTGGACATAGGCTCTGCCATGGCCTGGTTATTTAGTAAGGGAAGCAAAATAGACCACCTCAAATGAACGGCTTTTTCTTTATTACTTGAAAAATTCTAGTACATGAGACATCAAATATTTACAAAGAGAACGTTATAGTAGCGTGTACATCAACAAATTTCTGGTGTGCATCAACCCTTAATCATGATACCAATAGAAACTAATATTTGTCTTAAAAGCAGTCTAGTTCCAGTGATATACCGGTGAACTAATTATTTTGCCATTTAAATGACCTCTAACAACAAATTATTTATACAACAGAAGTAAAAAAACAGTGAGATTGAAAATAAAACCAACACAGAAGATGCATCAAATTGGACACAATGGATCAATATACTGATGGTACAATTGAGTCATGCAAAAAATTAAAAATGTCAATAATTAAATATATTTTTACATTGTAGATTAGGATTTTCAACATTTTAATATGTAGATAATCTTTGATTATTTTTGCATATTAATAAATGTTTTCATTGTAATTTTATATGTGATTACAACTGATATATTTATAAACTTAAGAAAAAACTAAATGTGTTAATTTAATTATTTAAAAATAATTAAAATGATGTATATATACTGTATATATATATATATATATATTAACTTATAAATAAATAAGTTAATTAACGCTGATTCCATGAATGACACTGCATTTAATTTGCACTGCCAGTGCAACAATTAGTGATTAAACTGCAAACATTGTTTAGTGTTGTGCAAACATACTAGGGATAGATGTAAAAATTCAATTATTATGCCTTCAGGCATATTGTGACATTTGTTTCAGATGTAAGCAACACATTAAGTGCTGTTCTTCTTATCTCAGTTCTCCCCAAGATTCCAACCAAAAATGCGCATCTGACAAAAAGCCGTCAGCGGAGGCACAAATCTCACCGCCCGGAGAGAATGGGAGAAGAGTCCACTGGCAAAAAGGAAAAGAGGAAAAGCAGCCAGATCCACACACTTCCCTGCAACTTCACGAGGTAAAGCCTGCTTTACACGTTGCAATTTCGCATACGATATCGTATGCGATTTGCAACGCCCCCGTCGTATGTGCGGCACGTTCAATTTGTTGAACGTGTCGCACAAACGAGTAACCCCCGTCACACGTACTTACCCGTCCATACGACCTCGAAGTGGGCGGCGAACGTCCACTTCCTGGAGTGGGAGGGACGTTCGACGTCACATCGACGTCACGCGGCAGCCGTCCAATAGAAGCAGAGGGGCGGAGATGAGCGAGACATAAACATCTCGCCCACCTCCTTCCTTCCGCATTGCTGGCAGGGAGCCACAGGACGCAGGTAAGATCTGTTCATCGTTCCCGGGGTGTCACACACTGCGATGTGTGCTACCCCGGGTACGATGAACAACCTGTCGTTCATTTTTTGAGGAATGAATGACGTGCGTGCGATGAAAGTTTTACCGTTCAATCGCAATCGCACGTAGCTGTTACATGTTACAATGTAACTTACGATGCCGGATGTGCGTCACTTACGATGTGACCCCGCCGACACATCATAAGATATATTATAGCGTGTACAGCGGCCTTAAGAACATATGGAAATATGAAAGAAGTTCACGTGGTGCTTGTTTGAACTTTAAGCTTAGTAATTTTAAATGTAAACAAACTTAACTAATACAATAACTATTCAATAATGCAGCAGGATATCCTTCCTAAGATTTAACGGTTATGTGTTTAAATTGAAAATCCACTATGCCTCTTGTGTGTTTTTTTTTTCTATTGCAAATGTTTTCAAAGCAGATACATTTCCTTTATGACAGGTGATGAAATGTTTTTATGCTTGAGACATATTTTTTTTTATGTTACCTGCATTTTTTATATCATATACAAGTGCATCTCAATAAATTAGAAAATCAGCAAAAAGTGAATTTATTTCAGTAATTCAATACAAAAAGGGAAACGCATGTATTATATAGAGTCATTACACACAGAGCGATCTATATCAAGTGTTTATTTCTGTTTATGTTGATGATTATGGCTTACAGTCAATTAAAACATTTTATTTACATACACTTGACTAGCAGCAGACACTGAATTCTATGGAATTTACAGCAAGATAACAGGAAAAGGTAGAACAATAAAATTTACTGATCCTATTTAAAGCTAACATTAGTATTGTACTACAAAATTATCTGACAGCTTCCCTTTAAATAATGTGAATGTGGCCAATGCTACCAGTGAAGCAGGGATGGATATACAATTAGGGCAACCTGTGCAGCTGCACATGGGCCCATTGGGTTAAGGGGCTCATTATCATCTTTTAAGCAGTTTCCTACTAATAGGGCTCGTGCGCACACTGCGTCCTGACTAGTGCAGAAATAAATGCACCCTCTGGCAGACTTTATGCTGCGTGTTGACAAAAAAACTGCATTTTGGATGCATTTTTGTCCATGCGGTCCCCCGGCAATTCAGCTCCGCTACATGCCCACTGACAGCAGACACAGACAGAGCCGGGCTATGAGAATGAACTCATATGAACTTCACCTGACTTAATTGTCATCCCGCGGCTCTGTCTCTGTGCTGTGATGAACTCAGATGAACCTCCGAGGTCAGTGCCAGGACACAGGAGTCCATAGCAGTGATGTCAGAGCTTCACCCAATTTCACTGATATTGCGCGGCTCTCTCTCTGTGTTGCAGCCTGATTTGCAGTCGCACGTGAAGGACTCACCTGTGACCACAAATCCACTGAGTGACTGAAGTGAGCAGCGCGATCAGCGGTGCCATCACTCAGGTGACCAGCGGCCACAGCTGGAGTCCTCCACCTGAGAGCGGTGGCCGCAAGTAACTTGAGTGACATCATCGCTGATCGCGCAGTTCACCTCAGTTGTTGCATGGAGCTGACAGAGAGCGGTCGTGGTCTGTGGCCGCTCGCTGTCAGCTTCATGTAGCAGAGCTGAAAGCATCGTGGGACCTCATGTGGATTAGGTCAGACCTGGAGGGGTATTTGGGGATTAATAAAGTGGTGAAAGACGATGTTTTTTGTCTTTCATTCCAAATAAAGGATTTTTTGGATGTGTGTGTTTATTTTCTTTAACTTACAGATTAATCATGGAAGGTATCTCGGGGAGACGACTGCCATTATTAACCTAGGACTTAGTTGCAGCTATGGGCTGCTGACATTAACTCCTTATTACTCTGATTGCCAATGCACCAGGGCAATTCAGGATGAGCCGGGTAGAGTCCCGGGACTGTCGCATCTAATGGATGCGACAATTCCGGGCGACTGCTGGCTGATATCATTAGGCTGGGGGGCTCCCCATCACGTGGAGCCCCCCATCGTGAGAATACCAGCTTTCAGCCGTGTGGCTTTACCCTTGTTGGTATCCAAATTGGGAGGAACCGCACGTTGTTTTTTTTTTAATTAATTATTTATTTTTTTACTACATGATATAGACAGGCCCACCAGCGGCTGTGATTGGTTGCAGTGAGGCGGCTGTCACTCAGCGTGGGGGCGTGTCTGACTGCAACCAATCATATGTGCCGGTGGGCGGGGGAAGCAGGGAATACAAGATGGAATAAAGAACGGCCTGCATTTTCAAAAGAGGAGAAGCCGTCACAGTGTGAACACCATGCTGCGCCGCAGCGGTGATCGTGGATCGGTGAGTATGAGAGAGGGGGTGGGAGAGACCGACATCGACAGAGAGAGAACGAAAGACCTGCGTTTGTTATGTCAAAAAAACATGCGGATCGCAACAAAAATGCAGTGCAAACTCACTGCTTAGCATTTTGGTAGCGCTTTTCTACAACTCATTGATTTCAATGGGCGTAGAACACTGCTAAAATGGACAAAAGAATTGACATGCTGCTTTTTTAAACGCAGAGATTTTGTCAAATTTTTGACAATCAAAACTCTGCGTTTAAAAAAAAGCATCGTGCGCACAGATTTTGCATGATTCTCATAGACTTTGCTGGGGAAGCAGAACACATGAGTTTTGACAATGAGACGCTGCAGCTTAAAACGCTGCAGAAACACAAAAAAAAACCGCAACGTGCGCATGAGCCCTTAAGTAGATTTTCCTACTATCAATTAGATTTCCCAATAATGGCATGAGTTAATATAGTGCACAATTATATGTAGATGTTATAAATAAAAAATAGGCACTTTTTCTGCCAAGCATCAGATCGGTTCAGGATCGCCGAACTTGCCTGAGATCATCGTTCAGATTGGTGATTGTAGCCGCCGATCCGATGGTTGGTCTTAGCCAAACCAATTAAATTCAATGGGAGGCAAAATTGATGTGTTGTAAAATGAAATAAGGAGGGCTGTGAAAGAAAAAAAATAAAAAGGTTTAAAGCAGTATATACATACCGAGTCTCTCCGCAGCTGCAACGCTACTTCCAAGGCCGATAATTATCCCTCATACATATTCACTGTTTTCCCCTTCCACCTGTGTCTCTGATTGACTGCCATTGGATCATCCCCCACCCTCTGAGGCCCCCTTCACACGTCTGTGAAAATCACGCACGTGTTTCACGGACGTGTCAAAGGTGCGTTTTCCCCTCCGTGTGCCGTGTTTATGGCACTACGTGTAACAAGCCCGGCACTCTACCGAGCTCTTCCTGATTGCCCTGGTGCATTGGCAGTTGGGTTAAGGAGGGAGTTAATGGAAGCCAACAGCAGCCACCAAGTCCTAGATTAGTAATGGGTTGGACCTATGAGACGATTCAGCCCTGCTACATGTAAGTCACAGTGAGCGGCCATAGAGCATGACTGCCCGCTGTGAGTTCAGACAGAGACTGAGCCACGATCAGCGGCCACAGGTGGGAACATCTGAGGGCTGAGGACTGTTATCCTCAGTCTGGGGAGGCTCATGGTTATTGCTCCCCCAGCCTAAAAGTAGCAGCCTGCAGCTGCCCAGGATTGCCGCATCCATTAGATGCTACGATCCCAGAACTTTACACCACTCATCCCGATTGCCCTGGTGTGGTGGCAATTGGGGTAATAAAGGGTTAATGACAGCTGGGAGCTGCCACTAAGCCCTGGAATCGTGATGGGTAGGGGGTCTATGAGACCCCCACCACTAATCCTGTAAGTAATAAGAAATAAACACAAACACACAGAAAAATCCTTTATGAAAAAAAATAAAAAAACCCTCTTTCACCAATTTATTAATCCCCAAAACACCCCGGTCTCATGTAATCCACACTATGAGGTCATACGACGATTCCAGCTCTGATACATCTGAAGGCACAGCGAGCGGCCTTAGAACATGACTACCTGCTGTAACTTCAGGAAGATACTGAGCTGCAGCAATCAGCTGTGACGTCACTTAGGTTAGTTGCAGTCACAGCTCGAGGTAAGCACGACCCCCCACCTGCGACCAAAGGTAATGTGACCTCAGGGGACTTCAGTGAATTCAGTGATCTAACCTCAGAAGGTCCCCTGAGGTTAGGTTACCTGCGGTCACAGGTGGAGGGCCATGGGAACCTTCAGCTGTACTCGTAGAAACATCTGTTTGAGATGCAAAACAGGTGTCATCCTGTCTGTTGTGTGCTCCCCCTCCCTCACTACCTGCACCCGCATTTTTGATGTCGGAATAAATTCCTTTTTCAATGCAAGACCGGTGAGTGCATTTCATTTTCTTCAAGTTTAACTGGTTATTATCAGCCCCGGAAGTAGCACTAGAGCCATGGGGAGACTCAGTATGTACTGCTTTAACTCTTTTGCTTCCTTTTTGTACAGTAGCCAATCACATCCATGCTAATGCTTAACATGGCTGTGATGGGCACGGAGAGGATGTTTTTTGCCATCCAAACATTTACAAAATTACCGACTTTTACAGTAAATGTTTGGATGTCCGTTCCCGATTCAATCCAGCCAAAGATCGTACAATTTTAACGTTTTCCAATCTTAGCCAATCAGAATTGCTCATCTAAAATCTTAACTGTATTCACTTAATGATCTATGATGTATATTTACATCACAGGTCATGTGTAAGGTGTATGGAGAAGGCCTAGGAGCTGAACCTGCTCCATACACAGCAGGTGCCAGCTATGGTAAACAGCAGCATCTGTCTCACTCCAATTTGCATAATAATTTGGAACATGGTGTAATATAGGGCACAAAGCCTGATTCCAGTGATGTGTCGCTTACTGGGCTATATGTTACTGGGTCAATACAATCAGTATTTTATAAGCAAGAGATTATTACTACATGACAAAGTGTCCACATACCTCCTAGTTATCCCCATCCCTGTCACTGATTATAGCTTTTTGTCAATATACAATATACACAGAAAGCTGCCAATCAGTGGTGTGGGTTGTCTTACACAAGGCTTAACATTTGGAGCTCTGCTGTTAAACTTGCAGCAGAGAAAACTGTGATTCATGATACATAGCTGGAATCAGCGATGATACTGTCAGATTACATAGCAAAAACCTGCTTACAACCTTTAAGGAATATCACGAAAAAGTGGCCAAAGGGAAAAAATGGCATAATGTTAAAAAAAAAATAACTTATTTACCATTACATTCCAGTTTTGAAGTTTTAGTACTACATTACTCTTTCTCTACTTGATACAACACTTACATCATATTTACCACTTGGCCACCTGTTTCGTAATCCTGATTGACGTCTTTAACTTTATACATCTTCAGTTGTATAAATTAACTTTACAACATCATTTTTAGTTAATGAATAGAAAATCATTCTCACAAAATGTGACTCGGTTCTGGTAATTTTCAATCTCAACCTACTACACATTAACAGTAATGGGACAATGTTGTTACGCAGTAGATAGACAGGTCATTCTTGACTGACAGCTAGAGAAACAGACAGAGAGAGACAGAAGATAGATAGATGATAGATAGATAGATAGATAGATAAATAGATACAGTTAGGTCCAGAAATATTTGGACAGTGACACAAGTTTTGTTATTTTAGCTGTTTACAAAAACATGTTCAGAAATACAATTATATATATAATATGGGCTGAAAGTGCACACTCCCAGCTGCAATATTAGAGTTTTCACATCCAAATCGGAGAAAGGGTTTAGGAATCATAG